>NC_136488.1:28375869-28615869 GCF_053919585.1 Euprymna scolopes
ACCAAGTTCGTGCTTTTAATAACTTTGGTGGAATGTCAAAGGTTGAGTCATTATTTTTATGGCTTGAATGTTTTCGTTTTTCTGTGTAGTATACGCGTCTCTACTTACTTGCCTCTCCATGAGGACAAAGTTAGGCACAAGGTAGTTTTTTGTTTTGTTTTGTTTTTTTTGTATGTAGGATATCTAGCTCCCTTCCCCAAATGCACTCTGAATATAACAAAAATTAAAATGCCGCAGTCAAGAAAGATTTCTTTGACAAGAAAAATGACATAAAATATATTACGATTTGTATTATCTATTGCAAAAAAAGGGTAAATGTTTACTTTAACTAAAACAGAACACCGACCAATAATTTTTTAATAGGTTTTCAGGGTCGTTAATCAACGCATCTGATATTAAAACCCGTCGCAAATTTACCGTTTGCATGGTATTAACCCCTGAAACCTCGCACTATTTTATGCCATATTACCGTATTTGTTAACGCTACACGTGAACTTTTCTTATTGAAATGTGCATACGCGCGTAGTCACGTGACCTTTCACAAGGCGCATGGATACATGGCGGACATTTTAAATGACAGGAAATATTTTCCTAAAATAAAAAAATAGTTTTCATCTCATTAATAATAATAAGTAGTGACCACCTTGTAAAAAAAAAAAAGATGAAATACTTTAAATAAAATTTTAAAAAATAGTTTTCACCTCATTTAGTAGTAAAAATAATGTCAGTAAGTTTTCTCGAGCGGTTTGCAAAAACATTTTTGTTTCTCGTTTTTTTTTTTTTTTTTTTTTTTTTTTTTTTGAGAGAGAGAGAGAACTTGTATGGATTTTAACAGGTGATTCTGCAGTTTAGTTTATCATTTACCGTAAGTAACGCGCCGACATACACATATACAGAAAAACTGCTAAATTTTTCACAAAAATTCTGTTTACATTGGGGGGCGGCGGAGGGGCAGGGGCGGACGGATAGTGTTGCGCATTACTTACGGAAAACGGCAAAATAAACTGCAGAAACAAGCACCTGTTAATGTTGTACAAGTTCTATAACTGAATAACCCCCCTCTTAAAAAATTTTAAAAAATTTAAAAAAAAAACGAAAAATAAAAATGTTTTTGTAAACCGCTCGTGAAAACTTAATTTTTTAGATCAATTAAAAAGCATAAAAAATACGTAACACAGAAAAATGAACCACATTTTTTTGTTTTTGAAAACTTTCAAATGTCTGCTAAAAAATTCTTCCGTGATGTGACAAGTCACTTTACTACGCACGGTCACGCGCGAACGCATCATGTAAGAATAGCATAAACGAAGACGGTGAGATAACAAAAAATAGTGCCAGGGTTCAGGGATTATTACCATGCAAACAGTAAATTTGCGATGGGTTTGAATATTAGATTCATTATCAGCGACAAACCTTTATTCAACCAAATTTTATTAGTCGGTGTTCCGTTGTAGTTAAACATTTACCCCAAAACGATATATATATATAAAGCATACGTTTTAAATAAATCAGGTACAATGCCATCACAAGTGTGGGGGGGGGGGAAAATGCAGGTCGTTGGTGATCCTTTACTAATGTAACCTATTTGTCGAGTCTCCACTTGGTTAGAATCATTACAGTCACCACAATACCACAATCACCTTAGGACCCATCCTATACTAAGATATGAAGGAATTATAAATGTTAGTCATAAATATATGTATATTCATTGGAAGTGGGATAAAAGACGTTTAGTAAAAACCTTCCCAAACAACCCACTGCTTTCCGGTTTATTTAGAACCGAAAACAATCAGATGGATCTTTATTGTCATCGTTGTTTCACCCCAAACAAAGCACAGTTGCCATTTGGACGTAAGGTGGTGGTGGTGGTGGGGGCTACTATTTGGGACGAAATTAACAGGGATATTATGAGATGTCTGTTTACACCACATTTAAACTTCTGCATATAAATACAGTCAGGGAAACGGAAAACCGAGTGGGAATTCCAAATTCTAGCAGTTCAGGGGAAGAAAGTATTAGAGTAGAAGGCTTTCCGGCATTTAGGAATCTCTATTGTGTAGAGGTGGGATTTTGCTGCTTGTTGATTTAGTTGGGGGGGTATTTACGACAAGGATCTAGCAAATAACATCAAAAGTGTAATCTTACGTCAAAGACAGGGTGTATAAGGATACATACTGTCCGCAAGGATCCACGGCACAATGGTTAGAGTACTAGGAAAAATCAATTGCAAAAAGTGATATTCTCCTGAAGGTTGAAGGTTCAATCCTCAGTGTGGGCGACCGAAATATACATTTGCGAATTACTTAGGATCTCTCTTCAGTCATGGCTGACAGAACAAGAGCACGCTACCCCCGTGAAATAAAGGGTTCCGCTCAAAATTCTGTCCAAATTCCCGAGTTCGACAGAAACATTCCAGAGTTCGACAAAATACACCTGAAGAAGGTCGGAGGTTATATCAACCGAAACGTTGTGAAAATCACATTCAAGATGAGAACAGTAGTCCGATGAATAATAATGCATATAACCAATCCTCATCTCAAAAATTCAGAAACGTAATATATACTTTACTTCAACTTTTCTGATTACTCTTATTAATAAAGTGTTTAGTCATTTTGAAAATGAATTATTTGTTTATATTTTCTGTGTTCGCCTGATTAACCTATTCCCTTTTGTTTTTGTTCTACCATGTTATTGGCAATATCATAACATGGTTTGCTACAATTTATTTAAAAAAAGTATTTAATCTGGCTGAGATGACTGATAATACACGAACATTTTTAAATGATCACCTAAAAATATAAATCAGCAAAGGAGGTAACTCAATTTTTATTGAACATGATACGGTTTGTCTATTTTACAATTAAAGTTGTATTCCGTTTCTGAATTTTTCAAACGAGGATTGGTCATTCATATTATTTGGATTATTCGAACTACTGTTTTCATCTTGAGTGTCATTTTCACAATGTTTTGGTCGCAAGGACCATGGCTCAATGGTTAGAGTACTTAGAAAAATCGATTGTAAAAGTGATAATCTCTTGAAGATTGATAATCTCTTGAAGATTGAAGGTTCAAATCTCAGCAACTGTGAAGCAAATAAAGGGTCCTGTTCAAATCCCTGAATTCAACAGAAATATCCCCGTGTTCAACAATACACACCTAAAGAAGGTCGGAGTTTACATCAACCGAAACGTTAAAATGACACTAAAAATGAACAATAGTCCGAAGAATCCAAATAATATAAAAATTGTATTCTTTTAAATATTAATGAAAAGCTGAAATGATTTTGTCCAATCCCAGGCGATGTTGAGTTGGTATAGATAGCTTATTATAAAAAAGATTTTATTGTAAAGAATGTCTAAAAACATAAATAAATAAAAAATAGGAACGGGTTGGAATTGTATATTTATTGGCACGATGCTATGTGGTTAAGAAAAGGCTATTTAATTGTCAGTAAGACAAAAGCTGATCGAGAACGGTTGAGCTATTTGTTGACATAAAGACTCGTAATGTTAAGAATGTTGGCTCATATACAACTTTTGGCCATTCAGATCTTCAGGAAGTATTTTCACTTGGTAAATCCTTGGAATTATTCTAACAATTAGATTAGGTTAACGAGTGTCAGGTGGATTTGGAGACAACACCGTGATGATTGATAACAATGATTGAAAATTGGGCAGAAGTTGATTATTTAAGAGGATGGCTCAACAAGAATTGAAACCGACTAGGTTGTAGTTATCTGGGAAGCAGCCCCATCGTATTGTGTTCCACAAATAGGTAATATCAGAGACAAAAAATGTTCATAGAAGTTTCGAGTAATATGGAGAGTTATTTTTTATAAGTCTTCACTTAAAAGGCCTAAAGGCTAGGTTAGAATAACGATTAATGAGTCTGTCAGATGGATGGTGATATTGGTAACGATGATTGAAATTGCTAAAATTTGAAAATTTAAAAGGACTGCTCAACAAGAATTTGTTTACATTGGACTTAAAAGCGACCATGTTGGGAGTTTTCAAATCGTATCAACCTTCTTCCTTCTTACACAGTCGGTCGATATCATCTAATATATGCAGTGCATTGTACTTGTTCATTTGTGTTTTAGTTGGGAGGTGATGGTGGCTCTATGGTTAACGACACACTAACGACCTGGGTGTTTTAAGTTCAAATACAGTTCGTTTAATAAAAATTACTTTCACTTAGGATGTCGGCAACCTTTAAGTGGCCGCTCCCCTAAGTACCTCATATCTTTCTAGATATAAATCTGACTCCAAAAATATCAGGGAAAATCAATGCCAACAATGGAATCTTCTGATCCATGTGATATGATGATGATAGGTGTTTTAGTTCCATTTACTGTGACCTTCTTTTGTTGAGTTTAAGAAGAGTATCTTACTAGGGATATTGATAAGATATTTATTCATTTTATTAGTTTTTATTTGTTTTTTTAACTGTATAATGTAAGAGTTTCCTTGTTCTGAACTATTGTTTTAATGTTTTTTTTTATTATTATTTATCATTATTTGCTTTATTCTCTTTTTAATGATCTCCTTAATGCTTCATGATTTGATATATCCGCATCCACAATGTCCATATATTTGTAGTTATTAAATTTAGCAAGTGCTCTCATCATCTTTTGATTGGACAGTTCTATGTCTGCTGCTGTTTCAAGTTTTCCCTTTTTCATCTATAGCAGTGTACATTCTTTTCAATTCTGAATTCTATTGCTATATCTAATTGTGTTTATTTGTGTTTTACATTTTTTTATTTTTTGCACATAGTTAAAGATTATCCATACGCAAGGTGTTTTATTTTTTTCCTGTGTGTTGAGAAATTTTTAATCAGTATTGCACTTTCGGTCACGTGACCTCATGGCCATGATGAAAAGATCATTGTAGTCCGTCTCCTACAAAAAAATGCATGTCTGTGTTCTTAATAATAATAGGGGTGAGGAGGAAAAAAAATTGAGGAAGACAAGCACTAACCAAACTTCCATCCAAATCCCAGTGATGACCAATGGTCGTTGGCACCAAGAAATCAAGGGTAAGCTACTATTGTGATAATACGGTCATTTACAAAGATTATCAAATGAGAGAGAGAATACCGGAAATCTGGAAAAAATTGTTATGAAGACTCCCCAAGATCCCTAGGTGCAAGAAAGCCTTTTACTCCAATAGTTTCTTCCCCAGAACTGCGGGTCTTTGGAACTCCCTTCCGGGATTCTGCTTTCCCAACTGCACTGATATGCAGAAGTTCAAGTGTAATGTTAACAAACATCTTTCTACTCACCTCCCTTCATAATGACCCTGCTTATTAAGTCCCTGATAGTAGATCCCCTGCTTCAAAGTGGCACTGTGCCTTGTTTGGGGGGAAAATTGAATAAAAAAATTTTAAAAAAATATTGCCACCGAGTGATTGCTGGTGATCGTCTGTGTGAACACCCTTACTGAGTGGATAAAAATAATTTGGTCAAGGTGGATAGAAAGACCGAGGAGGGACTGCACACACCAAACCTCCACGAGAAGGGTGCACAGAGGATTTTGATTATTCCCTAAGCTTAAGGAAAGGCTCTCGTTATAAGATAATATGAAAGAGGCTGTGACAAGGATCATTGATATGCTCACACAAGAGAACTTCCACAGGGCCTTCCAGAAGTTGGTGGCATGCTACAATTGCATTGTAGCCGGAGGAGATTACTTTGAAGGATACTTGAGTTTCATGTGTGTACTATCAATAAAAGTATCCATATGAAAAAAAAGTCTGAAAACTTATTGAAGGCACCTCGTACCTTTGAGGAGCTAATTACCACCCAAAACCTAGTGAAGACCAATGGTCGTTATTAGCGAGAAATCAAGGATAGGCGACTGTTGCGATAATGCAAACAAAATTTACAAAGATTATTGAAAGAGGTGGAGAGTACTGGAAATCTGAGGAGACCTGTTCTCATCCAGACTCCACGGAACACCAACGGTTATTGTCAATGAGTAATCTCTGGTGATGACTTGCCTGAGAACTCCAAGTGAGTATAATAATAATAATAATTAATGGGGAAATACTCATTTTCAAAAGAGAAAAGAATTGAGTGAGAAAAGATTTTTTTTTTTTAGTAAAAAAATTAATAGAAATCCACTTTTTAGAAACATGAAGAAAATGAAATTCAAAACATGACGGTTAGAAGATCAGATACATGCGATATTTAAAAAATATTTTTTTTTAAATAAGCTTTCATTTATTTAAAGTTTCTAATTTTCAACTTACAACAAAATCCTCATCAGGAACTTTCCCCTTTTAGACAATACATTCTTTTTTAGTAAAGGAAAAAAAAAATGCATCGTCAAAAAAAAAAAAAAAATCCTAATGAGGGCCTCGCTACAAGTCGAAACTAATGCACTTTAAAATGACTATATCGTTTGCAAACATTTCAGTAAAACACAAAACAAAAAGAAACGTCGATCAGTATGTCTTTTTACTATTCCATCATTCAACCCCTAATTTTTCACTGACAATCTCATTATTTTTTGATAATAAGGAAAATAGATTAGTAAACACGATACTTTTTTTTTTTTTTTTGTATTTTAAAATTTGTTTGGACAAGTTTCAATCATTCATTGCGTTGGCCACTAAAATCGATAGCGAGAGTGGTCAGCAATTAATATCAATCTTACACCAGACAGACTGGAGCTATTATAAGCTTAATTTACTTAGTCTGGCCGGGGTGTGGTGGGGCAAATTTGAAGTAATTTTTTTTTTTCAATAGCCAAAATTTGTTTTATACTTGGTATCACTTTTCCGTACTTGTTTAGAATTCAACCTATGTTAAAAAGAAAAATACAGAAAAGTATTTAAAAAAAAACCTATGTACGTACCTGCAACAGAATGAAGATATCATATTCTAAAAATCACGTAAATTGATCAAGTAGTTTTTTTTAAATAAGAAAATCAAATTTTATAACGAAGCGATGGATTGTTTTGATCCGCCATGGTTTATAAATATAAAGAGGCATCTCAATTTAAATTATCGAGATTAAAATTAGCCTTGTAATGGTTACGATTTCCTATTAAAATCGCTGAAAATCGTAAAAAAAATTATTTATTATATAAAAAAGAGTGAAAAATTTACTTTCACCATGTTTGTGCAAAATCTTTTTAAAAATCCAAGGCGTGGCTATTGAGAAAAGTACAAACGGACGAATAAAAACGAATTACTAGGTGCAATCCTTCCTTTGTCGGGAAGGACCAAAAAGTACTTGATCAATTTACATTAATTTTGAAATATTGCGTCTTCGTTCTATGACGAGTACGTACATCATAAAGATATTTTGTGGGGGTTAGTTGTTTAAAATCGGTTTTATTCTAAATAAACACCTACTTTTCATTCTGGTGAGTAGTTTCAGTTTTATTTGAGTAAAACAAATAAGGAGTACAAAGAGAGTACTCGTTTCTGAATAATCTTATGCATCTCAATCAGATGAGGCGAATCCACACACTAAAATTGAATATTTTGAAACGCCTAAAAAGAAAAATACAACCAAAAGATTATTGTCTCAATAAAATTAATGTACATCACAAGATTTCCAGCTACGGTATAACTGGAAATGTTTTCTCAATCATTAAATCATTTCTCTCCGATAGGCTCATAAGAGTAGTGGTAGATGGACAAAAATCGGAGGCCTGCAATATAAATGCTGGAGTCCCTCAGGGGTCAATCCTGGGCCCAACTCTCTTCCTGATCTACATCAATGACCTCCCTAAACACATACTTAAATCATTCGTTGACATCTATGCTGATGACACGACCATCTACAGCAACACATCAAAGGCTGTAAATGACAAAGTTCTCTCTAATTCTCTCTCCTCTGATCTCAAGTGCGTAGTTCAGTGGGGGAAGATGTGGCTGGTTACCTTTAACCCATCCAAAACCAAACTCCTATCCTTACATCATCAACGCTCTGATCCCCAGCTGGCATCAATTGTGATAGATGGCTCTCGTCTGGGTGAGGCCCAGTGTTTTGACAAGCTTCTGGGTTTGACCTTTACTCCTGATCTGAAATGGAACATGTACATCAAGTCTGTTGCCAAGGTTGCTGGAAAGATGGTGGGATCCTTCTACCGCTCGAGAAGATATCTCACTACTGATGCAATTCTCTATCTATATAAAAGCCAAGTACGTCCAAGGATGGAATACTGTTGCCATATCTGGGCAGGAGCGGCCAAAAACAGCCTATCATGCCTTGACAGAGTACAAAATAGACTTTGTGGCTTAGTGGGGGATGCCCTTTTCTCTACCCTGCAACCTCTCTCCCACAGAAGAGACGTTGCGAGCCTATCCTTGTTTTATCGTTATTTCCATGGCAGATGCTTGTCTGAACTCCAATCTTTGGTCCCCCCTCGCCAATCTTTCACGAAAAACACCCGTCTAGCTGAATCCACTGTGAAAAATTTCCCCCACTCTATATCTGTGCCTAAATCAAAACGCAGATTCCATGAACAAAGCTTCTTTCTTAGAACTGCACGCCTGTGGAACTCTGTTCCGTCTGCCTGCTTCCCTCCGGACTACAACTTGGATGTCTTCAAGTCCAATGTTAACAAATTCCTAATGAAGCGCCCCCTTAAGTAAACACTTCATCAAATCTCCACACCAACGTAATGTACTTGCAATAACCCTTATCCCTGAGTGGCTTCCGGGCCTTGATAAGTGGTGATCACTGTGTAAAAAAAAAAAAAAAAAAAAAAAATCCCGAAACTAAATCCAACTAAACTGATTATTACGTCAGGAAAAATAAATAAATAAAAAAATAATTTGCAAACATAATTTTACTCAGTCACAAATTAAAACAAATACAATAAAAAAAAAAAAACACTTTTAATACCTCCGAACAAAATATATTCAGGTGAAAAAAAAATCCAGAACTATTGTGTTAAAAAAAAAAAAAATAATGATAAACATATATAATCTGACAGTGGCTAAGTGGTTAACGACACGGACTGAAAACGTGGGTGTGCAAAGTTCGAATCCAGTTCGTTGCAGAGATACTTTCATTAAGCTCACACATTTATAGAGAATACTTTGGTTTACTTTCGGCAGCCTAGTTTCCCTTATTTTGTTCTTTACTCCTCACATTTCATGAGCGATGTTTCTGACAAAGGAGAAAGAATTGCTGTTTTCTGAGTCGAAATCTATCCAGTTAACATTTATTGTTGGCTAGCTTTTAACCTTGAAGTAGTTTTGTAAATTACTGAACTCCTTACATCAGGTGACTTCATGCCTTGTCTAGACGAATTTCCATAAGAAAAAGACGCTCGTGTTTAACCTTCTCACAAGGAGATAAATAAAATACTATGTTCTGTATATAAGGCTTTCTTTAGTTTATTATTATTATTATTATTATTATAGATAATGGTAAATAATGTCGCTTTTATATATTACTTTTACATTATTCATGTAAAATGGCGTTCGTTTATTTTTACAAGATGGATATATGTTGGTATAGTGGCAACGTCACCAGCTTTGAATGCTACAGTTTTAGTTTCGATTCTAGCTGATGGCACCTAAATCCTTTTTTTTTTTTTTTTACTTTTGAAACCACAACTATAATAATGTCTGTGAAATCTGGATGAATTAAAATATATTAAAGCGCATTTTATGCGCGGGCAACCTCCCACACTCCCACTAGTAGAAATATAAAAGCTTTCCGGTTTTAATAAGAATAAAATTAATACTATATTGAATGAAAAGTATTTTATTTACTTTGTGAACTTATAATAATGTGCATTAATAAAATTGAAATATAAATACTTTAAATTTATATAATTATATAATTTTTCTCTTGTGTTTTATTTTCGATTTCATTTTGTTTTTCCTTATTTTATTAGTTAATTAGAACAAATGATTTTTGGTAGAGTGTGTACGAGAAAGGGGGGTTTATGTAATAGATTGTGTGAGATGGAAAAATATAATTTCTTATCTGCTCTTGAAAAATGGCTGCTGGAGTGCTTGGTAGACAATCTTAATGAAACCGGGGTGGTTCAAATGAAAACTTAATTCTTTTCAAACTCGAGAGTAACCTTTCTTGATTCTTTTATACTCTTGGTAAAGCATACCAAAGCTGGTATGCTTGTCACTAAATTTCTATTAGTTAATAAAAACTCGATTACTCAGTTTTTTTTTTTTTTTTTACTTCGTGATTGGTCATGTGATTTGTTTTGGAGTACATAGTTGAAAGCAAGGTCATGTGACTTGTTTGTCCAATTCACTTACTGTAATTTTGAATTTTTTTTTTATTTCTTTATCTTTGATTTTCCCACAACTCTATCTTAAGTATGTTAGAAGTAAACCAGAATGCTTATTGTCACTGAAATTGAAATCAGAAATTAATATTCATTGTAAAATAGGTACAGAAATGCAACATTTCGTCGATGAGACAATGGTTGGAGTTTAGTTGACAGTATAGTACTTATTAGATTGACTACTCTTTTTGGGTAGCAGAAGTCGCTGTGGCCTTCACTGACAGTGTGGTAGCGGCTCAGAGAATAGCGTGATTATGCAGATGACCATCTTTTCGATTACGAACAAGTACATTGCTTCAGTTAGCAGAGAACTATAACGAGATGGTGTCTTGACAAAGTACCAATCTCTTAAAGGGAGTGGTATAAGGAAGGGCATCCAACTGTAAAAATTTGCTTCAATCTCTTATGTCAAACATGGCTAAACTTCCAAATCTCGGACCCGGGGAAGAAAAGAAATTATCTCGCTCATTAGAAGAGTTAAATGTAGTTAATGTATAGACACCAGACGGAATTACTCTCGCATCTTAAACAAATACAAAGGCATGCATCCACAGAGGAAGGTTGACAAAGGAGGAGTAAAACACTCACAAAAAAACAACAACAAAAAAAAACAACTATATTTCAAGGGTAACACTGAAAGCTATACGATAGATTTTTTTTTTTTTTTTTTTGCCATAAAATTTCAAAGGGAGTGTTCAGAGTTTTCCTCTGAAGAGTAGAGAGAGAGCGGCTAAAACCTCCTTACCTTCACCAGGCAGGATCTCCAAAACAAAACATTTTGAGAGGTTACGTAATCCATTTAAGCAACGTACCTTCAAAACTTCAGGACTTACCTAAAAAAAAGAAAAAGGAAACAAAAAGATATCAATTTGGCTGGGTCAGAGAAAAACAAAAACAAATGATCTATTAAATGATAATATTCCGCTTGTTCCTTTCTTAGTTTGTACGTCAAAAACAGACCAAATTCGTAAAATTTTCCTTTAAAAAGGCTAATCTGGCAACTCTGGACGAGTTACCTCCCTTTGTCGTAACCTCGGTTTTCGAATATCGTAATCATATATGATCATTGTTGTAATAGTGTGAGAAAGGAACTCGTAGTTTTGACATGCAGTAGTTCTACACTGAAGAAAAAAGTTAGTGAAACGGTATATAAAAGAAAAAAGGGAAAGAAATAGGGAAAAAAGAAAATTGTCGGCCAAGAGGTGCTGCTGGACTGAAAGAGTAAATTAAAGATTGTTTCTTAAATGTGATTTTATGATTTGTATTTAACTATATAGCACAATATTACTTTCTGATATTAAGTATTAATTCTTATTAATTTGTCTCATTTAGGTCGGTTCTATATTTAAAATACAATGAACACTATTTTCATAAAAATGATAATAAACTTATATTTGCTACATGTTATGGGTTTTTCTGTCAAAAAAACTAATTTTTTGCACTATCCAGAAAAATACCAGCTTATTTGATTAAAAATATTTCTCATTCCGTAGAATTTACATGGGTAGTTTCTATCAAGATTGTAAGCTTATGAATTAAACATTTACTTTCGCATATTTAAATTTTAATATCATTTCTTTTTTTTTTTTCATTATTCGTTGTGGAGAATTGAAATTTCAATATTTGTTTGTAATTGGAACATGCAAAGCAAAAACTGATTTTTATATTAAATTGTGCAAAAGTTTTTACTAATTAAAAATTTCATCTTGAAAATAAAAAATTGTTCTTGAAAATCTTTATTCATAACAATAACGACCTCTGCTTTCTATAATCACGTTGACACACTGGTTCTCGTTAGATCTCGGAAGTTCAGCAACTTTGAGCCTGGTCAGTGCCAAATGGGTGACTGATTTGGGAAATCCAAGTGTTGAATGTAGGAGGGCGTTGACGTCTTCCTGCAAGAGTTGCAAAAACCTAAGGTTGTCATCTCCCCTAATGAGGATTTACATGCGACTAGGGGCTGGTTGTGAATTCATACTCTCATGGACCTTCCTCCCTTAGGGTTAGTGCTGTTTCCATTTTATAACTTCATTCCATCTGTCAATGAGCTGAAGAATGTTTCGCTAGTGAAATCGTTTAGGTTTTTATGTAATATATGAATCTAACTTGTGTTCAATATCCTATTGTGGTGTTAACTTGACCATCTAAATTGTTTTGTGATCCTCAAAATAAGTTACGATCTGAGGGAGCTAGATCCTGAGAATATGCAGGATGGAGGAAGATTTCTCAACCAAATTTTCCCATAAGATCCTTAGTGACTAGTGCTATGTGAGGACGAATATTATCATGATGAAAGATTAATTTCTTTCTATTAAACTAGCTTGGGTGCCCGGCGTTGCCCGGGTGTTTGTAGATGTAAAAAAAAAAAAAGTGGTAATAGGCAGGCAGGCTCGGACCAGTTTTGCGAAGGCGGAAAAGAAAGTGAAAGAAAATCTGACGTCTTAGTCGATGTCTCCATGATGTGACCGGAAGTCAAAAGCGTTGAAATTAACCGATGTAAAACCCAACGGTGACGTTGACTTGCTAAAATGTTGGGGGAAAAAATCGACCGCTCGTTATACAAAATGGCCGAATTTAGGGTGAAGGAATTAATGTTTTTAGTCAATTTTTCAACCTATATATTCAACGAATGTTTTATCTACAGATTTGAAATTTGGTGTATAGAGTATTCACACATGTGGAAAACTTTTTAATCGGGTTTCATCCGGAAAATAGGGTGTCAAGGGGTCAAAATTAAAAAATTGGTACGTGGGGGCTCATCAGATTTTTATCTGTTTGTCAACTATTTCATGAGGTTGTAAAACACTTTTTAATGATCGCGATAGGCTGGTCTAATGGTTATCGTAATTTACTTATTTTCTTTAGGTTTTGGTTTCGATCTCAGCTCGAGTACTTTTTTTACTTACGAGAAGTGAACTGTTTAGAAAAACAATATTCACATGCATCTGTCTCGTTTTCTTTCCGTTTTTTTTACTTCATTTTTTTTACTTCATTTTTTTATTAAAGGAATTTAATATTACGTTTAATACTGGGGAACGCCGGCTACATCTTCTAGTATTCATATAAAATCATTAAATTACATCAGTAATTTAATGATTTTATACAAGGCAATGAGAGTTGTCTGACTTGCTATTAGCTTTTTCTCACCACTTGAAATGGTTTTGTTCAAATGCTAGAAAAAGGGACGTTTTTTACTTCCTAACTTTCGTGTGACAGAACGGATAGATATTTATCTATATTAAAAATATGCAAATCATGAATGCATAATCCACTCAGGGCATAGTTTTCTTTACAAATATAACTTATGAAATAAGTAAATTGAATACTGAAAATTCGTATGAAATAATTTTGCTACAAAAACATTTTTCCTCAGAAACCAGTGAACAGAACCAATATATTTTTTGTTTCCTTCCCCCCCCCTCACCCCCACGAAAAAAAATCTATTTCTTGGTTATTATTGGATGCATATATATTTTTTTTTTTTTAAATAAAAAAAAAAAAAATCAACTGCAATTTTTCACTGTTGACATCGGTTCTATCCTGTTCTTGACACTTGGAATCGGATAAACAAATGCTGTTGGAGCAGGAAATACACAAACACGAATAAACGCAAAAACACAAAAAATTCTAAACCGAATCGTTCTCTGTTGAAGTGTTACAGATTGGTTGATAATTTTCTTGGAATCAGACAGCAATGACTTTAAGAAGACAAATGATCAATGAGACCAAGATTAGAATTAATGAGGTATCGGCATAGTAAAATGTACTAGTTAATAATTCTATTGACTGCAAGAAAGAAAAAGAAAATGTCTCCTTACTAGTTCTGTTTCTCTCAATACATTTATTATTTACACTGAATACATTCTGCGTTATATATAATATAAAAAAAACGTTTAGGTAAACAAACGCTGATTAACTCACATCTTGTAATATAATACATAATGTAAAAATAATTTTATTAATAGAATAATTAAAAAACAGGAATCTATTTAGATTAGTGGTAAAAACTATATCCAAATATTATACGAAATAAGAATTAGTCAACGTTTGTTTCTCTAAAACTTTTTACCCATATACTTCAATAATACAAAAGACATGTTAAAATATACTTTAGTTCTGCGACTGAGTTATGTTTTAAAAGAAAATATATTTTAATTATTCTAATTCGTCGTAATTTATGATTAACTGAATGAATTGGCATAGTAAGTCTTTACTTCTATATATTATTATTTATTATTATTATTATTATATATGCATATAATAAAATGATCTTCCTTTCTCACTTCTAAATTCAGTAATTATAGACAAATGGCCGAACACTTCCGAAGCCCATCTTTCCCATTCAACACCTTCACCATTTTTCATGGTAATATATTTACATGTTTACTTATTACAAAAAATGATTACATTTATTGCAAGATTATTGCCTCCGCCAAAATCGTCTTCCATATTAGAGGCAGCAACCATTTAACACCAGGTCAATAATTTGCATAAGGGAAAAGATTTCAACACACTGTCAAATTCCATAATTCTGATATTTCAGTTATTTAATTCTGGTTGCTTCATAATGTTTTCGATAACCGTTTTCAGTTTAAATGAACACATTTAATACTTTCACCTAACAGGCAAGTACATTTCATACCCCGATTTTTTCATTTTCTATTTCTCTTAATTATTTAAATACATAATTCTATAACTATTACAAGTTATTATTACGAGTAATTTAAATATATAATTCTAGAACTATTACAAGTTATTATGTAAAGATATTTAAATACATAATTCTATAACTACTACAAGTCATCATGTAAAGAAATTCATACTATTGTAGAAAACATTTTCATTTTTATATACACCCAATGACATATAGAAATAAAGATTATTATTGTGCCATCTAATTTACATATATGTCCGTGGTGTATACAGACAGGCATATAGTTTTTGGAGTGTTTTTGTTTGTTTTTTTTTTTTCTTTTTTTACATTTTCACCCCAAACAAGGCACAGTGCCACTTTGAAGTAGGGGGCTAATATCTGGGACATAATTTGTAGGAGTACTATGTAGGGAGTCGAGCAGCAAGCTATCTTTACATTACACTTGAACTTTTGCATGTCAGTACAGTGAGGTAAACAGGAACCCAGAATGGAATTCCAAAGTCTAGCAGTCCTAAGAAAAATCTATTAGAGTAGAAGGCTTTCTTACATTTAGGGATTTCTATCGTGTAGGGGTGGGATTTTGCTGCTTGTCAGGTTTGTCAGCTGTATTTCTGTCGATGGAGCAAAAGGGGCTTGTAGTTCATCAGAGCATCCACCATTAAAATATTTGTAGAACAGGCAGAGGGATGCACCATTTCATCGATGAGACAGAGGCTGAAGCCAAGCTGATAGTGCAGGGCCTATTAGGTTGGTGACTGTCTTTTGAACTCTAAGAGGGAGAGACTAGTAGCAGATTCACCGGCAAAAATGTGGCAACAATACTCCATACATGGGCGAATGGTTGCCTTAGAGATACTCTCAGGCATAAGTAACTTTCTAGCACAGTAGAGAGAACCCACCTTTTTTGCAGCAGCCTTGGCAATGCCCTCAATGTATCTGTTCCAACTCATGTTCCCCGTGAATGTTAAGCCGAGGAGTTTGAACAAAGTACTTTCAGATAATGTATCATTAACCATGGCTATTAGTGGTTGAGTAGGTTTCTTGTAGTTATTAAAGGAAAGAAGTTTAGTCTTGGCAGCATTGAATGTGACAATCCATTTTTGTCGCCATTCCACTACAGAATGAAGATCTTCCTCTAATGTTTCTGCTATTGCCTTGGATACATGTTCATTCGTTTTCCCTTTGTCTGTTATAACAGTGTGGTGTCATCAGTAAATATGCCCATCTCAGAGACAATTTTATCCGGGAGGTCATTTATGAATATCAGAAATAAGTCTCAGGATCGATCTCCGAGGTTCACCTGCATTTATATCATATTGTTTTAACATGTGACCATCGAGGACAACCTGGATTCTTCTCTAATTTAAGAAGGGTTTGTTTAATTATGTGAAATATTTGTCCAGTAATACCATAGGATTTGGTTTTCATGAGAAGACTATCATGCCATACCATGTCAAAGACCTTAGATATATCCAGAGCTACTGCTCTAGCTTCCCCTTCTTTATCCAGTGCATGGTATATACATTCAGAGATTACAGTTAGGATATCTTCAGTAGAACAGGCTTGCCTAAATCCATACTGTTGGTTGGACAAAAGTTTAGCAGCTGTGGGGTGGTGGACTAGAGCTTGATTAATGATGGACCCAAATATTTTGGTGAAAAGAGAGAGGAGGCTAATGGCCCGATAATTTAATGGGCCAGTTCTTTCACCAGAATTCTTGTCAACTGGTACCACAGGAGCAATTTTCCAGCAGTCAAGGAAGCAAGATTCGTTCAGGCATTTGTTGAAAAGTTTGGAGAGAACTGGAGCAATCTCAGCAGAGCATGTTTTTAATGGTACTTAATAGTATTAATTTAATCAGGAATGAAATCAGGGCAACATGCTTTTGATTTTGCTCAGTATTTATATCATGTACTTTAGAAAGGGTGATTTTCAGATCGTCTAGTGTGATTTTTGTCTGCAGAGGAAAATCTTGAAGAGAGTGGTTTGCTGGGTCCAAAGTAGAGTTGGATGCAAACCGACGGGCAAGCAGATTAGCCTTTTGGTTTGCCATGCAAACAACTTCATGATTGTTGGATAGTGGGCAAATTGTTGATTGCACAGTATTTACTACACTGTTATAGATTTTTCAGAAGTCACAAGTTCCTCATTTCTGAACTTCAATGCATTTTCTAGTGGTTTCCGTATATTCTGTCTTCGTTGTGGCTATTTTCTTCATACAATTTCTTCTAGCTTCTGTATACTTTAGTTTATTTCTACTGGATTTATTTCTGTGGTATGCATGCTGATTTGAGCAATGGCAGCTGCACAAGTAGAAGTAAACCATTGAGTAGAGTGGGGTTTGCTATAGAACTTACATGTGGGAACATGTGCTTCAATTGACATATTGAACCACTCAGCAGGAAGAGAAAAGATATTTCCCATGGAGCATCTCTGATGTGATCCCTGATGGCATCCCAGCTAGCTTTATTGTAGTACCTTGTCGTTTGGAGCAGTGGAGTTTGGAGTCGAGAGTTTAGGGTGATGTCTATCATTATTACAGCATGATCAGTATTCCCGAGTGAGCAATGGGCATTTATTACACAATCCTCAGGAACTGGTCAGAAATAGGTCCAGAAGTGAGGCTTGCTGGTCCTGACAATCTGGGAGACGGACCAAGAACCTTACTGTCCATGTCAAGGAATGGGATATGAAAAAATTGTGTGTGATGCTACCAGCTGTGTTAGTGTAGTTAGAGAAGCCAAGCCAATTACTGTGGTGGACATTAAAGTTGCCAAATACATGTATTTGGGTGCTAGCATCTAGGAAGACATCTATGCTGTCAGAGATATGATTGATTAGAGTAAAATCTTGGGTCGAGGGAGCGCGATAAAGAAAATATAAGTAGTTAACGTTATGTTGTAAAATTAGTCTAACGCACATGAAAGTCTTGTCATCTGATTCTAGTTTTGATTCCGTAGTCATGTGGGGAGGGTGTTATGAGTATAGACTCCAAGTCTATGCATGTGTCAGTCAGTGTCTTTTTTTTTTTTTCATAGGCATCACTACTTATCAAGGCCAAGTGGCCACTTAAGGATAAGGATGTACAGTAGAAATTGGACAATATAGTAATCGTTAGTAATGGAGATTCGGTAAATTTGTTAACTTATATGGAACGGCTCATCAAAAACTTGTTTACGTTGGATTTGAAGACAACCATATTGTAGTCAGCTGGAAAGCAGGAAAAGGGAAGACAGTTCCACAGGCGTGCAGTTCTGAGAAAGAAGCTTTGCTCATGGAATCTACGTTTAGGTTTAGGCACAGATAAAGAGTGGGGGAAATTAATGACCGGTGTTTTTTGTGAAAGTTTGGCGAGGCGAGGGACCATAGATTGGAGCTCAGCCGAACATTTGCCATGAAAATATCGACAAAATGGAAGATAACCAGATATATGACAGATATAGTTACATGAAGAAACAGAGTCGCTTTTTAAATGTCTGGAGAAATAGTAAGAAACGTTAGAGAGTGGTTGACTCAACATAGAGAACAGGCGAGAGAAATACATAACAAAGAGAGGGAGCTAGGTAACATGTTAATGATAAAATTTTCTTTCAAATGTAACCTTATTTTAGAACTAAAATATATTTTAGTATGTATTTTGTGTTATTAAAGTATAGGGGAAAAATTGGGTAAATAAACATTAACTCACATTTAATATAACGATAAAGTAAAAAATTAATAGAATGAGTTGGTCACTGGAATCTCTGTGCATCTAATCATTATTAAGTAGAATCTGTTAAAATTAATGAAAATCTGACAAAAATAAGTTTTAATGTTTCAGGTACAGATAGAGAAGCTTTTATGGCCAAGTCAAACCCCTAACATCTCAAGAGGCTATACTTAAGCTGTAGACCAGACAGCTGTAGAATGCCGTCTCTTACCAACATGAGCATCTTTTTTCTAAGACCTTCTCTCTCAGTTCAGAAGTACTCTGATTCAAATAGAAAACACTTAACTTGTAGATAATTCTAGCATGCATTTTTGGTGTTTTAAAGCTAATCTTACTTTATTATATATAAAAATCGTTCCAATCAAGGCATGAAGCCACTTGATGTAAGAAGTTAACAAGAACAAAATATGATTATTGCAAATAACATCTCTAGAAGAGGTCACATTACTACTGAATCAGACGAGAAGAGAATGCCTCTCCTTCCTATTGGCATAGGAATCTCCCCTTCTGCGGCTTTCCCTCCCGGTTTTGAAGCACCCTGGCTACAGTGGAAAACACTCAACAGCACGATAAGAGGAATGGGATGATCAAAAGTTGCTATGACTAGATGAGTGCTACAAAACTGATTCCACCATCTGTGAATGCGAGGAGGAAGATCATATGATGCAGCATTACCTTGCCTGCCTGCCTGCTACTGTCCAACTGATGTAGCTGTGAAGATTTTGTGGAATACAACAATAATGTAACGAACTGTGTTAAGAAAAATGTAAAACTGGTGAATGACCACATGTTTCCAAAATACAAAGAAAAAGAATGCAGAAAGAAACGTTTGTTTGTTAAATTAATTTCAAGTTTCGCAACAGAAAGTAAAAACAATCACTATGCAGTTGAAAAACAATAAATCAGTCCTTCATCTGTCAAGTTGGATGCATGAATTTTCTTTCAAACTGTATTTAACAAATTACTTTGTTTATAATCCTTAATATATAATATCTTTAGAAATAATGTATTGCTATAAGAATTACTGTCTGCGATTAAATGAAGAAATAAAAAAAAAAAGAACTTGAATACAAGCAAAAGCAGTTAAACCATTGTGTTTAGCAATTGTATCAGAATTAGTAAGGAGAAAAAAACATGTTCAACTGATGAAATTAATCAACCTAGAAAAAAAATGTCTGCTTTATAACAAAACATTTCAACAGACATGTAAGAAAGAAATGAAATACCATTTAATTATTTTCAATTTTTTTATTTGTTAGATTCAATCTAGATTTGACCGGAAAGAAAATGTAGTCACCAGACCAGAGATTAAAAAAAAATGCAGTTTCATCAAATTTTATTGCTCAAAATTTTCGTTTTTTTTAGTTAAGAAGTAAACAAGCACAACTTTTAATCTCTTACTCTCTGTCATATATATATATATATATATATATATATATATGTATATATATATATATGTATATGTATACTAGCAAAAGTACCCGTCGTCGACTGGGTTCAAAAACATCCTAAAGAAAATGGACTCTGATTTATGAAAGTATGATAGGTTATGAAAAGGAAGGGTTGTAAAGAGATAGCTTTGAATTTGGAGGTATCAAAACCAAAGCAAAATATGATGAAAGTAAAAATAAAATAGATAAACTCCATAATTTATTATACCATACCTGTTCACATTGAAATACTTATCACAATATTCTGTGGATCTATATTAAAAAACCTTGTTAAACTTTGTGACATATTTCCATTCTATAGAGGTCAGGCGCGAACGAACACCCCATAATTTTATTATACCATATTTCTTCAAACTGAAACATAATTATCAAATTATACTTATGCAGATAGATATGAAAAGTTTTTATTAAAGTTTGTGCCTATTTCCATTCTATGGAGGCCAGGCGCGAACGCAGACCCTACAATTTTATTATACCATCCCTATTTAAGTTAAAACATACTTATCAAGTATTATTATGTACATCTATATCAAAAACACTTGTAAACGTTTTTTTTAATTTTAAAATTTTTTATTTTCATACTTTGTGGATCAGGCGCGTACGCAGACCTCACAATTATAATGAATCATCATTATGCTAGATCAAACATAACCATTCCTGTGTCTCGATACATCTTCTATCATTATATGTGATAAGTTTTCTATAATAGTCAACCATATAGGAGCCTATTCGTGACCAGACACACACACAGACGTTCAGCTTTATATTATAGATTAGTGACCTTATCTGTCTGTGTGCGGAACAGTTTCTACAAAACTACTGTCGATTTTTTGTGTACAGACTTGAAACTTGATATATAACTTGTGGAACAAATTCCATTTAGTTTTTAGCCGGTAAAAATAGCTGCTAATGGTTCAAAAGTGAAAAAATTGGTTATATAAACCTGTTACTTCTACACATGTGAAAAACATTTAAAGACTTTATTTTTTAAGTTTTATTTTATGTTTTGGTTTCGATTCTAGCTGTTGGCACCCAAATCATATTTTTTTTAATTTTTGAAATCACTAGTATGCACTGTGTACATTATATTAATCAATAGAGAATTGATTCTGTAAGAATAAATATGAAATCTGCATGAATTAAAATATCATATTTAAGCGTATTTTGTGACCGAACAATGCCAGATGGCCTGCTAGTATGCAAAATATATATATATATATATATATATAAAAAAGTGGATTAATGAACATGTCTGTAGATTATTCAACCAGTGAAGAGAATCTTGGAATTTTCTTGTATAAAATTTCATACTTTTGTCTAATGTTCCTTGATGAAGATTGAGGAAGACGATTATAAAAAAAAAATAAATTTGAATTATTCAGATTATTATTTTAACCCGGGTGATATTCTCACAACGTTTTGGCCAATGTAACCTCCGATCTTCAAGTACATTTTGTCGAACTCGGGAATCTGCACTGTATTTCAAACAGAACCTTTTATTAAAAGCATGGGAGTAGCATGTTCTTGTTCTATCAGCTATAACCGGGTAGAAGTCTTATATAAATTTGTATTTATATTCGTAATATTACCCAGACTGAGAATTAAACGTTCAACCTCCTTTCAACCAACCTCCTTTTCACTTAAAACTGATTTTCACTTAACACTTTTTTTTTTTTGTTGCATCACGGATCCACATGATTTCCGAGTTTGATAAGATGCACCTGAAAAAGATTGGAGGCTACATCGGCTGAAACGTTGTGAGAATAATATTAACAATGTGAACAATAATCCGAATAATATAAATCACAAAAATTCCGAAATTTAGAAACAAGTGTGTTTTATTATTAAACTATGAACTTATTAATCTTCTTAATGTTCGAACCTTTTAGCATTTGTCTATAAATTGCAACAAATTAAATAATTAAAAAATAAATAATTTATTTATTTAAAGGTGCAACAATTAGATGCATTGAACTAAAAAGGATGGAAAGCGTATTTTGTAAAACTGTTTAAATTGACAAGTCTTCTATTCATGACGATTTATTCGATTTCAGAATAATTCATTTTGAAATTAGTTAAAATTTAACTTTTAGGCGAACGTTAGCTATTTTACAATAACTGTTTGCATTTCATCATTGGCGATCAGACGATCTCGCTTTCCGCAAGGGTGTGAAAGGTGATAACGTACGTACGAACACAAAATGCTTAGCGTGTTATTATTACTACGCTTTTTAGTCAGTTAAAAACGGGCAAAAGTTATAATCCATTGGTCTAGAATGAATGCATTATACCAAATTGATGGTTGATTATGGTTAGATTTGTGCTTATTTTTGTATTAAATGTGAATCCCTAACCGTGTATCAAAATGGATACCATAATACTTAATTCGCTGTACCTTATCGTAACATACAAAATTTCAGTCAGCTCCAGTACTTTGAGAAAAAGTCGAACAGACAGACTAAGAGTAATGTTATATTGATTATTCTTCTTCTTATTATCTTTATTATTTAAGAGATTAATAGAGTTCTATTGAAATGAATTCGAAAAAAAAAAAAACATTCATAAGCCTCTAGTGAAAAACATTAATGCTTTTCGTGAGCTTCGGTGCCAGTTGTTAGTGATATATATAAAAAAAACGTTGGGAAGAAACCTCACTGAAAACAACGACAAAGGATCTAAGAAAAATAAATGGCAAAAACAGGCCAAACAATAAAAACAACAAAAAAAATGTCTAAATAGAAAATATTTGTATAAGTCATCTGCAGAATCCAGCCTCTGTGGGTCAGTCCTTAAATACAAGGATCAGGAGTTCCTAATCTACGCCAGCTGAATAAATCAAAACTAATGGAAAATTGTTTAGCTGGCTCCAACTTTGTGATGTATCAGATCAGAGGTCGCACACTGATCAATGCTCACCATTGTAAAGAGGCAGCATAAACGCTGAATGGAAATCTTTTATTTTATGCACAGCTCAGTAAAGCCTGTTTTAAGAGCTAACCATATGTGACCTTTAAGTCAAATGGACAATTCCAAACGTTATGTTCGGGAAAGGTTCAACATGAGCTCTGACAGTTTCCATCTTAATGTGTGCAGACAAAAATCTTAGAGGAGAAAGTAATTTTTTTTAAGAGTGAAAATAAAAAAAACATAAAAATATGGTCAAAATATAAAATCTATCTGATCAACAGATGGAGATGATATCGTCATTCAACTACATTTTTGTTAGCTTACAATATTTATGGCAAATCAAAAGTATTCAAGGCAAAATGTATAACGAAAGCTGATGGGAAGAAAAGAGGAAAGATCCAATTAAAGAAATAAAGTCAATTTTTTAAATTATGTATTATTCCGACTGATAATTCCATCTTGATCGTTATTTTCACAAAGTTTTATCTGATGCGATTTTAAAAGTAAAACCTAAATAGCATTTAAGCTGACGTATCAAACTTTGATTCTGACTAGCGAATTTTTCTTTTTTATTGTTGTATCATGTTAAAAACGTATTTCATTATTTATTTTAAAAAAATGTCGTACTGTCTGAACAACTAAAATGGAAACAGTTTTTAATTATGACCAACAAATCAAAATTGTCAAGGGGAATAACTCGTCTTTTTATCAAAGTATATAAAAAGAGTTCTCCTTTACAACGAATAAAGTATATAAAAAGAGTTCTCCTTTACAACGAATAAAGTATATAAAAAGAGTTCTCCTTTACAACGAATATTTTATTGAATGTATGGAGTTTTTGGCATAAGTTTTTAAAAAAATGTGAAACTAAATAAAAGTAAAAAAACTGCATCCTGGGAAGCGCCGAAAAGGAAGAGTTAGTTCAAAATAAAATTCCAAATGTTCATAATCTGTTTATCAAAATTTGATTAAAGCTTTTTTCTTTAAATACATATGACATATATCTGACAATTAATATAAAATGCATCAAAGTTAAAATAAGGTTTTGTCTGTAAGGTTGCTTGTTCTTTATGTGCATATATTTGAAATTGAAAATCTTTACACCAAATTTTGGAATTCATATGGAATTATTAACTGAACCTTTTATTTATCAATCAGGGATTAGATTGTTCTTGTTTTGGCAGCCAAAACCGCTAAAAATATTATGTTATTATCACCTGTAGTAAGGATTGAACTTTCAACGTCTAGCAGACTGTCACTTAGAACTGATTTTTAATTAACACCATCATCCGTGTTCATGTAGACAACTTTAGCATGTATCTTTGGTGCTTTAAATCTAGTCCTGCTTTTTATGAAACTCGCTGGAGACAAGGCATAAATCCACTTGATGTAAGGAGCTAACAAAAACGAAATATGATTATTGCAAAGAAATAATAAATAAATAAAATAACATAATTATTATTATTAATAATAATAATAATACTAGATTGATGGCGTTTCACCTGAGAAAGGGCAAATACTTTATTCTTTTAAGGAAGTTACTATATGTGACCTATGGATTAAATTACTTAGATATGAGCTGGAATTTTATTTTAACAAAATCAACAAGAAAAGGTAATATTTTTCTAAAATAACTTTATGATCTAATTAATTCCAATGAATATAGTCAAGAGCGATTCAAAGTTTCTCCTTTCATTTGGCTACTATGGAGATGTAGAGGAGAGTGCTACTTCTTTCCTTTGGATTGCTCCACTTAACTTTGATTTTCACCTACTGAGTGTTAAATGAGGAGTCATTAAGTATCATTTTGTGAGTATTTTGTAAGACTAAACCAAGGATTGAAACCTGGTCTCTTGGCTCATTATTGCAAACTCTCTTGTAGTATGTTTAATAAAAAATATATGAAAAAATAAGTATTCAATAACTTGGTTTCATTTTACTTTAGTCGAAGTTCTCAGAAATCAAGCTTCCCCCCCCCTTTTTTTTTTTTTTTTTTTTTACACAGTGATCACCACTTATCAAGGCCCGGAAGCTACTCAGGGATAAGGGTTATAAAGGAGCTAACACTTGATTTGTATATGGGATACAAAAATATTCAAATGTTCCATTAAAATGCTCGTTTACTTCTCAAACATTGAGTTAAAAAGAAGTAAAGCATATTATTTCTCCCTTCCATAATTGACCATTTAAATATTTTATAGTATACCTTTCTTGTATCCTTTTGGTTTTTAATAGATTCAAGGACTAGAATTCATCTAGTCTGGTGAAGTCTTGTAGGTTTTGTGAATACTTTCAAGAGATTAGATAGGCCTACAAAACTTAATACACTTGGTTTTTATCTGTTCAGGTACTCCCTTATACTAGAAGGATGATTAAAGTTTCTTTAAGTTCACCAGGATCAAAAAAGGACCTTAACACGCTTCAGCAATTATGCAGGACATGGACCGCGCTGGAACAACGGTGTTATGTAGAAATCCATTCTTTACTGTTCTGTATCTTCATCCTTAATAAACTAACGCACCACAAAAATTGGATCCAACTTGAAGAATTAACTCCCCCCCCCAAAAAAAATGTAGGATATAACGAGCCAACTTACCAGAGTATAGTTGCCCCCCCCGGGGTGGGGGTGACGATGCTCTTCTAATTTCCACAACGAACGATTGCTTTCCAGCTATGCTAACAGATGGCAGTTTTTTTATTTCTTTTTTTATGGCAGCTTCAAATAACCAAAAGTTTTAGACCAATCAGAAAGAAGGTTAATTATTTTATTTTTTTATTCTTTAAAGTTTAATATCATTTATATATAGATACATTTTTATTTTTAGTTTATATTTAATAAAAAAAATATCAGAAATACGACACCACAGTATCATTTGAGATAACATCATTTGGAGAAGATTCACTACTCCTAGTAAGAGCCAGTGTGGGTTAACCATACCAAGGAGATCTTATTTGGGCCACAAATACAATGTAATTTGGAATATTTACTCAGGGTTTATTTATAAGGAAAATTATTCTGACAAACCCCTGTATACAGAGACCGTACACACTAGAGGACAGTTTCTGGTAGGTATTAAAGTCCTCTCCAGTAGGCATTCAAATATTACTTTAAACATGCATTAAAGGCTGAAGAGAACTGCATAAAAAATAATTTGAGTCAATCGAATCCAACTATTAGTTACATATTAAGGGTTATTATCAGACACGACATGCCAATGTTCATAAAGCTTAAGCAAGTAATTTTTTAAATATAAAAAATTATTGAAAAATTTGAGCATGACAAATCAGCCAATTGGAAAGAAAAAATAAAGGCACCTTCGAGATAAGAGATCTCAAAACTGTCTTGATTTTTATCAAAATAAACATAATTTTTATTGGATTCTTCGGAATATTCTCATCTTCAGTGTTATTTTCACAATGTTTCGGCCAATGTAACCTTTGACCTTCTTCAGATGAATCTTGTAGTTTGGTCAAACTCTAGAATCTGTGCAGAATTTTTCATGGGACCTAATAATTTAATTTACTTTAATTAAATTACTAATTTAATTTATGGGGATAGCATGCTCTCATACTGTCAGCCATGACTTGATAGAAGTCCTAAGTAATTTAAAATTGTATTCTGTGTATCACAAGCACTTAGGATTGAACCATCAAAAGCTCACCTAAAAAATTTAAAAATGGAAAATAAATCTAATATTTTTGTTTTTAATTTTCTTTTTCTTTTAATCATTTATCCACTTATAACCAAAAGCTACTCATGGACAAGGGTTAATGAGATAGCTTAAGGCTATCTTGTCGACATTGAAAATTTTCTGTCAAATTCTAGAATTTGTGTGGAATTTGAATGGAACACTGATCTACGGAGGTAGCATGCTCTGTCCTGTCAGCCCAGGATGAGATAGCTTGACTGTAGGAATATTATAAGAGAATAAAACATGGAGAAAACAAAATTTGAGGACGATTTATTGACATTGAATTAAAAGATGGCCATTTGCAGAGATACAGTCCCTGGGTAACGTGTTCCACGGAATTGATTTAAGAGTTATTTTAGTTTTTAATACAATATTTCCTTTCCTTTCTGGATTCAAAAACAAAGCGGTGTTGTTGATTCATTATTGACATTTTCTTTATAGTTAGATGAGCAAAGGGTTTTGGTTTCACAGAGGAGGAGAAGGAGGAGGAGAGGCCATGTTACAGTGACAAAAAGGCAGCAGCCATCAAGTGCAAGATTAAACCACTGATATTTAAGATTCTTTAAGGGAATTTTAGCAAAATCCTTTCCATGAAATGATTGCTGTAACCTTTGTTTTGTGCATATTTAACTGGTTATCGACATTTTTATAATAGGGCAGCACCAAGTTTATCATGAGAACTGAAGCAAATAATAGAACAAACTATTTGTTTGAAAAAAAAAAATCAAAGAATAGATAATAAATGTGTATTCATTTCGCTAAATTGTCTAAGTTTCATTAACATTAACTAACGGTATCTGTGGAAATTCCACAGGGGACTCATTCATATGTAATATATTGATCTGCCATTCTGTAGATATTCAGCGTAAATGGAGACGCTCTGATATTATTGTAGCTATTTTTTTAAACTGTAAATGCATTTATCTAAGCTAGAAGGGATGTCTGGCGTAGCCAGGTCATAAAATATACTTAAATATGATATTTTAATTCTTGCAGATTGCGTATATATTATTACATAGTTAATCGATTTTTATATATTATAAAGTTGCGATTTCAAAAATAAAAAATATATCTATATAACTTAGGTTCACCAGTTTGCGTCGAAACCGAATTCCAAACTAATGAATATATATAAAACTTCAGTTCCGTCAGCTATAACCGAAACCAAACCATATAAAGAATTCTTGATAAAATTATTTTTAAAAAATAGATTATTAGAGTGCCATTAGCTATAATCGAAACCAAAACTTATGAGGGATTCTTGGTAAAATTATTTATAAAAAAAAATGGATAAGTTAAGTGCCATTAGCTATAATCGAAATGGTGACCAAAATTATGAAGAATTCTTAGTAAAATTATTTAGAAAAGATTTAAATAACTTGAGTGGCATCAGCTATAATCGAAACCAAAACTTAGGAAGAATTCCTGGTAAAATTATTTATTACAAGCAATGGAAGTACATAACAATTAAACGATCTGGATGGAAGCGTGATACAGAAAATAACACACACGCTATCGTATTAATATATAATATATATAAATATATAGATCAGGACAGTAATTCTAAAATTGTAATGAAATTTGAACATAGCAGTAAAATTATTTGTATCATTTGGATTCATTGAACTGAGTGTCATTTTCACAACGTTTCAAGAACCGAGTGTCATTTTCACAACGTTTCAAGAACCGAGTGTCATTTTCACAACGTTTCAAGAACCGAGTGTCATTTTCACAACGTTTCAAGAACCGAGTGTCATTTTCACAACGTTTCAAGAACCGAGTGTCATTTTCACAACGTTTCAAGAACCGAGTGTCATTTTCACAACGTTTCAAGAACCGAGTGTCATTTTCACAACGTTTCAAGAACCGAGTGTCATTTTCACAACGTTTCAAGAACCGAGTGTCATTTTCACAACGTTTCAAGAACCGAGTGTCATTTTCACAACGTTTCAAGAACCGAGTGTCATTTTCACAACGTTTCAAGAACCGAGTGTCATTTTCACAACGTTTCAATCGATGTAACTTCTAACCTTCTTCAGGTGTATCATGTCGAACTCGGAAAGGTTTCTGTTGAACTCGGAAATTTGGACAGAATTTCGAACCAACCCTTTTATTTCACAGGAGTAGCATACTCTGGTTCCATCAGCTAAGACTGAATAGAGGTCCTAGTAATTTGCAATTGTATTTTTCCGTTGGCCACACTGAGAATTGAACCTTCAACCTTCAGGATATCACTTACACAATTTATTTTTTTCAAGCACTAACCACTGCGCCATGGGTCCTTCAGCCCAAATTCCTGTGTTTGACAAGATACATCTTAAGAAGGTCGGAGATTACATTGACCGAAACGTTGCAAGATGAGAAGAGTAGTCCGATGAATCCAAATAATACAAATAACTAATTCTTATTTAAAAAAATTCAGAAAAGTAAAAAAAAAAAATTGTTGTATTGCGTTAATCATGTATCAAGTTCCATGATTACAGTGGTATTCAATACCTGAGGTCTGCTCTATTTATTTAGATATCTTATTTGCATACCATGCAACATTTTCCTGAATCTGCGAGGTTTGATAGCTTGATTTCTCCTTTCTTTTTTAATCGAGACCTTGGTCTATCTTCATCCTCTACACCTGTTACGCCATAGCCGTACCGAAGAGATAGTATTTGGCTGCGAATGTAATGTGATTTTGAATATTTAGTCAGGGTTTACTTGTAGGGAAAAGTGTCTTAAAGTCTGGAAAAAGGAAAACTGGGTTGGGGGGGCGTACCTAAACTAATTAGGAGAGTAGAAAGCAGACTTTATCTTGCTTGTTCATTCTCATATTCCAAAAGCTTATTTCTGACAAAGGGGGAAGAATTGCTGTTTTCTTAGTCAAAATCTATATATCAGACATTTATTGTTGACTAGTTTTTGACCTTAAAATATTTTTTTCTATCTCCTTATAGCAAGTGGTTTCATACTTTGTCAGAGTGATTT
This sequence comes from Euprymna scolopes, assembly GCF_053919585.1. Taxonomy (NCBI): domain Eukaryota; kingdom Metazoa; phylum Mollusca; class Cephalopoda; order Sepiida; family Sepiolidae; genus Euprymna; species Euprymna scolopes. Next base: position 28,405,540 of record NC_136488.1, read on the forward strand.
CCATTAAAACAATAAAATCCGAAGAGATTTTTTTTTTTTTTTTTTACATAAAGCATCTAGTCTTCTGAATAGCCACTTATTTAATAGTGGACAGACTCAATGTTGCTTTCTGCATTCTTATAAAGTAAAATCAGAAATTGCAGCCTCAGTAAAGTAAATATATGTTATATTGTTCTGCATGTAGTTGGCCTTTTTTTTTTATTAAAAAAAGTATTTTAAATATTTCTGCCTAACAATAAACTGAACAGTTCTAAGAATCTTTTTTAAAAAAATAAAAAATTAAAAAAATAACAATCATAAATATACACGACGACTCATTGTAAAGCGAAAAACGCAGTTTAGTCATTTTCTTTTTCATATTGTTTATTTCATTTTTTTCTGTGTCAAGCACTATTCTAAAATTACTATATTATTTTTGTTCGTTTTGAAGGTCAAGTGTGTGAGAAATAATTATACTATTGTATCAAAATTAATGGGTGTGCCACGTCTCGTGTTTCGCATGTCATTTTTTTTCTTCTATTGATTTCAACAGAAATCTCGCTCGATTTTTACCCACACAACCTGATAATAGAATTACCATGTCGAGCAGTTTCGTTTCTTACCCAGCAAGGAATCAGTGAGAAAAAAAAAGACATCTAAATCTATCCTTTTTGAACGCGTCCTCGCACCACTAAAAGTGGTATTATCTATCCGTCTGGCACGTTTCTATTTAAACTATTATCAGAATCGCTAAAGATGCAAATTTAATGGATTCATCATAAGAATGATCCTATTTTTTACATTTATTTATTGCAATCACGATTGATAGTTTAGATTATGTAGATAATCATCGTCATCCCCGTTGTTACATTATAACAACGTTTGGGCCGATGTAAACTCCAGCTTCCTTAAGGTGCAACTTTTTGAACTTCCGAATTGTTACGTTTGAACTCTGGCACCCATATAGAATTTCGAACTAAACCTTTTATTGTAGATTGTTCTTGTTTTATCAGCTATGATCAGATAGAAGTGCCCATCATTATATTATTTTTAGTTATTATCGCCTGTGGTAAAGATTAAACATTCGGCCTCCTGTCAGTAAAACAAGTGACATAACGGATAAAAGTAATGGATCAGCAAAGCATAGTTCTGTTTTCGTGTCAAGATGAAAAGCTACGACTGAAAAAAAATTTTTTCAATGATTATGGTACCTAATTGGCTCGTTCTAACCACTCCTGGCTATAAATAGAATCGTCCAAATATTTATCATACCCAATAATGTGCCAAAAATATTACCACAATGATCTTTTTACCAAAAAAATATTCCACTAAGCCATTTTGTTTTTATATGCGAAAATTGAGTTCTGTTTCATAGAAAATGTTATCCATGAAATAAAGGACTATATGGCCTTCCATAATTACAAAAAGTTTTAATTACGTTGACACTATTTTTTATTTGATCACTATAGTTAAATGACATTGAGCCTCGTTAATATTAGATGAGTGGCTATTTGAGAATACTAGGCGCTGTATATGGGAGGATGGTGATAGTCCCCTGCAAAAGTAACTTTAAGATTAAATTTACTTTTAGCACGTACTTTAGTATAATCTGCTTGAAACAATAGAACAATTGATCTCAGAGTAGAGTTCTGTTTCCAAGCATGTTACAAAGCTCTCTGGAATATGCACATGAATGGAGGAATCAAAGAGCATAATTTCAGTAATCTGCAACATTCTTTACCTAAGATAGAATAAAAATAAAATAAATGTATTCAGGTTTCTTCCTCCCTACCATCGACGAATGAATTGCTTTGTTCTGATGGTGTTGTCGTCCACGCACGTTGAAGAATGCTAAATAAATAGTAAATATTCGAAACCAAAAAGTTCAGCAAGTTCGAGGAAAATAAAGCAAGCAATAAAAAGAAAAAGAAGGAAAAAGCGAAGGATAAACAAAATGGCGATAAAAAAGAAATGGTAAGAAAGATGAAATTGATTCCAGCCAACTTGCATAAAAGGCATGGCGTTCTCAATTGTATTGCGAGGGAAAGTGTGACATCTTGCCAGCAGGTTACGCATCATCATTTGGCAGGAACATCTTTTCGTCAGCACCACTTAAATCTATCGGGATGGTATTTGGCTTTGAATGGCTCTCTGCCCTCAAACGTATCGAGTGCACAGTGATTCTGGGAATCAAAGACTAAGTGTAATTTCAATACTAACATTTGCTGCCTTTACCAGAGAAGATTGTTTCTGGCAAAGTAAACATTTTTCATACACATTTTATTTTGTATCTCATGTAAAAGCTTTAACATAAATGAACAACAAAAATTGACAATGATTTTTGGACACAAATATACAAACACCGATATAAAATTACGATATATATATATGTATATATAGAGATATAGTGAAAACAAGCTTTCAGTCATTTATGCATGAGAGAGGAAAGTAGAGAAAAACACAATTCACGATTAATAATACAATGCAAGTCAAAATAGCAGATTCATATTGGCTGTCCCAATAAACGCCATTCACACAAATAGCCCTCACAGAAAAGCATTACGCTCTAATGTATTCTTAACGATAGCGGTACTATCCTATACCTCCAAGAGTTGTAAATCTTAGGGATTTAGAACTTTTATATGTCAAGTTTTACTGCTGAACACTTCACGATATAAAAAAGAGGCTCAACTACGAGGGCAGTTCCAAAAGTAATGCCTCCTGTTTTTTATTCTGCCCGAATGGATGAGAGGGGATTGCAAATTGCATTGTTATGATGCATTCATCATCTGAAAGTTTCATCTCTTTGTTGCAGATATTTGTGGTGTGAAACTCTAAGAAAGCAACTCCTGTCATGGACGTGGATCGGAAGCAGAGATGCATCATTGAATCCTGGCAAAAATGCATTGAGAATGGTGCTGACTAATATATATATATATATATATATATATATATATATATATATATATATATAAATTCTGGACACAAAACTCGCTCATTTTAATGGTATCATTCCTGTCTTCGTAGCTTTTCAACTTTTAGAATTTAAAAACATAGGAAACTTTATTTTTGGAATGACCCTCGCATATCAGTCGCAAAACATGATGTAACCCTAAATTGTGAAATTATATATATATATATATATATATATATATATATATATATATATGAATGTGTCAGTTCAATGAGAAAAAATCATCATATAGAAAGAGGGGTTATAAGCGCTCTTTATAGCTAGGCATTTCGAAGACTAATGCTTCTCATCAGAAGCGTTAGGTGACAGATATAGGGAAATGCGACATCTACCTTAGGATACATTGGGATGGAAATGTAAACTAAAACAGAAGGAAAATAAATGAAATATAGAACATAAAGGATGAAGAAAGAAAACAAAAAGTAGGGAGATGACAGTTATATAACGAGAACGTTTATAACCCATCTTTCTATATGATGTTTTTCCTCATTGATAACTTCATATACATCGATATTTATTTTGTTTTGTCTTAATTTAATTCTTATGTTATGCTCCATTCTCAAATGTTGTGCTTCATATATTCCGATAAATCCATATATAAAGAATCTATCCATATCCTGGAACCCTTATTTGATATATAATGACTGAAATAAATAGTTATGTAGAATAGGTTTTATTTAATTTGCATGATGTTTCTATAGCATGCATATGTCATGATCTATCCTATTGTTTCACTACATGGATTATTCCTAACTTTACGAATACTGATAATATTGGTAACTTAAGAGTCACTATGATCAATTCAGAAGTAATCTCTGACAACCCATTACTTCTGTATTTTCTGCAAATACATACTCTTGTTAACTCTACCTCCTTGTATGTTGGTGCCTTTAAATGCTGAAAAGAAACAAGACAACAAGGAGGTAGAGTTAATCTTCATCAGATATATAAAATAAATAAAATTTAGGTTTCTCCTACTGCAAGAACTTAGATTCCAGGGTCAGTAAGTGGGATTGAGAAGTCAGCGCCCCAGAGGAGGGGCACTTTAATCTGCAACACAATGCCTGGGCAGCCCTAAAACTACACAGAACTAAATTCCTACCACAAATCAACAGGGACAGGATCATTACAGGAATGGCTTGATCTTCATTGATTTTGATAAAAGATAAGAGAGAAAGGACGATATTAGAGACAACATAATAAATATTCACATACTCATTGGAACACACACACACATATGTAATCATTGGCATTTGTACACATACACACAACAACAAGTTACAATGGGATGACAAAACTCCATAAAGATAATCCATACTGCACCTGAAGAAGACCTGAGAGATAGCTAGCCGAAACGTAATGCACAGGACCAAGCTGGACAAAATAAAAAAAAATATAAACAAAGGCAAAAAAATTCCATACAATGTGTTGATAATGTTGAAAGAACTAAATGCGTTTAAGTTGGGAAAATATTAAAGCTCAACAGGAATTCGATTTGATAGAACATAAATCACTTCAGACTCCAGTAATCATAGGAGTACCAGGCTTATGAAAAAGAATTTCTAAAACTAAGTATAGTCTGTGAATCAAATGCAAGAGACAGCTAAACAATTGAACTTGAAGCGAAAGGATCATTAGAATCCCAAGAAGATCTCTCGGTTGGGGTCTTTGAAGTAGCAGGTGAATATCTAGCATCCATATAAGAAAATTAAATTAAAAAATAGGTAAAGGAGTGCAATAGAATTTGAAAAGAATTACATACTTGTATGAGATAAACAAAAGAATATAACTTCTCAGAGTATTTGTATAAGGAATCCTAAGATGGAATATTGCTGCCATATCTGGGGAGATGCCGTTCAAAGTACATTTGTCTTGACAAAGTACAATATCGACTTTACAATCTAGTGAAGGACGATTTCTCTTTTTCCCCACAAGCCCTTTTTCACAAAAGACGCTTTGCTAGACTTTTCCAACTATATGATTATTTCCATGGTAGTTGCTTGACTAGGCTCCAATTTTGTATCCTTTCTCCCACTTTGTAAAGCTACTGTCATTGCAAAGAACTGTCCTTTCTTTCTCTGTGTATGTGAAAGCAAGCAAAACTATCATGAATAGAGTTTCTTTCCTAGAACTTGCAGTACTTATCCAGTTCATGACCCAGTTTCTGGCAACTTTGTATTGATATCTTTTGGCGGCCAGAAAATGCTGAAGACAATCAGCTGCCAGAAAACAAATTTCAATGAAAACATGCAATTCATTAAATGAAGAAAAAACTGTTTAAACCAAAAAATAACTTTTAACATGTTATGCCAACGTGAAATCTGTTTCTGATGTTAAGAATGGTTTTCTAAATCGAAAGCCATGGAGCAGTGGAGAAATTCAGCATTTTGAATTAATCGTCTGGCAGATTTTGCTTTGATATATTCTGTCTTTTTATCTAACCTGTTGGAAGATACCGATGCAAAGTTACGAGAGATTTGGTCATCAACTGGAAAAGTGCTGAACTTTCCAACTGTGGAACATGTTTCCTGCAGTCTATAATATGCTCATCTTCAAGTCCAATGTAAACAAATATTTGAAGTAATCAAATTCTGTTCATAACACTCATCTTTTTCAATCCTCTTGTAATATTGTTCATCATTCAACTGACAATATCCTTAACCATTATACTCGAGTGGCTGTCTGCCTTAGTGAGTGATCACTAATTATTATTTAAAAAAACAACAATTTGTGCTTTAAAATTTTTTTACAATCTCATAATAATGCAGTTATTATCAATTGATGAAGAAACAAGGAAAACGCATAGAATAAAAGATGGGTAATAAATATAACATAAAAAGAACGTCGGACATCTTGGAAAAAAAAACATTTCCAACGATTTCTATTTATGCTTTTCAAATTTTCTCATTTAAAAGAATAATAAGTATACGAAACACAAGGGATATAAGACTGAATAGGAAATACAATTGTTGGAAATAATGAATAATTTATTGTGAATATGGTTTTTGAAGGGAAAATGCAGTTAACCTGACGAGAGAAAAGAAATCTGTAGACAATGAAAAACAAATAAACTTGAAATGATTTCTGCACCGAGGAAATAAATTATTCCTTTTGCTCTTCGGCAACACGGCGAAGGAAAATATGTACGATTTGTTGAAAGAATAGAGAGAAGTCCTAATGATAGCTAAAAGCTTTTTTAATGCAGAATCTTTTTTTCTAATGAAGTTTAATGTTTCAATAAATTTAATTATCTCAAGAGATAGGAATCAATGAGGAGATTATCTCACTTGTACCCTACATGTCTATGCTGTTTATATATATATATATATATATATATATATATATACTCCTATAATTTTTGTTGTGCATTGATATTCGTATTAAAAACCTTTTTTTCTATTTATTTAAAAAGAAAACAGAACTTTGTTATATATGAGTCCTGGCACTGGATTAATCTGCAAAAGATCTAGCTAATTTGCATATTCTTTTAAAACATTCATTTTAATTAATTTCCTAGTAGTTTTTTCAGCTTTCTAATGGGATGATCATCTTTAGTTAACTTTTATGTGTAATTATATTAATGTAGATATTCTGCATGATTTATATTTGCGTAGAAAATTTAGTTAACACAAACCTCTTTCTCTATATACTTATATACGCATATATATATTTGTTTAAAATATTTGGCCTACCAAACTCATCTATCAGTTTTTAGCCTACAAACATAAAACTTAATATACAGGGTACTCAAACTCATGTGAAACCTTATATTTGGGTTTTAGCCGGGGAAAATCGGTGTGAAAATTAATAAAATGGAATTTGCCAATTGAAGGTCAAACGACAGCATTACAAATATGTATGCATAGCGTAATAACTATTGGTTCATGTTTTAGCTTTGCAGCAAACATGTCTTCATAGCTCGGGCATTAATGTCAAAGGAAAAAGTAAATTGTAAGCTAAACGTTTTGGTTTCGAATTTTGGTGGTGGTGGTGCACAAGTCATTTCTTTTTTCTTTTTTTAACTTTTTAAATCATTACTTTATATTAGATCCAATATAATAATAAAAACGAAATTTGCATTAATTAAAATATCATATTTAATAAATTTGCATTAATTAAAATATCATATTTAATAAATTTGCATTAATTAAAATATCATATTTAAGCATATTTAATAATAAATATTAAAATATCATATTTAATCATATTTAATAATAAATATGAAATCTGTATTAATTAAAATATCATATATAAGCATATTTTACAACCAGGCAATACTGGGCAACCTGCTAGTATATATATATATATATATATATATATATATATATATATATATATATATATATATATATTATATGTGTGTGTGTGTGTGTGTGTGTGTGTGCGTATCGACACTTATTTTTCTATTTCAAAATTTTGGAAATTTGTTTTATGTTAAACTTATGGATTTAAGTGTCATTTTTGCATCAGCACAAGTTCTTTATTCTCTTATGGCCATTTTAGCAGTGGTTTCTGGGTCACAAATTTCTCATTTGTTAGCCTTCTTTTAATATAAAAGTTATGTAATATACATGGTAATAGTCCTCCACTCTATAATAAAGACCAATGTGTGTATGCATATATCTCCACTTATATATAAAAGGCACTTTGTGTATGTGTGTGTGTGTGTAAGTTCTTTCCCTATGGACTCTTAAATGGCTTGGCTGATATTTTTTGAAATTTCAAACAAATGTACTTTGTGTCTGGGAGTGTTCTTAGATAGGTTTTGTACAAAAATACCTTTGACAAGTATAAAAAAATCGTTAATTGAAAAATCCAAAGGCACAGACTGATTTTGACCAAAGTTAACACCCTTATACAGCCTTACATCACAATTGCATTTGAGAAATTTACTCACCGCACAAACAGAAATGCTCAGCGTGTAAAATCAAAAGCAGGTTCTTTGATAAGACAGGGGCACGTTCAAAAGAACACAATCGAACTATGTACTTGACTTTGGTATTTTATACTTCAGTTCAAGCCATCATGTAAATATAGCTTTAAAAAATCAACAGTAGGTTCTTTGATAAGACGGAGCGTTTAAAATAAATGTCTCTGTTTAGAGTACACTTGAACCATGATACTTGACTTTTGCATTTTAAACTTTAATTCAAATCATTATATAAAAATAATTTTATAAAATCCACAGGAGGTTCTCTACAGTGCAATGTAGACTACAATGAATTGTGGAATAAGTCACTGCAGGGAAGCAGGCAAAGTTTCCTCCCTGTGTACCGTGATAACTAAAGCAAGCAAGCAATCGATTTGATTAAAAATTTGTGCAATTTCACCGATTTCAATAACAATACAGGTATAGGAGGGTGAAATATTTGATGATCCTTATTAAATTCTTCAACATTGGGTCTTTCTGCTAGTATATATATATATTTTCCTTAGATTATACAAAAAGCTCAATGAAGACTGGTTTCAGAGCATATATACTGATTAGGTGCATCAATTTTTTTTAACTTCACTGATTGAGACGTGATTTTATATAAAATATGAATGAATGTTAGTGTGAACACTGGCGAAACAATTTTGTTTCTGTCATTTTTATGGCATACATTCGTGTTTTTAGAAAACTGACGACCGTATTTATTTATTAATTTTTTTGTAAAACTTTCTATCCTAATTTGTTTACGTTTGGGGAGGAAAAATCTGGACAATATTTGTATTAAAAAAAAAAATGAAAAAAAAAAAAAAAACTTTTTTTGTACGTTAACTCATCTGACAACAAAATTGCAAACATTTAAGTTTTCGATGAAAAAAACGAATTTGTAAAAAGTCAAAAATTTGTTATTTTGTTTGAAAATTGTAAGAAAGGAAACAAATTGTTTCAGACTTCAGATTTTATACTTCTCTCGTGCTCCCCCCTTTCCATACCCATGTTTTCATTTATCATGTATATCTGTAAAACAGTTAGATATATCTAACTATAGTTGTACAACATCCTCCACCAAAATTGATGGAAAAAAAATCATGATTCCCAAGTGTTTGTTTTAGCATTGTTATTTACAGAATGGAAAGATAAAATTGTCGCCATAGAAAAGACGACATAATTCCATTTCCATTTGATGAAAACCGGTTTTCTTTTTTGTTGAATACGATCTACTAGTTGGCCAGTTGTGTATAAATCGTAAGAGTGATAGGAGTCTTCTATGATGTCTGAAAGTTACACAATGTTCAACGAACGAAATCGGAGATGTACAACTCATGCTCTCTACCGATCCACGTTATGACAACAGGACCATTGCCAGCACCCTCAAAATGCATCGCTGGATTACCATGAATGACAAAAACGTGCCCAGAGTGCTGAAAACAAAGTTCCTGGCCATGGTTATGGTCTTTGGTGTGGTTTCAAGTGAGGGCCACATCACGCCACCTCACTTCTTCGAAGTCGGCTTGAAACTCAACACCAAAGTGTACCTGGATGCGCTGAAGAGTGTGGTGATCCCTTAGTGCAATCAGGTGGGCACGGACAGACATGAGTGTTGCAGCAGGACTCAGTGCCGGTCCACAAGTCCAAAGAGACCCAGGCTTGGCTTCAGAAGGAATGCTACAACTTCCTACCTTTCTCTTACTGACCTCGCTCCTCCCCCGATTTAAACCCGTTGGACTATTCGTTTGGTCATACATCAAGAACATCAGCAACATGACATCCCAAAGCAAGCCTAATCGCCACCATCCACTGAGTATTCACCGATTTCCTGCCAGCACTTGGGGGAAAAGGCATGCTCCTAGTTCCGGACCTGTATCGAGGTAGTAATTGATGCTGAAGGCGGCTACATTGATTAGATGTCAGCTCTACTATATAATCAAGTTACTTCAATTGATTTTTACAAAAATGTTTTAAAATAAAGCTGTAGTGTTGTTTTCTTTAGGGCGACATTTTTTATCGTTCCACGCTTTAATTTTATTCATCCTGAAACAGCTATTCTTGTTCTTAAAGCTAAAATATATACTCTAGACATACCCGATTTATTTCTACCTACATACATTAGTCGTTTCTTCGCATTGGCTTCTGTACATTTTATTCAACAGAAGTTATTTTAAGAAATAACAAAAAAAAAAAAAACATACAAAATGTTTAAAAACATCTTTCTACAATTGAGCATAATAATTCCGTTGTATAAATAGGAACTTTAGAATTAAATTACCCATTAGCAGCCTAAAGTTGGAAAAAAGATTTAAAGAAATATCTCTTTCATTTTGGAAGACAATGTTGGTAAATTGGTACTTAATTTTAATTGTATCCATATTTGATTCCCGTTCTATGATTGTTGAGCCAACTAAACTTTCAAGTAGATACAAGAGGGATGAGTAAGAAAAGAAAATGTAGGTTAAGATATCATCCTTTTCACACACAGCCGGTAAACGATATTTAATATAAAAAGGTTATTTCCACGGTTTGTTTTTCTAAAGAAATGTTCATTTAATAATAGTAATAATAATAATTCTAGAATTCATTATGAAACTAGCAAAAATATGGAAGAAAAGTGTCTTTATGCTGTATATATTATAAACGAACATATACTATACTGACCCACCACCACAAAAAGAAGAGGTAATGCCTGGAAGATATCATTAGCAAAAGCGGTCCTACAGTACCACCCTCCCCCGAAAAAAATCATGCAGGAGGTTCTTGATTGGAGAGTCAGTTTTGAAATAGAAAAATGGTCCAAGAGTGGATGGCAAAAGACATACCTGTTGTAGAGAAAAGAAAAGAATCCAATTGGCAGCATTAATCCAATCAAAGAAGCTTTGAAGTGTAAAGAATTCCAGGTAAAAAAATATGGTAATATTGATCCACTCTGGATCAGCAGATCATATTTCCTTTCTCATATAAAAACGAAAAGCTATGACTGAAAAATTCAAAGAGATTCAGTTTATTTTATACAGCGATTCTGGTACCTGATGGGTCCGTTCTAATAACCCCTGGAAGTAAATATAATCGTCCAAAGATTTGTGATCATGCCCAATACCATTATGCCAAAAAATATTGCAATAGAGATAATACTAGAACAGAAGATATATTACATCATCCTCACGTCCACACTGAGCAGTGAAAGATACTCTGAAATAGTATATCTATAAAAGAATGTGTGTGAGGACATTTCTCAACCTATATACTCAACGAATTTTTTATCTACAGACTTGAAATTTGGTATATAGGGTACTCAGACATGTGGGAAACTTTAATCGATTTTTATCCGGAAAAAGGGCTACTAAGGGATCAAAATTGGTATGTGGGGGTGAGGGTCATCGGATTTTCATCTGTTTGTCAACTGTTTCATGAGGTTTGAAAACACTGCTTAAAGATCGTAGCAAACTGGTCTAATGGTTATCGTACTGGACAATGTTTTTGTTTTGGTTTTGATCCCAGCTCGAGTATTTTTTTTTAATGACAGAAATGAACGGTTTAGAAAAAACATAACACTTGCATGTGCACGTCTCACTTTCTTTCCACTTTTTTTTTTTACTTCAATTTCTTAAGGAATTTAACGTTACATTTAATACTGAGCAATGCCGAGTACATCTTCTAGGAGTATAATAAACTGAATTGAACATTAAAAATAGTAAAAATTCGGATTCAGACAAACAAATACCAAATATCTATTACTAATAGAAGAAATAGTATAGGGCTTTAGATAGACATCAAATCTAGATTGATGATAGATGTTTGCTACCATGTTGATCCGAACATATGTAACTTTATAAATAAATATTCTGCTCTTATTGAATAATCGTGCACTCTATTGGATTTATTTATATCCTGCGATACCAATATATAAGATTTTTTATGGTATTTAAAAAAAAAATGTGAAGTCATAAATCAAGGGACAATATTACATAGTAAGGATGGGAAAAATGATTAGAAAAAGCACGTTTTTCTATAATCAATATTGACTATAGGAAAACGTTTTTGTTTTTTTTTAAATTATTTTTTCCACCCTACTACGTAATATTGCTCTGATTTATTCAAAACTTTTATATATACTAGCAGGTCACCGGCATTGCCCGGTCGTAATATACGCTGGAATATGATATTTTGATTAATGCAGATTTCGTATTTATTATTATATTGGACCCAATATATAGTAATTACTTAAAATGCTAAAAAAAAAAAAAAAAAAAAAAAAAATGACTCATGTGCCACGACCGAGAATCGAAACCAAAACGTTTAGCTTAAGATTTACTTTTTCCTTTGACGTTAATGCCTGAGCTATAAGGACATGTTTGCTGCAAGGCTAAAAATTAAAACATGCACATTCGTAATGTAGTCGTTCGACCTTCATCTGCATTTGAAATTTTTTTTAAAATTTTCACATGTATGCACTATTTTCCCCTGCTAAAATCCAAATATAAAGTTTCACATGAGTCCAAATACCCTATATATTAAGTTTCATGTCTGTATACCAAAATCTGACAGAGGAGTTTGATAGGCAAAATTTTTAAAACTAATATATATATATATATATATATATATATATATATATATCAATATATATAGAAAGAGGTTTGTGTTTACTATAAACTTTTTATGCAAATATTATGCAAGTATAAATCATGTAGAATATCTGCATGAATATAATTACATGTAATAATTAACTACAGATGATCATCCCATAAGAAAACCGAAAAAACTAATAAGGAAATTATTAAAATGAATGTTTAAAAGAATATGCAAATTAGCTAGATCTTTTGCAGATGAATGCAATTCCGCGATCCATATATAACAAAGTGTTTTCTTTTTAAATGGATAGAAAAAAGTTTTTTCATGTGAATATCAACACACACACAAATAAAAAATTTAAAAGAGTATATATTATATAAAAGGAACTTTGTGTGTGTGTGTGTGTGTACGAGTTCGTTTTCTATGAACTCCTAAACGGCTGAGTCGATATTTAGAAATTTCACACAAATTTGTGTCTGTGAGTGTTCTTAGATATGTTAGGTATCGAAAATCAATAATCGAAAAAATCTGATGCAAGAAGGAACAGGCGATTTTGACCAAAGTTAACACCTTACACAGTCTAACATCACAAGTGCTTTTGAGAAGTTTTTTTTTACCGTACAAGCCAAAAGACCCAGCATACAAAATTGATAGCAGGTTGATATGAATGAGGCGCGTTCAAAATGAATGTTCCTGTATAAAGCACACTTGAACTATGATACTTGACTTCTTCATTGTACTCTTAAATTCAAACTCTTATCACCGGACAAGCAGAAAGGTCAGCCATATAAAATCAACAGTAGTTTTTAAGATATGACAAGAGCACATTCCAAATGAATGTTTCTGTTTAGAACACAATTGACTTTTGCATTTTAAACTTTCATTCAAGCCATTATATATAAAAATAATTTTATAAAATCAATAGTAGGCTCTCTACAGTGTAATGTGGTGTGGACTAAGTAACTGTGGGGAGTCATGTGAAGCTCTCTCCCGGTGGACTGCGATGGGTCCACAACTAGAATGCAATCAATCGATGTGATTGAATAATTTCTTAGAACTGCACGCTTTATTGATTTCAATGTAAATAAAAATATGGGAGGGTGAAACATTCGTTAGTCATCATTCAATCCGGGACAACGTCGAGTCTCCCTGTGTGTGTTTATGTACGATATATATATATATATATATATATATATATATATAAATTTATTTATACAAAAATTGATGGCTACATATGTGCATACATGTTTCTGTAATCACCCGTGCTGGGGAGATTACGTCGTATGCACATATGTAGCCATCAATGTTTGTATAAATAAATTTAATATACTTGCTCTGTTAACTCATTGAGCACTTTTTGGTAGACACATGTTGTTTCATTGGATGTACTTCTAGGAAACTAAACTATTGCCATAATATGACGTATATAAATGAATGTAAGTGTAAGAAAAATCAATAGCAAAAAGTATTAAATGGAATTTTCGGATAATAATTCTATTGAGAGATCTTACGATTATCACTTCTTGCATAAAATATAATAATTACATGATTAATACTATAGTTTCGATAAATGTTTTCCTGCCCATGGGTCAGCATGGGTCAGCCAAAAACATACTCGATCATACGTTAGAGAAAGAACTTTAAAAATAATTTAAAAACAAGTTAAAAGAAAATTAAAATGGGTTGTAGCTGAAAATGATCAGATTGAAACCTTTTTAACATTTTTGAATTCATTATTAGTTTTTTTTTGTCTTTTTTTTTCGTTCTTTATTCATAACTAATTGAAGTAATTAGTCAAAACTTGATAAAGAATTAGCGAAATGGAAAAGAAACAAAATGATAAACAAATTTTTAAAATCTTCAGCAATTTCATGTAGCAGATTTTTTTTTTTTATTGTGTCAAATTTTCTTGCGAAAGAATTTTCTCCTTCCTAAATCAATTATTTGGTCCACATGATATCGAAGCATTCACCCCCAGCCCAACCCGAACATATGTTATCTAGAAAAGAGAGACAGTTTTATCTGGTTGATTGTGTCTTTTATATTCAAGTAAATGAGATAGTAATTTGCTCAAGGGATGCAAATAAATATAATACGTCCTAGGAGGTACGTCAAGATAAATAGTTAATTCTAAGCATACATGCAGGAAAATACATAAATGTTCACACACAACAGACGTTGCTCATTTCCGTTTAATGAACGCGAACTTTTGATAAAACTCTTAATTCTTTTACACCACATGTTGCATCAACTTTTTCTTTTGGTTTGAATATTTTATTCCTATTCTTTCTAATCTATAAAGTTATCTTGTCGGATTTTCAAAGTCAAACCTGAACAGCATTTAAGCTGACAAATCCAACTTTGTTTCTGAATAGCTAATATTCGTTTGTTATGGTTGTACCATGTTAGACACAATTGGTTAAGTGATTATCGACTGTCTGAAAACTTGGATATACAAAGTTCAAATCCAGTACATCCCAGAGAAACACTTTCTATCAAACTCAGAAAAGCCCTTCTGAAGAGGAAGCAAGTAAAATCAAAATGTATTTAAAATATTATTTACTCCAAACAAAATAGCTGATAGGACAGCAACATTTAAAAATAAACACCTAAAATAATACAACAGCAAGGGAGATAACTAATCTTTATTGAATACTAGCATGCCGCTCGACATTGCTCGATCGTATGCTTTGGTGTGAGTGTATAATAAGGGAGATAACTGCATGAAACCTGGTTGATGTTAACCCTTTGTATTGGATTACACGGACAGCAATCATGCAAAGTATGAGACACGTGCCGTATTCTAAATACCGGAAGTAGATTAAGGAGTTCAATGAACGCTTAAAATTAATACATATTTCGTGGTTGAAATAAAATATAGGTTTTTTAAGTGAAAAATAAATACTTGAAATCACAAAAGAAAAGTTATGGATTTGAGAATGCCAAGGCTTTTGAAGGTAGTACATAAAGATAAAAACAATGTCATAGTTTCATTTCCTTTTCCGCAATATACTTTTGAATTTTAATATTTATACAGGGTGGACGATAAAATTGTTGCCATAAAAAAGATATGATTCCATTTCTGTTTGATGAAAGCCAGTTTTTTTTTCTTGTTGTAGACTATTTACTAGTTGGCCAGCTGTGTACAAATTCCAAGAGCGATAGGAGCCTTCAATCCATGTCTGAAAGTGACACAATGTTCAATGAGTGAGATCGGAGATGCACCACTGTGCAACTCTTACTCATTACCAATCCAAGTTATGACAGCAGGACCATTGTCAGCACCCTCAAAATGCATCGCTGAATGGCCAAGGATAACAGGGATGTGCCCAGAGTGATGAAAACAAGGTTTCCAGCCACGGTAACGGTCTTTGGTGTGGTGACAAGTGAGGGCCACATCATATCTTCGAAGTCGGCTTGAAAGTCAACACCAAAGTATATATGGATGTGTTGAAGAGTGTTGTGATCCTCTAGTGTAATCAGGTGGCCGCTGACAGACCTTATGTGTGGCAGCAGGACTCGATGTTGGCCCACAATTCCAGTTCTTATAAATAGCCAAAAAGAAAATTGTTTCGCCAGTGTTTTCACTAATATTCATATATAATCTAAGTTAATACAGTTAAAAGAAATAAAACATCTTAAACTACAAATTTTTAAAAAAATCTAAAAACTTATCAAGCGATATAGGAAGAAAAAGGGTGACGGAAAGAAAGAAAACATTATATAATAGAAATAGTGGAGAATTTATTTCAGAATGGATTTCAGACAGAAGGGGGTGTCTAACTTGCTATTTGTTTTTTCCTTATCCTAAACACTTAAAATTGTTTTGTCTGGCACTTTTTTTACTTGCAATACAAACAATGATATAATCCAGCCCAAAGTTTATCCTAAACTCCAAATCCACCTGATTCTAGACCTTTTTCTGTTAGCTGAGGTATATGGCCTGGTGCAGTTCTACGAGGTCCATCCTCCTATGCTTTTCCTTATCACACTTTGAGAAGAAGTTAGTTTATTGCTAATCACCTGAAACGCATATGGATGCCAATGGGGTTGCTCATGTATATTTTTTTTATTTTAGCTCGCATTATTTTTAATTTCAGCATGATTACTCCCCCCTACAAACTTATACCGTCAGATACATTCCTCATAAAATAGTGTATCCTTAGTCAGCAAACATTAGAAACAAAGAAAAGAAAAGAAAAAAAAAACACTGGACCGATATTAACATTGCGAATGCTCTGAATTTGCTTTTTTGTTTTGTGTACAGGCATTCTCTTATTTTAATGGAGAGAAGAAGGTAGAGGTTAAGTGCAGAGAAAATATGTCAAGGGTCAAACTTTGATGAATCAAGGGTGTATTGGGGCGCCACTAGCTAAAATAAGTAAGGCGAGAAGAGCACAGTTCAGGAAAATGCCATCAATCCTAAAAAGCAAAATACAATCCTCATCATTGTGTTTTTTTTAGGTTTTTCTTTTTATCTAATGTGATGATGATAACGATAAAAGTTATTCGAAACTATTAGCATAAAGATGCTCTTTGCGCTCGTATAGATGACAAACACGAATGGATTTAAAACATGGAAAATATAAATTTGCAATATTTACTGGAGCTTCAGATGTTCAAACCAAAGAATAAAATATATATATATATATATATATATATATATATATATATATATATATATATATATATATATATACACACACCAAGTTGTATTCAAGAGAAAAAAAAATCATGAATTTAATATATCTTGCTCTTCATTTATGGAGCACTCTTAAGTGCTCCATAAAAGGAGAGCAACATATATTTTTATTAATATAGACAAAATTACAAGGTCGTGGCATTGGACATGCTAATGTTTCGGACAGATCCTTGGTTAAAACCACAAGTCCTCGTCAGGCGACTTTTACAAAAAAGTCTGTCTTCCACAGAAGAAAACCCAGTTCATTTTTTTTTTTTTTTGGAGAACTGGTTCTCTTCCGTGGAAGACAAACTTTTTTTTTTTAAGTCACCTGACGAAGACTTATAGTTTAATCACAATCTGTCCGAAACATTAGCATGTGCAGTGTCACAACCTTGTAAATTTGTCTATATCAATAAAATATATACATATTTGGAGAAATCACTCCAGGCAAAGCATGAAACCACTTAATGTAAGGAGTTAAGAAGAATGAAAGATGATCATCACCGAGAGGAGATGCCTATTGACTTTAGTGTTGGAAAGACCAAGTCTACAGATAGGAGGAAAACAGCAGAAAAAGTTTCAAAAGCTTGCAGTTCTTTTATAGGCATTCAGGAATTCATTGTTACTCATCAGTCAGTTTCCCCCATTTACACTGTTTCTCGAAAGTGTTTGGTGTATCATAACTTTCCTTGCAGTTGTACAGACAGAAGGTTATATATATATATACACACACGCACACAACATAATCACTTTTGTTTGACAATGGTTCTTGCCACATCATTGAAGTTACAATGAGTGACCATTTGGGAATACTATGCACTGTATAGGGTGACAAGACAACACTACTGTAAAAGGAAAAGGTAAGATGCCTCCTTCCCTCCGCTAGTCTGTGTGAGATCTTTGGACAAGGTCAAGTACCCACTTCAGCCCCCACCCACCCGCACCCTGATCAGAGTAACCGTGAGCTCATGAAAAGCAGGTGACTGATGTAATACGGAAAAATAAACATTTTCGATTCAAACACCACCACCACATCTTTGATTCAACAATGGGAGGCTTAGAGTTAAAACATTTAATATTGCTATTAAGTTTACTAAATCAATAGCCAATCATTTTCTTTTTGAAAAAAATGCTTCAAAATAAATCTGTTAAAAATGATAATTGTCTTAGTAGGTTTCTGAATTGGAGCATTCAATATAAACTGCATGAATCAATTATGGATGGATTGTAGTCTTTCCTAAGCTAGTGTCCAATTAACATCGTTTTGTGACATGAAAATGTCTAAATATCTAACAGCCATGTTAATTGAAGAATGAGGATTGTTAGAAAATACCAAACAATGGAATTTATGTCTTTGCATTTTGTATGTGCTTTCAGGATTCGAATGTTTAAAAAAAAAAAAACATCAAAACAATTTATAGTGTTCATTTAGCATATCAAATATTTGCAATAACTTACCCCTAAAAAGGTCAAGGACAAATTATAAAAAATAATTTGCCCTAAAATCATTAATTGTGTTTACAATATTAAACACAAAGTGATTGGAAGCAAATCCACTTGCATCTTGTATATAAAGTAAAGCCAACCTATTCTTTGCTGTTTACATACTTAAATCTGTTTTGATATAAACATAGGATTGTTATCAAGGTTAATGTTTTGCTATCTCTGATTAGACAAGATTGCGCACTAAGGACATGACAGTTTTCTGAGCCCTACTACTTCTGTGCTGGTTCATGACAAATTGGAAGTGGGTATTTTGTTTGTGACACCATCACTAGAATGTTGCTGTATAACAACTCGGAGCGCTCCTTATTGTTACAGGGCACATGTGTGAAAATCAGCTGACTAGCGAAAATATTAGCAGAAATGGCCATCTTAGCACATATGCAAATTAAAAAAATGTGTGCACATGCTGAGGCCATGCAAAGGAAGAGAAAAAAAGGCAGAAAAAAGGCGTGAGTGATATTTTGAAACACAGTGAAGCACGTTCTCCAAAATTACTGGAAGAAATGCTTTTTGCATTCACCTAAAAAGAATGCCGAGTCGTATTTTTATGTCTTTCCTTGTTTGTTCCTGTGACGGTACTAAACAATGTGCGGGTCCGAGTTGTTGAAATGTAACAATATGGTTTGGGTGTAATGGCCACGTTACAGCTGTACAACAAGCTCCCTCTATCTGACCCGCCCCCCCTTTTCTAGATGGCATCACCATGAGTGTGGAATTCCATCTATCTCTTCAACTGTCACTAGTCAAGTTTTACAGCCATATATAATCACACTACATACACGCCTGATTGGCTCTTCCTGTAGTCAATAGCAATACTGCTCTGCTTGTTAGTAATGGCAGAGATTCCTTGAACTTAACCCATCCACTTCTAACTCTTGACATCACATTAGCACCTGCTCTATGCTGTGCTAGAATGGCATAACCAATATAACATAAAAAATTTAACAGCTTGACTATTCAAATATACTTTGTCCACATTTGAGCACTCGTCTGTCTTCATTGCCTTACACACCTTGCACACATATTGGTTATCTTCTCTCAACTTACCAGTACTTCCATTGCACTTCTTGTGTACCCAAGTACCACAAAAGACTGAATTACAAAGAACTATTTTCCTCACAAACTAAGCAAGAGAACTTTCCTTTTTTGGGAAAGCTTTCTAACATTACAACCACTGATCATGATAATATTTACTTTCAGGCCTTTATTTTTCCATAGCATTCTTCTACTTGATTAATTTAACAAGTAGATCTTCTATTGTTTCATTAGAATAAAATATACGTCCAGAATAAATGTAATCTTTTATATCTATACAAATGAGAATGTGTGTGTGAGGACAGTTCTCAACCTATATACTCGATGAATTTTTGATCTACAGACTTGGAATTTGGTATACAGGGTATTCAGACATGTGGAAAACTTTTCAAGCAGTTTTCATCTGGCAAAAAATGCTGCTAAGGGGTCAAAATTGGAAGGTAGTAAGTTATCGGATTTTTATCTGTTAACTGTTTCATGAATGCGCATGCGTGAATTGTTCATGAGACAGATTCCTTATGTTAAGAATAAGTATGGCTTGAAAACACCTTTTAAAGATTGTGTCATGCTGGCCTAATCATTCTCATACTTGATTCACTGTCTTTAGGCTTTGGTTTCAATCTCAGCTCGAGTACTTTTTTTTTTTACTGACAAGTGAACTGGTTAGAAAAAAATCAATGCTTGCAAGCACATGTCTCAGTTTCTTCCTTTTTTTTTAAATTCATTTTTTAAGGAATTTAACATTATGTTTAATACCGGGCAAAACAAAGTACATCTGTTAGTATTGAAATAAGACTATTCTTTGAACTACTAATTTTTGAATAACCTTCAATTCTTTAAAAGAATTCTGAATGCTTCAAATGGATTTATGTTTTAATGATAATTGAGCCCAAAACTCAGATTTTCTTCAATGGCCAAGAGACTTAAATTAGTACCAAAAGGTCCAATAGTCGTCGCATATAACTCAGCCAATGGGAATAAAGCTAACTTCCTCTTTCAAAGCATTACTACCAAATTCAAAACTGTTTCTGCTTCAAAAACTAAATGAATTCATCGCAAAATGCTTACATTCCTATTAATAAATCTCCACCACAAATAATATATCTTATACAGAGATTAGTAGGTCGCCTGGCATTGCTCAGTCATAAAATACGCTTGTCGGTTATTTTAATTCATGCAAATTTCGTATATATTATTGTAGAGCCAATACTTTGATTATTATATTGTATCTAATAATTTAAAACATAAAAACATGACTTGTGTGTCATCAGTTAGAATCGAAACCAAAACATAGTTCTCCAGTCTTATGCGTTAGCGTATGATCTAAATCCATGCATATAGGAAAACTGTAAAAAGTAACATTGTTTAACTTATAACTTTTAAGTAGTGCGTGCGCAAAAAAACAAACAAACAAAAAACAAAAAAAAAACAGATATAGTTGACTTACGCCAGGCCAAGGTCAATGTTTATTTCTTTCAATGTTGACCTCTTAGCTGCTATTTTACTGGCTAAAAAAAAAACGAATTTAAAGTATGCTACAGGTCTAAATACACTATATATTATATTTCAACTTTGTAGATCAAATATTCAGAGATTGGTAGAGATTTTTCACACACACACACACACACCAATAATATCACTTTTATATACATACATAGATATATATAAAAAATATTTCCGTGCGCTAAAACATTTTCATCTGAAATTCTACGCAATTATGCAGAATGTAAACACTATGCATAAATAGAATTCAGCATAATAGTAAAATGAACCCAATTATCTAAAAAGAAACCATTAAAAAATGAATAAGTAATTAATATTTGTTTTCGAAGGGATATGCAAATTAGTTAAACTTCATATAGCTGCTCACATATCTATGTCTGAGTTTAAGTTTAGTTAAGCGAGTTAAGTTTAAATATTTTTAAATAGAAAAAGTGGGCTTTTAATATCAATGAGCGAAAAAGAAAACCCCTCAAATTTATAGGTATATATATATATAATAGAGAAATATATACAATTGCATGATAAATCCTTGTTTTAATAGAAACAAAACCGCAACCTTTCAGAAAACTGGATCAGATTATTTGACCAATAACATACATTCTCACAGAGATGTGCTGGATAAGAGAAATGCTGTGTATTATTAGAGAGGCATTACAAGCATAAATCAGATATGAACATAAGTCTAGCTGTTGCCTTAGTAACAAAATAATGCTCTCCTCCCCCCGCTCCTATTCCCTGAAGAATAAAAACGAAAAGCGGCAATTAAAATCAAAACATAACATATCACGCAGAAGCAAAACGTTTAAAAAAAAAAACCCACAAACAAACAATGGTAGTAAGATTAATCATTGTATGAGAAATCAATAAAATGATGATCCAATGGATCTGTTAGATTTCAGACTGGTTCCTCTGATCTATGGATGTAACCTCACATTCTAATCAATTCATTTTCCGAGCAAAGAAATTTTTAATGTTTATTCATATTATTTGGACTCTTCAAACTACTGTTCCCATCTTGAGTGTTATTTTCATAACGTTTCAGCCGATGTAACTTCCGACCTTCTTCAGGTCTTGTCAAATTTGGGTAATTTTTTCTGTCAAACCAGAGAATCTGCACAGAATTTCGAACGGGACCCTTTATTTAATCCACGGGGATTAGCATACTCTCATTCCATCTTATCCATGACTGGGTAGAAGTCCTAAGTATTTCACAATTATATTATGAGTATCATCTGAACTCCAACCTCCAGAAGAATGTCACTTGCGATTAAATTTTACCAAGTACTTTATCTGTAATGTGACGAGTCCTTGTGATGACCTCTCTTATTGAGATGACATCTTCAAGATGAAAACAGTAGTCCGAATAATTCAAATATTACGTTATCAATCCTCATCTCAAAAATTCAGAAACATAATCTTCGTTTTCTTTTTGTTTGTTTGTTTTCTACACATGTTTGCTAGCGTGAATTCATGTAAATGTGTACTAGCCACCCTGTTGAGATTACTCATTTAATTTGGGTTTTGAAATCCACAAACGGTTTCCAATAAGCAGTACGTGTATACTGATCAAAAGAGATGATTTTGGCAAAGATTTTGCTGGGACTTGTCATTGTCTTCCCACATCCAGCAATTATTATTCCCATATAGCAAATGGTCAACTATCGAGTATTGTACAGAAGCAACGTTGCTTAACTTGGTTGATCTCGCGATAACATTATATGATATGCTTTCGTCTTTATTCTGAACAAAACATTCTGAACTAAAACATTTTGTAAAATGTTTTGGTTTTTTATTTATTTATTTTCGGACTATTATTCTAATCTTTATAGTTGTTTCACGCCGTTTCGGCCAACTATTCCTCTGGCCTTCGTCAGTTTGTTAACAGCCGACGGGTTAGGAATGCCGAATCTTCGATTGTATCTTCAGTAATTACTGCTTTCCAGAGTTGTTGTCGTCTCACCACGCTTTGGCCAACTAATCCTCTGACCGGATTTGAGTGGGATTGAAACTGCTATCTTCAAACAATGCTCACTTGGAACGATAGAGATTCAACGTCTTTATCCACTGCACGGTTAACAACCTGCCGAAGGCTAGAGAAATAGTTGGTCGAAACGTCATGAAACAAAAATTATAAAAGTGGAGGATAATAGTCTGCAAATCAATAAAATATACAAATTTATCATCTCAAAAGAATTCCAATAATTAAAATAATGTTTAAGTATTGTTTTCCTCTTTCAATAAATATCATCTAAAAAAGTGTTTGCACAATGCAGAGTCTACAGTGAAGCAACGGTTGCACAATCACAACCGCACTTTTCCTGAAACGGCATTGATTAAGTTTAGTGGAAAGAAAAACTCCAAGACGCTTTTAAGCAATGATCAGATTAGCAAAGAAGGACTAATGTTCATTCAGTTTTTTCCCCCCTAAATTTGTTGCTCTACTAAAGCTTTGGAATTCTTAATAATACCCTTGTGATTCCATAACTTTGAAGAATAAATTAAGGAATGGAAAAGATAATTTTACAGAAAAAACAGCTGATTAAAAAAAAAAAACAGCTGATTGAAAAATAAAAACCGTTAACAAAAGAAAAACAATGAAGACGGTATTTATTTCTCTTTAATCGTGAGAAATGTGACACAAGGGTCAGAAAATTGGATTGAAAAGTCAGTGCCTCTGAGGAGAAGCACTCTGATCCTACAAAAGATGCCTGTACAGCCCCATCGGAAGAACCGCCTCATGTGATTAACAAAGAGAGAAGGAAAATCCTGGGAGGGTGAATCTCCTAGAACTGCATAGAAACAGCATCACACTGCAATCAATGGGGCACAGGTCATTACAAGAATGGTTTGCGGCTGATGGGAAAAAATCCCCCAGGTTTATGAAGACACTTATTTAAATATTGGATTACAATAGAACTTTCTTTTTAAGCAAAATTGCTTTTTGTATTGCGTCCAATTATTGGATTAAAAGAAAAACGATTATCCAATTGCATAGTTGAAGAGAAAAAATCATTAAAATATAAACAAAATCGTATATTTTTAAGATGTGTCCATTCAACCTGCATGTGTTTAGTGATTAAAATTCATCTACCATGCTTAAGTTTGCAATACAAAGAAAAACGCATGTTTTTTTTTTGTTTTTTTTTAACTGGAGTCAATCCAACGCGAATTGTATATACTAGTGTTGGGACGTTTAATCAGAATTAGGAATCTAAAAAATCGGAACTTTTATAGGTATCGGAATCGGTAAATTCTTTTTATTTTCCGATGCCAAAAAACGATTCTTTGAATTGTCTTTTTTTAAATTTGATTTTGTTTAAAACAAAATCTTCTACTGTTGGTAGTAATGTTTAAAAAATAAATATTTATCGAATTTAAACAAAAACAACTAGTAAAACTAAAAATCGATAGAGAATCCTCCATAAGAGTGTTTTTACGGT
This sequence comes from Euprymna scolopes, assembly GCF_053919585.1. Lineage (NCBI taxonomy): Eukaryota > Metazoa > Mollusca > Cephalopoda > Sepiida > Sepiolidae > Euprymna > Euprymna scolopes. The sequence goes on from NC_136488.1 coordinate 28,430,154, forward strand.
CGATAACATATCTGCACATTTAACATGTGTTTTTACGGTAATCGGGAACAAATAAGGACTTTGTAGTTAAATATTAAGAAATTTATAAAGAATCGCAATCTATAATTGTATCGTAATCGGAAAAAAAATACTGGAATCGTCTCATCACTAGTATATACTCTTTCTCACAGAAGAGACACTGCTAGTCTTTTTCAACTCTTTTCGGGTGTCCACCCCCTAATAAAACATTCAAATCAAAAACATCATACTAAAACCACTGCAAATTATTTTCCTTTCTCTCTTTGTCTACCTAAAACCAAATAGGACTTTCATGAGCAAAGTTTATTTCCAAGAACTATTCATCTGTCGAATACAATACCACTGAGCTGCTTTTCATTTGACTACCACGTGGTTGTTTTCAAGTCCAATGTAAGTAAATTTTTGTTGAACTGTCCTCTTAAATAATTAACATTCCTCCAGTTTCTACCTTCGTCTAATTCTGAAGATGTCTCACCGTTTACCTAACAAACTCATAAACTCTTATCCTCCACTGCCCTTCGGGCCTTAATAAGCAGTGATTAATTAATGCATAAATAAACCACATATTCAAGCCTGTTACAACGATCCCCGCACTAATTTGTATAAAGCATGTAGTCCCTTAAGATTTATTAAAACAAGCTTCAGAGTGGCCGACCAAAACACCTAGAACTATATATATATAAAAAAAAGCATTTAATAAGAAAATGAAAATTTGCTAATATTTTTCTGTAAACACAATTTCATTGTCGAAATTGGAAGGAAAATAAAAAATATATACATCAAGTGAAAAAAAAGATAAATCAAGAATAATATTCTTCCGATAATTGATGTTACCATCGGGGTCATTAACATTCGGGGTCTACAGGCAAATGTATTTGATCGTTAAGAAAATTTCTTTTTGAACCGTAGCAAACAAAGAATCTTCATTAGACATATTATAAATTGAATTATGCTGTAGACAAGTAGATTATTTAATTACCTAATTTGGTATATAATAATCGTACTCTGTTTCCTTATTTTTCTTATCTTCTTTCGTCGGTTGGAAAATTTGCAACTAATTAAATTATCAAAATACAAAGTTTGTTCGGATTTAGGAAGATAATTTTATTTTATTTTTATTGTTTAAATTAGATTTGCTTTTTTGGACAGGTGCTTTTTGGAAAACATTCTTTTGATAGCCATTAAGTTTTTGAAAAAGCCAAACTGTATTAATTGATGAAACAAATGTTGCTTAAAGACCTTTTCTTTAGCTTGTCACCCCCCCCTCTTTTTTCTTCTTGTTTCCATGCAGATTTCTTTTACTTATATTGACATCTTTCTAATTCTTATAAATTGGTTGTAATTGGAATCCATTTTTTATGCGTGTTTGTATCTTTGAGAGGCTTTGTCTGTCCATCTGTCATAGTGTAACATTTCACATTTTCGTTGGTTTGTCACGCTCCTGGTTGAAACATTTTCGTAAGTTTATCAGGCTCATGTTTGAAACATTTTCGTTGGTTTGCCACACTCCTGGTTGAAACATTTTCGTAGGTTTGTCACGCTCCTTGTTGAAACATTTTCGTAAGTTTGTCACGCTCCTTGTTGAAACATTTTCGTAAGTTTGTCACGCTCCTGTTTGAAACATTTTCGTAAGTTTGTCAGGCTCCTATTTGAAACATTTTCGTAAGTTTGTCATGCTCCTGTTTGAAATATTTTCGTAGGTTTGTCATATTTCAGTATAAGATAGAATTTTCACGTAGTAAATGGGCACACCTTGAGAATATCTATTCTATTTCACATGTTCTTTTGCAAACTAAACACATCAGCAAGTCTTTTTTTTTAATAAATGAAATTCTAAACACAAAACAGATTCTTAAGCAGAATAATTATTGAAACAAACTAAAATCATCTAACTCTTAAAGATGGGGATTTATACTTTAGTTTACAGCAGAACCCAGGGATACGGCATTGATATCTTCCGAGGTTGGTGAAATCACCGTGTGGCAGGGCCTAAACAAAATTTTATACAGTACATATTAAAAATTAGTCACAAAATACAGTACAGTATATAATACATATCTGTATAATTAAATAACATAATAATAACACCATAAGGTGGGGCAAATATCGTAGCCAAGGGTCAGAAAAACATGATATTCCACATTGTAACCTGAAAAAAAAAAAAACATATCCCAGAGCCACCGTACCTTGACTACTGTTTTCATAACGCCTGAATTTTTATTGGTGATGACGAAATATCAGATTGGCTTATTTTTTTGACACATCTAAAACGTGTAAGCACATAATATTGAAATATTAAATTTAAATTAAAAAGATTTTTTTAGACAACACACCCATCCAATATAAAATGTAAAACAACAATAAACTCACTAAATGTGAGATGCATTTGTATTAAATAATTTTTGCATAAGAATTAAATAAATTCATGCAGCAAAATACAAATACCTTAATTATTAATCTATATAATATTCTGCTTGTTGCTTCCTTGGTTAGTCCATGCGTAACGCTTTAAAAAAGAGCAAATACAATTTTTGAAGGCCAAACTGCTTAAAAAAAAATCAGGCAATCCTGGACAAGAATATAAGAGTAACCTCCGTTTTAAGCCTTGTTTTCGAATATAATAATATATGATCATTGTTGTACTGGCGTAAGAAAAGAACTCATAATTTTGAACTGCGGTGGTTCTTCATTAAACTATTTAAAGAAAACATAAGTTTCCGATCTTTATCATAAAAAACCTTCGACATATTTCTTTGAGAATGCGTGACATAATGACAAGAGAAGTAATTCAGTTATACTAAAAAGGCAAAACGTACAATTTATATATATAAAAAAAAGAAAATGGGCAATAGTTACATGCTATTTACCTCCCCTGTGGAACTCTCTGGTGTTTTTTAGCCAAATATTTTATTTTCGCTAATTTTAGTCAGAAAATGTTTTCTTAATTTTATTTTTTTTCTCCCTTTTTTTCTACCATATCACTTTTCGTAATTTCTGGATATATTCATTACTGTAACATAACAATTATGTAGAAACTATAGGTTTATCTTGAAATTTAATATTAAAAATTTTGAATTTCGATATTATAGTGTAGTTGCACCCCCCTTTATTTTTTAATTTGTGAAAAAAGTATTTTGTGAGTGATTTAAAGGTTAAAATGATGGATGATGATAAAGTGTTGAGGCATTTAGAAGGCAATGGCGAGAAGAGGAATGGTTAGAACGGTTTGTTTGTAAAGTAGACACTGGAAAGAAAACGATGTTCAATGGGAAACAAAGGAAAGTGGGTGCTGGCCCCACGCCCAATCTTCCCAGAAGGTACATACAGCGCCTAGCCTTCCCAAATGGTCACCCATCTGATACTGGCCAGGCTCAACGTTGCTTACCTTTGGTGATCTGGTGAGAACCGTAGTGTCAACGTGATTGTGCCGTATATATATGTATATATAATTATATACTAATTATTCTTTTTATACCTACAGACACTAATGTCTCCTGTTTACGCAATCATCAGTATAGGAGATGATAATTCCTGCTCGTCGAAGGATCCAGCCATGAAGCCACCTTTGACTTATTTGCTAAGCCTTTACCTTCGAAAATCAAAATTAAAAATAATTCACCCCTACCCATCCTGCACCTACCTTTATAACCAATAAAAAAAATAGAGCTAACTATAAATACACCAAGCCTCAATAAAGAAAATGACCACAATAACAATCGCTCCTGACGACGATAAGATATACTGATTAAAAGTGCTTGAGAAGAATATGTCCGAAAAACAACTACTGGGCGCCCTAATATACAACATGCCAGCAGAAATAAAAAAAGACCACTCGGTGTATTGAAAAGTTATCCAACAAAACCGGAAAAAAAGAACTCAGTCGTGTTCAATCAAACGTGCTTGAATAATAACTTGCTGCCAAAATATACTATATATATATGGATGAATTCGTGTTAAAGTATAACAACTTTATTTAATAGAAAATGAGTTTCCAATGTTTTGTGGTTCTCTAAGTCATAGCTTATATGTGCAAGTCCCACATGTGAACAACTCTATAAACTGAAAAAAAAGAAGAAAGAAAGAAATGGTATTAGAAGTGACAAAAATAAACAATGAACTTGTAAATGGATTTCAACCAATCATCAGGTTGTTTTCTAAAGATGTATTGTCTCCATGAGCAACGCATCTCTCTTTCTCTCTCTTCCGGTGAAGAGCATCATCAGAATTGATTCCATGATGAAGTATTTCACCAAGTGGCAAAGATCAAAGTCAGAAGCTGACAGGATATGTCAAAACAATGTTACAAGATCTGAGTGAATTATGATAGCATGATAAGAGAATAGGATATAAAGAAGTGACTTTCGATGAAGATAAAGAAGGGAAACTTTTTTGATATTGTCAGGATAGTGTGACCAAAGCTAATACGACATGAAACGACCAGATTCCGATCAATATAAAAAAAGTGAGTCTAAAAGAATCTCGCATCTCCAATCCTCTCATCTTTTGCGATATCATCGTATCGTAGATTTGTCAGAATCTAACCACAACTCACAAATTAGACATGTCCCTCCTCGACGTACTTAGTCGGCAAGAAGCAAACTCCCACCCCTTCACTTTTGAGGCCTCTAAATGCCGTAAAGTTTTCTACTCCAACAGTTTCTTTCTTCAGACTTCTAAACTTTGGAATCCCCTACCCGTTTCCTGCTTCCCTAACTGTACTAATTTGCAGAAGTTTAAATGTAATTTGAACAAATATCTCGCTGCTTAACTCACCACACAGTCTTGTTAGACATGATTCCAAATAGCAGAATGTTAGGCCGACAAGTTTGAACGATGATCTCTATTTGTTGTTGAGAAATATTATGCACGAAAGGGTTACCGTAATGAATATTGAATAAAATTTACCGATTTAACTTATTTTCTTCTATGGAGAATAGTAAGTTTGGTGTGACTTTCAGCAACTTTTTAACTCTTGCTTCCGTCCTGTTTTGTCTTTTAATCCTCACATTCCATAAATAAAGGTGGACAAAGATGGAGGAATGGCTGTTTTCTAGGTCAGTTATTGTTTTGTGGTATGTAAACTTTTTCAATCCTCTCATAATATTCATCATCATTCACTTGCCAATGCATCCATCTCATTAATACTTACCCTCGTATATTTTTAGCACTGATAATTATTATTATTAAATATAATTATTATTATTAAATATTAAAAGAATGTCAGAGTAATAGACTATGATTAAAATATGATTTGTCTTATCAAAAATAAAGTTAAAACTCGTTTAATATCATCTAAAAATAAAGAAATATTCATGTAACTCAATTTTTCGGGAATCAAATTGCTGCGCTTAATTTTATTGCATGCAAAAAAGCGTTTTTATAAACGCATTTGATTTAATAAATTTTAAATACTTTATAACTTTCTATTGGTTTATATTTTATATCTTTTAATTTGTAAATATATTTATTTTATGATTATTATTAATAATGACCATGATGATTTGCCTTCCAAATTGATTTATAACATAAAAGTCTAATAGAATTAGCTTCAATTCTCAATGGCTGACTGTCTTCATGGAGTAAAACGATTTCTTTTGTATTTACAGTTGTAAATCATATTATATATATATATATTATATATTCTATGTTGGGACGATTAATAGGAATCGGGAATCAGAAAAAAAGAACCCAGAACTTTTGAAGATTTTGGAATCAGAAAAAAAATGTGCCAATTTTCCAATCTCAAAGACAATACTTTTAATTTTTATTTATTTAAAATAAAGTTTTCAATGCTGGTACTAATAGTAACATTCAAATATTTAGCAAGACTAAAATGTATAAATCGAGGATATTTTTACAATTGTGAAGATGTATACACAGATTACCTTTTTATTAGACCGGCAAAAGAAGTTTATTAAATTGTTAAATTTCCTCGAGGAACTATGACGCCCCCACACACACACCTCAAAAAAACACACACAATTTGAAAAATAAATTTCATACTGTGACTTTTGATTGTTTTTAAAAAATCATTTTAATGAAATATTAATGAATTTGAATATTAATAAATTCATTTAATATAATATTAATACATTCATTTTAATCAAATATTAATTAATTCATTTTAATCATTTATAATTAATTTACATCTAATTCTCTGGAAAATTCCAATTCTCCTGTTTCATTTCGTCATTATAAAATGTCTTCAAGGTAAACTAACGATTTTTTTCCCGATGAGAGGTTAGCCTTAGGAAGCATTACGTCCATTTTTTTATGTGTTTATAAATTAATATATAATAATAAAATTATCTAACCCCTTCTCGTGTGTTTGTTTCTCGCCTGTACGTGACTTAGATTGCTTACTGAAATTAAAAAGCAAATGTGTACTTGTGCATTTTTGCTACCGTGCTGAAATAATAACGTTATTATTTTCAAAGCCATTCTTAACATGGGGAGGGGAGTTTGTTTTGTAACTATTCTGTGCTTCCACCTAACAATTTAATAATAATAATTAAAAAAAAAAAAAACCCAGATATTGTGAAACTTTAATTTAACCTGAAAGAACTATTTAAAAATAGTGCAGTACCTAAAATGCATAAGCTGTAGCAGAAAGAAATGGAACTTTTTTCTTTAACGAATCAATGCCTCTCCCCTTTGCTATTTGGCCACGTACTGACCAATGATCCTTTCTATCCCCTAAGGAATTCGACCAGCATCCGGTTTGAAGGATAAGAACTCTTCCTTACTGAGAGAGACGCTAAACGGAACGGACCCTTTTTCTTCACTCTCTCCAACCGGTATTGACGATTCCGCTGGAATAACTACCGTGATAGCACCAGGTAGCCGGTGCCCAGCTTTTGACCAGGAACATATCACTCGGTACATATTCTCCTTAATAAACCTGTTATGTGTTACAGTTTATGAAGTTGTTTGTTATTTATTTTATTAGGTTGTGCCCTAAAAGCATCTAAACCCTAAAAAGCACTAAGTCCTGGATATGACCTAAAACTATATCCGATGGTGAGGCCCCACCTTGCGGACCTTGGGGAGTGTGAAGCCACCCTTTAATTGCCATTGCTCCCAGTTCCACTCTGACCCAGAGTGGTAGTACCTGTTAGTATCCCAACTATGGGTTAAATAGAATCTGACTTAAAAAAAATATATATACTCCATTAAAAATCGTTCCTCAAAATAACTAGATTCGGCATTAAATAACCTGAAAAAGGTTGATATGCCGCAAAACAAAAACAACCAACCTAAAAAGCACTAAAAAAATGCAACAGCAGAAAAGAAAAAACATTTAGGAAAGTAAATACACGATTCGATTTCTTCATAAATAAGTCAACCATTTTAACCTTCGTTTATATTTGAAACAAAAAGGGTACTTGTACAGTTTAACGAAGACATTAAAAAATGAAAAAAAATTGAAAAAAGTTATATTGTACGTACCTGTTATGGAATTAAGTTTCCATACAAAAAAAAAATCACTTAATTTGATCAAGTAGTTTTTTTGTTTTTACTGAGAAAAATCAAACTTTAATGAGATCGATCGTGCCGCGGCCATTTTGTTTTTCGCCGATGAGGAGGGGGGTGCCAGGGGAGACAAATCCAATTACCGCTTAAAGTTTTTCAAAATTTGATGAGATTATTTTGAAATATGGGCAGAAAAAATATCTAGATAAATATTTTAGTTTTTTTCACTTACTATCATTTCAACCCGGCGTTGCCCGGGTGTTTGGATATATATGTTGAGCAAAAAAAAAAAAAAAAAAAAAAATAGTGGTAGTAAGAAGGCAGGCTCGGACCCGTACCGCGAAGGAGGAAAAGAACGAGGAAAAAAACCTGACGTCTTTGCTGTTATGACCACCGCCAAACTGAAAGTGACTTATGTTTAAATTAAGGCTAGACAATCGAAAGGAGAGGATGCATTTCGAAAATATCGGCGAAAAAAGTGACCCTCCCCCCGTGTAGAAAAGTGCCCAGTTGAAGGTAAAGATATTAATGTTTTTAGCCAATTTTTCGATATTTGTCGTCTGAAAGGTCGAACTTCAAAACGATATTTATCTTGGTAAAATCCGTCGCCTCTGTCGGAAGTTTTAGGCAGACATGCAAACATACATACATACATACATACATACATTTATATATTGGTAACTAAAAATTTTCGACCCAAACCGATTAAAAAGCTTGCCCTATCTCTGAATACCCTTTATGTAAAATTTCAAATATTTAGACCAGAAATTGTCTGAGTAATTTGGAAGAGACCGCAGAGGTCATTTTTTTTAACTTTGACCCCTATTATGACCCCTTAACATTTATTGTTTTGGTCTCAAATCAAGTTATTAAGTTAGATCCATATCCAAGGAACCCATATCTAAAATTTCAAGTGTTTAGACCAAAAATTGTCGGAGGAGTTTGGTAGAGTTCTCAAAGGTCAAATGGTTGAACTTTGACCCCTTAACAGCCAAATTTCTGGCCGAAAACCGATCAAAGATTTTCCTAAATCTCAGTACCCTGTATATCAAATTTCGACTTAAAATTGTAGACTTAAAATTGACAGAGTTATTGCGTAGGGAAATGTACACAGACACACACACACAGACAGACACACAGACACGTTCACTTTTATAGATATATAGATAGATTTTAGAGAGTTTTTATGTTCCTTTTTTTAACCCCTTTTTCATTCTGTCATTTGGTAATCACTTTTTCATTTGTAAATCACTTTTTCGCTTAACGGCACCCCCTCCTCCTCGTTCTCGAAAATAGGCAAATGGCGACGATACGATCGATCTCATTAAAATTTATTTTTCCTCTGTAAAAAAAAAAAAAAAAACAACAACAAAAAAACTACTTGATCAAATTGATTTTTTTTAATATAAAAACTTCATTCCATAACGGGTGCGTAATATATAACGTTTTTTGTTCAATATTTTCATTTTTTAATGTTTGATTAAACTGTACAAGTTCAAAAAAAAAAAAGCAAAGAATTATTTTTTGGCTTAAACATTCTTAAGTGCTTATGACAGATAGTTTGGGAAGCTATATACATCCAGTAATTGCAGAGATGAAAACGACGATAGTACTAATTCAATGTAAAAAAAAAAATTTTAATTGTTTTTTTTTTTTCAGAATTCCACCTATATTAAAAAACAAAAATAAAAGATTTTGTATGTTGTATGCAAACATATTCCAACAATCACGTAAATTGGTCAAGTAGTTTTATTTTTATAAAGAAAACTATTTTCAAGAGATCAATAGATTCGTAGGCATTGCACCAGAAATCTAGCAAGTTCGAATTATTGTTAAGTTATCTTCGTTTGTTTCTTGACATATTATCAAAATGGAGGGGTGAGGGGGTCACTTCTGGATATTCATAAAAATTTGGATTTATAAATAATGCTTGATCAATTTACGTGCATTTTTGGAAATGATATTTTCGTTTCGTCACGGATACGTACAACATAATTTTTTTTTTCAATATAGGAAGAATTCTGGACAAGAACCCCATAATTTTATTTTAAAAAGACAAAGAAAATGATACTAATTTCATTTAAAAAAACATAAAATAGACATAGTTAAAAAAAAAAAAATCTTTTTACTGAAAAAAAGAAAGAAAGGAAAGTCTGGCGGAAACGTCGGGTATCCCTGCTAATATTTACATAAATACAGGTAGAAATTGGATATATAAATCTCTTAACGTATTCGAAACGATCGATCATTTCAATATTCTAATAACAATTTTCTGTCTACATACGCACACACATGTATTGAAGCTTTAGTTTTAAAACTTCGAAGTGAACTGAAATATAAACTGAAATAAATTTTTATTGCTTGTGAAGATAGAATCGACGGATCGATTTAAAAAAAAAAACATGTCGTTTTAAGCAAAAACAATATTACATATTTAATTGTCATGCCGAAAATAGTAATATATCCAAAAATTACGAAAAATCGAGTAGAAAGTTAATTTTTACGGAAAATAATGAAAAATCGCATTTTTCTTAGACGTTATAAAGTAGATAGTAGGAATCTATACGAAGAAACGAATATTTTAGATTACTTGTGTCGTGGTTGCAGTATTTGTTGTCTATAGCGATAGACTTTTTTTTACAAAAAATACAATAGTAGTTGTTCTACTCGATGAATTTTCGTACTTTTCTCTGAATTTTTTAGATGAGGATTGGTCATTCGTATTTGGATTCTTGAGTGTCATTTTCACGTTTCGGTCGATGTAACCTCCGACCTTCTTCAGATGTATCTTGCCAAACTCCTGAATTGGGATGGAATTTTGAACGGTACCCTTTATTTACTTCACGGGAATAGCATGCTCTTGTTCTGTCAGCCATGACTGCATAGATCCTAAGTAATTCGCAATTGTACTTTTTGGTCGCCCACACTGAGAATTGAACCTTTACCTTCAGGAGAATATCACTTTTATAATTGATTTTTCCAAATACTCTGCCACAAAACATTGTGAAAATGACACTGAAGATAAGAATAGTGATCCGAAGATTCCAGATAATATGATTAATTTCCTTCGGTTTGATTTCACCTCATGTCAACCGTTATCGCGTCATTAATGCTGAATCCAATCATTGTAGTAAAAAAATTTTAAAAATTTAAATTTTTAAAAAATGTGCTACAAGTTCTTAGCCATTTCAAATATTTATTCAGATTTTTTTTCTTACATATCAACCTTTGAAAGTTTATAGAAATGACACGTTCTATTAAATATCTAATTATTTTACCTGGGTGAAGTTGAAGTACCTCCCTTCAGGTTTGTTTGAAAGAAATTTGTCAAATTTTCTTCTTTGAATTTTTGAGATAAGGATTGGTTATTCGTATTTGGATTCTTCGGACTACTGTTCTCATCTTGACTGCCATTTTTGCGTTTCGGTCGATGTAACCTCCGACCTTCTTCAGATGTATTCTGTCGAACTCGAGAAGTGGGACGGAATTTTGAACGGAACCCTTTATTTACTTTACGCAGGTAACATGCTCTCATTCCGTCCATCACCCATGACTTGATAGAGATCCTATGTAATTTGCTAGTCATTCTAGTCAAACCAAAAAATATGTGCTCCAAGTTTTTAACCATTTCGAATATTTCACTTTTTTTTTCTTTTTTACAGCATATCAACCTTTGAAAGTTTGTAGAAATGACACATTCTGTTAAATATCCAAGTGTTACTCGGCCTTTTGGCCAAGATCAAAGTGTAGTATCTGTTCTTCAGATGTGGCACTTCCATTTCTCGTTCTCTTTCAGTGGAGGAGAAATCCTTCACGACTGAGACAATTTTTATTTTTGTACCTTTTCTCCACGTTAAAAAACGACCCTGGTGTCTAACTCTGCCCCGTGGGGAGGCATTGTAAATAGGCACTTGAGTTTAGTTGGAGAAGTATTTGCCTCCTTTTCTCAGATTTGTTTGAAAGAAATTTGTGAAAGCTAATAAAAAAGAACCTGCTATTAACGACGTGGATTGGCAACCTGGGTGCGTCAAGTTCGCCTCCAGTTCATTCCATAAAAACTCTTTCATTTGGGGGTGTTCGCAACCTTTATGTGACCCTTCTCGTGAGTAGACGATGTCTTCCCAGAAATATATCAGGGATAAGAATGCCAGCAATAATCATTTGATTCATACGAAATGAATGGATGGAGCACCAAGTACTATAATACTAACACATTGTTTTACTTTTTGAATTGAAGTGCTAAGACGCAGAAAAAATCCAAAAGAAAAACATCAACAAATTTAAACAAAAATATATGAAAACAAAATGAAGCACACATGGTCCACCATGAGTGCTCAGTGAACGAGGCATAAAAAATGACTAAGTTCAGCATTGGCCTCCCCCCAACCCATTTAGTTTTAAAAGTCCCCAAGGCCTTAGTATATTTAAATTTGAGTTCAGCACCATGCAAAATTGCTAAACAGACATACAAAGAAAATTTTGGACAAATATGGTAAAATAGTCCCCAAAATGGAATGCCATAAAAGAGGCTCTGCGGCACATTCAAGAGTTATCGCGAAGTATAGACAAATAAAATTATATAGAAATCATCTTACAATTACAACTTTTCAGAAAGTTTTATAAAAATCCAAGGCATCAATTTCTTTTAATAAGCACAAAAGTGTAAATTTTAGTCATTTTAACCCAAAAGGCACTCCTAGGGAGGCAACCAAAGTTTTCCAGGAAAATCCGTTCTGTTTCTTTTTTTACTCATATCATGTTTAATGTTTGTGAAAAATTTCAAAAAAATTTCAAGGTGTAGTTATTGAGAAAAGTGTAGACAGACGAACGGGCGCAATGGACAAGGGTGAATTTACAGGTCCAGCCTCCTTTTGTCGGGGGGGGGGGGACCAAAAAATAATTCTAAAAATAATTCAGAAACAATAAAACACACGCACACAAACAAAACGAGTCTGATTATGTGATACTAAACTTTTTAAACCGTTAAAAAAAAAAAAAAAAAAAAAAAAAAACAAGCAGAAATTATAGTCCGTTGACTTATAATGGATGATTTATGCCAAATAAATGGCTGAATATAAAATTTATACTCATTTTAGCATTAAAGAATAATCCCTATTAATCCCTAACTGTGCAGCGAACGAACGGATACCATAATACTTTGTTCTCTGCACCACTGCACCAGTCCAATAGTTTCAGAGAAAAAAGTGTAATGGACAGACAAACAAAAAGAATATAGATATTTGTGTCAATTCAGAAAATCTTCTGCAAGATACGTTAATGCATCTCTATTTTTAAGCCTTGTCCGTCCGTAATTCACGCTTCAGTTTAAATTAATGCTTTCTTCACTAAACGCACAGTTTGAACGGACGCATCTTCAGACTATCCGTGTAAGTTAATATATTCTGGGTTATCGTGTGATTAATGTACTGGAACGACGAGACGAGTGTTACAGACATTCTTCGGGTGGGGAAAGACGGATGGGCAGGGAAGGATGCAGACGCCGTGTGCACGTGTATGTCTGTGTGTGCGCGCCCTGCATGCGCATGTAAAAAGCCTAAACAGTGAATGAATACGGACTTTTCCCCAGTGAAAACAAACGGAAAATCTCGCCTTTGCAAAAATTAAATATAATTAATTTCTACACACACTTGGACCATTCCACATAGATAAAAAAAAAAACTGAAAATAGAATAAAGCTTATGTACAGGCGAATGATTACTGTGTCTACCAAGGCGTTCTGTGCTACTTGTATAGAAGAGGAACGCCACGGTTTTCTCTACGTGCAGAGTCGTAAAATATGAAAGCAGATAGCAGACGTGATAAGTCATACTTATTAAGCCATTCCGATGATGGTGGACACTGCTGGCCTTTTATGCTACAATTATAGAAAGAAGGTCAAATTCCTCGTTTCCACTAAATGAATGACAGATATATAAACAAATTCCAGAAGATTTTACAAGCTGGCACCATTTTCTTTTTTTTTTGGGGGGGGGGGGTATAAATACTCAAACACAGCTAGCTAGGCATTTAAATAAAATAGTAAAAACGAAAAAAAAAAAAACATCATAAAATCCGAATTTAAAGCCTAAAAACTGGTTAAAATGTACTTCAAGTCTTGAATATATTGATGAAAAATAAGGTTGAGCCTACTTTCGGTGCTACTGTATTAAAGCAGTACCAATTTCAAAAAACAAATTTGGGACGCTAAACCCTACACAATCGAAAATCGATTTTTTTTTTTTTTTTTTTTGCTTTCTTCATGCACATTAATTATAATTAGTTTTCAGCAGACAATGTTTTTCACCCTCGAATTGTATAAAATAAAATTTTCTAATTAATGCTTATAGCGAAAAAAGGTAAACATTGGATTTGAAACCATTTTTCAATTGTGTAGATTTAGCGTTCTAATTAATCTTTCACGTTGGTACCGCTCTAATACATTAGCACCTTATTTTCTTAACTTTACTTCTGTTTTGTTTTGTGGGGGACCTAAAGAGTATGCTTTACAAATATTAATAAATAGGTAATATTTTAATGAGTAGTGTTAATGTTTTAATGGGTTGCGTTAATAGTGTTTTAATTGGTAATGATAGGTAATAAAACTTTTAAAATCCATTTCCTTTTTAACATATGAAACGATGCAATATTCAAAAATCAAACATTGTGCGTGACAAAAAAGAAAGTAAACTTTAAGGCTTTAGTATCCATATTTTCTTACCTCCACACGAGGACAAAGTCAAATAAGGTTGATTTTTAATGTTAGAGGGTGGGATAACTAGCTCCCTCAAAAGGGCCATCCTGAATAGGGAGGAAAAAAATTGGCCCAGTCAGGAAGGATTTCTTTTTCGAATCTGAGGATAGAACAAATACAACACTTTGATCGAAGGCCAGAGGTCATAGAGTGCAAGATTCGTCTGGCACTTACCCCATTTTTGTATAATGGAGAAAACAGCTCATTAAATCTCGACATTTAAGCTTTGTCTTGCTTGATGAACACAAATAATTTTTTTTTTAGAATAAACTGGAACGAATTCAGAAATAATAATGAAAGAATAAATTTACAAAGACATTTTAGGAGTTATCTGATGAAATATTTAATAGAATTCCATGAGTATCTGCAAATTATATGTTCTGTGAGTGTGTCGGTATTTGTGCATACATGTAATTTTAACAAAAATGTAAATATATATAAATATATATCAACTTTATCAAAAATGCATTGTTCTGGCTTTCTGTTATTGAATACTCTTTCAACTGCGAACGCCCAGTCGAAATAGGATACATTGCTACTTAATTTCTTTCAATTCATGTGTTAGTTGCTGGTGGCCTGGAGAAAAGCTGCTCGCCTACTAAGCCAAAAGTGGCTTTGTGACTGTTTGAGGAACCTGACCAGCAGTAATTGTCACTTCCTACACTGATGATTGCATAAGCATGAAACACTCGTGTCTATAGGCGTAAAAATTGTTAATAAATAATATATAAGTTAAAATATGATATAAATTTAATAAGTTGAAATGGTTTTATTGATTTTAAAAAATTAATGCTAAAAGCAGATTTTTTTTTTTTTAAATAAAGAGTCGGCAAAAATGACCAATAAGTTTCAGTGATAATAGTAATGAAATCAGGAAGGATGCTGAAGAGCGTACTTTAGTATTAAATTGACCAACTGTCACTTGTGGTCCAATGAAAGTCATTGGATTAAACTTTTTACGATTTTTACTCCGGTAATTAGAATATAGCAATCAAAACTAAGGAACTGGAAACAAGGAAATTTACTTCATAAAATTGAAACAGAAAATATATTTTTAAAGATATATCTGAATTTTGTTTGATAGAGAAAAAATTATGTATATACTAGCAGGTCCCCCGTCGTTGCTCGGTCGTAAAATACTATTAAATATGATATTTTTATTCATGCCGATTCCGTATTATAATTATGGAGCCAATTCTCTATTGATTATTATATTGTACCCAATATATAGTGGTGATTTTAAAAGTTAAAAAAAATATGACTGCTATCAGCTAGAATCGAGACAAAAACCTTATTCATTACCGTCCAATTTAAATCCATACGCATAGAAAAACTTCAAAAAATAAACTTGTTAATGATGTACCTATTTACTATGCCTCCCCACGGGACAGAGTTAGACACTAGGGTCGTTTTTTAACGTGGAGAAAAGGTACAAAAATAAAAATTGTCTCAGTCGTGAAGGATTTCTCCTCCACCGAAAGAGAACAAGAAATAGAAGTGCAGCACCTGAAGAACAGATACTACACTTTGATCTTGTCCCGAAGCCCAAGCAATTAAATGAATATTTGCACATGCATAAAAACAACACAGTCGATTTACATCTTACAGGTATTTAGACTAAAAATTGAGAGAGGAGTTTGATAGAGACCGTTCTTCACACAGGCAGACAAAGTCATTTTTATATACTAAAAAATGTAATCGAGCTCAGGTTTAATTGTTTGAAACAGGAAAAGTGGGTTTGCAAAGCCAGTTAAAGTAAAAATAACAAACATATTTTTTTCTGCTCGCGATATATATTTCTTTTTCTTGAAACAATAGGGTTAAATAGTATTATTGCCTATGGTGATATTCCTTTTGTTGTAATGGCGTGTTCCCATCTTTTTATTCTTCCCTTTTTTATTTCCTTCGACTGTTATCAAACAGAATAAGTGTGTGTGAGGTAGGGGAATCAAACAAATTATAACAGGAGGGCGTGAAAGTAACAAAAAATAAGAAATTAATCACTTGCTGAGTTACTTGTAAATTGCAGCTAAGTAGGAAAATTAAAATGCAAGTTTTTGTTTTCAAACATAACTCAATCCCTAAATCGATGAATAGTTTAACTAAGCTTTAAATAATAATAAAATCTCACAGACAAATAATAAAGAACTTTAAAAGTGAAATTAAACAAAGTAACAAATTGTCTTTTGACGTGTTTCATTTTTTTACGACACCAATCAAAAACGATAAGAAACTTCATAAAAATGGATGCAAACATTTATATTTCTGGAAGTTTATTTTGAAATTTTGATTTTCATTCCTTCATTATGAAATAATAAACATATTTTATGATATATTTTCAAAATCCTAAAAAAAAAAATATAGGGTTTCGTGGATTGACATGTTCAAGAGTTATTAATGTGTGTATAATAGTTCAGGCTGTTGCAATCTTAATGTGAAGCATTTTTCTGTCTGGCTTTTTAAAAATATTTTAAGAAATCTTTTTGTTTTTGCTCAGGATACCAAAAATTTACCCAATATTTAAGAGATTTCAACCGAGAGATCTTTAAGTTTCTAATCGTCACTTTAAGTGCTATTGTTTGTATCTTTATTGCACTTGATTCACAGGGTACATTAGCCAGGGCCATGTTGAAGAGCTGCTTATACAACGGAACAGCCTGTGAATGATATGCCTCTTTATTATTTTATGGATGGAGCAACCTGATAGGGGAAATCGTCAGCTGTCATTAAAATATACAAAGCTTTTCCTGAAAACAGATAAAGCACTCTTCGGTAGTTATTTTCAAAACAGATGAAGATTTCCTTGCCTCTATGATTTCTGATGATGGTATAGTAGATAAGTCTGGACTGTAAAAAGAAAAACAACAAAAAATCGACCCGGTTTCACTTTCAGCATGAAGTACTTGTCTTCCTAACACCATTACAGCAAACCCGTTTTTTTCTTCTGTAAATGACTCTATATATGTGACAATCGTAAATAATTAAAGGGACTTTTATTCACATTTTACTGCAATTTCATGTTAAACCCGATCGGCAGAAGTCTATTCCAATATCATTTACTATGAAACTGCAGTAAACGGTTAAAATAAACCTCCTTTTGATTATTTCTGCTGTTACAAAGCTCTACTTGAAAGGATATTGAGAACTTTGTGTGTGCAAGATCTGCTCTCTTGGGTCTTTTCCGAGTAAAAACTCGGTTTTTGATGTAAATAATGCACACACGCACACACACACACATTATTTGATAATAAATATTTGTAAATTATTATTCACATACATATGTGTTTCATCTTAATGAAATCATCAGTGTGGAAGATAGCTTTTCAGCTGGTCGTACGATTCACTTTATATATAAACCAGCAAGAAAACCTAGTATTGCCCAGGATTGAATGAAGATCAACGAACATTCTACACTTCCAATATTTTTATTGTTATCAAAATCGGTGAAATCGTCCATTTTTCACTTAACTCGACCGATCACCTACTCTAGTCAGGGATCCACAGCAGTGCACGAGGAGGAATTTCATGTGCATCTTATCAAAGAACTTATTGTTTCTTTTATGCGCTAAGCCCTTCTGCATTGATGTTAGGCTGTACAAGGATATTAACTTTAATTAAAATTGGACTATTCATTCTTTAATCGCTTTTATATTAATTATCGACTTTAGATAGGTTTTGTATTGGAATGCCTCTGATATATACTTTATGTGTATGAGAGTATGTAAGTGTGAAATTCACAAGAAAATCGGAGTTCATATAACACACAGTGTCTATATATATATATATATATATATATATATATATATATATATATATATACATATGAAAGAAAGAGCATGCATGTGTTTCTAGTTAGTTAAAAACCCCAATAAAGTTTTTTTATAATTACAAAAGCTTTGTTTTATTTAAATACTTTCGATAACATTGCATTACACCCAAAAGCATTGCAATCAATAGATACTGTGACGTATAGTTTACACACACACACACAGGCCACTCTATATACAAATGTAGGCAAATTTGGGCACATTTTATTGGTTTGAAAATATAGAGATTTTTTTCTTACCAATTGTCATAAAATTTTAATCAAATAATATCATAATCTTCAAAAAGCCTGCAAATTTTCCTGTAGTTTTCTCCCATAGAACCAAAGATATGAGCATTTCAATATTCAATTTGGCTACCAGTATATATATATATATATATATATATATATATATATATATATATATATTCGCAGCCAAATCGAATATTGAAATGCTCATATCTTTGGTTCTATGGGAGAAAACTACAGGAAAATTTGCAGGCTTTTTGAAGATTATAATATTATTCTTTGATTAAAATTTTATGACAATTGGTAAAATAGAACCTATATTTTCAAACTAATAAAATATACCCAAATTTGCTTGTATTTGTACACATATAGTGTCCTGGCAAGCCAATTTCAGTTTTGCTGCTTTGGGTTACTTTTGCTTGGTTGTCTCTTTTGTGGCCTTGCCAGGCTACTAATATATGTGTATAGATATACCACCAGTTTAGCAATTTTATAAGTTCCAAATTTCAGCGACTATTGATCAGAATTTAACAAATAAAGGCTTGTTGGAAAGGTAATGACCTGAATTGTGTAGTGGGATATGTGACATTTACCCTTAACGTGACACATTAAGAGGATCACTCATCATCCAGAGCCTATTTTTGGCACTTTTTTACAGCCATAAAATGTTTCAATCATAGTCATTTCTTTTCCTAGTTTTGCATGTAAATTACAAAATATCTGATATTTTCTCAAAACCATTGGCCTTGTTGAAGGACAGACTAAAACTTGTTGCTATGGTTTCAAATGATCTGAAATACCAGCAAGAGGAGACTTGATTCCAAATATTTCTCATATGTTATATTTTCCCTCTTTTGAAATAGGATACGATTATGAATATCTCCAGTATCAAATAATCCTTATACACAGTAAAATTTACTTTACGTATGAAAACCAAAGAGGGGAGATATAACAAATGAAAAATATTTGGAATCAAGTCTTCCCTTACTGCTATTTCAGATCATTTGAAACCATCAAAACCAGAGTTTTGGGGAAATTATATATATATATATATATATATATTAGTAATTTATAAAATATATATGGCGATTAAGCTACACTGAATATTCCGTGTTTCATCCACTCTACGACTCATATATATATATATATATATATATATATATATACTAGCAGAAGTACATGTCATTGACTTTGTTCAAAAAGAGCCTCCAAAAAATGAACTCTGAAGCATGATATTATGAAAGGTTATGAAAAGGGTGTGTATAAAGTAATAACTTCAAATTTTGGGGTATCGAAACTAAAGCTATCATGGAAAAAAGAAATTTAATCTTATTTTCAAGGTCCTGGATATGACCTTAAACTATATCCGATGGTGAGGACCCAGCTTGCGGGCTTTGGGGAGTGTGGAGCCACCCTTTAATTACCATTGTTCCCAGGTCCACTCTGACCCGGAGTGGTAGTACCTGTTAGGGTCCCAACTATGGGTTGAACAGAAACCGACTTGAAAACAACAAAAAAAATTCTATTAAAAAAATTGTTCTTCAAAATCTTTGGATTCGGCATTAAATAACCTGAAAAGGGTTGATATGCCATAAAACAAAACCAACCAACTTTTTTTTTTTTTTTTTTTACACGGTGATCACCACTTATCAAGGCCCGGAAGCCACTCAGGGATAAGGGTTATTGCAAGTACAGTACGTTAGTGTGGAGATTTGATGAAGTGTTTACTTAAGGGGGCGGTTCATTAGGAATTTGTTAACGTTGGACTTGAAGACATCCAAGTTGTAGTCCAGTGTTCCACAGGTGTGCAGTTCTAAGAAAGAAGCTTTGTTCATGGAATCCACGTTTTGATTTCGAATGAATAATTAAAAATTCAGTATCTGCTCTTTCCTCGTCAGTCAGAGGAAACAAATCCTTTTCGACTGGGGTAATTCTTGCTTTTCACAATCTTTATACTTCATAAAATTGACTGTATTTTACTGTGGCATACTCTATCTACCTCATTTAATTCTTTCATTTATTTAATATTACATGAATCACCATCTAAAATATGAGTTTTATATTTTTTCCTAAAATATAGTTTAAATAAAATTTGTTTGTGAGTATTTTCGAAACCAATTTAAGTGACTGAAATAGGATTTAACTAATATTGAAATAATTTGTGATAAAAAAATTAAAATGCCTCAACGCCTTTACTTAAAGGGGACAAGAACAGTGACAGAAAATAATATTAAATAGTTTAACCCTTCCATTTTTATCATGAATTATTTAAATATTGGTCAAATCCTATTTTGGTCACCTAAATTGGTTTCGACATTACTCACAACTTATTTTTCTTAAACTATATTTTAGTAAAAAAAAAAAAAAAAAAAAAAAAAAAAAAATTAAAAACCATTCTTTGAAAGCCAGATAGACCCCCATAATTTTTTTATATTACACCTGTTCAAACTGAAATATGCTTATCACAATATTCTTATGTGGATCTATATTAAAAAACCTTTGTTAAACTTTGTGATATATTTTCATTCTATGGAAGTCCGGCGCGAACGCACACCCCATAATTTTATTATACCATATTTATTCAAACTGAAACATAATTATCAAAGTATACTTACGTGGATAGATAAGTTTTGTTTTGGTTCAAGTTGATGCATCAAAGTCATATGAATATATTTTCTTATTTTTGAAATCTCAAGTTTATGATATATAAAAATCTATAGAATATTAACTCTATAATAATATATACGAAATCTACAAGAATTAAAATATATTAAAGTGTACTTTACGACCGAGCTACGCCGGGCGTCCCTGCTAGCTTAGACAAATACTTTGGCAGTTTTAACAAAAGAGCTACAATAATATCAGAGCGTCTCTATTTACGCTGAACATCTACAGAATGCCAACATCATTATATTACATATGAGTCCTCCGTGGAATTTCCACAAGTCCCGCTAGTATACACACACACACACACACACACACACACACACACACACACACACACTAATAGCCATTCCTTATTTGGAACGACTTATTGTTGGTTTATCAGTCATTTTATAATCTGTTATTTTTTTTGTTCCAGTATTTGACTGACACTCAAAGTTGCACAATAAATTTACAATTCGAAGCATCAAAACGCATTTTTTTCAACTCTTAATGTTTTCTTCCTTATAATGAATGTTTCTCATCTCAAAATGAAAATGTATTGACAACTTTTTTTTTTTTCACATATCACACGGATGTTAAAATGTAAAGGCCAACCATTTTGGAATTTTAAACTGTACTCGTGCTATGGGGGCGAGTGTCAAGTTATGAATGCATCCCAGGAGAGGGTCCAAGTTTAAGTGTGATATTAAATTGTGAAAGAAGGAAGACCATTTAAGAAAAAGATGTAAAAACAATACGCGGCTTTAAACACGATCGTGTTACACTAAATTACAAAGAAAGTTAATCATCAGCTATGTTTCACCTTAAAATGGTGACACGAATCGGTCCAACAGTGGATTTGTTGCCGTTTGGCTGAAGTATAGTTTTGTTCAGTCCTAGGTGGACTCACCTTCCCAGGAATTACCTTCTTCCTGAGAAAGGGTTAGTTTATTGTTGATTGCCTGGTTGCTCAGGCATATCCTGTAGGCCAGAGTGTGCTAGCATTTCAAAAACCCCTCCATGACTTTGTGTCTAACCTGTTAGAGACAAAATAATCAATATATATGCATGATGCATAGCCTCTAAACTAAGAGCACAGTATGGTATCTGTTTCGATATGTACTTCATCTTATTACCTTGGACCAGTGAAAGAGAAATCCTTCTAGATTGAGGCACACTTTATTTTTGTCCCAATCTAGAGTGGACCTTTTATGGGAGATGGATTTTCCCCACATTAAAAAGCTGACCTTGTGTCTAATTCTGCCCTCGTGGGGAGGTAAGTAAATAGGGACTTGATGTAAGGAGATACAACTCCTGGTTTTGGGTCTAGCAGATCTTGAAGCAAAATAAATGTTGAAATAATACATGTCTGAAGCCTCATGACACAAATTGTGTGGCTTTTTGGTTAAACAAAGTGTAGTATCTGTTCTGATATTACACTGCACTTTTTCTGTCCTCGGTCAGTGGTTCATAACTGAGACCATTTTTATTTTTGTTCCTATCAACAGTACTCCTTTTTTGGGGAGCTGGATTTTCCACACATTAAAAAATGACGTTGTGTCTAATTCTGCCCTCGTGGGGAGGTAAGTAAATAGGGACTTGATGTAAGGAGATAAAACTCCTGGTTTTGGGTCTAGCAGATCTTGAAGCAAAATAAATGTTGAAATAATGCATGTCTGAAGCCTCATGACATAAATTGTGAAAAGCAAATGTCTAAAGAAAATTAAAAGGACATTCCTTATCCTTTTAATAAGGAACAAAGTGTAGTATCTGTTCTGATACTACATTTTTTTCTGTCCTCGGTCAGTGGAGGAGGAATCCTTCATAGCTGAGACAATTTTTATTTTTATTCCTATTCAGAGTATTCCTTTTTTGGGGGAGCTGGATTTTCCCCCACATTAAAAACCAATCTTGTGTCTAACCCTGCCCTCGTGGGGAGGCAAGCAAATAGGAATATTAACAAGACATGCTGATAATATGAAGATTCGTCAACAACAGGCAAAAATCTTCAATAAATATTTAAACTTTATACGAAGCTTAATTCAGTAATGATTTTGAAATAAGAAATAAAAAATGATCTTATTTCACACATTGTAACAATAACATACAAGCTGTGCATTTTACACACACACATGCACACACACACACAATGTGTACGAGATATACATAATTGTTTTACACACACACATGCACACACACACACAATGTGTACGAGATATACATAATTGTTTTACACACACACATGCACACACACACACAATGTGTACGAGATATACATAATTGTTTTACACACACACATGCACACACACACACAATGTGTACGAGATATACATAATTGTTTTACACACACACATGCACACACACACACAATGTGTACGAGATATACATAATTGTTTTACACACACACATGCACACACACACACAATGTGTACGAGATATACATAATTGTTTTACACACACACATGCACACACACACACAATGTGTACGAGATATACATAATTGTTTTACACACACACATGCACACACACACAATGTGTACGAGATATACATAATTGTTTTACACACACACATGCACACACACACAATGTGTACGAGATATACATAATTGTTTTACACACGCACACACCTACTAGACACAACCTTCGAGCGTCTTTGGTCTCTGTGTACAAACAACCCGATAGGAGGATATGTCACCCTACAAATAAAACTGACCAAATAACATAGTATTTAAAGCCCCCCCCGCCCCCCAAAACGATCCCCTTCTTAATATGAAGAATGGTGCACTTTCACCTAATAACAGAACTTAACTAGATACTCAACCAGACCAGATGAATTCTTGCCCTTGAAGAGACCAAACGAAAGAGATATTATAACTGATCATTTGAAGAGAAGAAAATTAATGTTCTTCACTTTTTTTGATTAACTTAACGTTTGAATAAAAAAGTCTGAATTGAACACCTAATATCTATTTATCTTGTATAGATATCAAGTGTTTGCCCTAGAAAGGGTGCCTTTGACTTCTGAGAACTAGCTGAAGTAAAATGAAAAGAAAAATACACATGCGCATATATATGTGTGTGTGTGTGTGTGTGTGTAAAAATATGATTTTCTTTTGTCCCTCCCACCCCGACAAAAGGAGAGTGGACCTGTAAATTCACCCTTGTCCGTTTGTTCGTCCGCACTTTTCTCAATAACTACACCTTGAATTTTTTGAAATTTTGCACAAACATTAAACATGAGTAAAACAAAGTAACAGGATGTATTTTCCGGGAAAACTCCAGTTGCCTCTCCTAGGAATGCCTTTCATGTTTAAATGGCTAAAATTGACTCTTTTTTGCTTATTTAAAAAAAAAAAATTGATGTCTTGGATTTTTATAAAGCTTTCTGAAAAGTTGTAACTGATTTTTATATTATTATGGTTGTCTATACTTTGCGATGACCCTTGGGTGTGCCCCAGGGGCTCTTTTAGGGTTAATAAAACGTACTTTGGGTCTGGAAGTGTTCTTGAATAAGTTTTGTATTGAAATATCGCCATAAGTATTGCACATAATTAAAGAAACACCATTATAGAAAGAACAATCCAATTTTCAGTAAAAGTTAACACCCTTATACAGTCTAATATAACCAGTGAGAAGTTTTATTACCGCATAAGCAGAAGGTCCAGGCATATAAAATTAATAGGTTCCTTGATAAGACAGAGGCTCGTTCGAAATGAATGTTTCTGTTTCGAGCATAAGTTAACCATGATACTTGACTTTTGCATTTTAAACCTCAATTTTGCATTTTAAGCCTCAATTAAAGTCACTATGTAAAAATAATTTTATAAAATTAACAGTAAGTTCTATACAGTGCAATATATTGTAGACTAAGTCACTGCGGGAAGCATGTGAAGCTTACTCCTAAATCACACCAGTTGGTCCCTGACTAGAGTAGGTAATCAATCGCTTTGATTAAAATGGGCGATTTTACTGATTTTGATGAAAATAAAAGTAATTAAGATATGGAATATTACTTGGTCCTTATGTCGGGTTACCCTTCTAGCACATCAATTCCAACATTTGAAACCCAGACGTCAAATCACTACCAACCATGACCAACCTAGGGAACTCCATTCTTTTTACAGAAAAAGCATTACACTATGCTAAGTGGAAATACATATAATAAAACTATATTTAGGTAGAAAAATAAGATCGACAAATACCCTTCTAGTTTTTTTTCAGTTGATGCGTGTGTGTGTGCTCACACGAATATTGAATTTTTTTGTTAATGAAATAAAATTTTCAATTGATAATAAAATTTTCAATTGAAATAATATTTTCAATTGATATTTCGAGATTTTCATTTCCATTTTGTCTTTGTATCTTTGATCATTTAATTAGCCATTTTCAATAAAATAATTTTTTTTAATAATGTCAATGTCGGTAAAAAATGATATCAATCATAATACTTATTGTAATGTACTTTGTGATATATATTAGTCATGGGACGATTCTGATTCAGTTACGGATTCTTTTCTAAATTCTAGATTCCTGTCTTTAAAAAACAAATAGAGTTACCGCAAATAAGACAAAACCGAACAACCAACAAAAAGACTTGTAATATGAGTATACATGTTTGCAAATATAAAAATGCACTTGCGGTGATAATCTATAGATTTTAATTTTACTTGTGTTTTAAAATAAATATTAATCATTTGCTCATTAATAGTGGCCATTGAAAAATTAAGTTTTAAACAAAGCAAAGAAATAAAAACAATAAAAGGAATCGTTTTTAGAATCGGAAAATAGGCACAAATTCTTCTGATTCTGATACTCCCAAATGTTCAGGCACTTTTGATTCACGCTTCAGATTAATAATCCCAATATAAAATAAAAACTGAAAACTAAAAATGAAGCAATTTGAAAATAATTTTTTTATATTAAGCTGAAACTTTCAACATCTAAAAATGTCTTCTTTGTCTTTTTTTGTATTTCTTTTCCTAATTTTGTTGCTATTAGCCCCTGAGAGGGAGCAGGGTCGAGCTTCCTGTTGAGATAGAAAATGTTCAGCAATGTCTAATTCATATTTGGGCGGTGTGTTCTGCTTACATATATAAATAACTGTTGACTACTGAGTCACCCATGGAGTTTTGATTAGATTGTTTGAATAAAAAAAGTGAGTTTGTAAAGCCAGTCACATATATTAAAAAATTAGACAAAATACAAAATTAGTTTCTTCATATTTTCTATAGCCCCCACACTCTTCCCCCTTCTCTACAGTTATTGCTTAAATAATATTACTACATTTAGTGATATTCCCTTTTTCATAATAGACTATTCCAAATTTTTTATTCTTTCTATTTATTAAGTCAAAAAAGGAGGGAGGGTGATGCAGTGTTAAATAATAGTGGGGGGGGTGAAAGACAAAACAACACAATGAGAGAGGGTGAAAATGATAAAAAAGTTATAAGGGATAGATCTCTTAATGAGTTATTGGCAATTTATGATTGAATAAAACAATTAAAATGGAAGGTTTCTTTTTTTTTTTTTTTTTCAAACATGAGTAAATCCTAAAAGTGAGGAATATTTTAACATGTATTTTGTGGGATTAAAATATTTAAGAAAAAATAAAAGGTTTAGGGAAACAAACGTTGATTAACTCTGCTTTTAAGAGTAATAATAGATAACTGAAAAATTGCAACCAATAAATGCATAAAACATGCATAACAGGCAAAAAATATTTATCTTTTTTTTTTTTACCCCCAAACAAGTCGTGTTGCAATTTGCATATACGGAGCTATTATTTGAGATCATGTCTAATAGGGGATTTCGGGGAGTTGAATAACGAGATGTCTGTTCACATTACATTTAAACTATGGGAGCAGGAAACAGGGAAAGAATTTGAAAGTGTAGCAGTCCAAGTATAGAAACTATTAGAGCAGTAATCTGTCCGGGATCTACAGATTGCAACAAAGAAGGGGTGGGATTTTGTTGCTTGTCGGGTTAGTCGAGGGGACACAAGTGCTATGAGTTCATCAGAACACATTTCATTAAAGTACTTGTAAAACAGACACAGGGATGCAACATTGTGGCACTAAAACAGTGGTTGTCATTTATCTTGAATTTGTGAATTGATGTGGCTTTACAAACGCCTCTGCATCACCACTATTTCGTGAAAACGCCTTGAGCCTGCTCTCGGCCTGTTAAACCAGTAAGACATGGGATTAAACTTCATGATATTTGCATATTGGTTTCAGGACGTTATATTAATTACCTAGTATCTGTCATTGTTAAATTTTAATTCCCCACCCCTAATTATTTTACATTTTTTTTAATAAACACATTTTTAAACAATTGGCCTTCCCCGGGTCAAGATCAAATTGTTGTATCTGTTCTTCAGATGCTGCACTTCAATTTCTTGTTCTCTATCAGTCGAGGAGAAATCCTTCACGACTGAGACAATTTTTATTTTTGTTCCTTTACTCCACATTAAAAAACGACCCTGGTGTCTAACTCTGTCCCGTGGGGAGACATTGCAAATAGGAACATACAAGATGAAACTTATGCATAGTGAAAGCTTATCTACATCCACTCTTACCAATTCCATCGAAATAGATGTGAGGGTATATCAGTCAGTTTTATATTAATTTCTATATGAACAGCTATATTATATTTCTCGATGTCACTCCGTTCAACTTTTTCTCAGAAACTACTGAATTGATACGACTGAAATTTCGTATGGACTTTTTTTTTATGATAGGGTGCAGCGAACTTAATATTATCGTATCTGTTCGGTTCATAGTTAATGATTAATAGGGATTAGTCACCGCAATACCACATTTACTCTAGAAGTTTTCTCAGAAACTACTGGTTCAGTCTGGCTGAAATTTTTTATTGATCTTTATTAATAAAATGAAGCGAACTAAGTATTATGGTATCTATTTGATGCACAGTTAGGGATTAATAGAGATTAGTATTTAATGCAAAAATGAACACCATATTCAATCAGTTTAGCATAAAGTACTCATTCTAAGTCAACTGACCATAACTTTCGCCCGTTTTTAATCGGTTAAAATATCTAGCATGTATAATAAAAATTATTTAAATGATTTATAAGATAATCTAATGTTGAGTGAAGATTTTGATATTCAACAATTTTTGTAAAAGCATTTCGAAATACCATTTAGATTTGCTAACCATAACCCCTTTCACGGCAATGAGCTGTTTAAAATTGTAACTGATTCGATATGCATTCATGGGGGAGTGGTTTAGTTCGACGTTGACTCACTTTTCTATCTCATGGCATGCAAGCAATCAATTTGTTTTTGTTAAGATATATTAATCTGCCAAAACAGCTGAAAGTAGATTTATATTTCTATCATATATAATTTAACCCAATGGATGAAAAAAAAAACTATTCCTGTTATTTTGGTTATTTTAAACGAGAAATAAACGTTTTTATCCACACTACAATATTTCTTTTTTCTTTTTATTTGACATTTTTAAAACATTTTCTCTCATCATCATTATTATTTTATTTATTTATTTACTTTTAAACGCAAATAATCCCGAGCGTAGTAGGTACGCAAGGAGTAGTCTCAAGTCGTCTGGAAGGACAATTGCAAAAAAAACCTACAAATTACCGATGTTTTAGGCGGCTTTCAGACTTTATGCTATTGTAGGTACCACCAACATCCTTAGAAAAACCCTTGATCTTTGACGCTCCTAGTTTGGAGCCGGGATTTAGGGAAATTCTCTGGAAATTAATCACATCCCTTTCCAAGGAG
Source organism: Euprymna scolopes (assembly GCF_053919585.1). Taxonomy (NCBI): domain Eukaryota; kingdom Metazoa; phylum Mollusca; class Cephalopoda; order Sepiida; family Sepiolidae; genus Euprymna; species Euprymna scolopes. Next base: position 28,458,862 of record NC_136488.1, read on the forward strand.
ACGTTGATAAACGAAATCAGAATTATTTTTTTAATTTCTTATAAGACTTCGTTGAATTAATTAAGCAATGTTTTCATATGATTGTTGAAAAGGCCTTAAAATCCAACATCTACATCTATTCGTTTATAAAAACCATAAACACACATACTATAATAAATAATTCATTTTACTTGCATACTAGAAAAATGCGACCCGTTAGATCTCCCATTGAACTCGGGTTACAATGTTTGAATCAGGAGAAACGGAGTTTGCAAAGTCAGTTAAATAAATAAAAAAGGCAAAATAAGGCTCATTTTTCATACTAAATATCACTCTTTTCTTCCCCAACCAATGTTTAAATAGTATTACTGCCCGTCGTGATATTGCTTTTGTTTCTAACGGACTATTTCAAGCGTTTTATTTTCCCTTTCTTTATTGAAAGTAACTGTTACACCAAAGATGAAGAGATACGGAAGCGAGAATAATAGACGACGTGTAAAATAAGAATGGGGGGGAGTGAGTTTTAAAGAACGTCCAATGAGAAGGTGAAAGTAACAGCTAGAAACTTAGTAAGAGAGGAATCACTTAGTGAGTTAATTGCAAATTACGGTTAAATAGAACAATTAAAATGACAATTATTTCTCAAAGATAACTCGATCTCAAAACTGACTAATATTTTAGCATTAATTTTGTGTGATTAAAATGTATAAAAGAAAACTTGAAGAAACAAACTTTGATTAACTTATCTTTAGTATAATAAATGATAATAAAAATACTTATTCCGGGTGTAATTTTGTTTATAAAGATTGTATATTGAATCATATGAGTTTCACTGTTTATACAATAAGCAGTATATTTAGTTAACATATTTTTTTATTTATACAAACATTTCTGGCTACATATGTGCATACATGTTGTAGCTAAAACTTCATTAGGTCAAATATTCAATGGAAAATGTATAACTAAAAAAAAAAAAAAAGTCTCATTTTCCAATCAGGGAACCGTAATTTAATCAGAATTTAGTCGGCAACTCAACAAAAATGAATAAATGTTCAATCTGAAAGGTGTTACTTTTTTTTTAACGGGATTGGTTCATTTTTTATTAATTGTTTTTTTTTCTATTTTACTCACGTTCACCCCCTAACAAGGCATATAGCCACTTGGACGTAAGGGGCTTCTATTCTTAGGAAAGATTAACAAGATGTTGGTTTACGTTACATTTAAACTTCTGCATATCTGTACAATCAGTGAAGCAGGTAGCAGGAAGGGAATTCCAAAGTCTAGCTGTTCGATGGAAGAAACTAAGTACAAAGCCTTTCTGGTATTTAGAGACCTCAACAGTGAAGGAGTATGATTTTGTTGCTAAGTGGGTTTGTCAGGTATATGTACGTTGAGGGGGCACAAGTGCAACGAGTTCATCAGAGCACATTCCACTAAACTAATAAAAAAAGAAGTCTTCCGTTAATACCTGTTTCGTGTGTGTGTGTGTGTGTGTGGAAATGTGGCCTGTTGAATTCTGGTTAGATTGTTTAAATCAGAAAAAGGTGGGTTAAATAAAAAAAATAAAAATAAACATAAAATCCAAAATTAGTCTTTTTGTTCATCATAGACCTCCTCTCTCTTCCTCCAGCCATACTTTAAATAATACTAATACTTGTGACGATATTGCCTTTAGTTGTATAATAGTCTTTTCGATTTATTATGAATTTTAGAAAACATAGCTCCTAGGACCAAGAGATTTAATTGTTGACTATATTTAGTTTAATTTATTTTTATACAAAGGCCTCAGACATCTTTGATTTTTCTAAAATTTTAACAATAGGTATCAAGCAGAAATGAATACTCCCAAAATTTCAGTCTCTTTGGTATATTTTACAGTGTTTTTCGAGCATAATATAAGCAAAAGCTCCCATTTGAAAGTTTAAATATTTTAGATTTGCATTAAATTTGATCCATAATCATTAAATATCAAATAAACAAGATTTTCTGAACTTTAATTTCTTTAGACACCTTAAGCTTAGGCGTAGGCTTATTAGTATTAGAGATGTTTTAGAATCCAAATCAGGTCATAGATTTTGATTAGAATTGAAATAAGGTTTTTAGATTTAAAGTTCAGTTGTGTTATATCTTCATTTGAATCTTATGAGTGTTGCAAAATTATTTTGTTCGGGAATTAATTTTCCCCGTCCTGGGACGGGTATTAGTATGTGTGCGTGTGTAAGATATTTTAAATGAGAGGGTGAATCTGATATTTCTCTGCTGGCTGTTCCAGTAAAAAACACAAGTGAGATAATAGGGTGACCCTTTCTAGTTACTGATTGCCATTTTTTTTCTCTCTCTTCCTTTCCACACTCTGCAACCTCATGACCAAATGGAATGCTAAGTAGATTTTATACTATCGGGAACATTATTATTGTTGTCCAAGTAAAATGAATTACAAAGCACTAATTAATTCCCATGAAAAAAAAAATTATAGATTATACACACACACACACACACAAATAAAAAAGAAAAACAAAATTAAATACTTTTTGCCCCCCACCCCCGACAGCCTTGGAATTTTTAAAAATTTTCCACAAACATTAAACATGATATAAATAAAAAATGCAACAGAATGTGTGCCTTTTGGGTTAAAATGGCTAAAATTCACACTTTTGTGCTTATTTAAAGAAATTGATGCTCTTGGATTTTTATAAAACTTTCTGAAAAAAAGTTTGTAACTAACTGATTTCTATATAATTTTGTTTGTCTATACTTCGCGATAACTCTTGTGTGTGCCCCAGGGACTCTTTTAGGGCTAATAAAAACACTCCATTTTGGGGACTATTTTACCATATTTGTCCAAAATTTTCTGTGTATGTCTATTTAGCGTTTTGCATGGTGCTGAACTCAAATTTACATACCTTAAGGCCTAAAGCTGCACCGTTTGTTCGTTTTCACCAGGATTTGACGTCCCCTGGGGACTTTTGGGGGTAAATGGGGGGGGGGGCGTTGAACTGTCATATTTTTATGCCTTGTTCACTGTGCACTCATGGAGGGGGACCACGCATGCTTCACTTGTTATTCTTAGCAACCGGATTGGATAGAACAATGTTAAAATTATTTTTATCAAAATATATATATATATATATATATATATATATATATATATATATTTCGTTTCTTAGCTTTTCTGAATAAGGTGTTTAGGTTGCATTTTTGAATTGGAGCTAAGTTTAAGTCCCTCTTTTTCATTTTTGCTACTCCAAGCTTTGTTAAATGAACTTTCTTCTTAAAACAAAGGTAAACATAAAAATAGTGACATTTTCATAACTTCAAAAATATTTTTGTTTCGCTTTAACGCCAAAATATTTCATGGTTCGATCCTCAATGCAATGAACCGATAATACCAGTATTTAGCCATAGTTGGGCTATGCCAGCTTCCTCCGAAGGAGCAAGTTTACAGGGAATATCAAATCCACAAGTGGCTTCCAATCACATGTATATCTTGTTCACGGAAAAATGACATAAAACGTCTAGAAATATTAAATGGTCACTCATCTGGTATTGGCTAGGCTCCACGTTGCTTAACTTTGGTGATCTAATGATAACCGGTGTGTCAACGCGATCATGCTGTGTACAGGCGATACTAAGAATAAAAATTAAAAAAAACTTAAGACTTCTACACGATCATAGCTGATGGAATGAGAGAAATCTACGCTTGTGGATTAAATAAATTGTTCAGTTTAAAGTTCTCACTTCAACAAGATGCACCTGAAGAAGGTCGAATGTTGCATTAAACGAAACATTGTCAAAATAGCATTCAAAATTAGAGCAGTAGTCCGAATAATCCAAATAATCCTTATCTAAAAAAAATTCTCAAGTATGAAATAACCGTTTAAACATTGAATGCAATATTTTTTTTGGGGGGGGGAAGAATTTTTTTTTTTTTTTTTTTTACACCAGTTTTAGTCATAGCGACGACTCATCGTTAAGTCCTGTGCAACTGCAGCATTTTTCTACTCATTTTCAAAACTTATTTATTTGCATTTCTATAAAATACTTTTCATACTATTACCACTAACTTTAGAATACCAATCATTTCTTGAAATGAAACTGGTTTTATTTATTGCAAATAAAACTTGTATCTTACTTTTTTACAAATATTTTTTTTTCAAACTTAAATAATCGAATTTTTAACATGCATCTCTATTTACAAATAAAACTTGGAATAAAGTAAAATAATTTTTTTTAACTATTTGAAAAATATTTTTTTTATATATTGATAAATAAAAGATTTTTTTTAAAGTTTGGGAATTTTAAATTTTTCAAAATTTTCTAAAACCAATTTATTCATCACTAAATGTGTAAATTTCAGGATTAAAAAATTACAAATTTCTGCACTCTTCCCAATATCCAATCACAATTCTTTTTGATATTCAATTACTTTTTACATTTTTGTAAAATTGTTCAGTCACCCTAAACATTTTATAAATCACAATTCTCTCCGCTTTCTGACAAGAATTTTTACCCATTTTTATTCTTCCAACTTTATTTCCATATTTATTTTAAACAAGTTTTATCCTATTATTTCTGAAAACTTAATTTGTTGAAATTAAGTTTTCATTTTGAAATTTTTGTGATAAGGATTGATTATCCAGACTATTGTTCTAATCTTAAATGTTCTTCTAACAATAATGTAACCTCCGACCTTCAGATGCATTCTGTCGAACTCGGGAATCTTTATATCAAACTTTATATGGTTGCTTGGCGCAACGGATAAAATGCTAAGCATGAAGTTTTAAGTGACAATCTTCTAGAGGTTGAAGATTCAATCCCAGTACAGATGACACAAAGAATATAATTAAGAAATAATTATGACTTCTATTTGGTCAGGGTTGATAGAACGAGAACAATTTACTCCTCTTCCTGTGAATTAAATAAAAGACTTTGTTTGAAATCTTATGCAAATTCTTGAGTTCAAACAAAATCACTTAAAAAATCAGAAATTACATCGGCTGAAACGTTGTGGAAATAACATCTAGGATGAGAAAGGTCGGCTAAATAATATTTGATGTGCTTATAATTGATTTTTTTTTTATTTGTTCAAGACTTAATTTTAAAAAATCATCTTTCAATAAAAGGAAAAACTTTAAAGTATTCTTTGGATTCATCAGATTACTGATCTCTCATCTTGAGTGTCATTTCACCTCCCGTGAAGTAAATAAAGGGTTCCGTTCAAAATTCTGTCTAAATTCCAGAGTTCAACAGAAACATACCCGAGTTCGACAAGATACACCTGAAGAAAGTTGGAGGTTATATCGATCGAAACGTTAAAAAAAAAAAAAAATGTGAAACTGACACTCAAGATAATATCAGTAGTCCGATGAATCTGATTAATACGAATAACCAATCCTCATCTCCAAAATTTAGAAACGTAATTCAAAATAAACTATTATAATGTTGTCCAATAGATGCCGGGGAGAAAGAGATGGGGGGGGTTCATTTTTTCAACTGCAACAAACGAAGCTTCAAATTCTCTATTCTAATCTCACAATAAACATAAAAATAAGCAAATTTAATCTTATATATAAACGGCTGTATGTCTGTGTCTTTATATTTTCAAACTATGTTATCCGAAACTAAAAGTCGTAGAGCGGCGCTCGGGGGGGGGGGGGGCTCAAATGATTGGATTTTTATGAGCCGTACTTTTATGGGTCTTTAGCCGGTTGTAATTGTTTTTAAGGGGTCAAAAATGGGTCGAAATCGAAAAAAAAAAATCGTTAAACATTTTATACATCCACGTTACTTTATTTTTAATCAGTTCATATGCATGTCACGTTAGTACAGTGGTAACGTCACCAGCTTTGAATGCTTCGGTTTCGGTTTTAGCTGATGGCACCTAAATACTTTTTTTTACTTTTGAAACCACAACTATAATAATATATACGAAATCTGGACAAATTAAAATATCATATTTAAGCGTATATTACGCCCAGGCAAATGCCCCCCCCACTCCTGCTAGTTTGATATAAACAATAAATGACACTTGAAGAATTTATTACTAGTAAAGCACGAACGGAAAGTCTGTTTTAGTGTTAGAAAAAGAAGTCTTTGAAAATTTTCAAATATTCTTGCTATGGAAAGAATGTATCCTGAATTGAGAAATAACTGGCATGAATGGAGACAAACAGCGGCATTATGTCTGACCTCCAAATGGCCAACAAGAGTTTATAATACGGAAAAAAAAAAGAGATTAATTCCGTTTCCATTTACTTGATCAAAAGATTATATATTTATCCAAAGGTAGCTGTTTTGTCATCTATGACTCATTAGTGTGGCTAGGCATAGCGAGATTCAAAAGCGGGACATAAGTGGTTGGCATCTGATGCCCTACCGACCGAACCACAGAATCAATTGTTGCGAGCGGGAGAAATTAGACCCTCTTTTAATAAAAAAAAAATATTCATTTCTTTATATTTTCTTACGATACTGATATCCAGCAATACTCAATTATTTTTACAAAAGATAATTTCTTTTACGCTAAATTGAAGCCGTCATTTCCTCCAACATATCTAGATGTGTGTGTATGTGTGCATTTGGTCCAAGATGTGACGTTATTTGTTGACATAACAATTTTCTGTTTTGTTGAATTATTATTACATTTTTTTTTTCAAATATTCTTCAATTGAAAAGTCGGCAACAATTTTTTGTTGGTTCTTTTTTAACCATTCCAAGCCAATCATTTTGTCGATTTCAATTGCTTGTTTTACACGAGTTTCGTTTTTATAATCTCCTTATATTATTTGGTGAAAAGTAGAAAACTAGACATTAAACTTCCACGCAAGATCCGAAATAATTCCAAGGCATTCTTCATGTATTGATCGGTGAAAGTGGATGTATCCCTTATGTCCGTACGTTGTCAAGATAAAATTACAACTCCTAAAATCTCTTTATCTCTTTTCATTGTTCCCAAAACGTGGCCTCATTAGTGCATCTGTTTAAACAAATTTTTTTCATCTTTGGAAAAAAAATGACACAAGTTAAAATTGCATTTTGCAATTATTATTCTCTTACTTATATATATATATATATATATATATATATATATATATATATTTTTTCAGAATGTGAGAGATTGTATATAATAAATTCCACAGCCAAACAACGTCGCAGCTCACAAGAGCCATGACAGTCAACGAACCGGAAGTCCAAGACTCGTTTCGCCCTCATTTGGGCTCATCAGTTAGACAATTCCATAGCCGACGTTGTTTGGCCGTGGAATTTATATATATATATATATATATATATATATATATATATAATGATTGGATCGTTGTAGTTTCCTGGAAGTAAATCCATTGAAACTCCGGTGTTTATCAAGTGCTCAATGGACAAGCAAAGTGTAGTAAGTGTATGTATACACGTATATAGCCATTACTGGCTACATATGTGCATACATATTTCCACTTAAATTGTTTTAGAAAAGCAGCGCTATGAATAAAAACAAATAACTATTTAAAATCTGGTTTCGTTATAAAATATCCGGGCCTGATGACGTTTTTGTAAAGGAGTTGCAGCAGAAACATGTATGCACATATGTAACCAATGTTTGTATAAATAAACATTATATAAACAGCTATTCGTAGCTAGCTGTTTCGTTATCTAGGACGCATCAGTGTGGCTATATTAAAGGACTGAGATTCTGTATGATTTCATTCTTTGAATATCAAAAATGGCATGGTGCATATATTTGTTTTGTTTTGCATATAATTCTTACACAAGATGTTGATGTTTTGCCATGTGTTTATGTAATTAAAGAAAAAAAAAGTCGAATGAACGTAAAACCGAACGTTGAAATCTATGAAAAGATTCTCAAATTATTTGATAATCTGAAAGTTTGAAAATTTGGTTTAAAAAAAAAACAAAAAACAAAAAAAAAACTGGCAGCTAAGTAAATCTAAAAAAAAAATAACTTACACTCATCGCCTATCTTTAAACAGAAATTCCTTTTGTATAAATCTTATAAAAGTTCACGGAGAGTTATAAAAAAATGTTCGAGATGAAATGAAGGATATGAGAATTTTTTAAGTTGAAATTAAAGTCGAGTCTATATATATATATATATATATATATATATATGACTTTTTATTTGTCTTACATCAGACTTAATATATCGCTACACATTCATGCATGTTTCGGTCAGCCAATTACAACTAACTAGAGACCCCTTCAGGCGATATTTCTTATGTTTAGTCCGTTATGAAAATTATTCAGGGATTCAAATAAAACGTATATCTTGCCCTACTACGGTATTGAGCACTCTTGTATTAACTCCATTAAAACTTCATTGGTTACTTTACCTCTGTAAAATATTAACCTGGAATTATATATATATATGTGTGTATATATATTTATTATCTGAAGGAAGAGGCAATCTTCGCCAATGTTGTAAGATCTCGACAAGAAAAAAAAATGTCTGGAGGAAGACTGATGTAGTCGAAAATTTGGATTTCAAAAACAATTCGGTTATTTGAAAAGAAAATTTTGCATCGGGTTATCTGGTTTCTTAACGAATGTTCAAATGTCTAATTACACCGGTGTTTCTGCTTTAGTAAAATTGATCTCAAATCATAAGGAAAAGAATTTTTAATCCAAAGTTCTTCGTTGGGAATCTCCCTTGCTTAAAGTCAATTTTTTGTTTGATTCCAAGAATTGACGTTAGTATTAATATTTTGGTAGGGACTATCAGTTGTTTACCATGAGTAACAATGTTTCACATAGAAACGATAAGGAAAAAAAGTCTCTGAAATAAATCTGATATCCAGTTATTCATTCCTCTTTCATAGTTTTTCTCAATAAAAAGATAAAAACTATGTGAAATCTTAAAAATTGTACAAAGATCTATAATTTACAATATGTTTTCCAGAAGATTGTTTTTTTTTTTTAAATAATTTAGATAATAATAACTAAATAAATATGAAAAAATTATATATATATATATATATATATTGCACAGACATGTACATACATATATATTAGACCTTTTAGGCCGTTAAAACTTCCAATGGGTGCTTTATGCCAAATTGATGATTGGATTTAGTTAAATTTTGGCTCATTTTTGCATTAAATACTAATCCTTATTTATCCGTAATTGTGCACAGAACGGATGTCATAGACTTTGTTCGCTGCACCTTGTCATAAGAAAGATCCACACAAAAGTTTAGCCAGACCGGCCCAGTAGTGTCAGAGAAAAATGGAATGAACAGATAGACCGACTAATATATATATATATATATATATATATATATATATATATATATATATACACACACACACACACACACATAGATTCTTTAAAAAATATAACTACTAAAAAATATCATTTGTAAACGAAAATTACTAGTGAATTTTATTTTTTACATTAAATGTTTTCTGGTGCAAATTCCATTTTTCTCTATTTCATCAACGGTGGCTATATTCCGCATAAAATGTTTTTTTTTTCAACGGAGGCACCGCTTATCAAGGCCCGAAGGCCACTCGAGGATAAAGATTAATGAGTGTGCGATAGTCAATGGGACAATATCGTAGTAATCGTTAGTAGTGGACATCCGGTAAATTGGATTACTTAAGGGGAACGACTCATCAAGAATTTGTTCCCATTAGATTTGAAGACGACCATATTGTAGTCAGCTCGAAAGCAGGGAAATGGAAAAGTTCTATAGGCTTGCAGTTCAAAAAAAGAAGCTTTGTTCATGGAATATACGTTTAGGCACAGATAAAGGGTGGGGGAAATTATTGATAGTGGTTTCAGCTAGTCGAGTTTTTTCGTGAATGTTTGGCAAGGGTCCTGATTCTTAAAAAAAAAAAGTCCTTTATTAAGAAGAGAAAAAAAATGTAATCCAATCTTTCCAGACATATTTAACTTGGGAATTAATGGTATTTGAAACGGACGCATCTTCAATATATATCGACATCGAAGAACGTTAATCTATCAGATTTCTTCAAGCAATGCAATTTAACTGAGACATTTTATTTGAATAAAAGGAAAGCTCGTCGTCGGCGGATCAATAATCATGCGAGAATACTAAAGTTACAGAGGAATGTCCAGTCCAGTTCCGATTTGTGAGCCTTATTAGATGAACTTGAGACGAGAAAAATAATCTAACTCGTAGAAAATGTTTTTCTCAAGAGAAGGAGAAATTATAAAACAAAATCAATTTGATTTACTTTTTATTCTTTTTTTTTATTAGCATAAAAAATGAAGCCGCCATTTTCATATTTATCACAATTCAGTACGAGTTTTCCTCCCTGCTACCTCTTTCTCACAACAGAGACATAACGAGTCTATCTCTGATCTGTTGTTATTTCCATAGCAGGTGCTCAACTGAGCTTCAATCTATAACCCTTCCCTATAAAACATTCACGACAAACACTCACCTAACTGCAACAACTGTCAACAACTTCTCTTACTCTCTATCTGTGCTTAAAACCAAACGAAAATGTCATGAACAAAGCTTCTTTTCTGACCATCTGTGGAACACAATACCACGCAGCTACTTCCCAGTTGACAATAACATGGTTCAACGTAAACAAATTCTTGTCGTGCCGTCCTCATAAATAATCAAATGCTACCGATTTTGATACATTACGGATTATCAGTGTTGACTAATTAACCCCTATCCTTGAGTGGCATATGAGCCTCGATAAAACATGACTCTTTTGTAAAAAAGTAACATGGCAGCTATTAAACCGAATTCTACCAAATCCACTTATCATTTTATCATCAGTTCTACTGAGAAAACAACTTCAACTTGTTGAATGGGACTATTCTGTTGAGAAGCTTTTGATTTTCAAAGTTATTCTTGCAAAATGTAAAAAACGTTGTCGTTGAAAAAAATGAAAGAAATTTAAATATATGTTTTCAAATAATCTATTATTGTTATACTAAATGTGAGTTAGTGTTTTTTTTTCTAGGGCTTTTTTTTTTTTTGACATATATACTTTAATAACACAAGATAGATGTTAAAACATATATATATATATAGATTGAAAAAAATAATTGTCTGTTCTAATTAGCTGTAATTTATAATTAACTGAACCAGTAACCCAACTGATTTAGCTTCGTTATCTGTATATTTCTCTCATCTCATCTCGATCTACAATCAATCTCGTATGTTGATTCAACCGCTATCTAATATTTTCACAAAAATATTTCTGTGAATTGAAAACATAAGTTTATAAAGCCAATTCAACGTTTGTTTTTTTTTTAAACAGCAAACATTTGTTTAAAAATAACATTTTCGACTAGCATAACGCCTTAATCAAGATAGAAACAGTTTATGTGTTTTTTTTTTTATTTATTTTCCTCATGGCATGGTATAACTAGAAAAATAAGATCCGTGCGCTCTTCCTCAACAGTGATATTTTTAAATGTCCAAGTCAGGAACGCGTGGCCGCGCGTAAAATGAATTATAAAGAAATTTTTCTTTGTGATAAAAGCGTTATTAATGAATGTTTAGAGAAAGAGTGACATTCGTTTTTCAACTTATTTACATGTGTTTGTGGTGTGTACGAACACACTACGTAAATTAGATAAAAAAAATAATAGGTCCCTTTCTTTCTATATTATTTATGATAATAAAAGGAGCTGATTATTCTCAATTATGCAAGAAGGATGTATTCACAGATATATCGCAATTCATGAACTTCCGAAAAAATAAATATCATTGGGAAGATAATCATGCTAAACAATTTTAAAAAAGGATCTTATGCGTAAAAAGTTTTTAATTTTAAAGAATTAAGCTTTAATCTTTCTGTTTTGACGATTCAAACAATTATTGATATTCAAATATTGATATCCAGGAGATGACAAAGTAGAGTTTGAAATTGCTATGTAAATTGAAACTTTTCAAGTGGGAACTACAAGGAAATTTATTAGCAAATATTACATTTTAAAGTATATTGAAGTGTTTTGACAAACGTTTTATATTCATTATCGGCTTTTTAAGGAATTTGTTAATGAAAAATATCTGATAGTTTTATCACTTACTGTTTGTCACTATCCTAATTTATACACTGGCCAATTCCATTTAACACTAGAATGGTCACATTCTAACGTGAAAGCCAAACCAGGGAGAATGTTACGCTAAACTAAATAATTAAAAAAAAAAACATTTATGAAGCAGAACATTCACATCTTTCGTCATTGCAAATTTTAAATGAAAATTGCAGTTTAAGAACCTTAGAAAACACTTCCAAAAGAGAAGTAATGAAAAGTGATTTTTCTTTTATATGAAAAAAAAAATTGATTGCCAAAAATTAGCTAAAAACTAAATACTCCTATCTTATCCTTCTGCGTGTGTATACTCTTCGATGATGGTAGTTTGCTCTGGTGGAGTCATATCCCATTATCTCGACCACAAACTGTATGGGTGATACAGGAAGCACAACCAAGTGATACAATTCATCCGAAATGAGCCAAGGAGCAAACTCTAATGAAATCAGTTGGACCACAGATCGTTTAGACATGTCATGCAAAACACTACAGTAAGACATAGGAGTTACTCAACCACCTAATTATACCGAGCGAATTTCATCCTGGTAACCGTTTTGGGATTAATGAAGAAGAACAAACACGTGTACTGTACCGCATAAAAATGTAATTCAGTTGGATTACTAGTTAGTTTAGAAATACGTATTGATTTCATAAAGAATTTTACAAGTTGCGAGAATTAGTATATTTGCTTGATGGAACCTTTTGTTGCTGGGTCACCATTTGTTAAGGCATAAAAAGAAAAAGTCAATGAGATGGATAGATTGACAGTTAAATGATGACGAATGCTATGAGAGGATTGGAAATCTTTACATATCACTTATTCAAAATAGCAACTGAGACAGAGAACAGGAATTCTTCCTTCTCTGTGAGAAACATCGCTGATGGAATGTTGAGGACGAAAAGACAAAATAGGGGAGGAGTGAGACTTAAAATCTGACAGAAGAAAACCGAAGGTTTATTTTCTACTTTCCATAACGAAATAAGGTAAAAACGATTTTTTTCTTTTGTATATTTCAAACAGTTTAAGTTTTAAAAGTTGTTTGCGAATAATGTTCGTTGGTTATTGAAGATAGTCTTGAAATAGCAAAACGGGTTCAGGCATGAGAAGGTAAATATCGTTTTACATGAACAAAGTTTCTTTCTTATAACTACCCGCTGACTACAACAGTCGTTTTCATGTCTAATGTAAACAAGTTCTTGTGGAGCCGTTCTCTTAAATGACCAAAATCTATGCAATTTCCACCAATAACGATTACTAAGCGGTTGTCTCATTAATTACCCTACACTTATTAACCTTTATCCTCGAGTTGCATTTAGGCTTTGATAAGGAGTGACTCCTTTGTAAAAAAACAAACAATGATTCGTTATTGGAAAGAGATAATTAAAATTAGCAAAAACTTTCCAGTTCCTTAAGGACTCAATAACCCTTCTTTTTTTTTAACCAATATGAACGTTTTTATCCATCCTTTAATGTAAAATTTACACTCAACGTGGCTTTTTCGGATTCTGGGATGAAGAATCTAATTATAAATTTACTACTTAATTTTTTTCTTTCTTTTAATCTACATCCTTTTTGAAATACGATAGCCCGAATGTGATTAATGTGTGCGTTTTGTTTAAAAACGATCAAAATGTAAAACTCAGGTGAGGGTGGGGTTCAGGGTCACGGTCGGAGGGGGGTTCATACCTGCAGTTTAAGATCTTTACATTTTGATAGAAGATTTTAGATTTAGTATTGAACTTGTCTTTTTCAATAAATATCAATATTAAAAATAAACAAAACAACCAAACTTCAAAAGAAGTGGTGTGTTGCTATAACTTTGAATATTAAGAATGGGGATTGAATGAATTTGTATTTCAAGTTATTTAAAAAAAAAGAAAAACGAATTTTGTCTGGTTCAACACGTTAATGTTTGAAATAATATTTTAATGGCCAAACATTTCACATTTGATTACAACTTAAAAAAAATAATAAATTTTAAACTTTTTAGTATTTTGTTCATGCGTCTATCTCAAACGTTCATGGGAAGATTTTCGTGTAGGGGAACATGGGGCAAAATGAGATGGCGGGGTAAAACGAGACATAACTGAAACAGAGAGAGCTCTTTCGTGAGGAGTCTGGTCAAGAGATCAAGTGATAACGCCTTGCCGGCAACGTCTTCCATTTTTATTCAGCCCCGTACATCAAAAGAGGGTAAGTATTCAAAATTTATCTATTTTGATCCGTGACGAACTGTACTCTGAGAGTACAGAAAGCTGGGTAGCCTGTCAAGGGGACTGTAGGAAATGGGCACACTACGGCTGTGCAGGTCTAGACGAATGTAACAAGACCCCAATCTTCATTTGTGAGCTCTGTGAAGACTGACTGTTTCAGACCAAGATCCGTCACGTTTTGCCCCATGCTTGGGGCAAAACGGGACAATATAGTTAGCTGAATAAATCATCTGTATTTCTTTTGAAAATAATTTCTCATCTTTTTTTTTTTGTTGTGGCATTGTTTTCCAATACTTTGAATGTTCAATACACAGAATATGGTTTATATGTCAATGCTAACTTTGGCTCGATAGTTCTTTTTCCCTTAAGTATCTCGTTTTGCCCCAGGTTCCCCTATTATTTAATAAATTCATTATTTTGCAAATAAACAGCTTTTTTACTCACAAACTATTATTTTTCAAATTATTCCGTAAAAAGTGAAACGTATTTAACTACCACTAAATTGATATATATATATATATATATATATATATATATATATATATATATATATATATATATAAAATGAAAGATCAGAAATAAAAGTTGGATATAATTTATTATATTAGAACAAAAAAAAATTAAAAGAGGAAAATTAGGAAAAAGAAACATTTACGCCGTGGCATTTCGAAGCTAAATGCTTCTCATCAGAACAAAGAAAGGGCCAGAATTATAAAAAATGCAAATATAGATAAAAAAAAAAACTGTCTTTATAACAGCTAGATATGAAATGAGGATGAAGGAATAGGATAATATGGTAGAAAATAATTAAGAAATAATAAAAGTAGGTATGATATATAAGAGTAAATCTGAAGGGTAGCATATATGTAAGTAATAGTAAAAAGAACAATATAGGTCACTATGAAATAATGGAGATCATTAAAGAAGAGCAAATAAAAAAAAAGGAAAAGATATGGAAGGTAGATAAGAAAGTGGTTGCTCTTCTTAAAATTGTTGAGCTCTTCTTATCTCAATAAGTTTTGCTTTGTTAAAGATATATTCGTTGATAACATAATTGTGTGTGTGTATATATATATATATATATATATATATATATATATATATATATATAATCAACTGGAAGAATACCCGTCCTAGGAAGGGTGAAATAAAGAAATTGATTGAAGTTTAATGGCGATAGATTACAAAGAATGCAAATTGGAAATATTGGAATTTTTAAATAAGATTTTGTGTTTATTTAATGCCCTCTAAACTATTTTAAAATATTCAAATAAAACTGAAATTTGGGGAATAGTTTATTAATTGTTGTCTAAAATATTATTAAAATTACACAAAATTGGGAAATCTCTGCATTCTCACCAATAATCTCCACCCTCTTTTATATAAAACTAAATATAGCTAACATTTGGACCCCTTACGCCTATCAGCTGTGTTCTCAAAATTCATAATGATCTATTAATTAGTTTAGGAGGGAATCCTATTAATATGAATATATAAATGAAGCAACATACATTATATGAACATTTTTTTTTGCTTTGTTATTTTAGTAATAATTCTTGGCGAACAGTTTACAGATTGATTAAAAAATTCGACAAAAGTGACAAAATTATTGGTTTCATATTAAAATAATTTGAAAATGATTCTTTTTTTCTAAAAAAAAAAAAAAAAAAAAAGGAAATAGTAATTTGTTAGCCTAAATTATTTCTTAACTTAAAGATAGAAAAGCTAAAATATTAATTGAATAAATTAGTCAATATTTTCTATTGTAAAAAGTATGTACAAATAATCAGAACAAATAAAACAGATTAAAAAAAATCGATAAAAATTTTTTACACGTTTTCAGTCCAAAGTATGGATAATTAAGAACCAACCTGTTAACTATTTGAAGAAATGAAGCTAAATTGTTTTGAGATAAAAAAAAAAAAAAAAAAAATTCTCAAAGCAAAAGAAATCTAAGCAAAGACGCAAAGTACTTACATGGATTAAATATGGATCCACACTGAGAGTCGAGTGTAATTAAATTATTTTCTAATAATCGCCAACACCTGTATAAGCCATAACACAGATATACAACACACATGGAACAGTTGGAACACGTGTGTCCTTCATTGATCAGGGCTCCATTATATTGGTTATACTCCTACTGCTACCGCACGGGCGCACGACACAGAAAGAAGCGACATTGGAAAAGAAAAAAGACACTTTACAGCTGGAATAAAAGTGCGTGTAGGAGAGGGTTACACCACAATTATCATTTTGCATACATAATTATGGGATATTGTGGTTAATTAATATGGACTTGTTTGGGGGGGGGGGGTTAGTGTAGTTATGATTACTGCAACCTGTTTGCATGAAGATTTACTCATTCAAAAGTGAAACTAAGAAAAAATGTTTAGGTAATCGAAAAAGAAAAAAAAAGAAAACACGGACAAACTGATCACCACTGATTAATGAGAATAATAAACTTGAAATTAATCAAGTATTTTTTGTTTCATTTTTTAATTTTATGTTGTGTGTGTGTGTGTGTGCGTATTTACTGCACGGCTAATAATAGTGATTGTTTTTTATACTTTCGAACTTGACGGCGTGTCAAACTTGGCTACAAAAAGGGAGATTATCCAAATGCTTAAATCTAGTGATATCTAATTCACACCCAGCAATCATTTTATTAAACGTATTTAAAAAAGAAAAACCAGAAAATAAAATAAAAATTGGCATGCTAACTGTATGCTCAGTTTAATGGTGATACGAAAGCTAGAGAGTTCAATAACCCTATCGATCGTGTACTCGGCCAAATCGAACAAAACCTAACCAGTCAGAAGAAGAGGCGTGCAACATTTTGCGAAATTACGTAGCTTGAAAAAAAAAAAAAAAGAAAAAAAAAGTGAAATAATTAAAAATCAACTCTGCCGTTTAGAAGAACGCTGTTAACGTTGCATTTGCTAAATCTTCATATAAGTAAAAAATCGATTATTGATTGAAATATATATATATATATATATATATATATATATATATAAACAGGACAACAGAATGGGAACTAAGCCTTAAAACCGGCAAATTTTCTTGCCTTTTTGCTTGGCAAGGAAAAAGGAAAAGAGAAAACATGTTTACCTTTGACCGCAACAACACAACACACAACACACACGAAGAGAAGAGCAGATGAGTTCTTTTTTTTCTTTTTTGCATATACATAAGTTAATCGGGTAAAAAAAAAAAAAAAAAAAAGGCCAGGGTTGAGTTTGAATAACCAATATTCGATAATATCCACAAATCTTGAAAAAAAAAATTTTTTTTTTTTCGCCTTGTTTTCATTTATTTTGCAGGCAGGAGCGTTAAATAAAGTATAGGTGTGCGAGTGCTTGTTTATGGGAAAATTCCTCACCGACTTACCTCAGTCTGCATAGTGGTCAACATCTGGAGCTAAAAAGCGGCACCATCACCTTGCCTTTGCCTCGCTGGTCACCAGGCAAGAAGAAGAACTAAGTTCAAATCCACATTTGAGACATTCGGAGCGGGAGGGGGAGGGGCGTGTTGGTGTTATAGTCCTTGTGAATGTAGTTAGCAGCAGCGGCAGGTGAACTAGAGATGAGTGGAACGGCACAAAGTGGAGCCAATAATGTCTGCCCATAACTCCCCCTTCCCCGTTCGAGCGGGGAGGGAAGGAACGTTAAAGAGGAGGAGGAAGAGGATAGACGAAAGGTAAGAATAGGTGGAGGGAAGGGGGGTGTATTGATGAGCAGAAGTTGCGCGTGCGCGCGCGTGCTTGTTTGTCAGAGATGAAGGAGACCGCTCCTCTTTCTCTCCCCCTCTCTGTCTCTCCCTCTCTCGACTACTGCTGTGATATCAAGACGAGCATATTTGATGCACCAGTTGGTACAGTGAGGAGGAGGAGGAAGAAGAGAAAAACTAGTTTTAGTAATACTAGTAGCAGCCTGTGCTTTCCTTATCCTCGATGCTTGTGCGTAGGTATGTACGACGACGGATGCTGGCCAATACTAGGCAGATTCAAGACGGACGCATTATTTCTGTACGGGCTTTCATTTCTTCGTAGTATTGTTTACAGATTCCTCATCATCATTATCAATCTAATCTTCATCACATTCCACGAGTTATTTGCGCATTACCTATATATCTTCCCGCTTTTTCTTCTTATTTTCAGCTGATGTGTGCGCACTCGCAGCTAGCTCCATCATCGGCGCGGAGTGGCCAACTGTTGTTGTGGGCACGACAGTCGGAAGGATGAGGGAGGAAGGGAAAGCGAGACTGAAAACCTGCCTCTTGGGGGATGAGGTGGCGCCGGTGCTGCTAAATGCAGAGAGACGTTTTTGGGGGTGGTTGTTCTGTTGTTGGGTTAAGCATGGCAGGCAGCGATGATGACCCTCCCTCCCGCCACACCCCGTAATAAAGAGGAAGAAGACGAAGAAAAGAGGCGGAGTATGAGGAAGGGGAGAAGGAGGAGGAGACGGAGAACAGCCAGAGGGTCAAGCCGGGTACCTCCCATACTACTCCAAGAAAACTGACAGATTTAAGTTAACTGCAAGTGTTCACTTCCATCTTTTGGTCGACGGTAAAGCAGTTGGAGGACTTGTATTAACAATCGAAGAGAGGGAGGGAGAGAAAGAAAGAAAGAGAATGTGTATTTCGACAAGGAAGAAAGAATCACCAAAAAAAAAAAAGAAAAAACAACTGTGTCCGTGTGTGTGTGTTCTGTTTTTGTATGTGCACTCTTCTTTCGTCGATTAATTACTATACCTGGGACAAAGTTAAAAAAAAAAAATTACTGCTATACTTTATCAACATTTTACCCCCACATTTATTAAACGACTCTTCTTACGGCAAGTATTTTTTAAACTCCTATTGTTGCCTTTCTCCCCCCCCCCCCCAATGTTTTATTTTTTTTTTTTTATTTAACATATCTCTGACAAATTACACGCACAAACAAAGGCTCGTGACAAAGACAAACAACTGTTTAAAAAATCTTTTTAAAAAACGACAAAAACAGAAGAAAAAAGAAGTTCCTGTATTTGACCACGTGTTGCAATGTTGCATTCATTTGATTCATTCATATTTTTTCAAGTTTAAAATCCCATTTTCTGTTTTGTGAATCTTCTCTTTTATTCACACGAAAATACTACGTTGCGTTTTACACACTCCTTATTCGGCAAGAAAGCGCGAGGATAAAAGAAGCCGCTGAATGAATGGGGGTGGGAGAAGAAAAGGGATGAATGGATGAGAGTGCACGCGCGGCGAGGGTCGCTTGTTGCACGTTATTTGAATGAATGAAAAAGGGTTTGAATGACTGACGCTTCGACTGATGGCCGGCCTGAAATGAATCCCCGTCGTGGAGAAAAAGAAGAGGCGCGTTTGTGAATACTGAATATTATTACTACTATAACACTTGTATATTTTATTTTTACCAGAGTTGAAAACGGTCCCGTTTCCTTTCTTTGATGCATGCATGCATAAAGACTATCGAAATGTAATCGCAATTCTTAACATTGTTAGATGCAAGATGTTAAATATCTACAATTTACAGGTAAGAAAAGGCGTTTGTTGTTTGGAAATAAAATTCCTAGACGTTTTTAACGTTAAAAACGTTCATAATAATTCTTTGTTTTAATATTTTGTGGATTTTCTCAATTATTCCAAATTCAAAAAAAAAAAAAAATTCAAAAAAAAGTGGTATCGTTTTCTTTTTAATTATTTTTATTCTTTCTTAATTTTTCCTAACTTAAGGATTTCCTATTTTCGCTGCTTCTCATAGTGAACGCAGTACAAAAAAAAAAAAAAAAAAAGGAAGAAAAACGGAATGAGAGACAAGAGCAGCAATAAGCATCCCTGACGGAGTGCCAACGATTCTATTCGGGATATTTCTGTTTTTAGTCGAATATCCTTTTTCTAGGGGAGGGGAATTGGAAGTACGGTTTTTTTGGGTTTTTTTTACCTGCTCCATCCAGCGTAGTATAAACATTCCTAACCTCCCCACGTTAAAAACGGCGGTACTAGTGCAGAGAGTGGTCCGGGCGTAAATAATAACGTTATTATTTAAAAAGCCATTCTTAACATGGGGAGGGTGTTTTGTACCTATTCTATACTTCAACCTTACAATTGAATAAAAAACATAAAACTTTAATGAAACTTGGAAATACGATTTAAGAAAATAGCGCCGATCACCCTGCACTAGCACCAGAACGGCTTTCGGATTAATCATCCCCAACCTCCACATGTTAAGAACGTATTTGGGAATAAACACCCCCAACCTCGAAAGCCGTTTTTAACAAGAGTTTTGGGGTGTTTATACTACGTTGGTGTCGGACATAAAAAAAAACCGGAAGTAGTTATGCAGCAATCGCAGAGGCAGCATATGTCCTGAAATGAAAATGTATTATTATTTAGAAACCCGTTCTTAATATGAGGAGGAGGGGCGGGCGTTTTGTAAGTATTCTGTATTTTCGTCTTACAGATATACCGTAAAATTTGAATTTAACTTGAAGATCCCATCTTAAAAAAAAAAAAATCGCATGGTCCGTATTCAGCTTAAGTTTCAAATTAGATTATCTACATTAAACCGACCATGTGGCATGTTTAACGTTGCTATTGTGGGGATGTAAGTTGAAGAAAGACTACGAATTTCTCATATCGAATAATAAACTTTATATGCGCAAATGTTTACATATTTCTTATAACATTTATTATATTAGCTGCGTGCATTATTACTCTGTTCGTTAGAATACTCTCATCGCTGAGTTATGACATGGCTTCATAACTTAATTCACTTCCATTTGAATGCTAATTCCTGATGGCCGAGTGGAAGAACACTAACCTGCAAAGTCAAGGTTCGAAATATTCAATCAGTAGTAATTATTACATCCTGCACTGATGATTGCATAAGCATGAAACACTAGTATCTGTAGATATAAACATTAATATTTATTGAGAAATATAATGTTGGGTAAGTGAATTAGCGCGAGTTAATTTACATATTCCAAGAAATCAAGATAAAAAGCAACGAAAGATGATGTACGCTCGTTTCATACATCAAATGACATGTTTTTTGTATGTTTTTTTTTTTACTTACGCACAAGTTAAATTCCATTTTTACGATCTCTTTTGTTTATTAAATTGTTAGTACAGAATAGTTTATTAAACCCCTCCTTCCCATGTTAAGAATGGGTTTCTAAATAATAACGTGATTATTTCCGCACGGTCCATATTCTGCATGTACCTGTTTTGTTTTGTTTTTTAATTATTTTTTAAGAGAAAATGTGTGTGTGTATATATATGTATATATATATATATATATATATATATATATATATATATATATATATATATATATATATAAAATCATCGAAACGGTGTTTAGTAGTAAATAAATCACTGATCCCTGAAATAACATTGTGAATTCATGAAAGCAAATTGATTCAGCTATTGCGAAAATTGACTTATTAGCAAATTAATTTTTCAACGGAAGACTAATTTTTTTGTTTATTTCATATAGTTTTAAAGGTTAAAAACCTTCCAAAACTAATTAACTATATATATATATATATATATATATATATATATATATATATATATATATATATGTGTGTGTGCTGTCTCAAGTTGTCCAGCCATATTGATTATTATTAGTGCGTTAGAGTTGACCCCCCCCCAATTGTAACTCTCAGTCACTAGTACTAGTAGTCACTGAATATTTACCTGCCGTCTACTGTAGTAGGATTACGAGGTTAGTTTATAGTGACGACCCCCCCCCTACACACACACACACACACTACTGGGAAGACTCTCCCGATGAGTGCAAAATTTGCTATGATTGGATCCGGCGACACTGCCTGGAAAAGACGCATAAGGCGACCGGCAATAAACAAGTTTCCCTCTCGAAGGTGCCGGTAATATCTGTGATCGAACGGAACCGAACTCCACTAGAAGGGCTAAGGGCTCCTATGCTAGCAGGTAGTCATTGAATAGAAAGTCGTTTGTTTCCGCAATGAAGGGATTTTTGTCTCAAAAAGTGTTAAACATTATCGAGGTTGATTTTTACCCCCTTCATCCCCATAAAAATAAATTAACAAGATATTGTATTTAATATTCGGGTTTATCGATATATTTTTTTTTCTTTTACGATTTGCGTTTCATTTTTCTTACTCCCGTATCCCCATTCTGAATATTCCGTGGATGAGTTTTCTTTCTCGTGCGCATGCGTGGAATTGCCCAATGTGTGTGTGTGTGTGTGAATAATCCACTGAGCATTTGGTTTTCATGAATGAAAAATAGGGTTATTTGTTGGATAAAAATAGAGCTACCTTCTCCTCCGCCTTTTCCTCTCGGTCTGGCTAATCAATGAAACGCGTTAAACGTAAAACACTAAACAGTTATTTTCCGTCGAGTTCGTGTGTGCGTGTGTGTCTCTCGTAAGATATGTGTTTCACATTGTCATTTTTTTTTAGAAAAATGCAGCGCACCGACGCAAGCGACGCACCGTGTAGTAAAGTTATTTTCCTAAAGATATTTTGGCAAGTTGTACGTTTTAACGGCGTCGAATGGTCAGAGTAAAACACATTTTCTTCTGCTTATACCGGCGATTTGCTCAGAACAAAATCAAAGAAATATCGAAATATCTTTTTCCTTCTTTCTTTCTTTCAAAGCAATCAAGTTCTATAATAATAATAATAATAATAATAATAATAATAATAATAATAATAATAATATAAAAGGGCATGTGGTCTAGAGGCGTTTAAATTCGGTATTATTTTCTCATCCATTTAATAAATTATGCAAAAAAACAAACAAAAAAAAACCTGCTTGTTATAAGACTGAGCCGAGAGATCGATTTTTAAAAATATTTTGTTTTAAGCAAAATAAATGTCGAAAATAGTAATATACCCAAGAATTACGAAAATACATGAAGTAGTACAACTGCTATTATGTTTTTACTAAAAAAAAGTCAATCGCTATCGGCTAAAAGAAAGGGTCGGTCATTAAAGTCGTGAAAAAAAGGATATAAATATTCCTCTGTTTTCGCAATCTTTAGGTGCTCCTATATAGGAAAAACGCAATTTCTCCCAATTTTCTGTAAAAACAAAAATACTTCAACTATAAATAATTTCCTCCTCGACGTATTTTCGTAATTTTTTGATATATTACTATTTTCGACATAACAATTAAATACTGTTGTTTTTGCTTAAATCTACATTTTTAAAAAAATCGATCTGTCGACTCGATCTTAACAAGCACCCAGAAAACTTACAGAAAATGTTTATGTGCAAATCCTTTTTTTTGGTTTGTGGATAAATAAATTTAGAAGTAAATGATTTCTCAGAAAGAATAAAATAATTCGCATTTTTTAAATTCTTCAACCGTTCACATCTTTAGTGTTATTTTCACAACGTTTCGGCCGATGTAACCTCCGACATTCTTCAGGTGTATCTCGTTGAACTCCGGAATCTGCACGGAATTTCGGACGGACCCCTTTATTTATTCCACGGGGATAGCATGTTCGGTTAGCCATAACTAAGTAGAAATTCTTAGTAATTCGCAATTTTATGCTGAGTATCGCTCGTATTGAGGATTGAACCTCCAACCTCCAGAAAAATGTCGCTTACAACTGAATTTTACCAAGTACATTACCCACTTGAATGGATTTTTAGGAGCCTTAATGCATATAGAAGATACATCTGAAGACGGTCGAAGTTTACATCGAAACCTTGTGAGAATTACACTCAAGCTGAGAACAGTAGTACGAACAAGAAGAATAATCAATCCACATCTCAAAAATCCATAAATATAAAATAATTTGAAACTGAACTGTTTTATTTCTGTGAAATTTGTATTAAAGTGTTAGAAATTTTATTTTTTCAAATTATTGTTAAGCAATGAAAAATGTTAATGCTAAAAATTTGTTTTTGATAATTAGGGGGTAAAACTTCATTGGAACAAAGTAAAAAACAATGACGAAAAAAGTATGCTTCGCTAGTGTGCGCACTAATATTAATATAACAGCACATCTCAATCGATCAAGTTTAAATGACAGAAAACATGTGATTTTTAAAAAAGAACGTATCAATCGCTATAGAAAGGAGAGAAAAAAAAGAAAGAAAACGATCTATTTTGTGAAATAATTAAGTTCTTTTTTCGAAGTCATTTCAAACGCCGGGGACTTTCTATTGCCTTTCTCCCTTTCTCCAAACAGCCCCCCCCCCTGTATTAAGATATGGCAATAAAACCTTAAATAATAGACAGAGGCTACTAATGCATAAAACTTAGGAATATCACGATAGTTATTCAATATAGAACTCCAAAAAACTTGGCAGTGATACAACATGTTGATATTGTTTCGTCTAACTTTTATGCGGTGAGACGGAGAGTTATATTGTATCCGGGACTTTTTATCTGGGCAAAAGTTATAGCCGTTGATTTTAAATGAATGCTTTATGCCAAATTAATATTTGAATATGCTTGAATTTGCGATCACTTTTGCATTAAATGCTAATTCACTTTTAATCCTTAACTATGCATAAGACTTAGTTCGCTGCACCTTCTCATAACAAAAATCCATGCAAAATTTTAGCCAGATCGGCTCAGTAGTTTTCTAGACAAGCAGAAATATATATGTAATTACACATTTGTCTTTAATATCGAGTGGATAATTTTTCTGTTCAACATGGACGCTCAGCAAAGAAAATGACATTTATTACTGAACCTTATTGTGGCAGATAAATAAATAAAAGAGAAAAGTTCTTATGGCGATGCGAAAACACATTTAAAACTTATTTGTGCAATTCTTCAAAAAAATATAAACATTTAGGATTATATGATCTCGGGTTGTTTTATATAATATGCACCAGAAAGGAGATCCGATGTTGCCCGGGATTGAATGAGGATCACCGAATGTTCAATACCATATTTTTATTCTTATCGAAACCGGTGAAACCACCCATCTTTTTTTTTTTCCAATTGTCTGCTCTAGTTGGGGACCCACTGTGGTGCACATGGAAGAAACTGCACATTCCTTCCTGCATTGACTTAGTTCATAATACACTGTAGCTGACATTTTTCTGTAGCGAAACTACTGTTGATTTTATAAAATTATTTTCTTATAGAGTCTTGAATTAAAGTTTAAAATTCAAAAGTCAAGTATCATAGTTCAATTGTGCTCTAAACAGAAACACTCATTTCGCATACGCCCTTGTCTTAAAGAACCTGCTGTTGATTTTATATGCCGGCCCATTTTGCTTGTATGATGATAAAGCTTCTCAAATGCACTTGTGATATTAGGTGGTAGCTTTGTTAAAAATGGGACCGTTCCTTCTTTAATCCGATTTTTCGATTATCAATTTTCGATACTTATCAGAGGCATTCCGATACAAAACCTATCTAATAACACCCTCGGACGCATAAAGTATATTTATGTGAAATTTCATAAACATCGGCCCAGCCTTTTCGGAGTCCGTAGGGAATTAACGTTAACAGACACACACACACACACACACACATTTTATATATATATATATATATATATATATATATATATATATATATATATATATATATATGTGTCTGTTAAAGTTAATTTCATTGTGTTACTTTCACTTTCGTTTTGTCGAAAGTTTTTATTCACAAAAAAAAGTTAAAATTTTCAGAAACCAAGAGTTTTTAATTTGTTTTTTTTTAATGAAAAATATATGTGGTAATTCATTTTTTTTTTTACTACTTTTCATTTATTGATGGTTAAGAAGCTTTTATCGGGTGATCGTTTTCACAGTAGAGATGGTCTGTTTGTCCGTTTCATGGAAGATGGAAACATTTTTTTTTTAATTGATTTTTCTCCTTTGCATATACGTTGTGCACTTCAACTACGTTTTATTACATTTAGAAATAGAAAAGTTAAGCCCTATTTGTGGTTATCAATCCACAATTTGTTTGAAAACGTTCGTTTTTACAAACTGTGTCGTTGTTCTTCCACATATCCAAATAGTCACCAATTTAGGATTGACCGAGTTAAACGTCGCATGACTTCTGTTTATATAATTGGAATAAGTTTGCTAATGTGATTAATGGCATTTATTGTTTTTATTATTATTTTTTTTACACAAAATGTTTTTTCTCGGAGTTGGGGTGTTAGGTTCATACCTTTCTCAATATAATTTATACATGAAAAAAAAAAGGTTGATCAGTCACAGTATCCTTTCTTTTGTTAGGCTGAAGTATAGTTCTATTTAGTCCAAGTCTTACACCCCGTCTTTGAGAAAGGGGTTAATATATTGTGAATCGCCCGAAGCGCACTTACCAAGGTATACTGACAAGCCTGCTCAGGCATTTTTCTTTTAGGCTCGAGGGCATTTTTTATATTGCACTGGCTTTTCAAAATCTCGCCTAATTTCGTCTATAACCTCTTACCTTTTGGTCAAGAGACAAAGTGCAGTATCTGTTCTTCGTTTTTTTTGGGGTTTTTTTTTTGCTCTCCTCAGTCATTGAAAGATGAAACCCTTCTAGACTTTGGAAGTTTGGATTTTTATCCAAATCCAGCGTTGGGGGGGGGGTAAATTTTCCCCACAATATTGCACCCTGTGCTTGTTTTATAAGTATTTTTGCGAAATGCGCTCCGACGAACTTAATGCACATATAACCCCCTTGCAACGGAAATACCTCATACCAACCCGACTGTAACTAAAATCTCACCCCTTCACTGTAGAGAGCACCAAATACTGAAAAAATGTCTACTCTAACAGCTTATATCCTTGGACAGCTTAACTTAGGAATTCCTTGTTGCTCCTTGTTTCTCTGATTGTACCAAGATGCAAAACTTTAAATGTAATGTGAACAAGTCTAGCATGCGGCGTCCCCTTCCACGAGTGAAAAATTTACTTTCACCATGACTAATATTTGTACAAATTTTTTTTACAAATCCAAAGCGTGGTTATTGAGAAAAGTATGAACGGATGAACGGCTTGGGGGTAATTTTACCCCTATAATGCCCCCCACCCGAGGAAGAACCAGAGTTATTCCGGAAAATCCGTTCTAGCAAAAATTTACTTTCACCATGACTAATGTTTGCGCAAAATTTTTAAAAAATCCCAGGCGTGGCTATTGAGAAAAGTGCGAACAGACGAACAGGAGTGAATTGCTAAGTCCAATCCCTCCTTTATCGGAGGACCAACAAGCGTTTTGCTGCATACCTCCCCACTCATAAATTGGGTTCCTAATCACAGTAGCTCCTTATTTCTCAGTTGTAATATGCCTTGTTTGAGGTGAAGTTAAAAGAAAATGCATTAAAAAAAATCAACGTTGTGTCTAACAGCCGTTGTGGGGATGGAAGTAAATAGACACAAACTAAATACGTTTCGTCTCTCACGTTAAATGTAAAACCATGAGAAATGCATTTATCATTAGATAAACCGCAATAAAGAAACAACCTCTAAGTGAATTGCGTATATATTTTTTTAAACTATTAAAATGATTATTTATTGAAATAAAAAAATCCAATAGCGTAAAGTGCTAAAGCAAAATAATAAGACCTATTAAAAATAATTTAATTACGAAATTAAAATTTACCAGAATGCATTTTGGTTTACGCGAAAACAAGGCAGCCAGTTTAATATATTTCTTTAACATTTGAAAATAAAAGAAGAAATACTCCACGATTCTTCAAAATTTGAAAGGAATTTAGAAACATTTAAACTGTCGAATAGAAAATAATTTCTAGCTTTGAAATTCTTTGAAAATGTTTATATATTACAAGTTTTAAAAACTATTTTTACACCCAATAATTTTATAAATAAATAAAAACACTATTACTTCCATGAAATTCACTGTGGGTTTTATAACAATTTTGTTCAATTAATGATTAGACAATACCGTAAGAATTTAATTTAACTTTGAAAACCAAGATAATTTAATTTTAAAAATTACAAAACAAAGCAAAAAAAAAAAAAAACATGTTTAAAAAAAAAGGATGCCGTAGAACGCTGGGTAGGTATAACTAGTAGTCGCCTATATTTTTTGTACAATTACCTACATATATACTACCCCCTTTTTACCCTTACATGTTGTTTGAGTAATTATTATTTACCATATTATCCTATTCCTTTATTCGCATTTCATATCTAAATATTATTAAGCAGTTTTTCTAGATTTGCGTTTATGTATAATTCTGGTCTTCCTCCTCTTCTGATAAGAATCATTTAGCTTTGAAATGCCATGGTTTAAAAGTTGTTTTTCTAAAATTTCTTAATTGTTCTGATGATATGAAATTTAATATGACTTATATTCCTCATCTTTCAATGTAATATTATATAACTGGAAAGGTATGCTGATGTTGCACACATGGTCGTTGAACGATAGTTATAAGTTAACTGTCTAAACGCATTAAGCAATTGAAAAAATGTGATTGAACTGGGATTCTTGTGGAATTTTGAATCAAAATAGAAAAAATCAAATGCAAAATGTTACGACTAGGTATTTAAGGTATTTTATTTTCTTTCTTTTTTTTTTTTTTTCATTAGATTCTTTAAAATAAAAATTGTTGTAGATCGCCGGAGCCATAAAATGAAATGCAAATCAAAATATTTAGGGGTAATTCACTCTTGCGTATAAACTTGTTTCCATTTAAAAGAATTCTCTGCTCAGATATATATATTTCGATTTGAAACTGGCGGGACTGATGTTTTGATCTTCCTTGACACATATATAAATAAAATATTACGCTCTCATTTTTTAATGTTCTTAATGTAATGTACTTTGATTTTATGTAAAAATTCGAAAAGATACATTTTTACTCGCTATCTCAAATTATGTGTGAAAGCAAATCAAACAATTTGAAATGAACGCGGAAAGACATTCTTCATTTGTATATATAAGTAAAAGGTGAGTGTTTTTTGTTTTTCAGTGTTACTAGAAATACTAATTTATATATGAAAAATAAATTAATTCTATTTCAATTTTCTACGTAATTTTATATGATATTTATGTGTATATAGTTAACAATGGAATTCATTACAAACAATTTATGGTTTTACGTCAATTGGTTCCTTTTTTTAATTATTTTTTTACTTTATGGTTTTCTGTTTATTTGCTACCCCGTCGCCTAAATTAACCGTTTCGTTAATGGTATAACCTAAATAACCACAAGTGTCATAAAAAAGTGCCACTGAAACCCGTGAGTGTTCAATGGAGGACAGAGCCGTATTGTATAATAAACATACTATATCTAACTAATGATGTGTATATGTATGTACAATTTTAAAAATCAATATTGTGAATAATAATTATAACAATACTGACGCAAAAAAAATGTATTTGTAAAATATATCATTAACAAGAGATACGCTAAAATCCATAATACGACAGATGAAAGGAATCAATTTCCTAAATCATATCTGTCAACTAATTTGATTTTGTAATCATCTCATATAAGTGAGGACACTTCTCAACCTATATACTCAACGAATTTTTTTATCTACAGACTTGAAATTTGGCATATAGGGTATTCAGACATGTGGAAGACTTTAATCGGTTTTTATCCAGTAAAATGGCTGCTAAGGAGTCAAAATTGAAAAAGTGGTACTTGAGCTTCATCGGATTTTTATCTGTTTGTCAACTGTTTCACGAATGTGCATACGTGAATCGTTCACATTAGAGATTCATTGTTAACAATAAGTATGTTTGAAAACACTTTTTAAAAACGTATCAAGCTGGCATAATGGTTATCGAACTTGACTCACTGTCTTAAGGTTCTGGTTTTGATCTCAGCCCGAGAATTTATTTTTTTTTACTTGAAAATAGTAAACTGCTTAAAAAACATAATACACGCATGCACATGTCTCAGTTTCTGTATGAATTCAAGTATACTATTTATGCGCATTTTACGACCGAGCAACACCGGGAGGCCTGCTAGTATAATGTGTGTTTGTATATATATATATATTCAGCCACTCTGAGTTGTAGATTAGCAAACGCGTGTCAGTGGATAATTATATAACTCAAATGAGTTCCCAATAGAAAGGAAGATCAGAAAACCTACATAAAATCTAAAAGTGTTTACGTAAAATTTATAAGTGAAGATAAAGTGTTCTCAAATCTCTAAGGCATCCCTAAAGGGACTAAGAGCGCATAACCCCCGTAAAACTTCAAATATATCTTATTTTTATGAAATTTATATCATACGTATAAAATCCTCCGGTGAAGATAAATTTATCTTGAATCTCTACGTTACCCCCTATGTGCCGAAAATCTATGTGGCTTCTCCTCTAACTGATCCATGGAGAGAGAATTCCCTTAAAACCTCAAATACGTGCATCAGATTTTAAAACGTTAAAAAGAAGCCACTAATTCAGAAAGTTTTCCAATATTTCAGCTTTTGAAACAGGGGGAGGGGAGTCAACAAAACAAAAAGAAAGAAAAATGGTGTTCTGAGCATAGCAAAAAAAAAAAAAATACAGGGTAGTGATTCTCAAACAATGCCGAGCAACTTCTGGCTGGTATTATATAAAATATGTTGTAAATCTATAAATTATTTTGCACGTTCCTTCTTTATTCTCTGTGTTATACTTTGAAAAAGGCCAAATACAATTTTTGAAGGACAAACTGCTTCAAAATAAACCAAATTTACGAAATTTGACTTTAAAGGGACAAGCTGGCATCCGTGGACAAGATAGTCTCGTTTTTGGATATTATAAGATATCTTTCTTTTCAACATTTCAGTTTCTTTTAACAATATTAGGTGGTAAAATTGAAAGAGGGGGGGGGGTCAACAATAAAATAAAATGGTGGTATGAGTATGGTGCAAAAAAGTACACGATGACTTTTTGCCAGTAAATAATAAAACTCGTAAATTTTTTAACCGAATCTTTTCAGATACCGATTTGAAACATAGTGAAGGCCGTTAGTATATATTCCGACTATACACCAAAAATGTGATCATTTTTTTTTTTTTTTGGCCAGACTACACATTGTAAATTCTAATTAAAATTGATGGTTGCAAGATCAGAACGTTCTGATTTTTTAAGGGTCGGACATTCACTTTCTGTGGCACGAAGCTATATATGAAATTTAGCATCTCCTCTAACAACAGATTTGTTAAACATTAAAAATTATTAGTTAGTAATTATTAAAAAATTATATTGAATAAATATTGGTTTAACTAATTTATTATTAACATTGGCTACACACAAAATAATTACGACCCTTACCAAAAAAAAGAAGAATTCAGTATGGCTGATGAGAGACGTTTTACCATTAACTGGTCCCCTTTTTGGTGGGCTTGAAACCGACAGTACCAATCTTTTTCTGAACTTCTGTACTATTAAATAAATATTAAGCTCTTCTATCGAAAAAGTTTTTCTTTGTAATCGAGCATTTTGTTGGAATTCTTTTCCCCCCAAACAGTAAACAAACAAATATATATATATAAGTTAAAAATTCATTGAACAAGCAACATTCTTGTCTGTAATTGTTCTATAACAAAATTATCAATTATTTCATCAAAAGTCAGTTATCAAGTTTCATGCTACTAATATATATATATATATATATATATATATATATATATATACACATACACATTGTGTGTGTGTTATTTAAATACTATATATTACAGTGTCTGTTAAGTATAACCGGGTTTCATCAAAATCCTGGACTTAGGATAAAATCCAGAATCTCTTACAACTAGTCAGATTTTATCCTAAATCCGAGATGATCAGAGTGATGAAACCTGGGTATCCCAAACAGGCACTGTGATATATATAGTATTCAAATAAATAATTTATATTGGCTCTTGCAGAACATGATGGAGTACTGTAATGGGTTTATTTAGCTAACTTATGATACATTATATATATGTGTGTGTGTGTGTGTGTGTGTGTGTGTGTGTGTGTGTGTGTACAAACACCACAACATTGACATGACGATGTTTCGATGAGTAATTATTAAAAAAACTAAGATCTCATTCTGTTCTTTCCTTTTTGTTGTTCATATTGAGAAACTTGAAAGTGTGTGTGTGTGTGTGTTTGTGCTACAATTACAAAATTACTTGATGATAATGATTCCATAGCCATTAAGATTCGTCAATAAACTAGGTAAAATAGGACCCGTTGGATCGGCCATTCAGCTCTGATTAGATTATTTAAATTAGGAAAAAGTGAGTTTGTAAATCCACTTAAATTTAAAATAATTAAAAAATAGCCTTTCTGTTCACTGTATCTTTGCTTTCTTTTCTCTCCACCTATAAATGAAATAGTATTATACTTGTGATATTCCCTATTGCTTATAATGGACTAATCCGACCTCCTGTTTTATAGTTAGTTTCATTACCTTTGACTTATTAAGCAGAGAGGGTGATAAACAGCATGTAAAAAAAGAACACATGGGTGTCAAACAACATGCACTGACAGAAAGGGTGAGAGGATGAGAGTAATAGACAGAAATTTAGTAAGAGGAGGTGATTTAGTGAGTAAAATACAAATTATTGCAATTAGAACAATTAAAATGGATTTTTTCAAACAAAACTCAATCCCAAAAATAAAGAATATTTTAGCATTCTGTGATTAAAATATATAGAAACTAACGCTGATTAACCCAGCTTTAATATAATGATAGACAATGTTTGATTGATTAAAATGTAACTATATATATATATATATATATATATATATATATATTTACTGTAACAATTATGTATAATGTAAAAAGAATATAGTTTTCCTAATCTAGCTGATGGTTATGCCAACAAAATATTTATATAAAGCTAATATTTTCATTAATCAAAATATATTTATTGTGACTCGTTTTATATCAAACATATTTATTGGTTAATTAGATACGTCATTTGCCAGTCAATCTGTTGAATTTCAGATTGTAATAACATTTCTTGTAACTTATAAAGTCCAAAAGTCACTCGAAGATAAGAGATAATGAGCTGAGTGGATTGTCAGTTGAATGATGAAGAATATTATCAAAGTATCGAAGATGATGAATGGAATGAAAAAATGTAATTATTTATGTAGCATTTGTTTACATTAAATTTTAAGACGACCATTTTGTAACCAACAGGAAAGCATCTTCCCTGACCGTGGACATCTTATTTGAGTTGCTTCTAAGCATCTCTACAAAAAGCTTTATCTGCCCTGATCTACTTGCCTCCCCATGAGAGCAGAGCTAGAAAGAAGGTCGAGTTTAAATATAGAAAATATCCATCTCCTCGAGAATGGATACACTGCATGCTGACAAAAATTGCTCGAGTCTAGAAGCATTTCTCATTTGCTGAGCATAGACAGATACATTTTCCTCCTAGCCAAAAGGTAAAAACTTCAATCTATTTGTTTATTTCCCTTCCATGGCAGGAAGATGCGACACAAGGTCGGGATAGTGAGATTTGAAAAAGCCATCGCCCTAGAAAAGTGTTCTGACCTTAAATGATATGCCAAGATAGCCCTGTCGGCATTCCTTGGTAGATGTGCCTCAGGCGATTAGCAATACATTAACACCTTAAAGGGTGAGAAATCAAAGCCTGGGTAGGGTGGGGGGGGTGATCTTCTAGAACTGCACAAGACAATACCTCAGAGAAAAGCAATTTGAGCAATAGTCTAGACTGGTGATTCAGCTGAAATTATCATGTCTAAGTTTGAAATAAGTTTTTATTGGTCTGTCATAGCATTTTCATAACTGAACAGGAAGATTGAATGCACATCTCTGAAAAATCTTGTATTAGGTTTGTGCAAAATAACGTCTTTTTTTGACGTTCAACTATTTATATAAAAAAAAAAAAAAACATTATTTTTGAACCAACCTATTAATTGTAATATTTCCATAAATAGAATAACATCGTCCTAGCAGGTAATACAAAAACAAAATTAACCGAAACGAAGTTGTTTCAGTTATAAACGTTCAAAAGTACTATAATCTTCACATGGAATAAATCATCTGTTTCAATATTTTCTGATCTTATTTTCAGTAGTGAAGAACTAAACTATTAATTACCCTTGAAAAATGGCGAACATATTCGTTAAAATATAATACTAGCTTCACGTCAAATAATTCTCAAACTAAATACCGTTAACTAGATAAACCAGGCTGTTAAGATTTACCTCGTACTCCTAAATAACCACTCAGCTAAATACTAACCAGGCTCAATTTCGTCAAACTTTATTAATATCATGTGAACGAGCATCAATCTAATTGAGCTGTAAACATGTCTGCACTATGACTTATTTATTCTCGCTTTCAGTTGATCCCCTTTCTCTTATTTAATGAGATGATGACCAGCTCAAAACTTTTATTTGAGCTTTACATAAAGTTCAGCTCAAGAAAAATAAAAATGACTGAAAAATATCTTGAGACGAAGAATATTTGAATATTTGAATAAAATGTTTCAGAATGTTTTAGAGGAATATTGATTAATTGGATTATTCAGACAATTATTCTCACCTTGTATGTTATACGCACAACGTTTTCACCGATGTAGCCTCCTAACATTTTAACGTATATTAGAACAAGAGCATTCTACCCGGTCGGTTAAATAAACGGATCTGCTGAAATTCTATGCAGATTCCACAAAACGCGCACTGGAAGAAGGTCGAAGGTTATATCAGCCAAAATGTTGTGAGAATAACATTTATGATTAAACTGAATAAAAGTCTGAGTTGTTAATGATTTCGGATAAATCATTAACAACTCAAATTTTTATTTAGTTTAATCATGAGATGACCAGCTCAGAAGACTTAGTTGAAAACAAAGAAAAATTACAATTGGTGCGCTTGATCGATAAAACAGTTTATTCTTTGATACTGAGTCACTCAAGCAATTACTGATTCTGAAAGGTTTACACTTTTATGTTACCTGATCAGAATTATGTGCTGACTTTAATGACACACTTAGCAAAGAATAAAATAAATAGAAACCATAAAAATAACGTCTTGTCTGTAAGATGCAAGACATATGGGGTACGTTTTTTTGTAAAGACTCAGTTTTAGAATTAAAAAGAAATAAAAATAAAACAGCATTTTCAATGTAAAAAAAAAAAAAAATTAACTGGACTGTCTGTCTCACGGTGTAGAGGTGTGACAAGGTCAGAAAGAGATTTAAAATTAGCACCCTAGAGGAAGAGCATTCATGCTGAACAAAAATTGCTTGAGCAGCACTGTTGGCAATTTTCGTTGGGAGTGCGTCAGGCGATTAGCAATAAATTGGGTGAGAAGAAAATGATTGGGAAGTTGGGCTTTATACAAAGTGACTGAAATTTAGTCGAATTAATGAAATGAAGATGAAAAATGTTTCATTGAACGACAAAATCGAAATCAATTTTCCGTTTTTTGCTAATTTATTTGAATTTTTATTAAGAAATAATATTTATTGAAATATTCAGATATTTTGCAAAATTAAATTAAGTTCATAAATTCAATAATTTATTAAATTTATATAATTTTTAACAACATTCAGAAACATTTATTTTTAGAAAAGATTTTTTCTCAAATTTTAAAAATAAGTATAAAAAATTATACAGCAGATTTTTATTCTTGTTCCAATAAATAATTTAATTTCAATCACAATATCTTGACACATGATATAAAACCATAGAACTTTCGTAAACTTTTTAAGCTAAGTGCATTTTCTATTGTATGAATATTTCGCATTTCATTCCCATGAGGACTCGTCCTTACAGGGATGAAATGTGGAAAATTCAGTGTAGCTTAATTGTTATATATATTTTAACAATTTACTTCCTAGCTCTACTTATATATTGAGCATTCTAATAAATACTAAAAACTGATAATAAAATATCATATTTCCTTATAAAATAAAAATAATAATAATGATGGGTGTGTAACTCCTAAAAGCAAAAAAAGAAACAAAATATTAATGTACTTTTAATTGTTTAAAAAATTCTACACAAGAATTAAAAATTAAATAGAGCAGCAAGTTTCAGTCTTCTGTAATTAATTTGTTCTTGCTTTTTATTTTTTTTTTAGACAATTACCAATATATATATATATCGTGACCTACAACGTCACAGACTATACAATAAGAATATGCAGATCAATTTCTTTTAAATATTTGATCAGACTCATTCCAAAATTGTCCTCATAAATTTGTTTATTATTTTTTCTGAATTTATTCAGTTTATTTTTACAAATATTTTAATACGAATGTCATCGTTAATTCAATTTATTCCAAATATTTTTTGGAAAGAAAAATAAACGCGTAAAAAAAAGAAATGGCAGATATTTGCTTAATTTACAAAGGTTTTTAAAGATATCAATTTTATTTTTATGAACATAAAAATTTCTATAAAACGCTTTAGAATTTTTTAAAGAATGGAATATCTGCAGTAAATTGGAAATGCTAATGTGAAACGTTTCTTATAAAATCTTGCCTTTTTTAATGGTATGCAGTCTTTTGTTGAGGTGTTTCATCTTAAAATGAATGCCTGCTTTGTTGCCTATAACACGACCCTATAAAACTGCTGCTGTCCTGCATCTTTTATTATTTTATGAAAAAATGCACAAGTTTCCATCAAATATAAATTAAGGTTAAGGTTATTGATTCATTATTTCAAAACAGTTTTGTTTCTAGCAGAAAAGAAGGAAGCCCTAATCATTTAGGGTTCATGAAGATTTGAAGAAAGAAACCTCTTTGTTCGTGGTAAATGGAGAAAGTGCGACCAGGGAAGGAGGCGGAGGAGGAAGAGGGGATGTTATTTGATCAAGTCTGTAGTGATTTCTTTGTGTCTGTGTGTACGTGTGCACTTTTGCATTGCAACGGGAAGATATTACTCCTGTCGGGGAAGAAGAAAAAAAAAAAAGGAAGGCAAATAGGAACTGCTCTAAGCAGATTATACCACCTTACTAGGGCACAAGTATTGTTATTTATTAAAAAAAAAAACAAACAATACATTTATATACTTTATCGTTTGAATACCCATATTAATAATTAAAACGTTGGTTCGTTTTGTTTTACGGCATATCGAGCCTTTTCAGATTATTTAATGTCGAATCTAATAATTTTGGAAAAAGTTCTTATGCTTTAACTACTTTATATTTTAAATATTTATTCACGGTGTTTGGTTTGGTTGCTTTGTTTCACGGTTTAATCTTTGTCTGGTTATTAAATGCAGTAATTTTTAAAAAGTTATTTTTTTTTACGTTCTTTATATTTTTAAGTATTTATTCATGGTGTTTGATTTTATTATTTTGTAGAAGGAAACCTTTTGTTTTTTACTTTGCAGAACATGATTGAGTTTTGCAAAGGGAAAGGAAAAAACAAAAACAAATGTTTGGTGCATTTTTGATCAGGAAGTCAGTACCTTCAGACCGCCTGATCTGGTAGCATGGGGTTTCAGTTAGTGAATTCTAGGTCCGCACAGACAGGAGCACCCAAACAGATACTACCACTCTGAGCCAAAGTGGACCTGGGAGCAATAGTAACTGTGGGGCAATTCCACATTCCCCCAGCTCCAACTGAGTGTCTTAAGTTCATACCAATGACCAAAATTATTCACACTAAAAGAAAAAACTGCACGGAGATTATTTTTTATTTTATTTTGCTCTTATCATTGGGACTACTATTCTCATCTTGATCATTCTTTTCACTGCGTTTCTGCCGATGTAACCTTTTTCAGGTGCATTTTTTTTTCAACCTTGAGTGCATGATAGTAAAACTCAGGAACCTATGTAGAATTTTGGACTAAACTTTATTTTTTATTTATAAGGATATATTGATCTCATTCCGTCAGCCATAATAAGACAGAAAGTGTTCATTTTTTATCCTATTCTTAGCTATTATCGCCTGTAGTAAGAATTGAATTCATCATTTTGAATGCTGCACATAGAACTGATTGTTAGGCAATACCCTTACCTGTTTGCAACATGTTCATGTTCGACATAAAGATTCCAAAGTTCAACTATAAAGTTCTGAGTTTGAAACTGGAGAAGTTCAAAGGTTACATTGGCTGAAATGTTATAAAATGACAACCAAAATGAGAATAATATTCCAAATAATAAAAATTCTCGGTCCCCATCTCCAAAATTTCAAAATATGAATTAAAAAAATAAAAAAACGCTGATAAAAACTAAAATATTTATTATGGCTTTTTTGGCATCTTTCGTTTCGACCAATCTCCGTTTAGTTTCATATTATTTGTTCTCATCCTGACTGCCATTTTCATAACATTTCAGTCGAGGTAACTTCCGACTTTCTTCAGGTGCATCTTGTTAAATACGGGAATGTTTCTGCCAAACTTGGAATTTGGAAAGAATACTCAATTGTAATTTTCAGTAACCCATACTGAGAATTGAACTCTCAACCTTACGCAGTGGTTAGAGTACTTGGAAAAATCAGTTGTAAAAGTGATATTCTCTTGAAGGTTGAAGGTTCAATCCCCAGTGTGGGTTACTGAAAATACAATTGCAAATTACTTAGGACCTCTATACAATCATGGCTGATGGAATGAGTGCATACTACCCTGTGAAGTAAATAAAGGGTTCCGTTCGAAATTCTGTCCAAACAAGATCAGAAGTTAACATTGACCGAAACGTTGTGAAAATGACACTCACGATGAGAACATTAGTCCAATGAATACAAATAATACGGATAAACAATCCTCATCTCAAAAATTCGGAAACGTCTTTTTAGTTTCTTTTACGAAGATATTGTCCAACCGCCAGTAAAAAATTGTTTTTAAAACATAATAAATACATTGTGGAATTTGTCTCATTACAAAATATCAAAGATTTAAACTATTTTTAGGAATGGAAAATATTGCGTTAATAAGAAATCACAGAAAAAAAAATATCTGATGCCATGACCGGAAATTGAAACCGAAACCTTAAAATCTTCAGTGTAACGTTTCACCAACTGAGTGATGCGACTTTCTTCTAATTAAATCTTAAACATTACCATCACAAAATAATTATAGCTTTGGCATGACGTCATAGTTATGATTTATATCATGTTTCCAAACATGAATTCAAATATAAGTTATAGATAATAAAAAAAATGAATGAATGGGTAAAAATTATCAAATCGTTGGAAATTATTTTAATAATTCAAAACGATTTATTTTGCTTTATCTACATATTGGCGTTAAAAACAATGTAATATATACTAAAATTTTGGCGTGTAAGTTCCATAATTTTAGTTTAATAAAAAAAGGAAAAAGATTATACACACACACACACACACACACTGACAATCTTGGAAATATATTACAGGAATACTCTGATCAAATTCTTGTAAATATTGCATCATAAAGATTCCAATATTTTTGTAAAACCATTATTTTGCAATTTTTTCTTCAATTCATTTATTTCTAAAATTGTAAAAACTAGTTTTCTTGTTTTTTTTTTAAACACAATTATGTTATTTTGTTGAAAAGAATCTATTTCAAAATTGTTTTTAGATGAGGATTTATAATTAAAAAAATTTTTTTTTACTCAGTTTTCACCCCAAACAAGGCACAGTGCCACTTTGAAGTAGGGGGCTACTACTGGAGGCATAAGTTGCAGAGATATTATGAAGGGAGATGAGCAGCAAGATGTCTGTTTATATTACACTTGAATTTCTGAATGTTAGTACAGTTGGGAAAGCAGGAACCTGGAAGGGAGTTCCAAAGTCTAGCAGTTATGGGAAATAAACTATTGGAGTAGAAGGCCTTTTTACACCTAGGGATCTCTACTGTGAAGAGGTGGGATTCTGCTGCTTGTCTGGTTTTTTGGGAGTATTTACGTTAAAGGAATACAAGTGCTTGTAGTTCGTCGGAGCATTCACCATTAAAATATGTGTAGAACAGGCAAAGGGATGCAAGATTTCATCGATGGGACAGAGGTTGAAGCTTAGATGACAGTTCAGGACCTATCAGGTTGGCGACTCTCTCTTAAACCACTTCAGGAGTGAGACTAGTAGCAGATGCATCAGCCCAAATGTGACAACAATGCTCCATACATAGGCGAATGGTGGTCTTATAGAAGTACAGGATACTTTCAGACGTAAGTAGTTTTCTAGCACATTAGAGAGAGCCCACCTTCTTTGCGGAGGCCTTGGCAATGCTTTATGCTTTTAAGGTATCTATTGCAACTCATGTTCTCTGTGAACGTTAGGCCGAGTAGTTTAAAGGAAGTACTTCCAGGTAATGTATCTTTAGCGATTGCTACTTGTATTATTTGGTTTATCTAGACCAATGTTGTCATCTTGAGTGTTAGTCTCACAATGTTTTAGTCGCTGTAGTCTTCAAACCTTTTTCAGACGCATCTTGTTGAACTCTGGAAGCTATATGGAATTTCAATAGACCCATTATTTTATTCATGAGAATAACTTGCTCTCGCAAGAACTTGTGACATAACGAATATAAAAGCTAACTAATAATCAGTTGTAAGTAACACTCTTCTAGAGGTTAAAGGTTCAATCCTCAGAGTGGACAGTACAAAGATTACAATTATGATTTATTTAAGACTTCTATTCAATTATGGCTGATGGAACGAGAACAAATAACTCTCATCCATTCCATCGAAGTTTACTCTTCTGCGCACTTCTTCCTATACACTCCAGATTTGATCTGGTGTGGTCATCAGAGATGAAGAAACCAGAAATAAAGAAATAATCACATTACACACCCATTGTATCATTCTCACATCATTTCTTTTCATGCAACGCATGTCCTCAATCCTTATAGGCCAGGTTTCACTTCCAAACATCATCACAACATTTTTAGCCTGCTTTGTATTATCCATTTCACCAATCGACTATAGACAATCATCCACCTCTCATATGAAAAATATGATATTTACATTGTAATGCGGCAAATAATCCGTTTGTTTTGTTTTTTTTTAGGAATTATCAATGTTTAGATTTGTCTTATTAGCTTTTACACCTTTCTGTGATCAGCATTTCCATGTGTGAAAATGTGAATGCACAAAGAAGGTGGGCTCCCGATACCATGCTAGAAAATTACTCACACCTGAGAGTATCTTACACCTCTACAAAGCCTATACATAAAATATTGTTACCACATCTGGGCTGGTGTATAAAATACTAGTCTCGCCCTCCTAGATATGGTCCAAAAAAAAATCTCCAATTTAATAGTTCTGCAGTATCAACCAAGCTGCAAGCTTCAACCCCATCGCTGAAATGTTGCCTCCCTATCCTTGTTTTACAAGTACTTTAATGGAATGTGCTCTGATGAACTTGTAGTATTTGTGTCCTCGACTAATTTGAAAAGCAGCAAAATCCCACACCTTCACAGCTGAGGTCATTTAGATGCCAGAAAGCTGTCTAATTTAATAGTTTCTTTCTATGGACTGCTTAACTTTAAAATTCCCTCCCTGTTTCCTGCTTCCCCGACTGTACTCACATGCAGAAGTTTAAATGTAATGTAAACCGATATCTGCTGCTCAACTCCCCATA
Source organism: Euprymna scolopes (assembly GCF_053919585.1). Taxonomy (NCBI): domain Eukaryota; kingdom Metazoa; phylum Mollusca; class Cephalopoda; order Sepiida; family Sepiolidae; genus Euprymna; species Euprymna scolopes. Next base: position 28,500,488 of record NC_136488.1, read on the forward strand.
TGCTCCTCTATAACTTAATCCCAAATAGTATCCCATTATGTACCAGTAGAATTGTGCTTTGTTTTGAGTGAAAAACAAAAACATGGAATATACCAACTTGGTCACTGTTAGTAGCGGCCTCACGTTTGAGTTTTGAATTTCACGGTTGAAGTGGTCACTATAACTAACCACACTGATGAATCGTAAAATAACAAATCAACTCTGTCTGACTGACTCCATTTTATATATATTTGCTCTTATATAAGTTGAGCACTCTGGTGGTGGAATATAGTTTTCACTTACACCATATAGTTTCTTGTAGGCTCATTAGCTCAGATAAGACATCCAGTTGTGGCCTGTTGTCTGAGTTGGGATATCATGGTCCTCGCTATGTCTAGCCATACTGAGGAGTTGTGAAACGGATATCTGCGGATGATTTTTATATATATATATATATATATATATATATACTAGCTGTACCTACTCGGTCTTCTCTGGGAGGAATTATTTTTCTTTGGCTCATTGAGTCCCCATTATGATTAAAATATTTACATTTTTGGAAAACTAATTTAATAAAAAAAAAAAATTTACAAAATATTTTTTTTCGTTTTCTTGTTTCCTGAATTAAAAATAAATATGATTATTAAACTGAAATCGCTCTTCTCCCCTCGATTTATTTTGTTTGTCTCTCAAAAAAAAAAAAAAAATACAGTAACATGGGAACATTATTTATCTTTTCATTGTAAACTTTACCATTTCAGGTAGCGTCCGCCGACCCCCCCCCAAAAAAAAAACAAAACAAACAAACAAAAAAAAAAACAAAGAACGTTTAAAATAAATTGAATACAAAAAAATTTAGAAAAAATTGCTCTACATCAAATTTTGAATTCTTTTTTCTTTTGTCAATAATACGTATGCCGTTTGTAAAATACTAAACTATTGAATTTATGAATTATGGGATATATATTCTAGGAAATAGAGTATATAACGTGGCTACAGTATTATCTTTTTGGTAAACTTTATAATTTAGAGGGGTGCCATCAAGATTGTGCCATACACTTCTTCATAAAAAGGAAGAAAAAAAACGTTAAAATTTAAAGCTAATGCTATATGAATTAGATCCGATATCCGGAAAGTTTTTGTCCTTGTTTTTAAGGGAGGTAGTATATTATATTATTTTTTTTATCCCTAGAACAGTGTTTCCTGGTAACCGATTGATGATCCCAGTAGGATTAGTGTGAATTCTTAAAAGCAAATTAACACAGTGATTGCAGGAAATTAATTGACTCATTGGCAAAATAATTTTCCAACGAAGGACTTTATTTTTATTACTTTTCAAGAAAGGTTTAAAAACTTCCAAGTATATATATATATATATATATATATATATGCACTAGGCAAGGAGACCCGGCGTTGTCTGGGATTGAATGAGGATCAGCAAATGTTTCACTCTCCCATACTTTTATTGTCATTAAAATAGGTGAAATCGGCCAATTTTTAATCAAGTCAATTTATTGCCTGCTCTAGTAAGGAACCCTCCTTTTGCAGTGTACTGGAATGAAGCTTCACATGCCTCTCGGCAGTGACTTTTTCCACACTACATTGTAGTCTACATTGCACTGTAGAGAAGCTACTGTTGATTTTATAAAATTATCTGTAAATAATGTCTTCACTTAAAGTTTAAAATGTAAAAGTCAAGTATCATGGTTCAATTGTGCTCTAAAAGGAAACATTTATTTCGAACGCGCCCTTGTCTTATAAAAGAATCTACAGTTGATTGTATATGCCTGCGCCTTTTTGCTTGTGCAGTGATAAAACTTTTCAAATGCACTTGTGATGTTATATTGTATAAAAGGTGTTAACTTTGTACAAAATCGGATTTTTTCGATTTTCGATACTTATCAGACGCATTCCAATACAAAACCTGCGTAAGAACACTCCCACACACACCAAATATCTTTGTGAGAAATTACAAAAAACTTTGCCCAGCCGTTTTTGAGTTCATATGGAACAAACTCACACAAACTAAATTTCCTGTATTTAAAAGCATTGATTTCACCGTGACCGGCACCCATCTCTTCCAAAAAGATCACTACCTTTTGATTCCTATGTTATTCACAGAGACTTTGTTTATTCCAAGCCATTCTTTTTATATACCAATATTTTGATATCTAGAATTCGTTTCATTCCGCAAATCCGTATCCACTCCAAACCAAAACATTTTGCCTTTTCCTTGCCAACATTTTATCTATTCTCATTTGTTCTTTTCATGTCTATTTTATTATCTGCTAATAAAATATATATTTTATACAATTTACTGTGTTATCGTTGTTTCTTCAGCATGTTATGTTTATTGATATTTTCTACGAAACTCAAAATGGACAATAACAACGAATAATCACGATTTTCCAAATTCAAATGGAAATTAAAAAAAAAAAAACGGTAAACCATTTGTTTGAATTATGCGTCTACTTGTATGACATGGTAGCAATGTTTATGATATATAGTCTAAAAAGCCCCGAGGATTTTATAAATAAAATTTAAAAAATGAAGTTTAAATTCCTAGAAATACCAAATTCAAAATATCACAAACTCAGCAGTTGACTTTCCATTGGAAAATCCACAAATACAAAAGGTGATTCAACTATATATTTGTGAAAAATAAATGAAATAACATAAGAGGTTTAAAAACAAGACAACAGTTAAATCCATGGCTTTACAGTTGAAAATACCGCTTAACCAATAAGGAATGTGGATATAATCCAGTTCGTATTTTATTTGTATATAAGTGAATAAAAGTATAATGCTATTTTAAGAACTATTCTGTGATGTATTAAATAACATAAAATTATATAGGAATAAAGATTTACAAAAAAAAACTTAAGTAATAAGTATATAATATAAGTATTTATCAAATACAGTCATCCACAAACAACTGTTTTATTACGAGTCATCAGTATGATTAGACATAGCGAGTGTATCGATGCCAAGATTTGAAACTCGAACAATCTGTCGCATCAAAATCTAATCAGCATCCAAGTACATAATGATACCAAAATCGCTTGTCAGCTTCAAATCCAATCCGATATATTTTCTCTGTTTAATTTTTCCCCGATGATATTACTATGGCCACTCATATTCATGTACGGTTGAAAATAGCAACTTGTGTTCACTAAATTGTTTATAATAAATCATTTTATATAATTACGTTTTCAGCAGGAAATCACCAAGAAGTATTGATCTGCTGCAAAACGGACAAATATAAAACATAACTTTAATGTATAAAATGTGATTTGATTGATATGCAACTTTGTCGATATCAACTTTTTAGACCAGACTTTAATGAAAACAGGTATAAGACATTGTCTGGCATTGACCTCTTTGGGTTCATAACGCTCGCAGAACCTGAAATGCCAAAATGAGAGCAAAAAGTGAACGAATTTACTTTCGGCATAACTCTTACTTCCCTTATTTTGTTCTCAAATTAAATATTTCGGACTAAATGGGAAAATTTCACTACTTTTTTGGATTGGAATCTATTCACAGAGCATTTATTATTGGCTAGTATTTGACCTTGAATTTTTGTTAGCTCCTTACATCAAGTGGCTCTATACGTTGTCTGGAGTGATTTCAGTAAAAATTTGTCAATTTTGAAGAAAATGTCCATGAAATCTAATTGCTTTGATTAAAACTAAGCAAAATTTCGCTTACATTTCTATTTTTCTGTAAACGTTTGTAAAATGTCTTTGTTTATCTTTATCCTACCCAGGAAGATGTGACACAAGGGTCGGGAAAGTGGGATTTGAAAAGCTAGCGCCCCAGAGGAAGCAGCACTCTGACTTGCAAAATATGCCTCGGTAGCCCCGTTGGCATTCCCAGGTAGTGACGTTTAACTAAACCTTTCTCAAACGTTGAGAAGGCAAAACCTGAAAGGGTCGAATGACACAGGACCAGACGGACCATCCATCAGAGAACACGACATCATGAAAATGCCCGAGACACTGGTGGCTAGGAGCTAGGAGAAAACCTCTTGGCGGCCATTTATATAGTGGGAACATCTGTGAAATTTTCTCAATCCACAAACGTGAGATTATGTTTTTTTTACACAGATTTGAGTGTTGGTACTTATAATATCTAAATATACAAACTCGGTGTTTTCATATAAAAATATGTTTACAGTTGAAATTTTTTTTTTTGCACGTTTAAATGCAAACTCTTTGAGAATTCCCTCCAAATCCTCCGTCAGCATGCTAGATGATCCTTGGCCTTTGATATGTACTTACTGCACAGCCAACATATACGTACACAGACACACACACACACGTAAACATTACGTTCTTCTCGTCTCTTGCTTCATTTCCTTCTTTCTCCAATCGCTCCATCTAACCGATAGGATAACAACAAAATGGGTTTAATGTTCGCAGGAAATGACAGGAAAGAAAAAGTTCTCAGTGGAGTGATGCAGCCAGGTCGGAAAATACAGGAAGAGGAGAGAAGTGTGGATGATTTCCTTTTGATGGAAGGTGAAAAGGGAATAAAAAAAAAAGATGCTGAAGAGAGTTAAGCATGAGGAAAATATTGGCGGAATCTTTAGTTTTCTATTTGTAGCTGCTGCGGTCAGTCAATAACGAGAAATAGGATGGAAATATCAGTGGAGAAAGAGAGAAACTGAAGTGGGGAGGAATAAGTATAAAAAAATAGACAATATGGCAGGCTATGAAAATAATAGAGAAACTTCCTCTTCAATTTATTCCAGCATCCCCTTCCTACTCACCTAAATCACTGGGTGTGTGATTTGCTTAATGGATACTATAGTGCTCTATTCTGTCGGCAAAGTTCCAATTTCTGTCCCATTGTTGAAATGTTTTACTAGTATTATAATGGAACCCTCAATGTATATACTCCCAACTAACCCAACAAGCAGCAAAATCCCACCGTTTCACTGTTGAGGTCCCTTCTACTCTAATAAATTCTTCCTTCAGACTGCTACATTTTAGAATTCTCCTATTTCTTGCTTCTCTAACTGTGAAAAAGCTTTAATGTCTTGCGGCTCAACTCCTCACATAGTCCCATATAGACATCCAAGTGGCAATATGTGTTGTTTGAGGTGAGAGAAATTAAAAAAGATAATTATAAATAGGTATCATCTGATCTGAGAAAACATCTTGGCATCCCCTGTGCAGTTCTTTGAGAAGATGTTGGTTTCAGGATAATTGGCTGAGATGCCTCTACTGGAGAATGCATGTTTTGCAGGCTAGAATACTAGGGATTCGATGGATGAGAGATGGTCACTCCACATCATTAAACAGGCTTGTGAGAAACGACAATGCCATGATCATATAGATCTGCTCTTCAAAAATTGTAGACAAGAGGTGGATGGTCGATCTGAGAAAACATCTTGCCATTTTCTCTTTGGAAATTTCCTGAAGCGCGGAAGATTGAGATGGTTTAGGCATATGAAAAGAATGGATGACAACCTTTGGCAATGCAGAATGCTGTCCTTTGATCTCAGAGGCAAATATTGCAACCGGCCAAAGAAGCAACGACTGGACAATATCAAAGCTGACCTCCTCTAAACATCACAGAGCATCTGCTTAATGATCATAATGTCTGTAGAGCAGCCATTAACACCAATGGTAACGCGACAAGGTGTTCAACTCCAGCAGTTGGGAACAGAAAACATTAAACTGTGCAGTAGTAGTACATTTTTATTTTACCTTCAATCACTTCGATATGAATGTCTAGTTATAGATCAGTATTTCTGGTTGCTTGCTTGCCCAGTTTATAATGTATCAATCGTTTTTTGATTACTTTATGCCAAAACAAAATATGCTCTAAACATCACAGAGCACCTGGCCAATAATCGTAATGTCTGGAGCCATCAGCACCAGCGATCACATGACAAGAAGGACAGCAGCTGAAAACAGAAGACATTAAATCATTTACTCGTCGTAGTTTTGTTGGGAACATACCGGTGGCTGACTAACATTCTGCCAAGTGAGTGATTGAGCACATTCATTATTGCTTACATACTAAAACCAAAATTAAAGACTAGTCTTATTGGCCTTTAGGTTTGGAAGGGAGCTTTTTGTAACTGCGGCTCACACACACATGATGTAGAAAATAAGTTACACACATAAGTCTTATACACTTGTTTTCATATACCAAAATGTAGAGACAATAAAAGACAAGGAAGAAAGCCTAATGCGTATATGTGATATTATGGATATTCCTCCCCCCTCCAAAGTGTTAGGAAGTGAAAGAAAAGGGGAAAACACGGTCAGAAAAACAAAGATAGAAGAAGTGAAGTTAATAGAAAGACAATGGAGGGTGAGTGAGTTAGTTCACCAAGGCACACAAAGACATTTAAAATAGTAAAGGTGTAGCAAGAACTGGAACAAAAGACTAGATATAAAGGTGAATAGATATAGAGTTCGTTTACGGATAGTTTAAAGAGTGAGAGTGGATTTTGTAACAGTTTACAGTGTTGAATTTGTGACAGTTGAAGACAGCTTGCAGTTTGGGATAATAAGCAAGTTGCGGCTTGGACCAGACCAGGAGAGATTCAAGAGACCGAGATGAGCTGATGTCAATCAGTGAAAAAGAGGTCTTGGCAGATGACTAACATGTGGATGTAACTGTTTAAAGGGTAGTTTTTCGTGATTGTGTCACACACACATACAAAGTCCAACTGATATTTACAGAATGTGTTGGAGTTTGTGTTTTCGGTTGTTTTATTTTTTATGCTCGTGAACAAGTGTCCCCCATTGGAGTTGTCAAAGTAAGAGAGACGACGACACACCAGAACAAGAAACAAAGAATAGAAGATGAAAAAGAAGAAAACAACAGCGCACAGCGTTGGAGTTGAAATGTCACTTTTAGTAATCAGCTGGTTTTGTCAAGCGACAAAAGCTAAAGAGAAGAATCAACAACAGCAAAACAATTGGCAATAAAACGAGAAAACTGAGTATAGTTATGAATTCATACGTGACTTTTTTTTTTTAAATGTCTTTTTTCTTTGTTTTTGTTGGGAATAATGCATCCTACCAGATTCCAAACATTCACCTGCTTTTTACATGAACTGCAACCGAGTTATCTTTACAGGATTCTTACCGTTCCTTTTAAAATGCAATTTTTGTATCTTTCTTGCATTTAGTTCACTGGGTATATTAACCAGGTAGCTTTTTAAGTTTCTTTTTAAGAGCCTAGTGGCTCCTCTTTAAAAATATTTCTGAAGTTTGCGTTCTCATTAGCATAGAGATGAACATTCTTCCAAATGTCATGCAATCGTCTGTTATTTAGAGGTTCCAACCAAGTATTAGTTTCCAAATATTTTAGCGGTTTCTTTAATTGCAACTAGTTGGATCTCTTTGCACTTAGTTTTCCAGGAACCTTTTCTAAATATTTTTTTTTTAATTCTTCATGAGGCATTTAGCTCCTATTATAACACTATTTTCATGCTCCAGGCAACGTCAAATTACTTTGTTTCTGGGCTAAGGGTTAGGTATGGTCGGTGGTCTTGCAACTTGGTCAAAAAAAGTCTCATATGCCAAGAGAAATGATAGAATATGTTTATGTTGATATATCGTGGAGAAAACTTAATTTCTTAACAAAGTAAAATAAACATTTGAGTGACACAGTCTCTAGATTGATACACATGAAAATATCAGAGGTAAGCTTTTTTGCGTTTCATGTCAAGCAGGAGACCACCTCGCAGATGATAAAATAACTTATATTACGAGAGAGAGAGAGAGAGAGAGAGAGAGAGAGAGAGAGAGAGAGAGAGTTCAGAATGCAAAGGAAGAAGGAAAAAGAAATTAAGAAGAAAGAGGAAATAAGAGAAGAAGGGATAATCTCTAAATGACAGAAGAGGAAATGCTAATGTCAGAGAGATGGAAGTCAGAATGAGAGTTTTAATAAAAGACCATTGTTCTTGGCAGATAAAGAGGCTTGTTTGCTGGCTGTTGAAGAGTGCACATTAGCTTTTGGACTCTCATCCAGAAGATCTCTAAAGGAGCTAAGTGGAAGATTGCCTCTTTCTCCTCTGACCAAGAAACCGTCTGAGATAATTTAACTTGAAAAATCCTGCCTCTTGAAACAGTTATGTTGATTAGGTCCACAGAGTAGTTTAATTTTTCCATTGCACGATTGTATATAAAATATTTAATGCAATAATAATTTCGTTTATAAGAAAATGATCTCCATATTATTGATTATTGAATTGCTTTGATTTGGGAATACAGTTATTTACAACACCAACACCACAAACAAGGCTTCTGCATGGAGAGAAGTGATATACCAGGAACACCAGAGCATCTACGAAAAGAACTGGACCCTGTGACTGACAATGAACGGCCAGCATATTAAAGGTATTGCCACACAGACTTAGGGTCGTGCCTGTTTTGTGTGCTGTGAGTATCAGAGTGGTGATTTCCAGTCACTCGTCTGAAGAGTCCATCAATAGACGAAGATAAAAGTGTAGCCATGAGGAATTAGGATTAGCCCCTATGTTTTAGTTATATTAATCGATCTTGTGAAGCAGGATTGTGCGACATCTCGCAGTCATGATTACATTATTATAAGTAATATAATGTTGATTTAGGTCCTTGTTTGGAAAGAAACTTAGATATCCTTCAATATGTTGTAGAATGTTTCAAATAAAAACTTCTAATTTAGATTATTTGTAATACTATTCTACTCTTAGTTATTACTAGCAGGGAGACCTGATGTTGCCCTCGATTAAATGAGGTTCAACAAAGGTTTCACTCTTCACCTATTTTTGTAATCGAAATCAATGAAATCACCCATTTTTTTTTTATGAAATCGATTGATTGCCTGCTCTAGCAGGGAAGACACCATGGTGCACCGGGAAGAAGCTTAACATGCCTCTCCACAGTGACTTAGTCCACAATACATTGTAGTATACATTGCACTGTAGAGAACATACTGTTTATTTTATAAAATTATTTTATATAATTGCAATTTAAAATGCAAAAGTCAAGTATTATGATTCAATTGTTCTTTTAAAAGAAGCATTCATTTTGAGCTTGCCTCTGTTTTATCAAAGAACCTACTGTTGATTTTATACATCAGGTCAGGCCCATCTGCTTGTGCCATTATAAAACTTCTCAAATGCATTTGTGATGTTAGGCTGTATAAGTGTGTTAACTTTGGTCAAAATCGGATTGTTCCTTCTTTAATCGGATTTTTTTGATCATCAATTTTCGATACTTTTGAGATGCATGCCAATACAAAACATATCTAGGCACACTCCCAGACATAAGTACGTTGGTGTAAAATTTTTAAAAACATTGGTTTAGTCGTTTCAGAGTCCATACGCAATGAACTCACAGACACAAGCGTCTTTTATATAAAAGCAGACAGAGAGAGATTTTCAGAATGTTTCAACCTATGAAATACCCGATCTTCCTCAGGTGACTCTTTTTGAAGCTGTGAAACTTTGTGGAATACAGGAACTTATATGAAAGAATAGATTTTTTTCTCTATCTGCCAGTCATGACTAAGCAGAAGTATCAATTATTATGTTATTCTTATTATCACATATAGTAAAGATTAAACACTCAACCTTTAAAAGAATGTCACAGAACTGATTGTTAATTAACGCTTTTATCCGTTACGTTATTTGTTCATCTATGCTCGTGCATTAACAGAAGGCTTCAATTCAAAATTCTCAATAGGTTCCTAAGTTCGAAAAGAGGTATCTGAAGAAAGTTACATCAACCGAAACATTGAAAAGATAACAAAGATGAGAACAAGTGTTATTTAGATTATTTGAGCGATACTAAGAATGCAATTATGAATTACTTAACACTTCTACCCGGGTATGGTTGATGGAATGAAAGTGTAGCAGAACCGCTAGTGCTGTTAGCAGCAGCAGCCATATGACAGTTGACATATGCAAATAACCAAGCCGACTGCACAAAGTGACGTTACAGAGAAAGGAGAAAAGAAAAAAGTGGAGACAAAAGACACATAGGGTCTGAAGAAGCAACAGGGAAGCATGTGTTTGAGAGATGGCCAAAAGATAATGGCAAGAGACACTTGGGTGATAAGAGCACCTTAAAATGACATGTCGATGTGAGAAATGAACTGTTTAAAACAGGAGACAGTGCGTTGTTGGAAACACCAAGAATAAATGGCTTTTCTTTAAAACTGAAAAACAAGTCAAATTTATTTCCTTTTCCCTGTTTCTTTGCAAGACTTTCATCTCGGTAAAACGTAACGTAACATGCGACCGCAGCCGAGATTGAACATGAGTTTTTAGTGTAATTCAAATCTTGTCCGTAGCTGAATACTTGATGCTCCTCTAGGGCTATCAAGGGTATTTTTTATCGTGACGCCATCACTAGATGGGTTGCCTAGCATGGCTTAAGAGAGGCCTATCTACCCTCGAGAGAAGAAGAGACCATGCCAGTTTCCCAAACAGGTATTTTACCTGGCAGTACATATAGTATCTTGCCTTCCCAAATGGTCACCTATCTGGTACTGGCCATGCTCGACGTTGCTTAACTTCGGTGATCTGGTGAGAACTGATGTGTCAACACGATTGTGCCAATCACATACAAGATCTTTGTGAAAATTGTGCTTTCATCTACAATGTGTTGAGTGCTATAAATTGTTACGGAAGATTATTATGAACCGTGAAAAATGTTGTTTCAACGTTACAAAAGAAAGTTACCTTTTATGAATTAAATAAAGTATTCCGTTTAAAATTCTGTTCAAAATTCCGTTAAAAATCCCAAGTTTGACAGAAATACTCTCAAGTTCGACAAGATACACTTGAAGAAGACTGGAGATTACATTTTGATGAGAATAACATCCAAGATGAGATCAGTAGCACAAATAATACAAACTAATAATCCTCATCTCAAAAATTCTAAAAAAAAAAAGATGAGGATAGTAGTCCGAATAATATAAACCTTCAGCAATTATTCAAATAATATCTATCCGTGTCTTTTGCTGATTCATGTCTAATATTTTTCCTTCCTTAAAAAATATGTAAATTGTTGCAACGTGTAATGGCATTCTTTTCTTTTTACTTCCACACAAAAAATATTGGTGTATTTAGTCTCCTTTTCTATCCTGTCAGTCAATGAATACTGAAAGTATTTACTTACTACCCATTTCTCATTGTCGCCAATGGACACTGTCAACTAAGAAACCAATGACACACTCAGGTATTCAAATTTCAGTTGAATAAGTTTGTCGCATAGCCTGAAAGCATGTCTCTATTGATTCGGGGAATCTTCGCCAACACGGAATAAAAGACTGTAATTTAAGAAGCTTTTAGAATCGGATCTGAATGTTCTACAGTCTCAGCAAACAATATTCTTACAGCTAATGGCGTCATGCTAACATTAAGCTTAGCCCTTGGTTAAATTCACTCTGTACACTTGATGCATTGGTTTGCTTCAGTTCACAATGAATAAAACATATTCCTTATGACGGATGACTTTCAAACACAAAGAGAAACGAATTTAAATTAACATCTATCATTTCATTGAAAATCGAAGACTTTCAAATGGATAAAGAACATAGAACAATCACACGCATTTATTAAAGACTGTGCAGTTGGTAGTCCAGACATTTGACTTATAATTTGACTCTAAAGATTTTCCAAAGGTCTGAGTCAGACTTCAACTGAAGATATCTACTTTCATTCACAGAAATAACTCTTCTATCTCTATCTACCACCAGATTTTTCCTTTTTTTTTCTGCCATACACCTAAAACTAAACAGAACTTCTATGAAAAGTTCTTTTGAAAGAATTTCCCATCTGTGGAACACGATACCACGGAACTGATTCCTTGCTGACTACAACACAGTTAATTTAAAGTCTGATACCAACACTTATCGAACTGTTCTCTTAAATAACCATTTAACCATCGTAACCTTCCAGAATTTGATTAACAACACGAACTGACGAAACACATTCACATAGGATGTTGGCAAACTTTCCAAGAATTTACCATCTATGGAATACAGTGCAACGTGATTGCTTCGTTGCTGGCAACAAGTCCAATATCAACACTTGTCAATATGTACTCTTAAACAATCATATTTGGAGAGGCGACGATGATTAAGTAGTTACTGATACAAGCCGAAAACTTGGGTGTGCCAGGTTCGAATCCAGTTTGTTCCACAGAAACATTTTCATCAAATCAACACTTGATCTTATGCCTAACATCCCAAATGCCTTCCCAAATGGTCACCTATCTTGTACTGGCCAGGCTCGACGTTGCTTAACTTCGGTGATCTGGTGAGAATTGATGTGTCAACACGATTGTACCAATCACATACAAGAGCTAAATAAAACACCTATAAAACTAAAACTGACTAAATTCTTGTATAATCGCTTATTCTTATATTTTATGCTTCATTTCAGGGGATCGAATTTGTTCAAAATATCCTTTGTATTTTCATACAAAAACAAAGCAAGTCTGGTTCAAAAAATATTTACTATGTCACAAACGCATATCTATGAGGATTTGAATGCCTACCAGAAAGAACTTAGATGTCTACTCGACTGTCTAAGGTCTCTCTGTACAGGGTTTGTCAGAACAACCTGGCATCAGGATACTTTTCCCTGGAAGTAAACCCTGACCAAATATTCAAAATCACATAGTATTCGCTGCCCAAATAAGATCTACTTACTATGGCTAACATAAATTAGCTTTTATGAGGAATGGTTCACTTTCTCCAAGTGATGCTATTTCAAGTTATAGAACAATGCTGGATGCTCCACCAGACCAGATGATTCTTATCCTGGAATCCATTAAGACCAAGAGACCACAAAAACGATATGCTATAACATATTTAAATGGTTAATTTGTGGGGGGGGGGAAATTATGTTGCTAACTTTTTTACTAACCAAGTGTTTGGAACTTAAAGAATAATTTTAATGGAACATTCGAACATCTCATATAGCGCCCCAGGAGGGGAGGGGCACTTGATTTCTGACAACTTCAATTGAAATAAAATGAAACAAAAAAGTATGGAATATAAATTGATATAAACACTTTTTTCACTTATTTAGATCTATACTAGCAGGCCAACCGGCGTTACCCGGTCGTAAGATACACTTAATATGATATTTTAATTCATGTAGATTTCACATTTATCATTATAGAGCAAATTCTCTATTGATTATTATATTGTACACGCATATATATATATATATATATATATATATATATATATAGTAATTATTTCAAAAGTTAAAGAAAAGAAATGACTTTGATGTCATCAGCTGGGATCGAAACAAAACATTCAGCGCTTCAGCCTTACTTGTTATTTAGTACTTCAGATTTTGTCATTACCGTCTAAGATATCACAAATGGATTTTAAAAAAAGACTAAAAATTAAGCGAGTTCAAGCTAAAAATGTATATGTGCATTTGCTCAAAAATTAGTCGATTTACTTCTGCCAAAGTCCACTGATTTTTTTTTAAATTTTGACCCCTTAGCAACTATTTCTAAAAGCAAAAATCCGAATCGAAAGTATTCCCAAGGTCCAAATACCCAATATATCAAGTTTCATGTTTGTAGACTTAATATTCAGAGAGGAGTTTGGGGGAAAAGTTTCGCACATGCACACACAGATAAGATCACATCTATCTATCTATCTATATATATATATATATATATATATGTAAAAAGCATTTAAAAAATAAATGTTTAAATTCAACTGCATTTCTCACGGTTAATGGTAACCGAATGGATTAGGTCCTTGGTAATGAAGCTAGAGATGGCTTCTGTCGCAGGGTTCGAATCTATCGACTGGTGTTAATCGTGATATCCTGTACTGATGATTCTCAAAAGGATGAAACACTAGTATCTGTAGGTATTTAATAATTATTATAGTAAATAATTACATTATATATATATATATATATATATATATATATATATATATATATATATATACACACATATATATATAAAGTTCCGTGTGGTGGAAGGTTTTCATTCTAAATTCTACGCAGTTATGCAAAGTAGAAGCCATGCATAAATAGAATTCAGCATGATAGTGCAATGAAGCCAATCATTTAAGAAACCATAAAAAATAATTATTAATAGACGGTTGTTTTTCAAAGGAATATGCAAATTTGTTAACTATACATTAAATCGCTTACATATTCGTGACTGAGTATATAGGAAATTCGTTTTAATAATCTTTGAATAGAAAAAAGTAGGCTTTTAATATCAATGGTAGAGCGAAAAAAATCTTTATGTGTGTATAGATAGATTATTCTTCGCTTATATCCACATTTTCACAGCTAGTATATTATTATTAGACTGGGCTAATGTTTAGGACAGATAGTGAAAATTATAGATTATGTCGGTCATCTATAACTATTAAACCAAGATTTTGATGGATAAATTCTTGTATGATGACGTAGTCTGAAATGCTTCCGTTTCAGGGAATTTATTTTGTTAAAAATATCTTTTGTATTTTCGTATAAAAAATAAAATTCTCGTTTAAAAAAAGTACTATGTCACAAACTAATACATATCCACGTGGAATAAAAATTGATATAAACACAATCAGGCGTTTTTTACAGAAAGCAAAAGAAAAAAACAAGTCATTATTTTATTTTCAAACGATCTGTACAACTGTCAGATGGGCAACCAGTGTCTCAGACTGACATTCCATTATTGATTATAAAACAATAATATATATATATATATATATATATAATTTGAAATAAAGCAAATTTTCATTCTATTCAATACTTCCCATTTGAATAGGCCTAATTGATTTTTATGTTTACGAACCAAGTGTGTTGGAATCGTACAAAATGGAAGACATTTTGTAAAGTACATTATTTTTAGGTTTTTAATTCTAAAAATGTTTGGACAGTAAAAACAAACTTTTATTAGTTTTTGTATGAAATTGGAAAAAAATTAATTTTAAGGCATGATACAAAAACTTTTTTTTCTGATTTATTCAATACTACCAACGGTGAAAAAAAAATTAATAAAAGTGGTTTCATTCCAACTAATATAATCATTTTAGTGTGTTTCTTAAAGACGTCCAACACATGCCAGCATGTAAAACGGATGTCAACCGAATATGATGACGAAGATAAGGATGATAATATAACTGTGGTGAAGTTTATTGATGACTAAGTCTAGGACAACAGCATATTCTTTTCATTGTTTTGACTCTTGAGTATATATCTGACACAGTTAGACATAATCAATTTAGAACCACATCACGCTACATAAAAACATAAAAGATATCAATGGATATATACCTGAGAATCAAAACAAGGAAAAGAATATGCGGTTGTCATTGATGTCCTGTGTGTTCCAAGTTCTAATCTTGATAGTTGTGTCGCACCATTTTCACTATAGATGTTGACAACTTTCATGTGGCCTTTCCTGTAAGTATCTGATTCTAGAATAACTTAAGGGAACAAAAATGCCAACAAAATTTGTCAAAAGTCATACTAGTCATGTAAAGAAAAGTTTAGTGTTGTATGAGGAGGGGGGGGGGATTCCTTATATTTTTTTTTTCATTTCTTAATTTCAAAAAGTGGTCCTGCCCTGGGACAAACAATTGATCCCTATATGAAACACATTTTTTTTTGTTACATGGAGGTCACAACTTATCAAGGCCCAGAAGCCACTCAGGAATAAGGGTTATTGCATGTACCAATGGGATAGTATCGTAGTAATCGTTAGTATTGGAGATTTGATCAAGTGTCTTACTTAAGTGGGCGGTTTGTCAGGAATTTTTTTATGTTGGACTTGAAGACATCCAAGTTGTAGTCAGGTGGGATGGATAACAGAGGGCTCAACTAATATTCTCCTTTACCTCTCAAACGTTGAGTAGTAAAAAAATAAATTAGTAAAGAAATAAATTAGTAAAGAAATAAATTAGTAAAGAAATAAATTAGTAAGAAAATAAATTAGTAAAAAAATAAATTAGTAAAGAAATAAATTAGTAAAGAAATAAATTAGTAAAGAAATAAATTAGTAAAGAAATAAATTAGTAAAGAAATAAATTAGTAAAGAAATAAATTAGTAAAGAAATAAATTAGTAAAGAAATAAATTAGTAAGAAAATAAATTAGTAAAGAAATAAATTAGTAAAGAAATAAATTAGTAAGAAAATAAATTAGTAAAGAAATAAATTAGTAAAGAAATAAATTAGTAAAGAAATAAATTAGTAAAGAAATAAATTAGTAAAGAAATAAATTAGTAAGAAAATAAATTAGTAAAGAAATAAATTAGTAAAGAAATAAATTAGTAAAGAAATAAATTAGTAAAGAAATAAATTAGTAAAGAAATAAATTAGTAAAGAAATAAATTAGTAAAGAAATAAATTAGTAAAGAAATAAATTAGTAAATAAATAAATTAGTAAAGAAATAAATTAGTAAAGAAATAAATTAGTAAAGAAATAAATTAGTAAGAAAATAAATTAGTAAAGAAATAAATTAGTAAATGAAATAAATTAGTAAAGAAATAAATTAGTAAAGAAATAAATTAGTAAAGAAAATAAATTAGTAAAGAAAATAAATTAGTAAAGAAATAAATTAGTAAAGAAATAAATTAGTAAAGAAAATAAATTAGTAAATAAATTAATTAGTAAAGAAATAAATTAGTAAAGAAATAAATTAGTAAAGAAATAAATTAGTAAAGAAATAAATTAGTAAAGAAAATAAATTAGTAAAGAAATAAATTAGTAAAGAAATAAATTAGTAAAGAAATAAATTAGTAAAGAAATAAATTAGTAAAGAAATAAATTAGTAAAGAAATAAATTAGTAAAGAAATAAATTAGTAAAGAAATAAATTAGTAAAGAAATAAATTAGTAAAGAAATAAATTAGTAAAGAAATAAATTAGTAAAGAAATAAATTAGTAAGAAAATAAATTAGTAAAGAAATAAATTAGTAAAGAAATAAATTAGTAAGAAAATAAATTAGTAAAGAAATAAATTAGTAAAGAAATAAATTAGTAAAGAAATAAATTAGTAAAGAAATAAATTAGTAAAGAAATAAATTAGTAAGAAAATAAATTAGTAAAGAAATAAATTAGTAAAGAAATAAATTAGTAAAGAAATAAATTAGTAAAGAAATAAATTAGTAAAGAAATAAATTAGTAAAGAAATAAATTAGTAAAGAAATAAATTAGTAAATAAATAAATTAGTAAAGAAATAAATTAGTAAAGAAATAAATTAGTAAAGAAATAAATTAGTAAGAAAATAAATTAGTAAAGAAATAAATTAGTAAATGAAATAAATTAGTAAAGAAATAAATTAGTAAAGAAATAAATTAGTAAAGAAAATAAATTAGTAAAGAAATAAATTAGTAAAGAAATAAATTAGTAAAGAAAATAAATTAGTAAATAAATAAATTAGTAAAGAAATAAATTAGTAAAGAAATAAATTAGTAAAGAAATAAATTAGTAAAGAAATAAATTAGTAAAGAAATAAATTAGTAAAGAAAATAAATTAGTAAAGAAATAAATTAGTAAAGAAATAAATTAGTAAAGAAATAAATTAGTAAAGAAATAAATTAGTAAAGAAATAAATTAGTAAAGAAATAAATTAGTAAAGAAATAAATTAGTAAAGAAATAAATTAGTAAGAAAATAAATTAGTAAAGAAATAAATTAGTAAAGAAAATAAATTAGTAAAGAAAATAAATTAGTAAAGAAATAAATTAGTAAAGAAATAAATTAGTAAAGAAATAAATTAGTAAAGAAATAAATAACATTAATTTTCCTCTCGTCAAATGACCAGTTATAATAACTATGCCATAGTATATACTTCTTTTGATCTCTTAGTCTTACCAGATTCTAGAACAAGAATTCATCTGGTCTGGTGGAATATCCAATTAAGTAATGTTATTTGCGATAACATCGAAGAAGGTGCACCATTCCTGGAATGAGCCAGTGTCTTATTTGAGCTTCGAATACTATGTTATTACAACTATTTGGTCAAGGTGTACTTTTCTGATGAAATATCCTCGTGCCAGGTTGTTCTGACAAACATCTGTGCAGAGAGACATTAAACACCCAAGGATAATGTTTGGCAGGCATTCAAGTTCCCATTATATTTTGATTTCATTTTACTTTAGTCGAAGTTCTCAGAAATCAAGGGGGCCCCCTTCCTGGGCTAACACTTGATCTCTATATGAAATACATAGATATTCAAAGATTCCATTAAAGTGCTCCTTTACATCTCAAGCACTGAGTTAGTAAAAAATAAGTTGAAAACATAATTTTCCTCTTCCCAATTGATCATTTAATTATATCTTTCTTGTGGTCTCTTGGTGTTAATGAATCTTGGACAAATAATTCAGGTGATAAGTCCTCTCCCTCTCAGTACAGACCAATAAGTCTCCTGTGTGTCATGAGTAAGCTGCTGGAATCCATATCAAATAGAGAAGTAGTCAACCATCTCAGCAGGAATAACCTTCTTAGTGACACACAATATGGTTTCCGTTCTGCCAGATCTACAGCAGATGTGCTAACTGTTATATCTCATATGATTAGCGAATCTCTTAACAAAGTCTTCCTTTCTAGGCCAATTGCTCTGAACATATCAAAGGCCTTCGATAAGGTATGGCATAAGGGCCTACTTCACACGATTTCCAGCTACGTTATAACTGGAAATGTTTTCTCGATCATAAAATCATTTCTCTCCGATAGGCTCATAAGAGTAGTGGTTGATGGGCAGAAATCAGAGGTCCTCAATATTAATGCTGGAGTCCCTCAGGGGTCCATCCTAGGCCCAACTCTCTTCCTGATATACATCAATAATCTCCCAAAACACATACTTACATCATTCGTTGACATCTATGCTGATGACACGACCATCTATGGCACCACATCAAAGGCCGTAAATGACAAAGTTCTCTCAGATTCTCTCCTCTGATCTTGAGTGCGTGGTACAGTGGGGGAGGAGGTGGCTGGTTACTTTTAATGCATCTAAAACCAAGCTCCTATCTTTACATCATCAAAGCTCCGATCCTCATCTGGCATCAATTGAAATTGGTGGCTCTCATCTAGGGGAAGCTCCATGTTTTGACAAGCTTCTGGGCTTGACCTTTACCCCTGACCTGAAATGGAATACGTACATCAAGTCAGTTGCCAAGGTCGCTGGAAAAATGGAAGGATCCTTCTACCGCTCCAGAAGATATCTCACCAATGATGCAATTCTCTATCTGTATAAAAGCCAAGTACGTCCAAGGATGGAGTACTGCTGCCACACCTGGGCAGGAGCTGCTAAAAACAGCCTATCCTGCCTTGACAGAGTACAAAATAGACTTTGTGGCCTAGTGCGTGATGCCCTTTTCTCTTCCCTACAACCTCTCCCCCACAGGAGAGACATTATGAGCCTGTCTTTGTTTTATCGTTACTACCATGGCCAGTGCTCGTCTGAGCTCCAATCACTGGTCCCCCCTTGCCAATCTTTCACGATAAACACCTGCCTAGCTGAAACCACTGTCAAAAATTTTCCCTACTCCTTATCTGTGCCAAAATCAAAACGTTGATTCCATGAACAAAGCTTCTTTCTTAGAAGTGCACGCCTGTGGAACTCTGTTCCGGTTGCCTGTTTCCCACCTGACTACAACCTGGATGTCTTCAATTCCAATGTAAACAAATTCCTGATGAACCGCCTCCTTAAGTAAGACACTTTATCAAATCTTCAACACTAACGTACTGTACACACAATAACCCTTATCTTAGCTTCCGGGCCTTGATAAGTGGTGACTACTTTGTAAAAAAAAAAAAAAAAAAAGGGACAAGAATTCATCTAGTCTAGTGGATTATCCAGCTAAGTGCTGTTACTATAGGAAACAGCACTTGGAGAAGGTGTATTGTTTCTCGTATAAGCCATTATGGGTTAGCTATACCATGGAAATCTTATTTGAGCAGCGAATACTATGCTTTGAATATTTACTCAGAGTTTACTTGTAGGTGGAAGTATCCTCATGCCAAGTTGTCCTGGCAAAACCCCGTACAGAGAGACCTTAGACACGCGAGGGTTGGTGTCAAGTAGGCATTCAAGTTCTCTGTTATTAGAGCCATTTGTACATATTAAAATTAAATTGATAACTTTTAATCATTCTCTATTTTATGGCTATGTCCAATTTTTATTTTTGCTCCTATCCGGATTGCTCCTTTTTAGAGAGCTGGATTTTCCCCACATTAAAACCGATCTTGTGTCTAACTCTGCCCTTGTGGGGCCTTCAGGCCAAGATCTGAGTGTAGTATCTGTTCTTCAGACGATACACTTCAATTTCTTATTCTCTGTCAGTGGAGGAGAACTCCTTCACGACTGAGACAATTTTAATTTAATTTTTGTTCCTTTCCTCCGCTTAAAAAACGACCCTGGTGTCTAACTCTGTCCCATAGGGAGGCATTGTAAATAGGAACTCTGCCCTCGCAAGTAAATAGGAATATTATGTAAAACTTGTTTTATGACTTTGAAATGAAATATTCATCAAACTAAACGTGGTCTTTGAACTCCATCTGATGGCTGATTTTAATGAGCCTAAGTCAGATATACTTTCGCAGCTCTACTATTTAAATAAGGTAGAATGTGAGAAAAGAGGAGGCGGTGGTGGTGGGGGGACTATGTGGGAAGATAGGTTGCATATAGGATATATATGCGCTTTTTATGGAGCTCTCTTCTGGGAGAAATCATGGTTTCGACTTTGTGGGAAGTAAGATGCTTCTATAAAAATAACTGAATTTGTTAATTAGTATTATGAAAAATGCAAACAAATGAATACTTTTGTCCAAATAAGTTATAATTTCATCCGCTTCTAATTTGATGGTTCAGTTAGTAGAACACTAGACACCGGTCATCCGCATCTTGGTTACGAATCTCACTACGTTGAGCTACACTGATGAGCTGTGGACTATATAACATTAGATGTATGTGTGTCTGTCTGTTTTAATAAACTTTTAAACTACTGGTCACATAACACTGAAATTAACAGGAAAACGTAATCATACGCCAAGGATGATTTACATAATGAGTAAAATCTTTGTTTGGATGGGTGAATAGCATGTACAGACATATATGAGCAAGTTGAAATGCAAACTGTTCATTACACCTTGCCGACATAGTTTTACTTCTTTCTGCACATGTTCAAATTCAATTATTTTTTTCAAGTTGTTTTATAGTAAAATTTTTCTTACCTATCTCTTGATAATTATATTAGTAAGAAACGCAACGGAAGTGCTAAAAGTTTTGGTTCTAGCTGATAGCACCCATGTCATTCTTAAAAGTAAAAACAAAAACATTTGAAATCAGGTACGAATAGATATAAAATGTGCACGAATTAAAATGTATTAAATGTACTTTATGCCCCCTCTCGCTAATATATATATATATATATATATATATATATATATATATATATATATATATATATAATAAATTTCGGCATTTTGGATTATTTTGGACCATCATCCAATTACGTGATTTCCTTGGATTTTACTTGTGCAAAAGGAAATTCAATTAACTTTCTTTGATTTATATTTTTGGATTTTACCGTTATTGGATAATTTACCTTTCACCAGACTATCCATTCACGTGTAATCACCTTTTTCTTCACAATATTCCCTCTGCTTCACTTTTTGTTATCAAGTAAGATCTTTGACTTACTTGCAGTTTCATCAAATACTTTTGTATGCAAAATCCCATCCCGCATTTTGCTAATTCCACCCTCTGATGAGAAAGGAAGTATTTCTTCAAAAATCCGTGGATTAAGAACTATCCACTTATCTAGTGTTTCCTTTTCAGATTAAATGTTTTTAACTCTTTTTCAAAGTGTTTTTTTAACATGTTTTATTAACTATTTGCTCACATATATATATATATATATATATATATATATATATATAAAGCAACGTTGAACCTGGTCAGTACTAAATGGGTGACTATTTGGGACTTTCAGGTGCTGTATGTGCTTTCCTCTTTTCTCGGCATTGTTTCCAGTCATTCTGGTCTTCTCCTTGCCACTGGACTCAAGCAATGATGATTCAGGAGAGGTGTGGTTGGGGATTGCACAACCCTTGCCTCACAATTACATGCATTACTGCCCCTAACCCATATCCTTTGTCTTTGAAGACTGAACAGAAGCATGGATGGATATATATATATATATATATATATATATTTACAAAGGGGTTATCATATATCAAGGCCTAGAGGCCACTCGAGGATAATGGTTAATGTGGGACAATAGTGTAGTAATTGTTTAGTAGTGGAAATTTGGTAAGATTAGATTATTTAAGAAAACGGTTCAATAAGAACTTGTTTACATTGAACTTGAAGACAATAATATTATAGTCAGCTGCAAAGCAGACCAGTAGAACAGAGTTACATGGGCGGGCAGTTCTAGGAAAGAAGCTTTGTTCACGGAATCCATGTTTAGGTTTAGGCACCGATAGAGAGTGGAAAATTTTTATAGTAGTTTTGCCTAGACGAGTGTTTTTCGTGAAAGATTGGTAAGAGGGCAGGCAATAGATTGGAGCTCAGTTGAGAACTTGCTATGAAAATAACGATAGAGCAGAGACAACAACTGTCCATACAAAATTTCAGCCATATCGATCCAGTAATTTCTGATAAAAAGTGGAATGCAAAGCTAGAATAAGACGATTTATATACTAAATAAAATTTATTAATTATTTTTAAATATTAAGAACATCAAATACGAAAACCTTTTACCAGAATAAATAATCCAAAAGAGTTGATATGCCGTAAAATCCATCAATGCATCAATCCACCCCCATCGGTATGTATGAAAGTGTCCGCATGTCAGTGCAAATAAAGGTAAGCATTAATATATTGGTGATGAGGAGGTCATTAATTATTCCTGTAAAGCAAAACTAACGACATAATCACATTGACACCCCCGTTAAGCAATGTTGAGCCTGTTCAGTATTAGATGGGTAACCATTTGGGAACACTAGGCGTTTTATATAAGAGAACTTCCATACCTCCCTTCGACAACTGCAAAAACATGATGTCGTTATATTCCCTGACCAAGATATGCATGCACTTAGGGATCGCTTGTGAATTTAATATTCACTAGATACTTCCTTGTTCGGGGAGAAGCCGGTTCAAGCCAGATAAGGTGAATGTCGTGCTTTTTTAAAACTGTAATCATATAATGCTTCAAAAGTGTTTGAGGGGAAGAGAGAAGCCTATGAATATTTGTAATCTACAAAAAAGCATACACACAACCATTAGTTCTTTTTTTTTTTTAATGAGTAAATGTGACATATAGAAAATCAATTTATAACTTGCTTCTCATAAACATAAAAAAAAATCATTTAAACTTTTTACAATCATTTGTATATCGATAACAATATCAATAAGTCTGTGATTTAATGATGAAACAAAAAAAAATGCATTAATTTTACAACAAAATGTATTTATTTTTTATCACAATCTTCTTTGAGGCAATTTTTTTCACATGAAAATTGCTTGCAAATCATTAACATTAAATTTCAGCTAACAATTATGACAGGTTATTGAATTTGTGACCCATCTTCGTACGTGATGCACACATTCATATTTATGAGATAAAAGGTATTTGAGTTGTGGGATATAAAGGAGATAAAAAAACTGATTATAAAAATAGGAAACCGTGTGTAAACGAAAAGTTTGTAAAACGTATATTTCTGTATTAGTGTAAAAATGCACCAAGTTGCATGTTTTAGAGATTCATACGAATGACAAACGTTGCAGGCGATAGATGTTTGGCTAGAAAAAGATGGGAAGGCAGAGAACTGAAAATGTCTCTGGTTGAAATCTAACCACTTAAGAGATATTTTAAGAAAAATAAGTATTTCATTGAACTGGGGTGCGTGCTGAGACCGGTCTCTTTGAAAAAAGTGATGTTCAAGATTATTTGAAGATAAGCCCTTATGAATGGAAACTGTCTGGATGTTATCTCCAGTAGATATCTTGAGTCGCCAACTTCTGAGTGGTCGAATTGTGATCACTAACAAAGTCCAGAATCAGCCAGAGGTAAAAAAAAAAATCATGGGATGGGGAGGTCCTTCAAGAGGAGGAGGAGTGAAAGCTTGACGTTTTAAGACAATCAGTTGGTTTTAGGTGGTTCTCAGGAACAGAGGGGCTGGTGCTTTTCAGTTGGGCCGATATTTTTTTATGCTCAAATGATAGAGGAGGTGTAAACATGCACTATGCTGCATGTTATAGTGGTGCATACGATTAACAGACGTTGCAGATGACAGATGCTTAACATATGGTAAAAAGGGGCAACATGGCCACCAACAGATGTTTTCTTTGCTTGAAAAAATAAGTACATCATAAAAAACTTGCATATTTCTAAATGAGAATACACATTTTTATACAGGAAATTATTCGTGACGATATTTTTTGTTGATACCAATGTTTTTAGTGAAAACATTGGCAGCAATAAATAATGTTGCTTAATACATGAATATTCGCATGTAAAGTTAGATGTGAAACATTAAGATATAAGTAAACATAATGTTATATGATGTGCATATATTCACAGATGTCGGAATCATGAGATATAGGGAGACACTATCGCTCAACTCTTACTAACGGAAAACACTACGTATACTGAGTGACGCTGCTAATATCTTCCAGGATGTCCAAACAATCAAATATATGAAGTGTCGACTTGTAGATGTAGATAGATTCCAATTCTTACTGCAAAGTAAACAAAAAGAAATCTTCTCTAAGCTAAACACAATGCATATATCTTTTTTAAGCAAACTAACTGGAAAAGCAACAGTCAATAAAATAAAAATAAAACATTTACAAAAATTCTCTCTTAAACAAGCAATGGATAATAACAGGTAGCTTTTTACAAACACAGAATATCTTTTGTGAAGAAACACGAAGATAAATGAACACTGACGGTGATTTGTGCTTGTCTTTTGTTTTATCTGAGTCTTTAGCAACTGAAAAGTGCTGACAAGTCGACCTATTTTAACCAGCCAGATTCTGTCTGAGATCTAGCATAACAAGATCGATGAAACCCAGATACACCAAACAAATACTGTAATAATACAGTAAATAAGATTTACTCTCTCTCTCTCTCTATATATATATATATATATATATATATATATATATATATATATATATATATATAGAATATATATATATATATATATAGAGAGAGAGAGAGAGAGAGTAAATCTTATCATTTATAGAAAAAATATCAAGGAGTGTAAATTGAACTTGCATCGCATCGCATCTGACAAATTATTTGGTTCTGACTATCTAGTCAATTACATCATTAATAGGTTTCTGTTGTTTCCAATTTAAAACAGATATTTCAATCGACTTCATTGATTACCTTATTTATCCGTTATGTAATTTCGTTTGTTTACATATAGATCACGATACATACTGGTAAGCTTTGCTTTTTATAAATGCCCAAAACTGAAAATAGTTATTCAAATAATGCTCATTTCGTTTTCCAAGAAACATTTATTTCTATCACTAACCGTTCACTTTTTTTTCTTTTTTTCTTTTTTTTTTTTTTGCAAATATACAACTTCTAAAATTTATTGGTTTGTGTTATATTAGAAATAAAAATTTCAATCGATTTATTGCATTACATACTAAATAATATAATAGATTATCATATGAATTAAAACTATTATTCTGTTTTCGATTATTCACGTCCTTTTAAGTTCTGGTCTGGCTTCGATAATCTTGGACGGTATTCACAATAAAAACCGTAGCAAACATTACAAAACACAATTACTTTTAAAATAGTCTTTAAATATGTTTATGTAAGCGAAATATGGTTATTTTCTAAAAATTTGTTTTCAATGTTCCTAAAATTTGCAAAACTGTTTTAAAATAATAAATGCAATGCTTACAGTTTGTCTTATCCAAGTTTTCCTTTTCTTCTTCTTCCTCTTCTTATTAATAAGAATAATCTCGAACCCTAATATAATTTTAAATTCTTTTTTTCACGTTTTGTTTTAAAATCATGCACTATTTAGGTTATATTGCATGTAGCAAAGTTTATTAATAAACGGCTGCTTAAATTTGTTAAAGCTCAAGATTAAATTCGTCATCTTTATTTAATAAAGAGAATTGCTGAAATTATGTTGTACGCGAGTTCAATTAATAGAAATCTCGAACCTGAATTTAGTTTTAAATTATCTTCATTAACTGAAATGAATTAATTAACTTTTATGGTAATAATTAAATTAAATATTATAAATAAGATTAAGAACATGATTTGCTAAATAAATAAATAAATAAATTTAAAGTACAAGATTCCCGGAAACTAAGTATCCTAGTTTATGATAAATCTCTAGATTTGTCATTGTTTAAAATAGGTTCCTGGTTTATTTGAAAAGTATAGATAGTAATTTTTATTATATCAAAATTCTTTTCCATTCATTTATTTTATTGAATTGTAGAGAAAAACTTTATTCCTGCATTTAAAAATTTCCCAAGATTATTTTATAAATCATAATTAAACACCACACACACAAAATACATACGTGCAAGTATATAATTCACAGTAATAGGAACGATAACCACATGTGAAGATCAGCTAGCCAACAACAACTTAACAAGATAAGGAAACTGGATATCCATAGAAATTACTAAAGTATATAAACTGTTGTTTTAGGTTTTCTTTCTTCATGTGTATCTTGTCGAATTCAGGAATCTTTTTGTAGAATTGATAAATGAGGTCACAATAGAAATCTCTCTCCATCTCTCTCTCTCTCTCTCTATATATATATATATATATATAAGCGAGATAAGACACTGATAGAATTCAGATGAAAAATCCTGATAGATATTACTTAAAGTAATACTTTCAAGGAGATCCTAGCCAAAAAGGAAAAGCTCAATATTTAAGAATAGAGCAATATATAAGTTTCGTGGTCCAATTTTAAATTATAAAAAAACAACATATAGACATATATCCTTCCGATAATGGACTACCCAGGTTGTATCAACTTCTCTTTTCGTATAATTTTCTCCATATAATTGTCCACAACTACTCCAAAACTATTTTCAATAATTGTGCTGAAAAGCAAAATAGCGTCCATTCGTAGCTGAACATTTTGCTAACTGCATTTCATTTCCTCTGATGATATGAGCCATTGTTGAAAATCCATGGATTAAGGAAATTAAATAACCCCTTCTATATATTCCTTTGTCAAACAATAAATTCTTAAATTGAATATATGTCTCTTTATGTTGTTTTTTCAGAATTTAAAATTGAACCACGAAACTTATATATATATATACATACATATATACATACATACATACTAGCAGGGAGACTTGACGTTGCCGGGAAGTGAATGATGATCAACGAATGTTTCACACTCACATATTTTAATGTCAATGAAATCAGTGAAATCGCGTATTTTTCAATCAAATCGATTGATTGTCTGCTCTTGTTGGGGAGCCATCGTGTTGCACCGGGAGAAAAATTCTCCACAGTGACTTAGTCCATAATACATTGTAGTTTACATTGCACTGTAGAGAAGCTACTGTTGATTTTATAAAATTATTTATATATATATAATGGCTTGAATTAAATTTTAAAATGCTAAAGTTAAGTATCATGGTTCAATTGTGCTCAAAACAAAAACGTTTCGAACGCACCCCTGTCATATCAAAGAACCTACTGTCGATTTTATATGTTTGGCCTTTCAGCATGTGTGGTAATAAAACTTTTCAAATACACTTGTAATATTAGACTGTGTAAGGTTTTATCTTTGATCAAAATCGCCTGTTTCTTCTTTCACCGGATTATTTGAATTATCAATATTTATCGATAACATCCTGATACAAAACCTATCTAAGAACACTGCCAGACAAAGCATCTTTGTGTGAAATTTCATAAAAATCGGCCCAGTGGTTTTCGAGTTCAAAGGGAACGAATTCGCACACACCGACATAGTTCCTTTTAGATTATAGTAGAAATATTAATCCATAGTAGAGAATAGTAAGACTGCATATATTTTCATTTTTTGTTTACTTGGGAGTCACCATTTATCAAGGCCTGAAGACACTTCGAGGATGAGTGTTAATGAATGTAACTTGTTAGTGTAATAATCGTTAATGATATAAATTGGGTAGAATTTGGTCATTTACAGGGACAGCTCACCAAGAGCTTGTTTACATTGAATTGAAGGCTCTAAAGAGCAACAATAGGTTTAAGGCTCTCAAAATTCGTACTAGAAAATCATTGCCATAACAGATTAAATACTAAATAAAATCAAGTCCTAAGACACTGTTTTTGGTGGTTGAATGTTTAATCTTATGTACGGATCAATGCCTCCGTTCAGTTTTGAAAGACAAAGGATACCCCCTGTAGGGGCAACTGTGTGTGCAATTGTGAGGCAAGGGCTGAACAATCACCAACTACAATGCCGAGATAAGCAGAGAGCACATACAGTACATGGAAGTTCCAAATTGTCACCCATTTAGTACTGACTAGGCTCAACATTGCTTAACTTCGATTGAAGACAACCATATTGTAGCCAGCTGGAAAGCAGGAAAACAGAAGACAATTCCACAGGCGTGCAGTTCTAAGAAAGAAGCTTTGTTCATGGAATCTACGTTTAGGTACAGATAAAGAGGGGGGGATTATTGATAGTGTTCTCAACTAGACGAATGTTTCTTGTGAAAGTTTGGCGAGGAGGGACCATAGATTGAAGCTCAGTCGAGCACTTGCCATGAAAATAACGATACATCAGAGACAAACTCGCAAACTGAAGTAAAAAGTTACATCGACCAAAACATTGTGAGAATAACACTCTAGATGAGAACAGAAGTCCGAAGAATCAAAAAAAAAAAAAAGATTGTTTTTTTTCTTTTCTTTTTTTTTTCTATGATATGTTCAAGTTGTCCATCCAGAGAAAAGAATCAACAGAGAAAATCTTCATCCAAAAAAAAAAAAAAAAAAAGTGAGAGAAAATGAGCGCCCCGCCCACCCAACACACAGAAACGCTAACTGAGCAGAAAAGGCAGAATAAAATAAACATTTGATAGAGACAGAATTTCCTGGAGTTAAGTGAACGAAAGGAATGTTCCCCATTTATTGTTCTGTTTTTAATAGACGATTGATCTATCAATACAGGCTCTAATCTGTTCTCTCTGGAATTGGCAATGCTAGCAAAGCATTTAGACTATATCAATTCTTTGGGGAAAAAGTAGATGCCACAGGAAAATCCGATGTTCAATGCGGACACCAATGAATACATTAAGAAATAGCTAATACCAATTTATTTTCTACCTATATATATATATATATATATATATATATATATTGATATATGTATATGTTTTTATATTTGTATATATAGGAACAACTCTTCTACAAATCATCTAATCATTATGAATATTGGAACACAACTGCTAAGAATAAGATATCCATATGTGGGCTATATTTGGTTTAATGTAATTTTATGCAAAGGCTTTGTTTTACATGGAAGTCACCATTATCAAGGTCCGAAGGCAACTCGAGGCTAAGGGTTAATGAATGTAAAGTGGTAGTGTAGTAATGGTTAATGGTGTAAATTGGGTAGAATTTGATTATTTATAGGAACAGCTCAATAAGAACTTGTTTACATTGGACTTGAAGACTATTATATTGTATTCAACCGGGAAGCAGGCCAGTGGAACAATATTCCACAGGTGGGCAATTCTGGGAAAGGAGCTTTGTTCATGGAATCTACGTTTAGATGTAAGCACAAGTAGAGAGTTGGGGAAGTCGGGTGTTTTTGCAAAAGTTTAAGACTGGAGTTCAGTCAAGCACTTGCCATGAAAATAACATTAGAGTAGAGACAGGCTTGCAGCGTCTCTTCTGCGGGAAAGAGGTTGCAGGGAAGAGAAAAGGGAATCACCTACTAGATTTTGAAGCTGGTTTTGAACTCTATCATGGTTGGATATGGCACTCCGAGCTGCTCCTGATCAGATGTGGTAACAGTACTAAACAGTAAAAGATTAAATCTGCTTGGGACAACTACCAAACTGTCATAAATTTTATTTGAAAAGTTTAATTTAAATGGTTTCAAAACGATATAAAGCATTGTACATTAAAAATGATTAAATTAAAAATCTTTATTTTTCTTTGAATCATTTGATGTTTTTCAGTAAAAATTCCATTTGTAGTTGATTTCATTAAAAAAAATTATTCAAACAAACTTTAATAATTTTTTTTTTACATAAATAATTTCCCAAGAAAAAATAAAATAAAATAAAATAATTGTTTGGTGGAGTAGATACAGTCTATTGATGGTGGCTCGTGGCTAAGAATTCAGAATATGGTCGCATGAATGAGAGAATTCAATATCGCCATTTTAATTAAAATTCTTCGGTCTCATTATTCAATCAACAAATTTGTTATTGGGGCTTGTATCCGACAATAATTTGGAGTCAGACCTTATCAATCATATTTGAATAACCTTATACATTTTTATATACAACATAATCAAGTTGACATAACCATTAACATGAAATCACTGAAGTTAATCGATGGTGAGCCTGGTAAGACGCAGTAGAGAATACCGGGTGCTGTATATTATCTCCCTTGTAGCTGAAGACCGCATATGAATTTGATCTTTACTAGAAATTTCCTTTTTTTGATGGAAGCCGAATGTAGTATATTTTTATTTACTGCTTTTCCAGGATGTTAGACACAAACTCAGGTGTAGATTTGATGAAAGTCCTTCTGTGGAACGAACTGGATTCAAACTTGGCACACCCAGGTTTTCAGTCAGTGCTGTTAACCACTTAACCATCGTCAATCTAGATTACCGAATGTAGGTAATACCTTTTTACACTTAACTCTAAACGCATATTATTCCAAATATCTGTGTGTGCTTATAAATATTAATTAAGGCAGTTTTTTTTTTCTTTTACAGTGATCACTACTTATCAAGGCCCGGGAGCCACTCAGGGATAAGGGTTATTGCAAGTACATTACGTTAATGTGGAGATTTGATGAAGTGTTTACTTAAGGGGGCGCTTCATTAGGAATTTGTTAACATTGGACTTGAAGACATCCAAGTTGTAGTCCGGTGGGAAGCAGGCAGACGGAACAGAGTTCCACAGGCGTGCAGTTCTAAGAAAGAAGCTTTGTTCATGGAATCCGCGTTTTGATTTAGGCACAGATATAGAGTGGGGGAAATTTTTCACAGTGGATTCAGCTAGATGGGTGTTTTTTCGTGAAAGATTGGCGAGAGGGGACCAGAGATTGGAGTTCAGACGAGCACCTGCCATGGAAATAACGTTGTGATCATTAGTTCAATGACAAGCACCATCGTCATCATCATTGTTCAATGGCATGAAAATTGTACATTAGTTGAATGAAATCTGTTGAGTTCTAATCTATTTTTTTTAATTATAAATTTTATAACTATCTAAAATGAGAACAAATATATGTTTATTCTGTAGGGGTCAACTGGAACAGATTTCGTCCGGGAAAGTTCAGTTTTTCAGACATCTTATGTAATAATTAAAAAAAAATGCAAACTAATTCCTTGACAAATTTATTATATGAAGTTGTTTGCCTTGTTGCATTCTCCTTCAGTCAAAGTTCTCAGAAATCAAAAGGCCCCCTTCATGTGGATAACACTTGAACTCTATATGAAATATATAGATATACATACACATTCGAATGTTCCATTGAAGTTCTTTATCAAACACTGAGTTAATAAAGAAGTTGAGCACATAAATATCCTCTTCCCAATTGACCATTTTAAATATGTTATACTATGTTTTTCTTTTTGTTTTAGTCTCTTGGTCTTACCGGATGTATGGACATCTAGTCTAGTGCAGTATTAAGTTTGGTGTTGCTACTGGAGGTAACATCACTTAGAGGAGGTGCACTATTCTTCATAAAAAGCCAGTGTGAGTTAGTCATACCAAAAAGAGGTCTTATTTGGGCCACGAATACTATGTGATGTTTGCTTGTTCTATTTTACTTCAGTCAAACTTCTCAGAAATCAAGAGGTTCCACTTCCTGGGGCTAACACTTGATCTCTATTTGAAACACAGATATTCGAATATTTCATTCAAGTTTTCCATTGAGTTAGTCAAGAAGTTGAGAGCATAATTTTCCTTTCTCCTCAATTAATCATTTAAATAAGTTATAATATACTTTTCTTGTAGTCTCTTGTACTTACTGGATTTGAGAACAAGAATTCTCTTTGTCTTGTGGAGTATACAGCTCCGTGCAGTTACTTCAGGTAACATCACATGGAGACGGTGAACCATTTCTCGAAAAGCTAGTATGCATTAGCCATAGTGAAGAGATCTTATTTGGGCCACAAATACTATGTGATTTTGATTATTTAGTCAGGGTTTACTTGTAAAAAAAATATCCTCATGTAAGGCTGTCCTGACAAAAACTCTGTACCGAGAGAACTTAGATACTCGAGGATAGTGTTTAGTAGGCATTAAAATTCTGTGTATGTGCAGTTAGGCTGAGAAGAGGAGTAGGTTGGGAAGAGAAAGATAGGCGGGTATAGAGAGATAGAAGTTTTAATAGAAATAAGTTACACTTTTGTCCCGGGAAACGACGAGTAGCCCTGCTAGTTATAGATAAAAGAGAATGATGGAAAATAATTTTATGCTATATTGATTTTCATGCTTATTCTATGAATTCTTGCGTTGTACTGATAGACTTTTTCTTCCACTCTAATGTACTTGAATTCCCTTTTGTAATTGCGAATTCTCTAGTAGGAACTCGACTTATGCAAATGCTAAGTCTGCGATATGTTGAACGTGGTATTCCTATGAATTTAAACTGCATTTTTTAATTTTTATTTTATTATTATATTTAAGAAAATATGCAAAGCTTCTTTAGACTGTATATAAATATATACATTTGAACATGCTTAGTGCATCTAAAAAAACAAAACAAATAAATCCACTATAGTCGATACAACACAAAGGCTACTTTTTCATTAACAATTACACCGAGAGTTCTTTCCCGAGATGTCTCCACTTACTTTTGATCCTCACTTTATAATGTTGAGTGTTTATCAAATAGCATTCATTTTTTTTAAATCTTCTATGACTCACCTGAGAATTGAACCCTGGTCTCTCGGCCTATTAATGAAACTCTAATCATTATGATAAGTGAGGCAATATGTAGCCATCAGAGGTTAAAAATAATTTTAATGGTAATATGGGTTCAAGGCCATCGGGGTTTTCATTCATTTCTGGAAGATGTCGAGTATATATAAAACTCGTTTTAAAAAAAAAAAAATCATACAATCGATGCTGAAGTGGAGCAGATAAATCGATTCCTTATGAAGACACTCGCAAGTTCCTAGTTATACTCCGAATTATACTTTTATAAACAATACCTGATATTCCCAAATGGTCACCCATCTAAATACTAAGCAGACTAAACTTGACTTAACTTTAGTTATCTTATGACAACTATTGTGTCTATATGCTTTAGCAATAAATCAAAACTGGTTACACCTGTTATCAGAATATCCACGGGAATTTAGAGAAAAAATAATGATAATATTAATAATATGATTAATAATTCATGATAGCTATTAAGATAGCTGGAATGGTTAAAAAATGTGGGCTGATAAAATATGAGTTAGATTGGAATGTAAATTCTCCGCATTTTGAATACAAGGGTTATTTTGACAGGTTGTGAGTTATGATTTGAATTAAGAAATAATTGTTTATGCTATATTCTTTAGAAAAGTTTTTAATTGAAAACCATTTTTAATTTCAGAAGAGTTTCTGATGGGTTCCTAATCTGTTTAAGTCTTGGACCTGAAAAAGAGTTTTTGGTGGATAGCTGATCTTTATATGTCCTGGAGATGAAAAAGAGTTTTTTGTGGGTAGCTGATCTGTATAAGTCTTGGGCTTTAAAATTTTGCAGGCAAAGAGTAAATACGTTTTTCGGGTGAGCATAAAAAATTATGTGTGGGAATTCTAAAATATCCAATTTTGTTATGAGGCGATTCCGGTTTCTGATTGGTTGCTAGCAGAGCCTGGATCCATTTGATTGGTCAGTTCCTATCGCAAGTGGAAGTAGAATCTTTCAATTTTCTTTATAATCATACCCTCATTATATATATAAAACATATCGCAAAAAAAAAAGAACGAAGAAAACCCCATTTAGATAAATACTATTAGCAATTAAAAACACGAGACCAATTAACAAGGACATCCTGTGCTTTGTTCCCCAGTGGAGCTTCGTCAGGACGCTTACTATATCAGCAATCGAAAAACAACAAAGGAAAGATTGTACCCATATAGTGAGCACATCCTGTCTCTTGTTTCCTAGTGGATCATTGGCTGGAGCTCATTGTACATAAAGAAAGGCATTTGAGAGCATAAGAATGCTGGCATACATCAGTAGTAAAAGTAAGTGTGATAAATTCTGAGTCCGAGTCCGTATTTTAAAACAGCTGAAAAAATACTTCTTGGAAATACTGGACGAATTTACTGTCTGAAGAAAAAGAAGGTCGATTTTCAGTTCTCTATAGTTCTAATGTAATATCTACATAATCATAAGAAGAAACGTCACATATGATAATTTCAGGAACTTTACAGATTTTCGTATGTGGCCACTGCAAATAAGTTAGAGAACTGTAACATTAAACACCTGCTAATATCTATATTTGGTTCAATTTTGAATTCGAGTAGGCTTGCAGCATACTACAAACAGTTACGTATAGAATCGTTTTAATTTGTGAATATGAAAAATCCGATCAAATAAGATTGCCGGTGCTGGGCCTTTCCACATTGTTTCTATTTTATGGAACTACAGACAAATGAGAAAATTAATGTTGCAGTTTTTGGAAAATCCCCATGGAGAAGAAATTATTTTCTGTCCACTCTGTTCATGATTAATAATTTTGGACTAGCAGGACCCATGGAAATTGCACGGTAGTTGAAAATTTTTTTAAACATATTATAAATAAGATCAATAAAAAATAAAATAACACAAATAACGACGAATTTAAAACAAATTTTTAGCAAATTCTTTTTTTTTTTTTTTTTTTTTTTTAACTTTTAAAGCTAAAAAGAATTGATATAAAAATTTCGATTTTTTTTCTTATGAAAATTCAACACACAACATTTTGTTTTGTTCTTTTTCTGAATATTTTTTTATATAAATTATAAAGGAACAGATGTCAATTCACTTGCAGTTTTTTTTTAATTTTTAAAAAGAAACTATAATAATAATAATAATAATAATAATAATAATAATAATAATAATAATAAAAACTTACAATATGACTTTTTTTTTAAATTATAAAATAAAATAGCCAATTTGAAACCGTAAACAGACAGCCATGTTTTGGGTGTCTTTTTTTTAATTTTCAGAGGGGAAATGGTTTAATGATTTTTAACCGATAAAAAGCGACTATAAATTGGGCTAATTTTTTCTCATTAATTAATGTTTGCGATGATCGTTTTTTTGTGACACCGGACGTTCATAGCCTGAGGCAATGGAGGGGTATAGGCCATCTACAACTTTGTAGATGCTTTTGTAGCGAGGAGTTCTTTTTCTCGGGGTGAGGGTGCTGGTTCCACGCCTAACCTTCCCAGAAGGTACATACAGCGCCTAGCCTTCCCAAATTGTCACCCATCTGGTATTGGCCAGGCTCAATGTTGCTTAACTTTGGTGATCTGGCAAGAACCGGTGTGTCAACGTGATTGTGCCGTAGATGATACCGAGCGTACGGACAAGTAAATCAATATTTAAATTATTATTGGGGACCCCCCCCCCTCTGCTTGAACATGATGGAAGAAAGAATCTGCTAGAAAGTTTGTTACAGAAGAAATAATTTCAAAGACGGGGTCATTTCTCATGGACCTTAAATTACCTTTATGTTAATGAGATATAAAAATACTAGGCTTTTTGCCTGTTAAAAGCGAGCAAAAGTTATAGCCGGTTGACCTAGAATGAGTGTTTTTTTAAGTGATGGTTTAATACGATTTAATTTGTGCTCGTTTCTACATTAAATCCCCATTCATATTAGTCCCTAATTGTGCATCGAATGGATACCATAATCTCTGCATTTCATCATAAAGGCCCATACAAAAACATCCATTCAATCAGATCAGCATTATAGTTTCCAATGAAAAGTGTAACATCATATACTGATTCCTATTAATTCATAACCATACATCAAACGAATACCATAATTCTCAGTTCGCTGTACCTTATCATACCAAAAATTCATACAAAATTTCAGCCGGATCTTCCCGGTAGTTTCCGAGAAAAGATGAAACGGATAGACAGAGAGACAGAGAGACAGACTAAGAGAAATAAAATATAGATTCAAATCAAACAGAGTTAAAGAATGATTATAAAATCGATGAACAATGTTTTCTATTTAAAAATTCATATCACATTCAACTGCATGCAACGCTTCATTATAAGTAAAAAAGGAGAGATTGATAAATTTCGTTTATTCCTCTCTTTAGAGATTTTATTATCTTTTAGAAAAATAACATTTCAATTCTCATTATTATCCGATGGCGCTCTTAATAAGCTGAACGATGAAAAACAATTTTGTTCAAATCAAAGTACTTAATCTTTTAAATATGTTCCTTATTTTCCTATCGCTCATTTCACTGTTCACATTTATGTTTCTCTAAAGGATGTACGTTAAGCTATTGGCATTAAACGCTGCATATAATTGCCAAATAAATGGCGCAATTTGTGGTTGTTTTATTGCTTGCTAATATTCATTTCAAATGCATATTTTTGAGGCCATGAAGTGTAATGAATTCTGTTGTTTGTCGATTTTCTTTTTTGAAAAAAAAAAAAAAAAAAAAAAAGAAAGAAAGAAACATTCTATATTGATTCGGCCATAATTCTAAGCACACACTGTATTCGTCGATAATGTAGCTATTAATGCAGTTTACAAATTATTTTATACCAAAGACACAAATTGAAAAATCAGCCAGAATATATCATGAATCTAAAAACATATAAACCATGTGATTATGAGAGATTATTACACCTTTTAAAAGACAATTTTATATCTTTCAAACAAACATCACCGCAGGATTACACCCCTGTACTTGTTTTATAAGTAGCTTATAGCACTAGTACAACCTCGACGTAAATACCCTCGACTAACCCATTAAAACACTATTAACATCACCAATTAAAAAATTGCCTATTAATATTACTAAAACGCATGGAGTATTGGTGCCACATCTGAGTTGGCGATCTATCACTAGTCTCTCCCTTAGACAGGGTCCCAAAAGAGTCTCCAACCTAATAGGTCCTGCATTATCAACCAAGTTCCAACCTCTATCCCAATATTGCATCTCTGTGCCTACTTTCCAAGTATTTTAATGCAATGTGCTATGACGTACTTGTAGCACTTGTGCCCCATTCTCAATACGACGATTTCCAACCACTTGAGAGATTGGAAAGACAAAAACTTGATAAATGGGTGCCTCACGAATTGAACAGCAACCAAAAGAAACGCCGTTGTGAAGTGTTATCTTCCCTTCTTTTATGCAACAAGAACAACCCGTTTCTCGACCCAGTTGTGACTTGCAATGAAAAGTGTGTTCTTTACAATAACCAGTGATGCTCAGCTCTGTTGTTAGTCACTGACAAAGCTCCAGAACACTTCCCAAACCCAGAGTTTCACCAAAAGAAGGCCATGTTGACTGTTTGGTTGTTTGCGATCGGTCTCATCCATTACAGTTTTTTTGAATACAGGAAAAACCATTAGGGCGGAACAGTGCTGTCAACAAATGGATGAAGTGCATCAAAAACGTCAACAACAACACCCAGCATTAGTTAATAGAAAAGGCCCAATTCTCTTCCACAACAATGTTCGATCGCATGTTGCTAAACCAACCCTGCAGAAGTTGAACGAATTGGGTTACAAACCTCTGGCTCATCCACCATACTCTACAGTCTTCTCACCTACTGACTACCACTTTTTCAAGCATCTCAACAACTTCCTGCATGAAAAATGCCTCAAAAACCTAAGCGATATCAAAAACACCCTCAGCGACTTCATCGCCATCAGAAAGCAATATTTTTACGTTACTGGCATAAATGCATTTGCTTTGCGTTGGGTAGAGTGTGTTGATTCTGATGGTGATTATTTCGATCAATGGAATTTTTGTTTGAACCGATATATGTTCATCTGAATTTAAAAGTTAAAAACCGCAAGAACTTTCTTGTCAACCTGATAGTACGCATAAAAATTTGTGTTTTGATCAAAATTCTGCTTGCTAAAGAAGATGACATTTTTCCTTGGCTGTATGCGATGCTGAACAACATCCAAACTTTCTTTTGTTTTTCCTTATTTGTTTTTCGCACCCCTCCTCCACTCTTCATACACACACACACCATCACGTTACACTTCTTTGCAGTGGAAGACCAGATAGTGAAAACGGCACCGAGGCAGGAGAAACAAAAGAACAAAGACTACGTTAGGCAGAAAGGGAATAAAAGAACCGAAAGAGGATCTCAAAGAACAAATATCTATCTCCTGTGCTCGCATCGAGACAAATGAGAAAGACAAAACTTTTGCTAGGAACAAAGAGCAATCAACGAAGAACAGATGTTTAATTTTAGTCGCCAGCAAAGACATCATATCAAGTAAACAATGTTGCTTTGATTATAATGAAAGCTTAGCAATTCATTTATCTTATGCCTTCTTACCAAGAATACTGAACGGCATGTTCAGATTTCTTGGAATCTTTCTCGTTTTGTTTTTTCATTAGTTGTTTTTATGCAGGTTTAATCAATACACCACTACTTAATCATCTTCAGGTGTTATATAGTTTGATGAATGCTATTGCTCTCCGCCTCTCTTTCTCTCTCATCATTTTTTGTCTCATAAATGAATGTAATACATATAGTCTTCAAATTATAAATAAACATATATGAATATAAATAAATACAAGTAAACATAAATGAACAAATAAACATAAATAAACATTTATAAATATAAATAAATATAATAAACATAAATAAACAAATAAATGAACATAAATAAACAATTTCAACCATAACTTATTTTATTTTTACAAGGTGATCACCACTTATCAAGGCCCGGAAACCACTCAGGGATAAGGGTTATTGCATGTACAGTACGTTAGTGTGGGGATTTAATAAAAATGTCTACTTAAGGGGGCAGTTCATCAGGAATTTGTTTACGCTGGACTTGAAAACATCCAGGTTGTAGTTATATGGGAAGCAGGCAAACGGAACAGGGTTCCACAGGCGTGCAGTTTTAAGAAAGAAGCTGAGTTCATGGAATCTACGTTTTGATTTAGGCACAGATAAAGAGTGGGGAAAATTTTGGACAGTGGTTTCAGCTAGACGGGTGTTTTTCGTAAAAGATTTGTGAGGGAGGACTAGAGATTGGAGATCAGACGAGCACCTTCCATGAAAATAACGATAAAACAAAGATAGGCTCACAACGTCTCTTCTGTGGGAGGGACGTTGCAGGGAAGAGAAAAGGGCATCCCCCACTAAGCCACGAAGTCTATTTTGTACTCTGTCAAGGCAGGATAGGCTATTTTAGCAGCTCCTGCCCAGATATGGCAGCAGTATTCCATCTTTGTGCGTACTTGGCTTTTATATAGATAGAGAATTGCATCAGTAGTGAGATATCTTCCGGAGCGGTAGAAGGATCCCACCATCTTTCCAGCAACCTTGGCAACAGACTTGATGTACATGTTCCATTTCAGATCAGGAGTAAAGGTCAGGCCCAGAAGCTTGTCAAAACATGGGGCTTCTCCTAGACGAGAGCCATCCATTTCAATTGATGCCAGCTGGGGATCAGAGCGTTGATGATGTAAAGATAGGAGCTTGGTTTTAGATGCATTAAAAGGTAACCAGCCACCTCTTCCTCTTCCTGTTGTTTATATGAAAAACACAATTTCAGTCATAACTGTGCTCTATATGAAAAACACAATTTCAACCATAACTGTGCTCTATATGAAAAACACAATTTCAACCATAACTGTGCTCTATATGAAAAACACAATTTCAACCATAACTGTGCTCTATATGAAAAACACAATTTCAACCATAACTGTGCTCTATATGAAAAATACAATTTCAACCATAACTGTGCTCTATATGAAAAAGACAATTTCAGTCATAACTGTGCTCTATATGAAAACACACAATTTCAACCATAACTGTGCTCTATATGAAAAACACAATTTCAACCATAACTGTGCTCTATATGAAAAACAATTTCAACCATAACTGTGCTCTATATGAAAAACACAATTTCAACCATAACTGTGCTCTACATGAAAAAGACAATTTCAGTCATAACTGTGCTCTATATGAAAAAGACAATTTCAACCATAACTGTGCTCTATATGAAAAAGACAATTTCAACCATAACTGTGCTCTTTATGAAAAACACAATTTCAGTCATAACTTATTTTTAATCTATATTAAAAAGACACTTTCAATCGTAAAAATTTTCTATATAAAAACTTCAATTTCAGTCACAACTGTTTTTTATATTAAAAACACTTCAGGCATAAATGTGTGTATTGAAATAAAATTTCAGCCATAACTATTGTCTATATTTAAAACAATTTCAGTCAAATATTTTCTATATTAAAAGAACAATTTCAGTCATAACTAATTTCTATATTAAAAATACAATTTCAGCCATAACTATTGTCTATATTAGAAAAGACAAATTTCATTCGTAATTGTCGTTTGAAAATATTGAAAAAAAAATAGTTATACTCGTTGTCTATAATGAAGCAAATATTTCAGTCATAAATGCTGTCTATATAGAAAGTAAATATTGTTTACTAACAGATAAGGTGGGAGGAATTATGCTAATATTCTAAAGAAAAGAAAACTCCAAATGAATCACTTCCATTTTCTTATGGAATAAAAAAAAAAAGCAAACAAGAGAAAACCGCTAATTCTTGAAAGGAAGTTATTGAAATTCCAAAACAAAAGTCATAATGAAATGTCCCACCTGCTGAAGAAGGAGAAGCCATATCTGTCGATCAATTCTGTTTGTATGTGGCTAAATACTTTCTGCTTGATTTAACCATTTTCCTGCTGTGTCTCATCTAAACATCTGTTCAAATCTCTAATCTCATCAAACAAAAGTCTCGTTCCTCTCGGAAATACTGTAATAGACACGTGAAATACTCAAAACAAAAGATGATCTATAAATTTTGCCATGCTGAATAGATCTGCAATCGAGAGAAAAGGTGGACAGAATGATGCAGCATTTAGCAGCATGCGGAAAACGGAACCAAAGAAAAGAGTTTTGACTTTCAGCTGAGCCTACTTATGTCTACTTTACACTTGTGTCTGGCATGAATATCTCCCCCAGATTCATTTGTAAATGGAAATAGTAACAAAGATGGAAACCATCTAACACTATAATGTAGACCAACTTAGAGATAATTACTTCAACTAATAAAAGCTGTGTTTTTGATTAAGGGCAAAGGATGTTATGGGTCGGCTATTCTTCTGAATAGGTGATATGTAGAGATTTTCAATCCTCTCATAGTAGTCGTCATCATTCAACTGTCAATCTATCAATCCCATTAACCTTTATACACAGGCGGATTTCATTTTTGATAAGTGGTGACACATCAGTAGAGCAAAAGAAACTTATATCACATATCTAAAACCTGCATATTGTTATGATGTGTACGCTTAATCAGAGTGTGTAGTGATGATGTTATTTCAAACTTAAGCTTGACTGACAAAAGAAAATGTTATTTCAAACGTTATTATGACTGACTAAAAAAATTGCATTTTCAAATTTGAGGATAATTGACAAACAAAAATGTTATTTCAAATTTTAATGTGCCTGACAAAAAATGTTTCAAACTTGTGCATGACTGACCAATGAAAATGCTATTTCAATTTAAGTCTGACAGATCAAAAAAAATCGCATTTTCGAAACTCTTAGGTCAATTCAACACCTTTAGACACATTAAAAGCTATAACAGCGATTGACACATTAGTTTAGTAATTCTTGTCCCTTGAAATTCTAAAATATAAATCTATATCTAGAAAAGTGAAATTATCTATGTGTCTGTCTGTCTGTATACATTTCCCTACCAAATTACTCTATCAATTTTCAGTCTAGAGACTCGAGATTTAACATAAGGGGTATTGAAATTTGGGGAAAACTTTTTAATTGGTTTTTGGCCGGAAATTTTGCTGTGAAAGGGTCAAAGTTCAACAATCTGACCTTTAAAAACTCTACTAAACTCTTCGCCAATTTTAGGTCTAAACACTTGAAATTTTAGATTTAGGTTACTTGGACATGGATCAAACTTTTAATTTGATTTGAGCCCAAAACAATAAATGTTAAGGGGTTAAAATTGAGGTAAAAGTTTAAAAAATTTGACCTCTCAGCCAATTTTTGGTCTAAACATTTGAAATTTTACATAAAGTGTATTCAGACACAGGATAAGGTTTCTGGTCGAAAATTTGGCTACCAAGGGGTTAAAATTCAAAAGATTTTACCTTTGCAGTCTTTACCAAACACCTCTACCAATTTTAAGTCTAAACACTTGAAATTTTAGATGTAGGTTACCTGGACATGAATCAAACTTTTGAATATATATATATATATATATATATATATATATATATATATATATATATATATATATATATGCATATAAAGTTATGAACAGTACATAGGGCCCGAGCAAAGCTGGTCTGAACTGCTAGTATTTATTAAAAAACAAACTTAAGATCAACAAGCTTACGAATGGATGGGAAAAATGACTCACAGAGACATAAGCACATGTATCAAAAGTGTTAATTCCTAAAGCTATCTTTTGAATAGATCATATTTTTATTTAGTACTAGTAGATAGACCCGACGTTGCCCAGGATTGAATGAGGATTAAGGAATGTTCCACACTTCCAATACTTTTATTATTAATGAAATTAGTGAAATTGCCCATTTTCAATCAAATCAATTGATTACCGGCTCTAGTCAAAGTCACACGATGGTGCACCAGTAAGACGCTTCACATGCCCCCTCTGCAGTGACTTAATCCATATTACATTGTAGTTTACATTGCATTGTAGAGAACCTAATTTTGACTTTATGAAATTATTTTATATAATGGCTTAAGTCAAGTATCATGGTTCAATTGTGCTCTAAACAAAAACATTTATTTGTAACGTTCCCAATCTTATCAAAGAACATACTGCTGATTTTATATACCAGGCCTTTCTGCTTGTGCGGTGATAAAACTTCTCAAATGCACTTGTGATGTTAGGTTGTATTAACATCGGTCCAAATCGGAATGTTCCTTCCTTAATCGTATTTTTTCAACGCCACTTTTTCATACTTATCCTATTCTTATTCAAAATCGGTATAAGAACACTCCTAGACACAAAGTACATCTGTGTGAAATTTCAAAAGAATCAGTCTAGCCGCTCTGGAGTCGATAGGGAACAAACTTACAGACACACAAAAAAGTGCTTTTTATATATAAGTAGAGACAGAGATTTGGCTCATTCGTGCGAATTATGTTGAGAATTTTCAAAGATTTGATGAGGACAGACAAGCATTAGTAAATGTATAATCTCTATCCAAGTTGATCATCACAAGCAAAGAAGCTGAAAGACAGATTAATCAAAATTGTACACGTCACCTGTAAAGAAAATGCCTTCCATTTTTTTGTTTGTTTTTGCATTATATGATTTGAATTACAATTTGGCATTGAAAAGAATTACTTATGCATTAAAAATCTAGATCGGATGTCTAAAGATATGAATGTTATTCTCTTATCTATAAATAGTGGAATTTTCATTGACATGTACATGCAACTTGTATCTTATATTGTCTATTTATAAAAGGAACTAAAATAAAGCAAGTTTCCAGTGTTTTCTTTTTGGAGAAATAAAATGAGACTTTAAAAGCTGCAGAGAGATTGTTGAATCATTATTATTTACTGAGGTTAATCACTGGAATACGAAACGTTACTTAAAAATTATCTGATTTTTTATAAATC
The DNA here is from genome assembly GCF_053919585.1 of Euprymna scolopes. NCBI lineage: Eukaryota > Metazoa > Mollusca > Cephalopoda > Sepiida > Sepiolidae > Euprymna > Euprymna scolopes. The sequence continues at coordinate 28,544,470 of NC_136488.1, forward strand.
AGCATATTTTGTATGTGTGTGATCATCCTTGTTTCTTATGCGAATATCATATTTTTATTAACGTATATAATAAAATGATGAAACCATTTTCCTGCGTTCAAGTTAAGTAAAAGGTTTATTTTAGAGACGGCAAAATTTAAATCAAAATAAATCACAGATAAATATTTTTACTATTCAAATATGTGGTTTTTATTCAAAAGATTCACTCTTGTCATCTATGATTTAAATACAATTTCCGGCATGTGGACTGTGCATATACGGTGTAATCTAGAGGTTCAATTTTCACAACTTTACACATTAAATTAAGCTGTAATAACGCATCAAATGCTGTCTTCCAAGTGGTCTACTGTATCTGATTTATCAGTGCAGACATGGGATTTATAAGAAACTAATAGGGTTTAATCGCACAAACAAGGTGGCCAGTTTCTAGGCCCATTCCATGAAATTATTCGTTCATCAAATGTTTTTCCTCAGTAAATTGATTGTATTGCATGCTGTGTGGCATGTGGCTCTGTCCTGCTGAATCTACATGATTAATTGCCAAACCAAGCTGAACTCAAAATACCGATAGTTGCCAAATCTGCAATGAAAATGAGTTGTCAATTTAAAGTTCGTCGTCTCTAAAGAAACACTCTATATTCAGAATAGATTTTAATTTAAAACAATTTTATTCAAGCAGTAATCCAATGATTAAACGATAATTGTGAAATATATATATATATATTTAAAAACGACCTTAAATATTTGGTTTATTCCGACTACTGTCCCCATCTTGAATTACGTTCACAACGTTTTGGTTGATGTAACTTCCGACTTTCTTTAGGTATATCTTGTTGAATTCGGGTATGTTTCTGCCGAACTTGTAAATCTGAGCAGAATTTCGAATGGAACTATGTTGCAATATTTTTTTATATAATAAGAGGGTATGATTAACGAAAATTGGAAGGTTCTACTAACAAACACTGGCAACAGGAACTAACCAATCAAATAGAGCCATGTTTTGCTAGCGACCAATCAGAAACCGGAATTGCTGGATGAAAATATTGGCTCTTTTAGAATTCCCGCATGTAATGTTTTGTGTCCACACAAGAAAGATCTTTGCTTTTTGTTTACAAACTTTTTAAGTTCAAGACTTAGATAAACTACATACTGATAACTCTTTCTCATCTTCAGCACTTTTACAGATTAGCTCCCCATCATAAACTCTTCGAAAATTAAACATAACTTTCAATTAAAAAAAACGTTTATTTAATCAAAGAGGGTAGTATGCTCTCGTTTCGTCAGCCATGACTGGGTAAACATCTTAAGCATTTTGCCGTTGTATACTTAGTATCGCCTCAACTGAAGATTAAACCTTCATTCTCCAAAAGAGTATTACTTACTTTTTCCAATCCTAAAATATCATGTCACTGAAACACTTCATATAATAAGGTGAAAGTGACTATATGCGATAATGACATATTTTCTGCATTATTTTATTTGCTTTCTGTCAGCTTTCTTCTTTGTGTTATTTTTATTAAAGTAATCTTGACTAAAAACTCTCTGATGATTTAAGTAGCATTGAGTCAGAACAAAAATGATGGAACTACAAAAGATATCCTGCAGCTAAGGAGCTTGTCATACACAACTATCTAAAAAGGCCATTAACTTTAAATGGTAAAATAGGAACCAATTTTAAAGCCATGCTACAATTAAGTTATTGGTGATTCTTCAACCCATATTACTTTGTTACTATCAGGTCAGTGCAAAAGTTTTTGACGATTTGTGGAAATGGCATTTTAAACAATTGTAATTTATTTTATGCATAGTTATTATACTTAAAGATATCGCCATGATTAATTTATAACTTTTTCTTTCAGTATTTTAATGGTGAATGCTCTGACGAACTACAAACACTTGTGCCCCCCTCGACGTAAATACCCCTGACAAACCTGACAAGCAGCTAAATTCCACCACTATGCATTAGAGATTCCTAGATGTAAGAAAGCCTTCTACTCCAATAGTTTCTTCTCCAGAACTGCTAGACTTTGGAACTTCTTTCCAGAATTCTGCTTTCCCAACTGTACTGACATGCAGAAGTTCAAGTGCAATGTTAACAAACAATTTGCTGTTCATTTCCATTCATAATATCCCTGCAACTTATGTCCCCGATAACAGCCCTCTACTTCAAAGTGGCACTGTGCCTTGTTTGGGGTGAAAGTTGAATAAAAATAAAAGATTATTAAAACGTCATATTTTTCTGCAATATTTCCACCCATGTTGATCTGAAAACAATCTTTTTTACTTAACAGAAACAGAGTTATCTACCATCATGATAATGCTCGTTCTCACGCAGCACTACTGACCAAAGATCCAGAAGAATTTGGTTTGGAAATCTTGCCTCATCTTGCATATTCTACTGACCTGGCTTCCTCGGATTATCACTTATTTTAAGGATTACAAAACCATTTACATGGTCTTCGGTAAACATCACAAGAGGAAATTGAACATGAATTAGATTCATATTTTACATACAAATCTACAAGCGATGCATTTATAAGCTCGTTGACAGATGGAACCAAGTCATAGAGAGCAAAGATTGTTAGTGTTATGAATAAAGAGTTTCAGAAACACAGTTCCAAGATGAAAAATTGTTGCACCGACCTAATACTTTGTTTTGAGTGATAGTCTTAGGTAGTTTACATTTTTGGATTAAATATTTCATTTATTTAATTCAAATGAGTTTTGCAGTTTTCCTCATGAACTTCTTAGATAAATTACTTAAAGAAAAATACAGATAAAACGTAATATGATTTAATTTGGTAATACACTAATCTCCCAGAAACAAAGAGTGAGATAAAAAGTTTTGATATTTTTTCAAGGAAGAACATTGAAGGTTTAAAAACAAAATACAACAAAAAAAACTCAGTTTAATTTTTGGCGTTATTAAAACTTGTAAATCGCTTGAAGTTTATTATTTATTCATTTATTTAGGTTTTAACAACCAGAATAAAGACAGTTTTAATATTGATAATCTTTAGTTAACCAAGTATTGTGTTAAGTATACAGTGTTAGATAAAAAATCATCTTCTTTAGTAGTATTGGATATTTTTTCTGACTGCAAATAAGGATATAGTTTTCAAAACTGAATTCGTTATTTTTTGATAATTTTTGTTTTAAAACTCTTTGGGGGTTACAGTTAAATTTGTTTTTGCATTTTTTTTTTATTTCCGGTTTCTGATTAACAAATGGGGCGACGGTAATAAGCAATATATAGCTCCTTCTGATTGGATAAGTAGTTCAGCTTTATTAGTTGTCATGCAAGAAACATCAATGTGATTGGATAGTAGATTTTCCAGAAATCACGAGTTTTTAATTCCTTTAACTCAATGTGTGTTTTAGTTATTTCGTTATATCTTCTCTTAGCTTCAATGATTCCTTCTTGCTGTAATATTTTTTAAATTCTTTTTTCGTATGGGCACTTTTATTGAAAGTACACTCATGGAACTCTAATTAACAAAGTAATCTCCTCCGGCTGCAATGCATTTGTTGTACTATTTCAACAACTTCTAGAAGGCCCTATGGAAGTCCTGTTATGTAAATGTGTCAATTACTTTCATCACAACCTCTTTCATCTTCTCAATTGCCTCATAACAACAGCCTCTAAGGTTTTCCTTGAGCTTAGGGAATAACCAAATGTCACAGGGAGTTAGGTCTGGATTAAAGGGAGGGTGAGGAACTGTCTTAATGCCCATGTCTTTCTTTCTGATCTTTGAGCACCTTTAGAACAAACTTCGCACAAATCTTCCATTTCTTCAGTTTCTCACAAATAATTGTGTGTACAGTTCCCACACTGACATCAAACTGTGCACTTTGTCTCTAGAGACACACAATGGTTTTTATCCATAAAATTCCTTATTTGACCAATCAACTCTAGTGTTTTGACTTCCTTACTCTTCAACACATCTCATCATCCCTCACAGACACCTTGCCTTCCTTGAATCTCTTATGCCACTTAAAAACTGATGCTCAATTCATGCAAGATGGTCCCAAATCAGTCTGAAGCATTCCATACGTTTCTGTGGCATTTTTCCAAGATTAAAACAGAATTTTATTGCATATTATTCTTCTGACATGTCCTCACGTTCAGATTGCATTTTTGAAATTCACCATCTGTGACAATCAGGCTTTAGTAGTGTGCATTCCAATTCCTGATGTATCTGTTCATTTGACCCTGAAGTCATAAAAATCGATCAGTCATCTCATAAGATGTATAGCAATAACATACTGAATTTTCAAGAGTCTACGTCAATTTTTAATGCCTGTACAAAAAAGTCTGGGAACTTTCTGAAGCCACCTCGTATGACAATGACATGCTTGCTGCTTCTGAGCAATATCATCTGCACAGATCAAAGTTAACCATTGTAGAGGGTGGAGTATGGTGTAGAATTTTAATGTGGGGACATTGGCTCATTCAGTCACCTTATTTGCACAATGGTCAGTCAAGAAAGAAAAATATTTACTGCAAAAGACATCTCTGATGGATTTCGAATCTGTCTATTTGAAATATCTCATCATTTTCAGTAATGGCTGTTCAGCTTGGGGTCAAGACTTCTGAGTCATATCACCCATTACCACAAGGTTATCAGCGATCTTGATTAGACTGTGGGAATTTGGCACACGAACCTCGGCAGTGTGATGAAGAATAGTCTGAAAAATGAGGTTGGCTAATTCACACAATCTGGGAGGTGGGTTGGATATGAAACATCCTATGTTGTCTAGGAGTGTGAAATGGAGAAACTATCTGTACTTTTATCAACGGCGTCTGTGTAGTATGAGAATCAAAACCAATCTTGATGGTGGACCTTAAAATCTTCAAAATAATGTATCTTAGCTGTGGGGTCTAATGAGAGTGTTGCATCTATGTTATCAGAGCTAGAGTCGAGCAGGGTACTGCCCTAGGTCGAAGGAGAAGATCAAATAAAATATAACGTAATATATATATATAATGTAAAGTTAATCTAAATCACATTTGATTCTACACTATGTTCGCCAGTCAAAGGGAAAATGTTTCAAATGTAAACTCCAGGTCTATGCATATGTTTATCCTTGGATTCCTCTCGATAGACAAAGGATATCCCAAGTAGGAGCAGCTGCATGTGTAATTGTGAGGCAAGGGTTGTGCAATTTCCAACTGCACCTATCCTGAATCGGTACTGTTCGAGTCCAGTGGCAAGGAGAAGTCCAGGACGACTGGAAACAATGCAGAGATAAGCAGAGAGCACATACAGCACTTGGACGGCTCAAATGGTCACCCATTTAATACTGACCAGGTTGAACGTTGCTTAACTTTGGTGATCCAGTAGGAACCAGTGTGTCAATGTAATTATGCTTTTATATATATATATATTGTCAGTCTTTACTGTAGAGTAAAAATTATCCAATCATGTGAAAACGACTAAAGAGATTTGAGGAGTGTAGGTTAGTTTCACTTCGTACTAGTATATCTGGGGATCTTACTAGAAGAAATAATTCTATGCCATCAATAGTGTTTCCAAACCTACAGATATTTGTGAATACAAGCCTCAAGAGAGAAAGCGAATGTGTTTTTAATTTGATTTTGTTGTATTGTATGGATGTTTTTTTTTCAAGAGTATTTAGTTTTATATGAATTGTTTTGGATTTATATCAGTAAATCACCGGGTACTAATTTTATGACAGTTGATTTTTCGATTTACACCGGTTGTGAATCATATTTTAAGTGTTTTCATTGACTTGATTACTCTATGAATTTTATAATTGTTATTTTTCCTGATAAATTTGACTCATCTGGATTACTGACTATTCTAACAGCAAATATATTCCCAAGATTTTTTGCTCAGAGAAAGATGCATTTACATTTATTTCGACTACTTTTAATCACGAGCATATTTTATATATATATATATATATATATATATATAAATTATTAATAAAACCTAAAAATTATAACTCATTATTTACTGAAGTCTCATCATCATCATCGCAACGTTTTGGCAATTTTCAGACATTGCTGATATTTTTTACTCTTAATCTTTTTTACTAACAAGGCATACTGCCACTTCAAATTTAAGGGGCAACTATTTGGTAACAGATGATTGTGGGGAGTTGAGTAGCAAGATGTTCACGTTATATTTAAACTTGAGTAGGTTACTATGGGCAGGGAAGCAGCAAACAGGGAGGGAATTCAAAAGTCTAACAGTCCAAGAGAAGAAACTATTAGAATAGAAAGATTGGCAGCATCTAGGGATCTTGCCAGGAGAAAGAATGGGATTTAGTTGGAGATGTGCATGTTGAAAGGGCCCGTGCTATGAGTTCATTAGGTAACATTTCATTTAAAGTACTTTTAAAACAGGCACAGGGATGTAAATTGTGGCGATGTGACAGGGCTTGGAGTTTAGTTGATAATGTGGTGGCTATTAAATTTGAGGCTTTTTTTTTGGAATCTGTCTAAGAGTAAGAAACTAGTGATAGATGCACTAACCCAGATGTGGCAATAATATTCCATGCATGTTGGCTTTGATATAAGATTCTCTTGAGTGTAGATGGAGCCCACATATTTCGCAGCAGCCTTGGCAATATGAAATTAAGGATGGAATTTCATTCAAATATTTGTCTTAAAACATTCAGTCTGCCAGGTTTAGCTAATATAAATAATTTACATCTTGTAATGCTATTAAACGTTATATTTGTGGAAAAAGTAAGACCCGGAGGAGAGCACATCACAATTCCTTTAATATATATATATATATATATATATATATATATTTGTACTCATCGACATACAGTCCTGTTTCGTTGTATCACAACTCATCAGTGCCGCTAGACTAGCATCGTTCCCTAGCCAAGGATTGAACCTAGAACCGTCGTGTTGACAGTCGGCAGTTCTCCCACTCGAACATGAAGCCGCCGCTCGTAAATAACTCGTCAAAATGTTTATTTAAATGGACACCCGCCACCACTTTTATAGTGCTCAAATCGCCTGTTTGTAAACAAACAACGAGCTTCGCATTTTTCAGCCAATTATATATATATATATATATATATATATATATATATATATTATACACACACACACACACACACACACACACACACACCCAAGTGGACATAAAATATACTTCAGTAATACTTGATAAGAATTAGATGTCTTTTGTTTTATTTTTGTGTTTAATAATGTGTCTAATATTAAGAGAAAGAGGGAGGATGATAAGTGTTTTGACTGAGAATATCAATAGTTTTATGGACAGCGACATCAGTGAATACATTTCCTACATCAAGTGCCATTATGTGAGTTATTAGAAAATAAATTTTGCAAGAACTCGTTTGTAAAGAAAACATAAAATTTAGGTAACAAAAAAAAAGGGGGAGATTAATTGGTTTAACATTTTCCACTGGATTAGATACTTGTGAAATAATAGAGCATAATGGAAATACAATCTTATGAATTTCGACATTAATTGAAGCCGGTTGGTGATTGCCAATTATTTTCTGAAATTTGAGGAATCTATTTCAGCGTTATGAGCAGTTATTACATGTTTTATATATATATATATATATATATATATATATATATATATATATATATATATATATATATATAGGGTTGTAAAAATGTACCCATTTGCATATATTTTCTTTCTTTCTGCATACCAATCAGAAGCTCGATGTTTTTAAGGCATAACAACAGAGCACATATAAATGAATAAAAATTTGACTATATTCCAAAGTCCAAAATATTATTCATCTTACCAATCATTTTGTTTAAAAAAAAAAAAAAAAAAAAAAATCACTAAATTTATCATTTATGGAAGAACAACCGATATTTTATGTCAATACTGGATATTTCTTCCATGAACTCATCAGAAAAAAAAATAGAAAGTTCTCAGAGAAAAATGCACTCCTCCTCTCCCGAAATACAAAACTCATATCGAATTCATCAAAGTTTTTGTAATCACTATTTACTGTGGGCCGCAATCTTTATATAATATTTAATAAACATATTTATTTATTAAAACTTTAAGAAATATATATGTTTATTTTAAAATATTTCGCACTTGTCTAGTCTTTTAAATTAGTCTTTTTAATTAAATTTTATATAATTAAATAATTATTGTTCTTTTATGCCTATAGTCATTAATGTATCATCATGCTTACGCAATCATCAGTGTAGAATGACAATTCTTGCCAGTCGGGAGATTCAAACCATATATATATATATATATATATATATATATATATACACGCTTAATTCAGGCGCAGACATTAGATAATCCAGAGTGTTTGACCGACGGAAGTCATAAATGTTGCATAAACGCTAGTTAACTGCTTCTTAGTTTATACTTATCGTCCTCAAATATTCTTAATGGGGCTTGGTAGTTATAATAAAAATAATAATTATTCTTTTGTACCTACAAACACTAGTGTTTCATACTTACACAATCATCAGTGTAGGATGATAATTTCTGCCTGTTAGGATATTTGGACCATATATATGATTACTTAATCACATAAATTAATATACAAAAGTATAAATTTATACGTGAACTTTAAGTATTTACTTCAACAGTGCTCAATACGTAGGTAGAGCTAGGTAGTAAGTTATAAAATATATATGGCAATTAAGCTACACAGAATATTCCGCTTTTCATCCACGCTAGGATTCATAAGCCTGATGAATCCTAGCGTGGATGAAACGCAGAATATTCTGTGTAGCTTAATTGCCATATATATTTTATAACTTATTACTATATATATATATATATATATATATATATATATATATATGCACATACTAGCTGTCACAACCCGACGCTGCACGGGAATAGATAGACCACATCAACGTCTTAACCTTGTTAAGTAAAAACCGAAAAGAATTGTTAAATTTTGAATGATTGTGTAATGTACTTAATAGCTTTTACAACTGCTCTTATTAAAAAAAAAAGGCAATTGTTGATAAAATCAATACCATAGAGATATACAAACAACGACAAGAAAAAGAAAAGGATTGAGATCAACATCATTGCGATGGCTACGATAGCTACTATTGCCATTGTTTTCGATTACAACTACTACGATGACGAAATGTGTCAACTAACAACACAGCTACTTATAAGACTTCTGTTAATGAGACGCCAATCGGCAACTGCTAGAGTCAAATGAATTTCCTTGTGTCCAATATGTGATAAGAAGGAATGCGTTTCTGAATTTAGGAGATGGAAATGTTATTTGAATTCTTCAAACTATTATACTCACCCTCAGTTTTGGTCGATGTAACTGATATTTATCTATCAGGTGTGTCTAGGCGAACCCTGGAATCTGCACTGAATTTTGAACAGAATCTAAAGGTATGTCATACTTTTGTGTCATCAACCATGTAGAAGTTCAAAGCAATTTGCAGTTATATTTTATATTCTGAGGATTAAACCTTCAAAACAAACTTACAATGAATTTTACTAAGTAAATAATCCACTATGCCACGGGTCCTTGTTCGACTGAAGGATCCCAGAGTTTGGCAAGATACACCTGAAGAAGGTCAGAGGTTGCTTCGAGCGAAACGTTGTGAAAAAAACAAAACACTCAAGATGAAAACAGTAGTCCGAAGAATCCAAATAATATGAAGTAATGTATTTGTACAAAGCTAAATACATCACAAGAGTCTGATATGTAGCCTAGAGTAGATAATGGAGTTGTTGTTTTTTTTTAATTACTTTAGTTATTACCTCTACCAGGCTAAAAAATGAGAAAACAGCTGCAACAAAAAGAGATAAATTGAAAGGTCAACATGACTGATGGCAACAACTACTTCGTAAGTTCAGAATTCATACCAATATTAGTCCGACAGAATCTCTTCCAGGAATTTTTATCTTTGGCACCCCCAAATTGACAGAGATTAGACTATTCATGTAATGATCCGGTCCCTGTTAATTTTTCGGTGGGAGTTTAGTTCTGTGAGGTTCAACCTCAGAGGCTTTACTTTCTCTCTTTGAGAAGAGGTTAGTTTCTTGCTCACCAGGGAATGCCGACGGGGCTGCACAGGCACTTTTTGCAAGTCAGAATGCTCTTCTTCAGGGGCACTGACTTCTCAAGCCCACTTTCCAACCCTGATGTCTAAGTTCTTGCAGTGAGAGAGAAATAAACAACCTCTTCTATTTTTGAGGATAGTTTGCTCACTGTTGTCTGAGTTATGGTCCCGTGCAGGAACTCTTCATCATTTAAAAATTATTGTACATATAAAAGTTACACCTTAACACTTACTCCACTATTATATGTGATGTTATACCTTCTTTCCCAGTCTAAGCAAGCTTCGGTAACCCTACTAGTATATATATATATATATATATATATATATATATATAAAGCAAGACATTTATCTTTGTGTGTCTATCGATACATTAGTTATCATTGATTGATTTCTAGATGTTTTAATCGGTTTTTAAATGATTAAGCAAGCTCTTTTCGGGTATGTTGTCAGTCAGGGAATTTTTTTCTTTCTGCCCCCAAATCAACAGTCTAGAACATTTTAAAAAATTATCTCATCTCTGTTCATGCCGGTATACATCTGGCCCTGTGCAATTTTAGGAGGTCCACCGTCCCAAGATTTGCCTTCTCTATGCTAGAAGGGGTTAGTTTATTGCTAACCGCCTGAGGCAACCATACCGGAGAATACCAATGGGGTTGGCCAAGCAATTTTTATTCAGCCAGTGTTCTTTTTCTAGGGCGCTGATTTCAATATCCCACTTTCTAATCTTGTGTCACATCTATTGCTGTGGGAAGGAGATAGATCCTAGGCCTTTTGGCTAAAATCAAAGTATAGTATCCGTTCTATCCTCTGATAGTTATGGAAAAAGATCTTAATGCAAGGAAAACCCAGCACTCTAAAAACATGCACCTTGAATTGGGACTAAAAAAAATCTGCTTCAGTCTGGAAAGATTTCTTCCTTTACTGACTGAGGATAAAAAAGATAGAGGTGTAGTATCAGAACAGGTATTACACTTTGCTTGCAGCCAGAAGACAAGTCATAACAAGAGAAAGGGAGCAGACACAAAGATGCTCCTAGGCATCACCTTTTTCTTTCTAATTTAGTTCAATATATCCTGCTACAAAGCGGCATCAACATTTGTGAATTTGCTATTTTTTTTACAATGACATGTTCTTCATTTGATTGATGCGTCGATATGATTAAAATGAAGATAATGGTCTGAATAGAATGACGGCCATATTAACGAGTTTTAGTATTCTTCACTCGAGTGAAGAGGAAAAAATATAAGAGTAACAGGAATGGTACCATTTTCTTTGCCACAATGCATAACAAAACGTTATTCTCGAAATAGACAGATACAAAGCCGTGATAAAACTAATTGCAATAGACTTACATGTCTATACACGCATGCTTTTCTGCAACTAAAATAAAACCAAAAGAAAATGAGCAACAATATATATATATATGTATATATATATATATAATGATGGCGATAAAAATAATAGCTGTTAAGTACATGCCAAGTGATTAGTATTGAATTGGATATAGAATCTCCCGAGGAGTGAATAGTTCTAGGAATTTATTGGGATATGGTTGGGGATAGGAAAGGGGCAGGGAACCGAGCTGGAGACAGACAACTCATGATTCTTTCACCAGACAGCCTAATGCTTTTCCAGGATGGGAGAGCCTGCATTTAAGCAGAAAATAATAATGGTGTAGCAACGTGTCTTAAAGAGCTTTTTATTGTAAATATTTTTTTTTTAAGGCCCGTTTGTCTGTAATATAAGTCTATTGTACACATGTTTTTCAACCATTGAGACAATGACAATATTTTGCAGAGAAAATAATCAATATTGTTTGAGACGAGTGTAACCCCCTATAAAAAAACAATGACAGGGGAAAACAATTATGCTTCGCCAGTACTCACACTAATATTCATATAAAATAACGCCTGAATAATTTAAATTAAAAAGTAAGAAACGAAAACGTCTCAAACTGGAATATTTATAAAAGAAAAATGGAAAGATAAACGTATAAATCGCTATAGAAAGAAATAAAAAAGAAATAAAAAAGAAATAAATAAAAAAGAAATAAATAAAAAAGAAAGAAATAAAAAAGAAAGAAATAAAAAAGAAAGAAAACGTCTCATTAAGGAAATAGATTGTAAGCGGGGGGGGGGTTGTCTGATTTGCTTTATGAATTCCACTAAATATTTGAAATTCATTTGTCAGCCAATTTTTTACTCGCTAACTTTCATATGATGGCACAGATATATAATTATACATCTAAAAAATACACTTTTCTCTTTATTACAGATCCGGAGATTATTTTTCTACGTTTATAACATAGTACCAAAATACTATGTTTAGTTTTCTAGAATTAAAATTATTAATTAAAATATGAAAAACAAAAATAAATATTCTATCAAATGCAGAATTTTTTTTACATACTAGTGGGATCTGTGGGATATTCTGCATTGCCCGGAAATAAGTGATGAATCTAAGAAACTCCTGCTACTAACCTTATACTCCATGTTGCTATTTTTTTTGTAATTTAGTAAAGTAAGCCTGCAGCACTCACACTAGGTGGGTAGAATCAGTTTCCTCTGAAAAAGGAAGTCTCAAGGGAATATCAAATTCATAAGTGATTCCCAGTCGTATGTGTATCCCTGTTAGGGAAGATTACTACGTTAGGTTTTTACAGGAAAGTGTTGACCTCCTCCTACATACAGCACCTAGTATTCCCAAATGATCACCCATCTGATACAGATCAAATTCAGCATTGATTAATTTTGGAGATCTAATGAAAACTGGTGTGTCAATGTAATTATGCCAGATATATTTGAGACATTGTAACTTATCTGTCATTTTCCAAGTTATAAATAAAAAAGTATAGTGTTATCTTTGCTGTTTATGGATGTTCAGTGTGAATGCGGACCACAAGTATGTGTTTTACCAAATATTCTTTCTGGTGTAATGGGTGATAGTGACAGAGATATTAGAGATAGTAGTGTTAGAATGAAAAAACTTTCCCCGCTTTCTGAATGAGGATTTAGCAAAATATCCATCCGGACTAATTATTAAAAGTAATGAGAACACGGACCAATAAATTGGCCTAAAAGCACTGATGAAACAGGTTTTTTATCTCCCCACTTCGAAACCGTCTTGCTTGCAGGTCATAACCAGATGGAGTTGAGGGTCATATTAACCTCATCACTTACCATGTCATTTTTCAACAATCTTTATTGTTTGTAAGCACCACCACTCTCCAACCGATACATTTGTACATTTTTCTTTTAAATAAACAACGTGTAATAATAATAAACAGGTCTCACCCTTCTATCAGCCGAAGTTTTTTTTTTCATTTGGTACAAAAAAATAACAGAGTCTAAACCATTTTTGAGATGGCTTATTCACTATTGAGTAAAGTATGTCTCCGGTGCTGTGAAATTCTAGGAGGTCCACCCTTCCAGGTTTAGTCTTCTTTCTATGAGACGGGTTTTTATTTACTTATTTATTTATATATTTATTTTTGATATTTAACTCCAAACAAGACACAAACCCATTTAGTCGTAAGGGGCTACTATTTGAGACCAGATTTGCAGGGATACTATTTATGGAGTTGGGCAGCGAGATGTCTGCTCACATTACGCTTTAATTTCTGCATATCAGTAAAGTCAGGGAAGCAGGGGCCCAGGAGGAAATTCCAAAGTGCAGCAGTCTGAGAGCAAAAGCTATTTGAGTAGAAGGTTTTACGGCATCTAGGGATCTCTACAGTGTAGGGATGAGACTTTGCTGCTTCTCTGATTTGTCAGGGGTATTGTCATTGAGGGGGTACTAGTTCTCAGAGTTCGTCTTGCAATTGTAAAACAGGCACAAGGATGCCACATTTCAGCAATGGGAAAAAAGTTGGAATTTGGTTAGTAGTTCAAGACCAATTAGGTTGGCAACACTTTTTTTTTTACCCTGTCTAGGAGACTAGTGGCAGATGCACCACCCCAGATGTGGCAACAATACTCCATGCATGAGCGAACTGTGGCCTTGTAGAGATACAGGATACTCTCAGGTGTGAGTAGCCTTTTAGCATGATAGAGAAAGCCTACATTCTTTGTAGCAACCTTGGCAATTGCCTCAATGTATTTGTTCCAATTCATGTTGCATGTGAATGTTGACCCTAGGAGCTTGAGGGGTTAGTTTATTGTTAAAACTCCGACGTGCTCTTTTACGGGGAAAGCCAACAGAGCTGCTCTGCTCAAGCATTTTTTGCAAGACAGAGTGCTTTCCTCTAAGGTGCTAGCTTTTCAAATCCTAATTTCTGAGACTTGCATCACATCATCCTGCAGTGGGAGGGAGATAAATAACTTTACCCGTAGAATGAATGTGGTATTTTGGTGACTTTAACTAGTTTAGAGAATGGACCAATAAGATGACAATCAACCTTCTTACCCCATCCAATTTTTACACTGTGTCATGTTTTATTTTATAAAGAAAATTTACTATACTGTGAAGTATTTTTTGTAATATGTTAAAGATAAATAAAATCTACATTTTCTTATTAACGCTATTCTAGTCAAAGAAATAGGGGAAATTTTGACTTTACTTTATATAAAAGAAGATTAATTTTATCCAAAGAATATCTCATTCAATAAAAATAGGAATAGATCAACTAAGAAGCGGTATAGGAAGTCATATTTGGTAATTACCTTTTACTAAATCCACCCCCTCCCATTTTAGAAATCATTTCATGTACGATCTTTAGTTTAATTTAGTTTGGTACAAATGGAGTAAAATGCGATTAAATAGCCTTCGTGTAAATTAAAATTCTCAGTTATTAATAGGGAATAGTCATCACAATATCAGATTTACTACAGAATTCTTCTCGGAAATTACTAAACCACTTTACATAGAATTTTTTATGGACCTTTGTATGCCAAGGTGCAGTGACCCAATTATTATGGTAACCATTGCACAGTTGGAGATTAATAGAGATTATTATTTGAAGCAAAAAAAAAAAATTAGCACAAATTTGACCATATTCAACCATCAATTTGGTATAAAGAATTCCTTTTAAGTCAAAGGCCTATAAATTTTGTTCATTTTTAATGAGCTAAAAAGTCCAGTAATTTAATATTCCTTTACGAATTTCAGAATTGATTTTACAAAATTGAATTTATTTTTTATTAATCAGTTACGTCATTTTATCTTGCTTGATTCGATTGTTGATATTGTTTTCACTGATTCCTTTTTTAGAGACAGTTACTTACAGCAGGAACCAGGGGAAGGTCACCAACATCAATAATAAAAGTGGAGCTATGGATCCTTAGATCCCACATGATTCCAGAACATTGTAATCTTTCTGCGGACAGATAATGTCCCTGTACTCACTGCAGTATCCCCACACTGCAAATCATTAACTTATAAAGTTAAACAGATAGGAGGTTAATTACAGTGACTTCAATAGACATCAAAGTATCTTCATCCCAGCTCGGCTCGGGATATTAAATAAACCATGCCTAAGGCAAAACAAAGCTTTCTCTTCGACCTTTAGGTTTAATCAAAGTAAACGTTTCTCCAGAAAATGTCTTCTTCAATTCGCAAAAATAACTTATTAATATGAATGAGCTTACTGACATGGGCAATTATATTATTATGTGTTCAATGAGTCATTGTGTTACACATTTGGAGAATACTCCTGTTAACAGTTCCCAGTGCTCAAAGATGATAGCGAATGTCATGGGCAAAAGGTCAGTGTATGTGAAACTCCTACATTACAAAAAATGTTGGTGATATTCTCATTTTTGAGAAGAGAAATAGAGAAAATAGAAAAGAATAAGAGAAAAGCTTGAAAAGAGTAAGAATTTGGATAGATAAGTAAAATGGGCAGAGAAATAAAATGAGCAGATAAATAAAATGGGCAGATAAATAAAATGGGCAGATAAATAAAATGGGCAGATAAATAAAATGGGCAGATAAATAAAATGAGCAGATAAATAAAATGAGCAGATAAATAAAATGAGCAGATAAATAAAATGAGCAGATAAATAAAATGAGCAGATAAATAAAATGGGTAGATAAATAAAATGAGCAGATAAATAAAATGAGCAGATAAATAAAATGGGCAGATAAATAAAATGGGCAGATAAATAAAATGGGCAGATTAATAAAATGAGTAGATAAATAAAATGCGTAGATAAATAAAATGAGTAGATAAATCAAATGGGTAGATAAATAAAATGGATAGATAAATAAAATGGGTAGATAAATAAAATGGGTAGATAAATAAAATGGGTAGATAAATAAAATGGGCAGATAAATAAAATGGGCAGATAAATAAAATGGGTAGATAAATAAAATGGGTAGATAAATAAAATGGGCAGATAAATAAAATGAGCAGATAAATAAAATGGGCAGATAAATAAATGAGCAGATAAATAAAATGGGTAGATAAATAAAATGGGCAGATAAATAAAATGAGTAGATAAATAAAATGGGTAGATAAATAAAATGGGCAGATAAATAAAATGGGCAGATAAATAAAATGGGTAGATAAATAAAATGAGCAGATAAATAAAATGAGCAGATAAATAAAATGGGCAGATAAATAAAATGGGCAGATAAATAAAATGGGCAGATAAATAAAATGAGCAGATAAATAAAATGAGCAGATAAATAAAATGAGCAGATAAATAAAATGAGCAGATAAATAAAATGAGCAGATAAATAAAATGAGCAGATAAATAAAATGAGCAGATAAATAAAATGAGCAGATAAATAAAATGAGCAGATAAATAAAATGGGTAGATAAATAAAATGAGTAGATAAATAAAATGAGTAGATAAATAAAATGGGCAGATTAATAAAACGAGTAGATAAATAAAATGAGCAGATAAATAAAATGGGTAGATAAATAAAATGGGTAGATAAATAAAATGGGTAGATAAATAAAATGGGTAGATAAATAAAACGAGTAGATAAATCAAATGGGTAGATAAATAAAATGGGTAGATAAATAAAATGGGTAGATAAATAAAATGGGCAGATAAATAAAATGGGCAGATAAATAAAATGGGCAGATAAATAAATGAGCAGATAAATAAATGAGCAGATAAATAAAATGGGTAGATAAATAAAATGGGCAGATAAATAAAATGGGTAGATAAATAAAATGGGCAGATAAATAAAATGAGCAGATAAATAAAATGAGCAGATAAATAAAATGAGCAGATAAATAAAATGAGCAGATAAATAAATGAGCAGATAAATAAATGAGCAGATAAATAAAATGGGTAGATAAATAAAATGAGCAGATAAATAAAATGAGCAGATAAATAAAATGAGCAGATAAATAAAATGAGCAGATAAATAAAATGGGCAGATAAATAAAATGGGTAGATAAATAAAATGGGTAGATAAATAAAATGGGTAGATAAATAAAATAGGTAGATAAATCAAATGGGTAGATAAATAAAACGAGTAGATAAATCAAATGGGCAGATAAATAAAATGGGCAGATAAATAAAATGGGCAGATTAATAAAATGGGCAGATAAATAAAATGGGTAGATAAATAAAATGAGCAGATAAATAAAATGGGCAGATTAATAAAATGGGCAGATAAATAAAATGGGCAGAGATATAAAACGGACAGATGTATAATGTGGGTAGATAAATAAAATGAAAATAAATAAAGGGGAGATGAAAAGCAAAAGAAAAAAAAACAAAAGAATAAAACAAACAGTACACAACCACATGACTGGATTTAAAAAAAACTCATTACTCCCAAGAAAAATAACGACGAAAGTAAAAATTGTCTTTTCTTCTCTTTTAGTTTCTGTTGTCCATTTTGTTGGATAATTAGACATGTTGAAGTGTACAAGAAAGATTTTCTTAACAGGGGGAAATGGTGGGGGGGGGGCAGTTTTCACGAGAAGATAAAAAGGAGAAAATAATCAGTAGGGGCTATGTCTTGCTCGTCACCGACGTCCCATCTGTGAAACAGAAACCGGAAGTTTAAAAGAGTAATCTTGACTATAACCAAAAATAGTTGTTAACACAATCCTGATTGGTTAAAATCCACACGACTAACGATGCAAAAACTCACTTCTTCAGATAAAATTAATAAGATTTTTATATAGTGCAAATACCCAAACAAACCTTTGCTACAATGCTATCTGGAAAGCTGAATCGCTAGACGAGGTGGTCTCATAGCTTTTTTTTTATTATTAAAGGGGGGGGGCGGTCGTAAATTACGCTTACATAGGATATTCGTATGTATAATTTAAGTGTCATGATTTCAAAAGTAAAAAAAAAAAAGTATTTGGGTACCATCATCAGCTACAATATAAAGCGAAAGCAAAAGTGTAGCATTCAAAGCTGGTTACATTACCACAGTACCAACTCGACATGCATATAAACTGATTAAAGATTAAAAAATAAACTAAGATGAATGTACAAAATTTATAACGATTTTTTTTTCACTTTTGACCCCTTAAAAAACTATATAAACTGGATAAAGATTCATAAAATAACAGTCCATACAATCTCCAATCATTTGAAGACCATAGCGCCGCTCTACAACTTTTAGTTTCGGTCGAGATAGAGTTTGAAAATAAAAAGACAGACAGACATATAGCCTCTTATATATTAGATTAACATAACTGTTCAAGTGACAGCAGTTCAAGATCTTTCTGACTCCCTCTTCTCCAATTTGGAGCACCTGTTATAATGAGGAACAAGTATTTTGTTACTTCTTACACCTTTAAAACAAAGCTTCTCTTTTTTCACTACCAACACTCGTATCCTCACTTCTCTTCAGTCGAAATGAATGGCTCTCATGAAAACCCCCTCCTTTAATAAGCTTTCATTCGAAACTTGAAAAGGCAGATATATCAAATATGTAGCTAAGTCTGCTGGAAAAATTATTGCATCATTCAGAATTATACTATTATATACGGACCGTCACTTATGAACTAAAATCGATGAGGGGTGGATTGGAGAATGTTTAAAATATATATAAATAATATATATATATATATATATATATATATAAAATATATATAAAATATATATATATATATATATATAATATATATACAAAATATATATATGTATATATATATAATATATATAATATATATACAAAATATATATAATATATATAAATAATATATATATAATATATATATATAATACATTTATATAATATATATAATATTTATTTAATATATATATAATATATATGCAATATATATAAAATATATATATATAGAATATATATAATATATATATGCAATATACATATAAAATATATATATACAATATATATATATATATACAATATATATATATATAATATATATATACAAAATATATAATATATATATATACAATAATATATATACAATATATATATAAAATATAATATACATATATATACAAAAATATATATAATATATATATACAAAAATATATATAATATATATAATACATATATATATACAACATTACATATAATATATATATATACAACAATATATATAATATATATATATACAACAATATATATAATATATATATATACAACAATATATATACTATATATATATATATATACAATAATATATATAATATATATATACAATAATATATATAATATATATATATACAACAATATATATACTATATATATATATATACAATAATATATATAATATATATATACAATAATATATATAATATATATATACAATAATATATATAATATATATATACAATAATATATAATATAAAAAATACATATATATAATATATATATAAATAACATATATAATATATATAATAAATATATATATATATAAAATTACATATAATATATATATATATATATATATATACATACAATAGTACATATAATATATATAATATATATATATACAACAATATATATAATGTATATATATACAATATATATAATATATAAAATAAATATATAAACAACAATATATATAATATATATGTACAATAACATATATAATAAATATATATATAAAATAATATATAAAATATACATATACAATAATATATATAATAAATATATATATAAAATATATACATAATGAATATATATATACACTAATATATATACAATAATATATATATATTAAATATATATATAAAAAATATATATAATATATATAAATAATAAATATATATATATTATATTTATATATAATATATATAATAAATATGTATATATTATATTTATATATAATATATATATATATAATAAATATGTATATATTATATTTATATATAATATATATATATATATAATAAATATGTATATATTATATTTATATATAATATATATATATAATAAATATGTATATATTATATTTGTATATAATTTATATATATATATAATAAATATGTGTATATTATATTTATATATAATATATATATAATATATAATAAATATATATATATATAATAAATATATATATAATATATGTATATAATAAATATATATATATAATATACATATACAATAAAAAATATATAAATATATATATACAATATAAATATATATACACACAGTATATAATATATATATATACAATAAATATAATATATATATATATATATATATAGTATGTATATATAATATATATATATATATACATAATATAACTACTTCATTTACTCACATAAATTTAATATACGAAAGTATAGACTTATGCGTAAACTTTAAGTATTTACTTCAAAAGTGCTCAATACGTAGGTAGAGCTAGTTAGTAATTTATAAAATATATATAGCATATTCAGTGTAACTTCATCGCCGTATATATTTTATAAAATACCATATATATTATATATATATAATATATATAATATATACATACAGAGGGCAGAGCGGTAGCTCTAGATATATCTAAGGCTTTTGACAGGGTATGGCACGAGGGTCTCCTCAGGAAGATTAGATCTTACGGTATCACTGGTAGAATACTTGACATAATTAAATCCTTCTTAGATAAGAGAAAAATCCAGGTTGGCGTCGACGGTCGTACATCTAAACAATATGATATAAATGCGGGAGTGCCCCAGGGATCTATCCTTGGACCTCTGCTGTTCCTGATATTCATAAATGACCTCCCCGACAAAATTGCCTCTGAGATGTGTATATATGCTGATGACACCATATCTATAGCAGACACGACAGGAAAACAAATGAACATATATCTAAAGTAATGGCAGAAACACTAGAGGATGACCTCCAATCAGTAGTGGAACGGGGACAAAAATGGATGGTCACGATCACTGCCGCTAAGACAAAACTGTTTCATTCAATAATTACAAGAAACCTTCTCTACCACCTATAGCAATGGCCAACGACTCTTTATCTGAGAGTACGTCTCTCAAGCTCCTTGGCCTAACGTTCACAGGAAACATGAGTTGAAACAATTACATCGAGGGCATTGCCAGGGCCGCTGCGAGGAAGGTGGGCTCTCTCTACCGTGCTAGAAAACTTCTAACACCCGAAAGTATCCTGTACCTCTATAAGGCCACTATTCGCCCATGTATGGAGTATTGCTGTCATATTTGGGCTGGTGCATCGGCTACTAGTCTCTTGCTCCTTGACAGGGTTCAAAAGAGAGTCGCAAATCTGATAGGCCCTAAACTGGCATCTAAGCTTCAGCCTCTGTCCCATCGTTGAAACGTTGCATCCCTCTGCCTGTTCTACAAGTATTATAATGGTGAATGCTCTGAAGAACTGCAAGCACATGTGCCCCCACGACGTGAACACCCTCGACAAACCCGACAAGCTGCAAGATCCCACCCCCACACTGTAGAGATCCCTAGATGTAAAAGATCTTTCTACTCCAGTAGTTTCGTCCCCAGAACTGCTAGACTTTGGAATTCCATTCCAGGTCACTGCTTCCCCAACTGTACTGACATGCATAAATTCAAGTGCAACGTGAACCAACATCTCGCAGCCCTAATCCCTACATAGTACCCCAGTAGATGTTTCCCCTGATAGTAGCCCCCTACACCAAAGTGGCAATGTGCCTTGTTTGGGGTGAAAATGTAATAAAAAAAAAATTTAAAAAAAAATATATATATATATAATATATATATAATATATATACATATAATATATAAATAATATATAGATAATATATTTATAGATAATATATATTTATAATATATACATAAAATATATACATATGTATAATATATACATATGTAAAATATACATATATAATGTATATATAATGTATATAATATATGCATAATATATGTATATACAATATATGTATATATAATATACATATATATGTATATATATGTATATATAATATATATATAATATATATATAATATATATATATATAATATATGCATAATATATGTATATATTCTATATATATATATTCTATATATATTCTATATATATATATATATATTCTATATATATTCTATATATATATATATATATATTCTATATATATATATATATATTCTATATATATATATATATATTCTATATATATATATATATATATTCTATATATATTCTATATATATATATATATATTCTATATATATATATATATATTCTATATATATATATATTCTATATATATATATATTCTATATATATATATATTCTATATATATATATATATATTCTATATATATATATATATATATTCTATATATATATATATATATTCTATATATATATATATATATATTCTATATATATATATATATATTCTATATATATATATATATATTCTATATATATATATATATATTCTATATATATATATATATATATATATATATATTCTATATATATATATATATATATATTCTATATATATATATATATATATTCTATATATATATATATATATATTCTATATATATATATATATATATTCTATATATATATATATATATATTCTATATATATATATATATATATTCTATATATATATATATATATATATATTCTATATATATATATATATATATATATTCTATATATATATATATATATATATATTCTATATATATATATATATATATATATTCTATATATATATATATATATATATTCTATATATATATATATATATATTCTATATATATATATATTCTATATATATATATATTCTATATATATATATATTCTATATATATATATATTCTATATATATATATATTCTATATATATATATATTCTATATATATATATATATTCTATATATATATATATATTCTATATATATATATATATTCTATATATATATATATATTCTATATATATATATATATTCTATATATATATATATATTCTATATATATATATATTCTATATATATATATATATTCTATATATATATATATTCTATATATATATATATTCTATATATATATATATATTCTATATATATATATATATATTCTATATATATATATATATTCTATATATATATATATTCTATATATATATATATATTCTATATATATATATATTCTATATATATATATATTCTATATATATATATATATTCTATATATATATATATATTCTATATATATATATATATTCTATATATATATATATATTCTATATATATATATATTCTATATATATATATATATTCTATATATATATATATATTCTATATATATATATATATTCTATATATATATATATATTCTATATATATATATATATTCTATATATATATATATATTCTATATATATATATATTCTATATATATATATATATTCTATATATATATATATATTCTATATATATATATATATTCTATATATATATATTCTATATATATATATATATTCTATATATATATATATTCTATATATATATATATATATATATGTATTCTATATATATATATATATATATATATATATATGTATTCTATATATATATATATATATATGTATTCTATATATATATATATATGTATTCTATATATATATATATATGTATTCTATATATATATATATATATATTCTATATATATATATATATGTATTCTATATATATATATATATGTATTCTATATATATATATATATATATATATATGTATTCTATATATATATATATATGTATTCTATATATATATATATATATGTATTCTATATATATATATATATATATATATATGTATTCTATATATATATATATATATATATATGTATTCTATATATATATATATATATATATATGTATTCTATATATATATATATATATATATTCTATATATATGTATATATTCTATATATATATATATATTCTATATATATATATATATTCTATATATATATACATATATATATATAGAATATATATATATATATTATATATATATAGAATATATATATATATACATATATATATATAGAATATATATATATATATTATATATATATATAGAATATATATATATATATATTCTCTATATATATATTCTCTCTCTATATATATATATATTCTATATATATATATATATATATATATACATACACATACATATATATACATACAATATATATAATATATATAGAATATATATAATATATATATAGAATATATATAATATATATATATAGAATGTATAGAATATATATATATATATAGAATATATATAATATATATATATAGAATATATATAATATATATATAGAGAATATATATAATATATATATAGAGAATATATATAATATATATAGAGAATATATATAATATAAATATATAGAATATATATATTATAAATATATAGAATATATATAATATATATAGAGAATATATATAATATAAATATATAGAATATATATATTATAAATATATAGAATATATATAATATATATAGAGAATATATATAATATAAATATATAGAATATATATATTATAAATATATAGAATATATATAATATATATATAGAATATATATAATATACATATAGAATATATATAATATACATATAGAATATATAATATATATATATATATATATATAAAATATATATAATATGTATATAGAATATATATAATATATATGTATAGAATATATATAATATATATGTATAGAATATATAATATATATATAGAATATATAATATATGTATAGAATATATAATATATGTATAGAATATATAATATATGTATAGAATATATATAATATATGTATAGAATATATATAATATATGTATAGAATATATATAATATATGTATAGAATATATATAATATATGTATAGAATATATATAATATATGTATAGAATATATATAATATATGTATAGAATATATATAATATATGTATAGAATATATATAATATATATATAGAATATATATAATATATATATAGAATATATATAATATATATATAGAATATATATAATATATATATAGAATATATATAATATATATAGAATATATATAATATATATATAGAATATATATAATATATATATAGAATATATATAATATATATTGAATATATATAATATATATTGAATATATAATATATATATAGAATATAGAATATATATATAGAATATATAATATATATATATATAGAATATATATAATATATATATAGAATATATATAATATATATATAGAATATATATAATATATATATAGAATATATATAATATATATATCGAATATATATAATATATATATAGAATATATATAATATTTATATAGAATATATAGAATATTTATATAGAATATATATAGAATATATAGAATATATATATAGAATATATATAATATATATATAGAATATATATAATATATATAGAATATATATCATATATATAGAATATATAGAATATATATATAGAATATATATCATATATATAGAATATATATAATATATATATAGAATATATATCATATATATAGAATATATATAATATATATATAGAATATATATAATATATATATAGAATATATATAATATATATATAGAATATATATAATATTTATATAGAATATATAGAATATTTATATAGAATATATAGAATATATATATAGAATATATATAATATATATATAGAATATATAGAATATATATAATATATATATAGAATATATAATATATATATATAGAATATATATAATATATATATAGAATATATATAATATATATATAGAATATATATAATATATATATAGAATATATATAATATATATATAGAATATATATATAGTATATATAATATATATAGAATATATATAATATATATATAGAATATATATAATATATATAGAATATATATAATATATATAGAATATATATAATATATATATATATGTATGGAATATATATAATATGTATAGAATACATATGATATGTATATGTATAGAATATATATAATATGTATATAATATATATATGTATAGAATATATATAATATATATATGTATAGAATATATATAATATATATATGTATATAATATATATGTATAGAATATATATATATATAGAATATATATATGTATAGAATATATAGAATATATATATGTATAGAATATATATAATATATATATGTATAGAATATATATATATATGTATAGAATATATATAATATATATATGTATAGAATATATATAATATATATGTATAGAATATATATAATATATATATATGTATAGAATATATATAATATATATATGTATAGAATATATATAATATATATATGTATAGAATATATATAATACATATATGTATAGAATATATATAATACATATATCTATAGAATATATATAATACATATATGTATAGAATATATATAATACATATATATAGAATATATATAATACATATATGTATAGAATATATATAATATATATATATGTAGAATATATAATATATATAATATATATATAGAATGTATAATATATATATATAGAATATATAATATATATATATAATATATATATAGAGTATATAATATATATATAATATATATATAGAATATATAATATATATATAATATAATATGTATATGTATAATATATATATATCATATATATATCATATAATATATATATAATATATATAATATTATATATATAATATATCTGTATATATATATAATATATGATATATATATATATAAAATATATTTATAATATATATAAAATATATTTATAATATATATATATAATATATATTTATAATATATATATAATATATATTTATAATATATATATATATATAATATATTTATAATATATATATATAATGTATATTTATAATATATATATATAATATATATTTATAATATATATAATATATATTTATAATATATATATATAATATATATATATAATATATATTTATAATATATATATATAATATATATTTATAATATATATATATAATATATATTTATAATATATATATAATATATATTTATAGTATATATAAAATATATATTTATAGTATATATAAAATATATATTTATAGTATATATAAAATATATTTATAATATATATATAATATATACTTATAATATATATATATATAATATATATTTATAATATATATATAATATATATTTATAATATATATATAATATATATTTATAATATATATTTATAATATATATTTATAATATATATATATAATATATATTTACAATATGTTTTTATAATATATATTTGTAATATATATTCATAATATATATTCATTATATATATTTATAATATATATTTATAATATATATATATATATATAATATCTATATATGTAAAAATGTAAATTTGGTTCGTTACAAGTGAATAAAACCATGTTTCTACGTTACCAATTTATTTGAAATTTTCAGACAACCCATCTTTAGAGTCGAGTGATGTTTTTATGTCATTAAAATAAATTTACCTCGCGAATTATTAAAATATTAAATAAAGTAAATATATTTTTTTAACCGTTAGTGCGAATCTGCTTTGTTGATAAAACTGAACTTCCGGTTCGATTTATTGCACAGCCACGAATTGACGAAAAAAAAGTCGATAAGTAAAAAAAAAAAACAAAAAGAAAAAATACATAATTCATTTGTTTATCTTCCAAATTTTTTAATTTACACATGTTTTCTTTATTATATAAGGCCAAAAAAAAAAGTTTGACGCTTGCTTTTTGAGTTTTTTTTTTTGTTTTTCGATATAAGATTGGTTGGTAAAGTACAGTTTTTTTTCGTCCGTTCTATTTTTTAAATCGTATTTCCAGGTTTAATTACTGTTTTATTATATGTTTTTTTATTCAATTGTAAGGTTAAAATACACCCTCCCCTCCTCATGTTAAGAATGGCTTTTTAAATATTAACGTTATTATTACAACATGGATCACTCTCTGCATGAGTACTGTACTTTCCCCTAACAATTTAATAAAGTAAACATGGTACTCATGCAGAGAAAATACCATAATAATATAATAGAATAATAACGTTATTTAGAAAGCCATTCTTAACATGGGAAGGACGTTTTGTTACTATTCTATACTTTCACCTAACAATTTAATAAACAAAGATGGTACTTATGCAGAGAAGATACCGTGCTGAAATAACGCTATTAAAAAAACATTAAGATCATTAAGATCGCAAATTATAAAAATATATTTAATAAAATAAAAATATTTTTCGTAACTGCGGGACTATTCGCCATTTCCGGTAGAAATTAGCCTTTCACGTGCACCACACGTGGACGACTTTCGAATTACAACATTTAACTTCATAATTAATAGATGGGTAAAAGAAATCCCTATTTTTTAAATTATATATATATATATATATATATATATATATATATATATATATATATATATATATATTGTACTTTAACCTTACAATTGAATAAAAAACATATAAAACTTTAATTAAACTTGGAAATACGATTTAAAAAATAGCGCGGTCCGGTAAGTGCACTAGCATTTTTTGTTTATCTTAAAATAGCATCCATTTTTTTCTATCGAATTCATTTGCTCTTTTTATTGAAAACTATTTTTTCATAAATATGAAGAATTACTCCACCCTCGAAAATTCCTTTAAAATTACCACTCTTCAGGTTTTCGGGGTCGCTGAAAACGAAAATAACGTTTATAATTAAGGCAAACGAGTAGTTTCCAAGATATGAAGAAATGTTTGTTTAAAAAAGTGGAGGATCACTTTTCTATAATAATTTAACGTAAAATGATCGCCCACTTTGTGGCCACGATGTTTTTTGGGGTGGGGTGGGGGGCTTTCTTTTTACCCATGGAAAATCCTTTAAAATTACCTGTTTAAATTGCAAAAGAAATCAAACAAAAAACTTTTTTGGCAAGAAACACACAGAAAATTTTTTAAAAAATAGCATCCATTTTTTTCTATCGAATTCATTTACTGTTTTTATTGAAAACTATTTTCTCCCGGACTTTTGATAAAATATTCCATTTTCGTATATAACAAAAAAAAAATTTTTTTGTAGATTTCGGTGTGCTAAAAACGAATCTGCAAACCGTTTCCATCATAAAAAAATAGTTTTTATGATATGAAGAAATTACTTTTTCGAAAAGTAGGCGATCACTTTTCCATGTAAATTTAACTTAAAATAAGCACCCACTTTCTAGCCAGCTGAGAGAGGGTGGGACTTTTCCCATGTTTATTGGCTAAACAGCTTTCGCTTATGCTCGCGCGTAGCATGAACGAAGGCTACGGCTGTGAAATGGAAAATAGTCCCAGAGTTCAGGGGTTATTACCATGCAAAAGAAATCAAACAAAAACCTTTTTAGCCAAGAAACACATAGAAAAATGCCCCTCTCTCAGGTGGTCAGAAAGTGGGTGCTCATTCCAAGTTAAATTTAGATTGAAAAGTGATCACCGACTTTTCGAAAAAATAATTTCTTCATATCATGAAAACTTTCTTTTTGCGACGGAAACGGTTTGCAGATTCGTTTTTAGTACATCGAAATCTACAATAAAATATTTCGTTATATACGAACATGAGACGGGCCTTAAAGTATAATAATACCGGATTTTTGGAGCAGATTTGTCATTTAGTTGTACAAATATCCTCAAACCAGGTAATCACTAAAAGGGACTCTTAAAAGTCGCCACCTGTATCGAGCAAAAGTTTAAAACCACTGATTATATGTCAGCCTACGTCACAGTAACATATATTGAGTGAGTTCCTAACAGTATTTTGTATAGTTTTTGAGTTTAAACTCATTTTCCCAAAATTTCCCCAAACTTAATGTGTCTGATACAGTCTGCCGCCATTTGTATTTTTCAAATATACCGATAATCACGGCATGTTTTTGAACCGATTAAACATTATACATTACATAAAAACACTACAATCTTATCCAGTTAGGTAGAACATTTACTTTTCTTGCCTTTGATAACATTTATTTGTTATATATTTATTTTTTGACAACTTCTTTGTATCTGTGTTTAGTAATACAAACCCTCTTCATTTAATGTAACGTTTAGTCGGCTCGAAAACTGTTTATCGGTGTATTTGAAAGGTACAAATGGTGGCGGACAGTGTTGATTACGTTAAGTTTGAGAAAGTGAGTTAAAACTAAAAAACTATACAAAATACTGTCACAAACCCACCGATTATGTTAGCCTATGTCATGGTAACATATATTCGGTGGGGTTTTGACACTGTATTGTATAGTTTTTAGTTTTCAACTTACTTTCCCAAACTTAACGTATTCAACAGAGTCTGCAACCATTTCTGTCTTTCGAGCCGATTAAACATTTTACATTACATAAAAACACTAAACAACTATCCAGTTAGGTAGAAACATAACTTACCTTACCTTTATTTGTTTTTGACAACTTATTCGAATCTGTGTATAGTAACCCTCCCCCCATCACTCAAATATCAATTACTAACTCACATTTTTGTATACAGAAAAAAAAAAAAACAAAAAAAAAACATTTAGCGTTTTAACATTTTTGCTATGTTCAGCTTTATCCCCTGATTGTTGGTCGAGCCCAAGCCATGATTGACGGTAATCCCGAGGATCAGGATCCATTTCTGCAAGAGAAACATTTTTTTTTCATTTTTGCTTTTTTTTTTTTTTTTTTTTTTTTTTTACTTTTTGGAGTGGATTGCTGTACTAAGAATATAAGAAACATGCATTTTCTCTTTTTATTAGAATTTTCCATTACACCAAATTGAGCCACAGCAACGCGTGGCAGGGTACAGCTAATATATATATATATATTGCTTTGTGACATATTTCCATTCTATGAAGGTCAGGTTCGAACACCCTATAATTTTATTATACCATATTTCTTCAAACTGAAACCTAATTATTAAAGTATACTTACGCAGATAGATATGAAAAGTCTTTATTGAAGTTTGTGCCTATTTCCAATCTATGGAGGCCAGACACGAACGCAGACCCCACAATTTTATCATACCATCCCTATTTAAGTTAAAACATACTTATCAAAGTATTCTAATGTACATCTGTGTCATAAACACTTTTTTTTAATTTTTAAATTTTTTATTTCCATACTTTGTGGACCAGGCGCGAACGCAACACCCACAATTTTAATGAACCACCGTTCTACCAGATCAAACATACACATTCCTGTGCCTCGATACATCTTCTATCATTATATCTGATCAGTTTTCTATAATAGTCAACCATATAGGAGCCTATTGGTGACGAGACACACACACACGTTAAGCTTTATATATATGTATATACTTGTCTATCTTCTACCTGTTCAGAAGTGCTTTTGCAAAGCAAACACTAATTCAATCAACTTATTTAATGTATTATTAGTGTACCTTTTTTTGCCAAGAAAGTAAAAAAAATTCACTTCAATTTTTCTTGCAAATGACAAAAAATTAAGCAAATTGATTGCATGCAGACATTTTTAATTACCAATTTGTCTGATAATTCTTTTGAAACTCTTCAAAAAGCATAAAAAAGACAAGGGAAACCATTAAAGAGCGAGTGTAAAGTTCACTTGAAGCCAACACTTTTCCAACTCTGTCTGTTTGTAGCATTTCAATAGACACCTAATCAGGTCTAACGGGAAAAATGTAATAGGTTGTCGTTGATGTTGGCTCACTGGTTTCATCTTACAAAGCTTCACGACTTACAAGTTTATCGTTCAATGCTCAAGATGTCTTTTTAAACATACTCATAACTATATTTCTATGTGTAAAATGTTGGAAAAAGTCTCAACATAGACTTACTACAATTCTACGTGTGTAGAAACTTTCATAATTTAGAAGGCTGTCTTTCTATAACCGAAAAGATACACCCACAGACGTTATTATTTTCTTTTTTTTTTTTACATATACAGGGTGAACAAAACGTAGCTGAACAGCGTTGTCTTATTACTAGGGCTGTGACAACAGAATATTCTTTTCATTCTTTCGACTCTCGGGTATATATCCGACACAGTTAAACATTTAATCAACCGAGAACCACATCCGTCTATATAAAAACATAAGATATTAACGGATATATACTCAAGAGTCAAAACAATGAAAAGAATATGCTTTTGTCAGAGCCCTAATTAATCTATACAACTATATGTGATAAGACAATACTGTCCATCTACTTTTGGCTCACCCTGTGTATGTGTGTGTGCATATATATGTATATATATATATATATATATATATATATATATATATATATATATATTTTAATGAGGTTCATACAAGAGTGTTCAATACCGAAGTAGGGCAATTTGTACTTCTTATTTGTTTTACATATGCATTTACATGCCGCTACACACTCATGAGCATGTTTCGATCAGCCAGTTACAAGTAACTAGAGACCTCTTCAGGCGATGTTCCTTATACAAAAGTAGACCCTATAACGGCCTCTATATTTGTGTAAGCAACATCGCCTGAAGAAATTTTTAGCCTATTTAACACGGAAAAATTCATAGCCCACTGACTTAGAACGAGTTCTTTCTGCCAAACTGACGTTGAATATGGTTAAATTTGTGCTCATTTTTGCATTAAATACTAATTTAATCGTTTACTGTGCTTCAAACAGATACCATAATAGCTCTTAGCTCGCTGAACCTTATCAAAACAAAGATCTATGCAAAATTTCAACCAGATCGACCCAATAGTTCTGAGAAAATGTAGAATGGGATGACAGACAAACTAAGAGAAATAATAATAATAATAATAATAAATATATATATATATATACATTATTATTATTATTATTATTTATATATATACTATTAGGTCCCATTTGACTAGGGACAGTGTTCTCTTTGGACTACTGCACTGCCCGGAAAAAAAAAAATTTTTTTCATTATTTCAGATGTAAACTTTCCAATCGGATTATATGCATCGTCACACTAGACTTATTTTGGAATACATTCTATCTAAAGAACTATTTTGCATTTTGGATCAACTCTAGAGGAGTTTCATTCAAGCTGAAATATTATGCGCGGTTTGTTTTTATATTAGTTTTTTACATATCCAATATTTTTTTATTTGACAATTTATAACTACAATATATTGCGGTTTCACTTGATGCCTTAACTAGCAATTTCTAGCATTGCTGCAAATCTAATTTGCTGATTTCTTTATGTCCTCTAATGAGAATAATAATAAGAATAGCATTTTTTGAAACTCCATGGAATAAGGACTTTGTAAATTGTTTTTTGGAGTATTCAGTCGAAACAATAAATTTTGATTGTAAAGTTCAACTTACAGTTTTAATTTTCTTTCTCTTACATATATATATATATATATATATATATACTAGCAAAAGTACCCGTCGTTGACTGGGTTCAAAAACAGCCTACAGAAAATGGACTCTGATTTATGAAAGTATGATAGGTTATGAAAAGGAAGGGTATAAATTTGAGTTGAATTTGGGAGTATCAAAACCAAAGCAAAATATGATGAAAGTAAAAATAAAATAGATAAACCCCATGATTTATTATACCATACCTGTTCACACTGTAACATTTATCACAATATTCTGTGGATCTATATTAAAAAACCTTGTTAAACT
The DNA here is from genome assembly GCF_053919585.1 of Euprymna scolopes. NCBI lineage: Eukaryota > Metazoa > Mollusca > Cephalopoda > Sepiida > Sepiolidae > Euprymna > Euprymna scolopes. Next base: position 28,578,523 of record NC_136488.1, read on the forward strand.
TTGTGACATATTTCCATTCTATGGAGGTCAGGCGCGAACCAACACCCCATAATTTTATTATACCATATTTCTTCAAACTAAAATATAATTATCAAAGTATACTTACACAGATAGATATGAAAAGTCTTTATTAAAGTTTGTGCCTATTTCCATTCTATGGAGGCCAGGCGCGAACGCAGACCCCACAACTTTATTATACCATCCCTATTTAAGTTAAAACATACTTATCAAAGTATTCTTATGTACATCTATATAAAAAACACGTGTAAACGTTTTTTTTTTTTTTTTTAAATTTTTAAATTTTTTTTTTCCATACTTTGTGGATCAGGCACGTATGCAGACCCCACAATTTTAATGAATCATCATTATGCCAGATCAAACATACCCATTCCTGTGTCTCGATACGTCTATCATTATATATGATCAGTTTTCTATAATAGTCAACCATATAGGAGCCTATTCGTGACGAGACACGCACACACAGACGTTCGGCTTTATATTATATATATATATATATATATATATATATATATATATATATATATATGATAATCCTATAATTTTTTTGTCTGTGCATTGATATTCATATTAAAAAACTTTTCTAATTATTTAAAAAGAAAATACAAATATGGCTCCTGGAATTGCATTCATTGGCAAAAGATCTATCTTATTTGCATATTCTTTTAAACATCCATTTTAATTAATTCCCTGTTAATTTTTTCAGTTTCCTTGTGGGATGATCATCTTTAGTTAACTATTACGTGTAATTATATTCATGCAGATATTCTACATGATTTATACTTGTGTAATATTTGCGTAAAAAGTTTATAGTAAATACAAACTTCTTTCTCTATATATTTATGCATGCGTATATATATTTGTTTAAAAAATAACGTACAAGCATCAAATAGTTTTTGATGATATTTGTAATATTCCGACAATCACGTCAATTGATCAAATCTTCTGTATTTAGGCGGCAGTGGGGGAAGTACGGTTTTGTCGTCACAAATCAATCTCCCAAGCATTATTAATTACTTTATTTCGTATGTAGTTTAAAGAGGAGGTATATGGAATCAGTGCTGTAAATAGCTGAAGCAGTTTACTGTCTAAAAATTACTTTTTACATATATATTTTTAAGAGGGTGGTATATGGAATCAGTCCTAGAAATAGCCAAAGCAGTTTACAATCTAAGAATTACTTTATTTCATATAAATTTTACAGATGAAGGAGTATATGGAGTCAGTCTCAGAAATGGTTGAAGCAGTTTATGAGCTGAAAATTACATTATATAGAATTGTATTTTAAAAAGGAGGTGATATGAAGTCAGTCCCAGAAATGGCTGAAGCAGTTTACACTCTCAAAATTGCTTTTTTCATATATATTTTTAAGAGACAAGGCGGGAGGAAATTTGGAGTTAATCCCGGAAATGGCTGAAGCCGTTTACGATCTCAAAATTACTTTATTTATACACAATTTTTAAGAGTAGGAGTTATTCCTGGAAGTGGCTGCAGTAGTTTACAATCTGAAAACTACATTATTTCATATATATTTTAAGAGTGGGGAGGGAAAAATATGGAGTCAGTCCCGGAAATGACTGTAGCAGTTTACGATCTCAAAATTACTTTATTTCATAGATTTTTTAAGAGAGATAGGGAGGAAGTCCTGGAAATGGCTAAAGCAGTTTACGATCTCAAAATTACTTTATTATATATATATTTTAAAGATTGGGGGAATATGTTGAAATTTTTGGGGAAGCAAGTATTGCTTAATCTCTAACCGTGACAATTAATTTATGTATTAATTTCGAAAACCTGCTGAATCATCTTTCATTTCTCTAAAATTATAGTGTCAATGATTATCTTGGAGAGAGAAACAGTAATGTCGAATCAAATCGTGAAGCAAGAATTGCCTAATTACTAACCATGGCAATTTATTTGGAAAACCTGCTGATTCATCTTTCAGAAATGATATAATTTCGCTTAAAATCATAGTGTCGATGGTGGTTGTAATAGGAAAAGAGACACAATAATGACGAATTTTATGGTGATGCAAGGCTTGCCTAATCCCTAACGAAGACAATGTATTTACTTGGAAATCCTAATGATGCATCTTCTAATAGTGACTTCATTTTTCTTAAACTTATGGTGGCCTTGGTGGGAAGAGAAATTAGTTCATATATATACATGTTGAAAGTATGTTAAATTGTTTCATATATATATTCACATTACCCGTCTGAGGGTAGGTAATATTATTTTAAATATGGGTTGTACATTACCTGTCTTAGGGAAGGTACAATTATTTTATACATGTGTTGTATAATACCCGTCCTTAGGTAGGTAAAATATTCTTTTGCACTAGATAGCAAATGATACATAGACATAAAAAAATCCTCTATCACAAGAATAACAAGTATGTCCAAAAGCAATTTCATTTTTCTCATTGTTTTATACGGTCCCAAGCAACGCCGGGTAGCTCTGCTAGTATAATGATAAAAACGAAATCTGCATTGATCAAAATATCGCATTTAAGCCTATTTTACGACTGGGTAATGCCGGGCGGCCTGCTAGTATATATATATATATATATATATATATATATATATGATTAGTTTTTTTGGAAAAAGAATTCCAGCAGAGTGCTCAATTAAAAGGAAAATCCAAATTGTAAGAGCGTATTTATATTTTGTGTACAGAAAGTTGTTAGTTGAGACAGATCATTGGTACCGTCGGTTTCAAGCCCGATAATAAGGCCCGTTTAAGGTATCCTTATCAAAATTGGGAGCTTGATAAGGATACCTTAAACGGGCCTTATTATAGGGCTTGAAACCGACTGTACCAATGATCTGTCTCAACTAACAACTTTCTGTACACAATATATATATATATATATATATATATATATATATATATATATATATATATGTATGTATATGTATGTATATATAATGATGTAGCTTAAAAGATGATTTCATATGATAGTGCACTTGTAGGTGAGGTATTTACAGGTTGAAATATATGAGATAAGCAAGCTGTAAACCTTTGACCAGTATGCAAAACTAAATGGACCAAAGAGCAGAACGAAACCTGGTCATAACAAAAGAGATAAATGCAAGTTTTCGCCAAGATAAACCATGAGTTATCGGCACCTTCTCAAGGAAAGCATATTGATTAAATAGTAATATCTTTATTCAAGACATGTTTGTAGACTCTCTGTAATTGAGTGAGGGCTACGTCTTCTTTTATATAGGAGTAATAATTGCATTGGTTTTTATCAGTGTTTTGGATGGGAATCCAGAGCAAAAAGGCAGCCGCAAGGTTCTGATAGGGAATCTCGATTCACTGCAAACATATTTGATGGAGTCAGTATTATAAGGTCATAAAAGAAAGTTCCTGAAGGTGGTGATCCTCAAAAAGCTTGCAAGAAAAAGTGCTATTAACTAGTGGAGAACAGTAATAAAATTGGTTCATTCTTTGCTACATAGACATTATGACTGCTATGTTTTCTACGTTTCTTTTTTTTTTTTTTTTTTTTTACCAATATATTTATCTACGACTTTCAGATAACTACGTAAGTGAACAACACGTCTAAATATGGTTAATGGCCGGATTATGCTTAAACCTAAGTTTAAAACCTGAAAGATGTACACTGAGCAAGAAAAAAAATATTAATACAGTAATACTTTAACGTACGTATGGGAAGGGGATAACATTAAATTAGCATATAGATACATTAATTTAATGTTCGTAGTATGTTATCTTCTATCTTCCTTTTTAATAAATAGGATCTCCCAATAACCAGAGACACAATCTAAAAATAAAAATAAAAATAGAAGAAAAAATTATTATCACTTTAAGGTCGTACATGAAACTAAAATATACCTTCTTGGTCTTCTGGCTAGGATCCAAGAAGAGTATCTGTTTTTTTCTAAAGATGGTATAATGATATCGTGAGGTTTCCATTCCCGCTGGACGTCCATACAATGCAAATATGTCACAGACTCCTATAAGGATATTGGAGATGAACCGTAATAACCAGATATATTCTGACACTACATTAACCAGATTACTTAGATAAATAATTTCACAATTTAAATAAAAAGGGATACAATAATATTGTGGGGTCTCCATTCATGCTGAATGTCAACAGAATGCCTAGCTGCAATATATTACATATGAAAGATGCTGCTGTGGAATTTCCACAGGTCCCACTAGTATTCATTATTCTAACAAAAGGGATTTGTATTTCAAATAATACAAGGCAGTGTGTGTTATTCTTTTCACGTTGTTGATCATAATATTATTCACTTATTAGTTTTATGTTAATTATGGGTTAAAGTACAGAATAGTTAACACTTGAGAACTCATAAACAAAAAATATCTTATAATTTATATAAAATGCATTACAATGAAATTCTCTACTAATCATGCCTAATTTTAACATGTGGAAATGAGTGTAAAGTTTTTGATAGTAAAAATACAGAATAGTTTATACTTGAGGACTCGTAAGCAAAATATAATTTGTATAAAACGCATTAGAATAAAATACTTTACTAAATCCGCCAAGTTTTGCAAGATTTTTTAGCAGTAAAAGTACAGAATAGGTTACACTGGAGGACTGGTAAGCTAAAAGAAAATAACATCATTTATATAAAACGCATTTGAATGATATTCTCTAGCAATTCCGTCTAGTTTTGACATGCAGAAATGATTTGTAAGATGTTTTACTGTTTATAAAAAAATCTTACAATCGCTTTTTTATTAAACTTAAATGCGTTTTGCTGTTTACAGTTTTGGTTTACAAGTTCTCTAATGTTAACTATTCTGTAATTTTACTGTCAAAAAATCTTACAATCGTTTCACACGTTAAAACTAGGCGGCTTTGGTAGAGAATTTCATTCTAATGCGTTTTATATAAATTGTGTCTTATTTTGCTTACGATTCTTGAAATGTTAATTAATCTGTATTTTTATCGTTAAAAACTCTTACAAATCGTTCCCACGCGTTAAAATTAGGCAGATTTTGGTATAGAATTTCATTCTAATGCGTTTTTAAATAAATTATGTGTTTTTTTGGGGGGGGTACTTACGAGTCCATCAATGTTAACCATTCCGTGCCTTTACGAAATGATTACTTTGCTCAAGTTTCTTTCATGGAAACTATTAAATTGCTTTTTTCCTTTTTTTCTTTTTTGACGTCCAAACCATAAGAAGCCTCATTTTAGAATCTCATTTCCTCGTTTCATATATTCAAACTTTTTATTAGCCAGGATTAAAAGTTCTTGTGTCATACTCTCTTATAATGATCTAAGTGTTATCATATAATCTTGTATAATAATAATAATAATATATATAATCTTGTATCCTCAACAATATATATATATATATATATATATATATATATATATATATATATATATATATATATATATTAGAAGTCGCTTTAGGCTGAGATAGTGGGGTTTTCTATCGTAATCATACTATCGCTAGATTGTAGGAAATTAATGTCGATAAGTCAGACAGTTGAAATTCTATAAATGCTGGACAACAATAGAGTTTTTCAATCAAAATTTCATAGCTGACCAGTTCATAAAAATATATGAGAATTGGTCATCGTGCGAGATAAACTTAATGGTGTAGTGTGCTTTTTCTACGCATACACACATGGGCGAGAAAGCAAACATTGCACTTATTTAGGTTTCAATACACTGGCATATCAAACGTACGTTTTTAAGATTGTCTTTCTAAGAGTACTACAAAAAAAAAAGGGTGACCCGTTTAGTCATCCATTTGAATCAGGGATAGAGTGAATTTGTAAAGCCAATATATCAACAAAATGCATAACGAGCCAGAATCCAAACTTAATCTTTATGTTCGCTATATCACTATATCTCTCTTTCTTTCTCTCTCTCTCTCTCTTTCTCTCTCCAGTAAATGTTTGCTTGGTTGTTTTGTTTTATGGAATATTAACCCTTTAGCAGTATTTAATATTGAATTCAGTAATTTTTTTGGGGGAAAAATATGCTGCATATTGTTTACATCTTCAAATATTTATTAATGGTATTTGGTTTGGTTATTTTGGAGAAAAAAATTTTGGTTTTAAGCTTTGCAGAACATTATTGAGTTTTGGACAGAGAAAGGAAAAAACAAGAACATCAATGTTTAGTGAATTTAAGTCAAAAAGCCGATATTTTCAGACAGCTTAATCTGGTACCACTAGACAGGTATGGGTTAAATAGTATTAATTCTGTGGTGTTATTCCCTTTTATTTATAACAGTCTTCACTTCTGGCAGGAACTGGTTTATGTAATCACCATATTCATCATAAGTCCGAGTACTTTTCAATCCTTCAGGATTCATCGTTAGGGATAAATTAATCTATCTGGTTTTGAGCAATTTATAATTTTTTTTTCATTATTTCTCTCAGTGGTTAATTATTTATGTTTTTCCATTGGTTAAAATTAATAGCATCCTGAAATGTTTGCAAAGCTATTAAAATAAATAATTCTACAAAAACTTCAGGATGTTATTACTATTACTAAAGTTCGCCATATTTTTTTTTATTGTGTGTGTGTGTGTGTGTGTGTGTGTGTGTGTGTGTGAGTGAGTGAGAGGCTGACATTTTATTTTTTATTTATCAACCTCTATGTGTTATTTAAGATCAGTTATGTCCTTAATTGGAATTCTTCATTTTTCTTGATTCAGATCTTATATATTTTAGCTCTTTCAGGAATTTGAAGAAATTCTATATTAGAGTATCCAAATAGATTTTTCATGTTAATGTTGAGGAAAGACTATCTAAGGCCCTTTAGTGTTTCACATTCCATAAGAATATGTTTGGCTGTAATAGATGTTTGGCGTTTTCTGCATTTTGGCTGTAATTTTTTGTTCAATATAAAAGAGTGTATGAGATTTGTGTACCCTATGCGAAATGGGGATAGGTTAACTTGTTCTTTCCTGGGTTTTGTGAGAGCAGGGATATATTTATTTATCTTGGGTCTTATTTAAAATAATTTGTTTTGGATATATTTGTTCCAGTTTTGTTGCCATTTATTTTGGAGAAATTTATTTTTGGTTTCACATCTTTTTTTTTATGGACTAATTTGAGAATAGATTTGGCTGCTCTATCAGCTCTTTCGTTGTTTTTTTTCTCTCCTATGTCGCAAGTGGTCCATCATAAAAGAATTTCTTTATTGTTGGGCATATTGTTTAGTTTATACATTTTTGCTTGCTAGAAATTGGATGAGATTTTGAACTCTAATCTACGACGATCATTATTATAACTGATAAATATATACACGGGGGGGGGCATATATTTGCTAATAAATGCAATTCTTATTGGGAACCAAATTAAGAAAATAAAGTAGTAATAAATCAAATAAAATAAGTTAACATAAAATGAGAAAATAAGAACCATCTCAAGCATAGAATTTTATTTAAATTTTTACTAATTTTTTTAAAAATCATTATTTTTTTAGTTTCTTACGGCATGTCAGCTCTTTGGTTTATTATTATTATTATTATGAGTTCTTATAGGTTCGGAGTGTTTTACACTTTTGCTTTAATTTATATATAAGTAATACGTTTTGTTTTAAATTGTTGGTAGAGGTCAATTTTATGGAAGTCCAAAAGCATATTTTTCTTTTTTATTTAATAGATCTTTAATATTTTCTTTATAGAAGTTATTTCTTATGGTTATAGAACCAATGCAATCAGTTAGAATATATATGTTACTAAATTTATAAATTTAGATAGTATCAAATGTAAAAAATTAAACTGATCAGACATTTTGTTCTGGTTTTGTTTGTTTTCATACAAATAAGCAATCAAAAGAAAAACACCATCTTGCCATGAAGACGAAAAAAAAAAGCAAAATAAAATTGATGTCGAAATATTTAAAGTATTGGTTTGGTACATATTCATTGCAAGTTTTTTTTTGTTAAAGACATTTTATTCAACAAAAATAATCACAAATTGACAGTTTGTTGAATTTGTCTTATAAAACTAATCATCTATTTTCAGAATGCGCATCGAAAATCATATCCACATCCATCATATATTCTAAAATTTCGAGAAAGGTTGGAATGCAGCACAGTCTTTTTTTTTTTTTGCGATTTCAATGAACTTTTTCGTGAAGGACCAATCAGCAAAAATAAAGTTGAAACATGGTTCAAAAAGTTCAGATCGAGCGATACAAATCTTGCAGATGAAGAAAGAAGTCGGTAATCAAATTTCAACGATCAGGCACTTTTGGTAGCCATGAGAGAGGACGAAAACTTAAGAATATTGTCTGAAGACTTCAATGTAAACCATGCGACCATCATTCGTGTTAAAAAGCTCCAAGAAGTATAGAAATTGACTAGGTAGGTCCATCACGAATTCTTTGACAACAGAAAAGGTGATTGCATTTGATTTTTCTTACCAGTTTACTGCAAATGAACTCCGAAAAAACTGACAACATGACGTCTTCATATTAAAACAAGGGAGATAATCTAGAGGATACTAATTTGATGAGAATGTCGTTTGGCGATTGTGAAATAATTTAATTTTTTATTACAATTTTACCTGATAATTTTCCATACTTTTTGGTCTATGCTAATATATATTTTTCCTCACGTTTACTCCAAACAAGGCAAATGATCACTTAAACGCAAAGGGCTACTATTTGGGACCATGTTTAGGGGAAATGAGCAAGATGTTGGTTTATGTTACATTTAAACTTTTGCATGTCAGTATCCTCAGGGAATCAGCTACCAGGAATGCGAATACTAAAGTCTAGCTGTCCGAAGGAAGAAGCTAATACAGTAGAAGGCTTTCTGGCATTTAGAAACCTAATGTGAAGGAGTGTGATTTTTTTTTTTTGCTAAGCGGGTTTGTTGCAGGTATGTACATCGAGGTTGCACAAGTGCAGTGAGTTCATCAGAGCATACTGATTTCACTGATGAGTAAATATGTTTGTACGTTTCGTGTTATTTTAAACAGCCATATCTTGCATGTATCTCGATACAAATTCATTACATTTGTTGTAACTCGATGAGTTTGTCTGCAAATGTTTTACAAGGAGAAACCAGAGATTGTAGCTCAGTAGAGCACCTACCTTGAAAATAACAATAGTGCAGAGAAAGATTAGCGACGTCTTTTCTGTGACGAAGAAGCCGAGAAGAGATTATTCCTGATAGATTTTGAAGTCGTTTATTGAAATGTTGACAATTACTCTTGATGAATGTTTATTAAAAAAGACCACTGAACTGAATCTGTTTTTGTAAACAATGCTTAAAGATAGTTCATTTGAATGTTCAGTGAGATGCGTGCACTGGATGCAAAGAACACACACACACACACACATACACATTGAATATACATATTATATTGATGAGCTGTGAAACAGCGAAACAGTACTGTATGTGGATGACTATAATGCTTCCTATCTTGGGTTGAGCATTTGGGAAGTGATATAAAAATTATCATTAGCGCATGAAGCGATGCTCTTTGTGTAAACAAATTGAGCTTAGATACTTTGAACAATGTCAAAACATTGTTAATTCACTGCCCTCATAGTAGCAGCCATATAGTGCAACAGTTAGAAGCTTCAACTGTCGTTTGGACGATCAGGTTTCGATCCTGGCTTGGGATAGTTGCTAGTCTAGCCGCACTGATGAGCTGTGAAAGAGCGAAACAGTACTGTATATGGATGACATATATATATATATATATATATATAACTACTTAATTTACTCACATAAAATTAATATACGAAAGTATAGATTTATGCGTAAACTTTAAGCATTTACTTCAAAAGTGCTCAATACGTAGGTAGAGCTAGTTAGTAATTTATAAAATATATATGGTGATTAAGCTACACTAAATATTCGGCGTTTCATCCACTCTAGGACTCTTCAGGCTTATGCGCAAATTCTGGAGCATATAAAAACGATAAAAGAGGAGCATATAAGAACGATAAACAACCACAGAATTCGCGTATAAGCCTGAAGAGTCCTAGAGTGGATGAAACGCGGCATATTCAGTGTAGCTTAATCGCCATATATATTTTATAAATAATTTATCGGGTCTCCCTGCTTATATATATATATATATATATATATATATACAAGCAGGGAGACCCGATGTTACCCTGGATTGATTGGTAATCAACGAATGTTTCACTCACAAATTTTATTGTCGTTGAAATAGGTGAAATCGCTTATTTTTCAATCAAATCGGTTGATCGTCTGTTCTAGTTGAGGGACCAATCATAGTATACCAGACGGAAGTTTCACATGCCTCCCCACAGTGACTTAGTCCACAATACATTATAGTGTACATTGCACTATAGAGTATCTAATGTTGATTTTATAAAATTATTTATTATGTTTGAATTAAAGTTTAAAATGCAAAAGTCAAATACCATGCTTCAACTGTGCTATAAACAGAAGCATTCATTTCAGACGTGTGTCTGTCATATCAAAGAAACTACTGTTGATTTTATATGCTTGATCTTTCTGCTTGTGCAGTTATAATTTCTTGAATTTAATAACTTTTCAAATGCACTTGTGATGTTAGGTTGTATAAGGTGTCAACTTTGGTCAAAATCTCCTGTTCCTTTCATAGGATTTTTTTGATTATCGATACTTAGTGAAGACATTCCGATTTAAAACCTATCTAAGAACACTGCCAAATACATAAGGTACATTTGTGTGGAATTTCATAAAAATTGGCCCAACCATTGCGGAGTCTATAGGAAACAAACTTCCTTTTATATATATATATTAAGCATAATGCTATGAAGTACAAAGAAGAAAGGAGAGTTCAACTAATTACAATGTTACAAATTTATTTAAATCTTGATAAGTTCAAATGGACATGGACTCCAATATAAAAGGAGACTAGCCTGGATGCCCCACATTGCCCGGGTGTTTGGGGGTGTGTGTTGAGCGAAAAATAAAAAAAGTGGTAGTAGGCAGGCAGGCATGAACCCTTATCGCGAAGGAGAAAAAGAATGTGAACAAAAAAAAAACCTTGACGTCTTTGCTGTTGTGTCCATCACCAAACCTGAAGTTTTAAATTAAGGTTAGTCAATCGAAAAGAGGGGATGACTTTAGAAAATATCGACGAAAAAAGCGACCCCTCCCTGTAATAAAGTGCCTAGTTGAGGGCAAACGAATTAATATTTTTAGCCAATTTTTCGATATTTGTCATCTGAAGGGTTGAGCTTCAAAACAATACCAATATCGTGAAAATCCGTTGCCTCTGTTGAAAGTTTTAGGCCGACATACATACATATATAAAAAAAGGCTGCCTTCAGTCTTGACAGACTATGGATACCCACAGTAAGGGTGCCTGCGCATGAGATCTTTTTTTGTGGCAAGAGTTGCGCAATCCACAACCACACCTCTCCTGAGTCGACATTGTTGAATACCAGTGGCAAGTGGAGGTTCAGGACGACTGAAAACAATACCGAGATAACCATAATTCCCAAATGGTCACCCATCTGGTATTAGCCAGGCTCGGCATTGCTTAACTTCGATGATCTGACAAGAACCAGTGTGTCAATGTGATTATGCCGTACATACATACATACATACATACATACATACATTTAAACAGACAGGTGAGATTATATTATAGATGATATATTCATATTACTCACGGTTCCCGGTGGACCTATACCAGACATGGTAGGTTACAAATCTCAATAAAGGCTAAAGATTCCTCATATTAGAAGCGACATGGAATTATGTTCGCCGTAGTGAACTCGAATCTCTCTTTGTTCATTTATTGGATCTAAGAAAGAGGAATAACCAACTAGTGTCCTTAAAAACCAGTTTCATTCTCAGTTTATTCTTAAACTTGTCAATGAAGTATTTCTGGATCGAAGTTGAACAAATAGAGAACAATATTTTTATATGAACTTTCAACGCAATCAAGTAAAAAAAAAAAAAGAAACGTTTTTTACCTCTACAGGAGGATTTCATTTTTATCATGATTATAATTCAATAAAATAATATATATTTCGAAAAGAAATCAAGTTTTTAAATTTGTATAAATAGACATATCTATTATATAACATGTATTATAAATGTGTTGTAAAAAAATAAAGTACTTCATTGTAGGTTCTATAAGAGCAAATATAAAGTAGTTTACTTGAATAATATATACATTACAGTAGGAGACTGACTCTTCAGCACCATTCAGTAGCCAAAGTTTTTGAAAGAAAAGTGAAAAAAACAAATCATGGGTTCAAAAGCGGCGCTCTCCCCTTCCCATTTACAGAAAGACTCCTCTAACAGCACTCGCAGCAAAGAATTTTCTTTTCCCTCTGTGTACATAACACTAAATGGAACTTCTTTCTTACTAAAAACTTCTATCTATAAAATACAATGCCACAGGAGTGGTTCCAAACTGAGTACAACATTGTCAATTTTATGCCCAATTTTAACAAATTCGGCCACTTAAAGAATTCAATTCAGAACATTTAATCTAACGTTTTCAATCCTATCAAAAGTGTTGTTCATTGCCGCCTGACAATCTCTAACCCATATCCTTGAGTGGCATTCGGGCCTTCATAAACATTGATCCAGTAGCATAAAAGATATCTATCTTAGTGTGGTTGTATGTGTACCATAGAGTGTCCTTATTTACAAAATTCTATTTTGTTGATGCTTACGTATAACTAAAGTACTGTTGCTATATTTAGGCTGTTGAATCTGTGCCCCATTTGAAGGTTTTGATAAATTGCAAAAATGTATATGTAATTTGATTGGCCATCACACTTTCTTCTTTGCTACAACCTTTCTCTCACTGACGTGGTGTTGCTAGTCTCAGTCTTTTCTACAAATACTATAATGGCACATGTTTCTCAGAATTGTTTCATTTATTCCCTGCTTCCTTTGTTTCAGCTCGTTTGACTTGTTGGTCTAGTGGTTTCCATCAGTTCGCTATTTTTATACCTCATTGTAATACAGCTTCCTATTTCAGTAGCCTTTTTCCAAGGACTGTACATTTCTAGAACTCTTTTCTTGCTAACTCTTTACTTTCTACCAACAGCCTTGATCTTTTCAAGACTAAGGTCTCCTGTCTTTGCAATAATCATCTTCCGTTCTTGTTAGCTCCTTACATCAAACGGCTTAATGCCCTGTCTCAAGCTGTTTCCATAAAAACAAAGCAACAGCGAGAACTGAATCGACATATTTGCCTTCAACTTTCACAAAATGTCCTCATCATTTTGATCTTCTTTTTCTTTTCAGTGTCATATCGTTTCAGAAGGTTATGACCACGTCAACAAAGCGATTATCTTTCGATAGTTTTCCCTTTTGATCTGTGACACTGATCTTCCCATGGGATATTTCGACTAAGCAAAGCAATGCAAACATTTGCTTTCCTTTTTTTTTGTATTTTGGTTTTTAAGAGCTGGCATCTCATACCTTAAACATAAATATATATATATATATATATATATATATATATATATATATATATATATATATATATATATATATATATATACATATATATATATGATGAATTAATGATAAAAGGAAATTACTTGAGACTGAGCAAACAGCGAGTGGACAATAAAATGATCTTGATACTATTATCGTTTCCACCAAGCATTTCTACTACATAAACAGACTGTTTAGTAGTATTTATAGGGAATCAGGATAAGATATCTATCGTTTCTATACTCAATGCCTTTATTTGTACACTGCTCTCATTCCTAACAGATGAAAAGCCTTATATCAGTGTATTCGTTCAAATAAATAAGAAAATATAGAACCAGCAGGACCTGTGGAAATTCCACAAAATTTGTGAAATATATTAAATCAACAAATATGTTTTGCTATTTTGATATTTTTCTGGGTGATGAAAAAAATTACCTTTTGGATAGAAAAAACAATGCCATACAACAAATATAAATTTATTAACATTTGCATGAAAATAGTGCCCATTGTGTTTTAAATATAGAACTGACCCAAATGAGATAAATTAATAAGTACTAATGAATAACAAAGTAATATTGTGCTACACAGTTCAATACAAATAATAAAATCATATTGTAAGAGACGTTCTTTAATTTACTCCTTCAGTCCAGCATCTCTTAGCAGACAATGTTTCTTTTTTCCCCTTGTTTCTTTTGAATTTTCCCTTATATGTAAGGTTTTGTTAACTTCTTTCTATGGTGAAGAACTGCTTGACGTCAAAATTACATCAAGTTTCTTTCTCACACGATTACAACAACGATTATATATTATAATGATGTTTGAAAACGAGGCTACATTAAAGAGTGGTCTTTAATGTAGCCTTGTTTTCTTATTCTTGTTCAGGGTTGCCAAATTTGCCTTTTAAAGCCAAATTTCACAAATTTGGCCTTTTTTAAAGCAGATTGGCTTGTAAAAATTATATTGATCCATTATCAAAGCGTAACGTATGGACTAACTAAGAAATGCACAAGAACATTATATAAAGTAAGACTTTCTACAACATAGTTTTATATGTGTTCACATACTAGAGGGGTGAGTTAGCTAGTGAATATATTCACTGATACATATTTGGGTGGTTAGGATAGGAGACCGTAAGCATTCTAGACATGAGATCAAAAACTTCAGCGAGACTACGACATATCGGTTCGTAAGAACAGAAGTCAATAATACCAGCAAGCAGATATGACGTCAGATATGAAAAAAAGATAATTTTAAAAAGATGTTCCTGAGTCTTGGAAAAAGCGATCAAGCAAGCACATGTGTTAAACTCACATTAATGAACATGCTATCTAAAAACAATGTACTTAACAAATTGTCTCTTTTTTCTTTGTTCTAATAAGATGCTCATAATTACGGCTGATGTATTTTTACTGCTGGATTATAACTTATGAAGGCCAAGAAGCACTCGAGTATTAGGATTAATGAGATGGAATGATTGACAGCCAAATGGTTAGAATTAATCAATGATATGAGCTAAGATTCATTAATTATGGAATAGTTTATAACAAATATCTATTGACATTGAATTTGAAGATGACTATGTTGTAATCTACAGAGAAGCAACCCTGTGGTAATGTAATTAGCTAACGATGATATAATCAATTGTAGTGTAATTCTCAGTGCAGCTTTATAAGCCTGTTTTTTTTTTACATAGGCATCACCACTTATCAAGGCCGAGAGGCCACTCAAGGATAAGGGTTAATTTTCTCGGGTCGTATTTTGTTTTTAGTTAATTTCCTTTTGTTTCAGCTCTATATTTCAATAAGTTAGACAGATGCGTATTGCAAAAAATTCTAGGTGAAAGAAGAGAACAAAAAACCGACATGATTTCAAACAAATGTTTCAAAATAACTGTACCATACCCCCCCCCCCCAAAAAAAAAGAAAAAAGATTAAAAATTTAAAACTAATGCCATATTTATTTCTTATACCTGCCTTCGTTCGGGTATTCTACTAGTTATTCATATTCTTATTTACTTTGTAGAAAGTGGACTTAATTTTTTTTATCTTGATATACATAATTATTTACTTGTTATCTGACGCCATTACATTTCTGTCACACTTAAATTTGAAATCAGATGCTTTGGTACTTATGCAGTTTATAGACAGCGCTATATTTTAGCTCGGACTTTTAAGTTAAATTCAATTTTTACAGTATTTTTTGTTTATTAAATTGTTAGGTGAAAGTACAGAATAGTTTAAAAGTTCTCCCCTCCCCATGTTAAGATTGGGTTTCTAAATAATAACGTTATTATTTTAGTACGGTTCGTAAACTGAACAAGTACGGATTTTGTTTTTATCATTAAGTATGGAGACTGAATTAATAACATGGAGCTAATTATAAAAATAAATTCTCTTAAATATAATATGTAAATGAGGTTCCGTCTTGAATGTAGATTTCATTTGATTAAACTGTATGTATAGAAATCGTGATTGAATGAAAGTGTGTGAACGTCCGTTTTCAATATGAAAATTTATTTGTGAAACAGTGTATCTTTTCGTACATATTAAATTATGAACAAACAAATAAGCAGGAATATGGTTTTGTTATAATAGATTATTTTATGTTAATATATAATATTTAATAATAATAATAATATATTATTATATGATTTTATTCGCATGTTATTAACCTTCATACATGTTAATAGCAGTCTTGGTGGTCATAGAATTGATTTCGTTCAAACAAAACTGCTTCAAATGTTCAGTTATGTCCTTTTATAAAAGGTTACTCACACCTGAGAGTATCGTACATCGTACAAAACCACTATTCGCCCCTGCATGGAATATTGTTGTCAAATCTGGGCTGGTACATTTGCCACTAGTCTCTCACTCCTAGATAAAGTTTTAAAGAAAGAGTTGCCAACCTAATATGTCCCGCACTGTTGGCCAAGCTTCGACCTCTGTCCTATCGATGAAATATCGCATTCCTGCGCCTGTTTTACAAATACTTAAATGATAAGTGCTCGAACGAAATCAACGCGCTAATATCTGTTTGACGTAAATTCCTCCGACAAACCAGACAAGCAGCAAAATCTCACCCCTACACTGTAGAGATATCTAGATGCCGTAAACCTTCTACTAAAATAGCTTCTTACCTAGAACAGCTAGACTTTGTAATTCCCTCCCAAGCGCCTACTTCCCTGACTGTACTGACATGCAGAAGTTCAAGTGTAATGTGAACAGACATATTGCTGCCCAACTCCCTATATGATATCTCTAAAAATCTAGTCTCAAATAATAACCCCTTGCGATTCAATGGTACTGTGCTTTGTTTGTGGTGAAAAAACAGTAAAAAAAAAGATAGTGTCCAGCTGAAAGAGCTAACCAATAAGCTATCACAACCGTTTTGTAAACACTCTCACAAATAGATCTCTACATGCTGTGTTACTTTGTAAGTGTGATAATATTTCAAGTTATTGATTACGGATCAGTAAAAACAAAAAAAGAAATGAATACAAGTTTGAAAGTCAAACTTTAGCACATGATTTATGGCTGCTGATTTTGTGTACACACGACTCCTTCAAATAGACTTTGCTTCTTATGGTCGAATGCCACACAAGGAAATTGATCTCCGATCAAAACAAAGACAAACAAATATCCACAGTCTGAATAAAAAAAAAATATCAGAGATGCAAGACATTGAAGGTCAGACTGGAACATTATGACCAAAATAAAAAAAAAAAAAAAAGACAATCAAATAAAAAAAAAAAAAAAAAAAAAAATTAGTCTTGTTCTAATATTTTAATTATTAAACCAGCACAGCCTCTGGAAATTCCACACTTAATTAAAGAAAATAAGTTTCGATGTTATCTACTTAATATCCGTCCAGGGACGGGTAAAATGAATTATCCAAATAGAACAGTTTTTGTTTTTGAATTTATAAAATGTGGATTGACTATTCGTATTATTTGCATTCTTTGAACTACTGTTCTCATCTTGAATGTTATTTCTATACCGTTTCGATCGATGTAACCTCCGACCTTCTTTAGGTATATCTTGTTGAACTCCGAGATCTGCACGGAATTGTAATCAGAACCCTTTATTTAATTCACGGGGGTAGCATAACTGGGTAGAAGTCTGAAGTAATTCGTAATTGTATTTTGAATGTCATCTACACTGAGAATTGAACCTTCAACTACGCCAGGTGTCCTTGCGGAAAGTTTTTTTTTTTTCATGTTGCCTTATAAAAATTAAAATCGAAATACAATGATACTAAAGTTATGTCTAGAAGTTTTACTGGAATTTTGATCAAAATCCATTAAAATCTTTCTTTTTTTTTACTTTGTTCACAAGGTACATTACCATTAAGACCTATCATTTAGGGGTAGATTTATAAGGGCATTGTGAACGGGGAGTTGTGCAGCAAGAAGTTTGTTCATATTACATTCTAATTTCTGTATTCTGGAACAATCGGAGAAACAGGGAGCACAGATAAGAATTTCAAAGCAAATGATTCGAGTAAAGTTATTAAAATAGAAACGTTTCCAGCATCTGGGGATCTCTACAGTAAAATGGTAAGGTTTTACTGCTCGTTGAGTTTTCCAAGGAATTTACAAGTGCAGATATTTTGATTCTAGAAAATGTCGAAGTTTAAGAGTAAGCTGAAATTCAAAGAATCTTGTTTGATGGGAGTTGAATTATTATGGACATATGTAATGCAAATCTGAAATATTTGAATTTTCAAATGAAAAGTCACTTGTATTATGTCAGTACTATGCCCGTATTGTGTTCTCTAAACTCTTTAAAATCTGCTAAAGAAATTGAAATTTACTTAATATTGATTGATGTCGAATACCTAACGTTAAAATTTCACAAAGGGCCTACATCACTTCACTTTTTGCATAAAACAAAATCAAACTAAATATAACTCACAACTCCCACCCTTACACTTGCAAGCTGTTCCAAAATTCATAATGATCGGTTCATTAGTTTAGGAATAAATCCTGTATATAGAATATATACACATATAACTGTATATGGCACAATCACGTTGACACACCGGTTCTCACCAGATCACCGAAGTTAAGCAACGTTGAGTCTGACCAGTACCAGATGGGTGGTCATTTGGGAAGGCTAGGTTCTGTATGTACTGCAAGGTAAAATATCTTTTATTTTATTTTTTTACAAAAAAATCATGGAATATAGTGGTCCAACACTTTTGTATTTTGAAATGGCGGATTTTCATTGAAAGCAAGGGAGATAAGTCAAAATAATAGAGTGCCGTTACTTCTCCTGAATGTTTAGGACTCTTCATATTATACATAGGATAAAACTTTATAGTTCTAGACATTTTATTTTTATTTGTTATTTTTCTACAGGATCAGTTTTCACAATTTTTGGAATTTATACTAATTTCGACATAACACGTAAGTATATAATAGTGTTTTTACTTAAAATGCATTTGTTTAAAATCTCATTATACTGCAGAAGCATCTTCGTATCAGTAAATACCCATATTGAATGTAAGCATGTTTAGAACACCGTCTTATTTTAAATTGTAACTAATAATTTCTACAAGTACATTAAACTAAAAGACAATTTAAATTAAATTATTCATCTACACCCTGTATAGTGTTGCATTTCTTACTATCAAACTATATTTATAATATTTGTCAGTCTCAGATACTTTGTCTACTGTTCAGTAATTATATATATATATATATATATATATATATATATATATATATATGATAATTGTTTCATCTTTGCCGATGATCGCCGTCCTACCTAACAAAATCCCTATCAACAGCCCCCTCCCAGTTCATATGACCACATAAGTGGTTCTTCAAACCAGCAGTCAACTTACATGGCCTGAAGCAAAGATGACACATGAAGTTCAGTGTCTATACCGGGTTAACTGGACCACTCTGTGGTATTGTGTCCCGCAGACCAGCAGCTGACTTGCACTTCCTGCCACATACCATACAGGTTGTTTCATCAGATTGTGAAGGTAAGAGTACATAAGAGCGTTTTTCATGTGACTTCATGTCGTTCACATATCCAACTTTGGACAGTAGAAAGCACCCATATGTTTCACACTTCCATCTCATTCCTTCAGAGACCATTTACGCAGATTTCTCTTGAGCTCTGCCTGTTCCAAGTTCTATACGGGTATACGTAATACACCTAAAAAAAGATGAACACCTCTGCCATGCATAGGTCCTGATCACGCTTGGGCAGAGTATTTTATCTGTTAGCCTCCCTCTAATGTTTCCTTGAGGGTAATATATATATATATATATATATATATATATATATATATATATATATATATATATATATGTATGTTGTTTTGAAAAAAGAAAAACCGAATGAATTTATGAAATGATCAACGTTTCGTTCCTATTGCAGAGGACATCTTCAGGATATTAATATAATTAATAATAATAATAATAATAATAATAATAATAATATATATATATATATATTAGTTGTATTTATCTATTTATATGAATTTAGTTATGTGTATATGTTTATATATTTCTATATATAGGATTAACTCCTAAACTAATTAACCGATCATTATGAACTTTAAAACATAGCTCTAGTCGTAATGCGAGCGATATTAAATATTCATCTTGCCTTATTTTATATCGTAAATAATAATTTCCACAAGTATTTATTTAAAACTAAAGCCAATTTAAATTGAATTATTCATCTACACTATGTATAGTGTTCGCTTTCTTACTATCAAGTGACCATATTTATATTATTCAGACTTGCAATGCCATTTTTTTAAATGACATGGAAAGAGCAAGAGATGAGGGAACAACAAACATTATCTGATTCTCTGCGAAATCTTCAATTTTCTCTTTTCTTATATTTGAATATTGGCCTCAAGAATATCTGATACCAATTTCCAACAAGTTTAAATTGAGATATAAAAATGAAAACGAAAATGAAACAGAAGAAAAAAAACTAAATAAAAATAAAACAATTTCAACGTTTCATTTGTAAAAAGAAAAGAAAATCAAAAGAAATTCCCATCAAGATAAAACAATTTTTCAAAGGAAACAATAAAGAAATTGGTTCGATTAATTCTGTGCTTTCGTTGTTATTCTTTTGCAGAAAATTGGAAAAATGTGTAAGTGTTGATCTAAAAATAAAGCCGTGAGTAGAATCAATCTCTACACGACATACGATGAAGATGGGAAAAGAATGTAATATAAGGAATGATAAATAAAATGGACAGAGGAGTGAAATGAAACTTGCTGGTTCATATCAAAGACATGTACAAAAATAAAACAGCTTCTTTTTTATTCTTCTCATAAAATTATCTTGGAAAACGTATTATTCATAATATTTAGCAGTCTCACATACTTTGTCTACTGCTTAATAATTATATATATATATATATATATATATATATATATATATATATATATATCCTATTTGTAAACTGAGAATTAATTTTGCCCATCCTGAGATGGGTATTATTCTTATATATATATATATATATATATATATATATATAATACGGCACAATCACATTGGCACACCGGTTCTTGCCAGATCATTGAAGTTGAACGATGATGAGCCTCGGTAATCATTTGGGAAGGCTAGGCACTGTATCTACTGCGCTGAGACATAGAAACTTTCAGGTTGGTATCTGGAAGCACGTTTAATTCACTGGGAAAGATGCATCCCCAGTCTTCGTTAAGGCATGCAACTAGGAAAAGGAAAATCTCTGATTTAAAACCTATTTTGCCATTTTGTGGCATCCATTGTACCGACAAAGATTAGCAGTTGTACCAAAAAGAGTGGTTGGTTCTACACAAAGCCTCCCCCACTATAAACAAATCATCTGAGTGGATTTCAAAACAGCTTGTTGTTGTGGGGGTGGAGCTTATATGTCAAAATTGACGGGAAGGTTCATTATATATATGCACACACCATATATATGTGTGAGTGTGTTTTATATGTATATAGGTTTATATATCTCTATGTATATGAGTTTAGTTATGTGTGTATGTTTATTTATTTCTATATATAGGATTCACTCCTAAACTAATAAACCGATGATTATGAATTTTAAAGCATAACTGTTAGTTGTAACGGTGGGTAATTAGTTTTATTCAAAGGAGACCAAGAGTTAGTAGAAATGCTTTGTGAAAATTCTGATACTTCCACTCTTAGTGAAATTTTAACAATAGACTAATAATAATTAACTAGCGGGACCTGTGGAAATTCCACAGGGGACACATTCATATGTAATATATTGATGTTGGCATTCTGTAGATATTCAGTGTAAATAGTGACACTCTAATTTTATTGTAGTTTTTTTTACATTCTGGATGTTCAGAGTTGTTTTTCAATTTTGGTGTTAAAAAAAAAATATTTATCTAAGCTAGCAGGGACGCCCGGTAAAGCCCAGTCAAAAGTACGCTTAAATATGATATTTCAATTCTTGCAGATTTCGTATATATTATTATAGCGTTAATGTTTTATGGATCTTTATATATTATAAATTTGCGATTTTTTTTAATAAAAAAATATATCCATATGACTTCGGTTCATTAGCTTGAATCGAAATAAAAACTCATGATGTATATATATATATATATATATATATATATATATTTACATAGGCGTCACCACTTATCAAGGCCGATAGGCCGCTCAAAGATAAGAGTTAAAGAGTGTAGAGTAGTCAAAAGGACAATATAGTAATCGACAGTAATGGAAGTTTGGTAAATTTGTTAATTAAGTGGAACGGCTCATCAGAAACTTGTTCACGTTGGACTTGAAGACAACCATATTATAGACAGCTGGAAAGCAGGAAAACGGAAGGCAATTCCACAGGCGTGCAGTTCTAAGAAAGAAGCTTTGTTCATGGAATCTATGTTAAGGTTTAGGCACAGATAAAGAGTGGGGAAAATTATTGATAATGTTTTCAGCTAGTCTAGTGTTTCTTGTGAAAGTTTGGCGAGGGGGGACCATAGATTGAAGCTCAGTCGAACACTTTCCATGAAAATAACGATAAAGCAGAGACAAACTCGCAACATCTCTTCTATGAGATAGAGGTTGCAGCAAAGAGAAAAGGACATCTCCCACCAGGCCACCATATATACATAATTTGAGTTCATTCAGCCATAATCGAAATCGAAACCAGAACTATGAAGAATTCTTATTAAAATTATTTATGACAAGAAATAGAAGAACATAACAATTAAACGACCCGGATGTAAGCGTGACACACAAATGAACACACACGCTATCGTATTAATATATAGATATTCACCAAATTTTAGTTCCTTTGGAATACTTTAAAAGGCATAATTTGGGTAGAAAATCCCATTTGAAACTGAGAATTAATTTTACTCGTCCTGGAACGGGTATTATTTTAGTACATATATAAAAGCAACGTTGACCCTGATCAGTACTTGAATGTGTGACCATTTCAGAATTCCAGGTGCTGTATGTACTCTCCATTTATCACGGCATTGTTTCCAGTCAGTCTTGGGCCTCTCCTTGCAAC
Source organism: Euprymna scolopes (assembly GCF_053919585.1). Classification (NCBI taxonomy): domain Eukaryota; kingdom Metazoa; phylum Mollusca; class Cephalopoda; order Sepiida; family Sepiolidae; genus Euprymna; species Euprymna scolopes. The sequence continues at coordinate 28,601,477 of NC_136488.1, forward strand.
TGGACCCAAGCCGTGCCGATCCAGTAGAGGTATGGTTGAGATTGCGCTACTCTTGCCTCACAATTACACATGCAGCTTTAATAAGTTTAAATACAGATAAACAAAAGAGTCATGCCTTTAGCAACATTTATTTGTTATACATCTGTTCTTCATTTTTTTAAATTTTTATTTTAGTTACAGTAACAAATTCCCAGATCTCATTCTTCTTTTTTGGAGAGTGGGAAGTTTAAATGTAGATATAATTTCCTTTATAATTCGGCAAACTTCCAAAGTTTTTTTTTTTTTTTTTTTTTTTTTTTTTTTTTTTTACAAAGGCATCACCACATTATCAAGGCCCAGAGGCCACTCAAGGATAAGGGTTAAAGAGTGTACAGTAGAAGTTGGTCAATATAGTAATCATTAGTAATGAAAATTTGGTAAATTTAATAACTTATATGGAACGGCTCATCAAGAACTTATTTACTTTAGACTTGAACAAAACCATATTGTAGTCAGCCGGAAAGCAGGAAAACGGAAGACAATTCCACAGGCGTGCAGTTCTAAGAAAGAAGCTTTGTTCATGGAATCTACGTTTAGGTTTAGGCACAGATAAAGAGTGGGGGAAATTATTGATAGTGTTTACAGCTAGACGAGTGTTTCTTGTGAAAGTTTGGCGAGGGGGGACCATAGATTGAAGCTCAGTTGAACACTTTCCATGAAAATAACGATACATCAGAGACAAACTCGCAACATCTCTTCTGTGAGATAGAGGTTGCAAGGAGGAGAAAAGGACATCTCCTACGAGGCTACGAAGTCTATTTTGAACTCTATCAAGGCAGGACAAGTTCTTTCTAGCAGCTCCTGCCCAGATGTGGCAACAGTATTCCATCCTTGGACGTACCTGGCTCTTATATAGATAGAGAATAGCATCAGCAGTGAGATATCTACTGGATCGATAGAAAGATCCCACCATTTTTCCAGCGGCCTTGGCAACAGATTTGATGTACGTGTTCCATTTAAGATCAGGAGTAATGGTCAAGCCCAGAAGCTTGTCAAAACTTGAGGCCTCCTGAAGACGAGAGCCATTCATTTCAATTGATGACAAATGTGGATTAGAATGTTGATGATGTAAAGAGAGAAGCTTGGTTTTAGATGCATTAAAAGTAACCAGCCACTCCTTTCCCCATTGTACTACGTGCTCAAGATCAGAGGAGAGAGAATTGGAGAGAACTTGGTCGTTTACTGTCTTAGATGTGGTACCATAAATGGTAGTGTCGTCAGCATAAATGTCTACAAATGATGTAAGGATATGATTTGGAAGATCATTAATGTAGATCAGGAAAAGAGTTGGGCCCAGGATGGATCCCTGAGGGACACCGGCATTAATATTGTGAGCTTCTGATTTTTGCCCCTCAACTACTACTCTTATGAATCTATCAGAAAGAAATGATTTAATAATTGAGAAGACTTTTCCAGCTATACCATAGCTAGCGATCTTATGAAGTAAACCTTTATGCCATACCCTATCAAAGGCTTTAGATATGTCAAGAGCAATTGCCCTAGAAAGATTGCCACCGTCGAGAGATTTGCTAATCCTATGCGATATAACTGTAAGGACATCTGCTGTAGATCTAGCAGAACGGAAACCATATTGAGTGTCACTAAGAAGGTTATTTTTGTTGAGATGTTTGATTACTTCTGTATTTAATACAGATTCTAGCAACTTACTCATGACGCACAGGAGACTTATTGGCCTGTACTGAGAGGGGGATGAGCGATCACCTGAATTCTTAAATACAGGGCATACTGATGAGATTTTCCAGGGAGATGGGAAACTATTCTCCTTAAGACAACGTTTAAACAGTTTTGTAAGTATGGGCGCTAGTTCAGGTTGAAGTTTTTTGAGTACTATAATTGGAATACCATCAGGGCCAGTTGCTTTACTGGAATCAAGGTTTTTGATTAGCTTGGCAACATCACGTACAGATATACGTATATCACATAGCGTGTTTTCTGATACAAGAGGAAATATTGGGGGTTGGCGGTCTTGGTCGCAAAGGGTAGAATTAGCTGCAAAGTTCTTGACAAAGAGTTTGGCTTTGTCTGATGCTGACGAGATTACCTCAGATCCATTGATAATAGTTGGGATGGAGCACACTCTTCTGTTCAGGATTCTGTTTGCTATTTGCCAAAACTGGTGGGAACCAACCCGCTGCTCAGCTACTTTGGACTTAACAGATTGAGCATACAACTCTCTTGCGTTCCTTATTACTTTATTTGTTGTCCTTTATATATTTTATCCAAGATTTTGCTAAACTTATTTTGAGATTTTCATCTTATTTGTCACTTATGTCTAAAAGGGAGATGTGCCATAAAAAATATTTATTTCAAATGACAGACACTGACAATGTCCAGCTGGCCAAAGAAATTGAAAATCCTTGTCCAGAGCATTTTAAATCTTAACAATCAAGTGTGAACTCCTTGAAAGAAAGCATATAGACGCTTGGCAAATAGGTGTGAAAAGGTTTATAAAGGAAATAGGCAAGTGAACACTCAAATGTTTACTTTGTTTACAGTAATTAATTGCCTCTGAAAATCAACAATGGTATATAACCCATTCTGTGGTCCTTCTGATATTATAAATAATCGACTTCTAATAAATAAATAATTTTGTGTTTGTTACCTCAAAGTAAAAAATAAAATAATTATTTTGGAATCAGAAATTAGGCTAAAATTTTTCCAATTCTGAAATCCCCAAAAGTTCTGATTTTTCCAATTTCAATTAACACTAATACACACACACAAATATATAAGAACTTTAGCCTTGAATCATACCAGTCATGGCATATTTCCTCTCCTCCAAATTTGAAAAAGTCTGGAACCTTTTTAATTTTTGTATTTTAATTTTTCATGATTGAAATGTCTGCACATCATAGCAAGATATGACTGTATTTACATAAAGAATAAAAAATATAATTTGCTTTCTTTGATTGAACACTATCAACGACCCTTGTTGAAATTCAATTATTCATAATTATTAAATATTTTTCTACCTGGAATATATATATATATATATATATATATATATTGAAAAGCATGGAATTTTTTTTTCTTTAAGTATTTTCTTTTTTACTTTTTCTAATCTCTGAATGATTCCTTTTGTGTTTCTTTTTTCAAAGTTATATAGGTCGGATATATTTGTTTAGCGAGTGCTTTCGATCGGAACTTTTTCGTCATCCTCATGCAGATTACGTCTTAAAATTATGTTATAAAATTACGTTTGGTGTGTATATATATATATATATATATATATATATATATATATATATATATATATAGGGTGTCCGTAAAGTTACTACACAGTCTTACAAGTTACTATACAGACACCCTGTAATATATTAACAGTACAGTAAGATATTGTATTAAAATATTTATTTGTAACAAAAGAAATAAAAAGAAATAACACCTTTATGTTTATAAAAATCTCAGAAAATACACGTGTTACATCCGAAAAGACTGTAACAATCAAGGCAAACAATTTCTATGACAAATATTCAAATTGGAGGCCTTCAGCTCCAATACATTCTCGACAACGTGGCACCACACTCTGACAAACTTTGGTGCACAAGTCACGATCAAGGTTGGCATATGCATCAATAACAAATTGTCGAAGATCTTCAACACTTTAACTATTAATACAAATATAATACAATAAAAAAATAAGACTGTATAGTAACTTTACGGACACCCTGTATATATATATATATATATATATATATATATATATATATATATATATATATACTCGGGTTTTTTATATTCAAAAGTAATGGACTAATGAATTCAACGAGGTTGTTAGATAGTGCTCAATAAAAAGAGCTGATAATACTTGTTTATTGTTATATAAACATGCTCACATCCCGCTGTTACAAATAGCCACTTGTTTCAATCAAACAACAGATATCATCAGGCAGCGACTTGACTATTCAAAAGTTCAATGAATAATCTTCATTGAACTTTTGAATAGTCAAGTCGCTGCTTGATGATATCTGTTGTTTGATTGAAACAAGTGGCTATTTGCAGCAGCGGGATGTGAGCATGTTTATATAACAATAAACAAGTATATATATATATATATATATATATATATATATATATATATATATATATATATTTGTTATGGTCACGTGGTGGCTAATTAAGTCGGTGGACAATTTTTATCATTTTGACATTTTTTTATAGATATTTCAAATTTACGATTAAATATGTATAAAAAACATTTTTTTTTAACTATGTAATTAGAATGTAAATATTAATGTAAACCTCCCCCCCCCCTGTTAAAAATTGTCCACCCACTTAATTAGCAACCACGTGACCATAAAAATATATATATAATACCAAACGTAATTTTTATAACATAAATTTAAGAAATAATATGCCTGAGGATGACGGAAATGGTCTTATCGAAAGCGCTCGCTAAACAAACATATGGATCCGACCTATATAATTTTGAAAAAACACAAAAAGAATGATTCGGAGATTGGAAAAAGTAAAAAAAAGAAAATAGTTAAACCAAAAAATTCCGTGCTTTTCAATAACATATGTCTCAACGAAAACATGCTGTCTAAATATACTCAATATATATATATAAGAATTCATAAAATATTTTTCAATATACATATGTATATATATACATGTGTGGTCATACAAAAAATAATCCATATATATGTATATATATGTGTGTGTGTGTGTGTGTGATCATACAAAAAATAACCCCCAAAAGTTGAAGAGCTACAAAGATGGGAGTCAGACCATTGAAATGAGATATCTTTTGTGCTCCAGAATTAATTTTTCTAAAGAATCACCACCAATCTCAATTAACTTTTGCCAGGAATTCAATGATGCATCTTTGCATGACAGGGGTTGTTTTCTTATATTTTAACACCGCCAATATCTGCAACAGAGAAATAAAACCTTCAGGTTATGAATGTATATGTTCAGTCATAATGTAATTTGCAATACAATACAGTCTGATCTATTCGGGCGGAATAAAAAATAGGAGGCATTACTTTTGGAACACCTCTTCTGTGTGTGTGTGTGTGTGTGTATATATATATATATATATATATATATATATATATATATATATATATATATATATCCTATGAGTTAGAAACGTGTAATTTTTTAACCCATTATTACAGAATTGTTGTATGCAATATATTAATGAGATTGCAATTTTACCGTGAAAGGTTTTATTTTGCATTCGATTTGGTCTCCAGGCAACAAAACTTGACAGTAATCGAACGAGGTAAAAATAAAACCATTGTTTATGCAGAAATAACACAATTAACACCAAAACTGAAAAACAACTCTGAACATAATAATCCAGAATGTAATCGATTAAAAGCAAAGAGAGAGATCAAAAAAATATTTCAAGATGTCCAGCATGTCTGTTTGGCAGCATTGTGTCCGAATGAATAAATCGGAGTTCAGTGTTTGCGTCATATGTAGCATAAACATTTGATTCTCCGTACATTATCTGGTCAAGCCTTTTGGACAATAATACATGGAGAAAAAAAAAAGATAAATTCAAATCAATCCAAAGTATCTAATATATTGTTCTACGCATCTTCTGTCTTCATCCCCATCCCCTCTTTTCTGTGCTCAATAAGAATACACAGCATTTGCTGCCTAAAATATTACTCATCTTATGTGAAATCGCATGAAGAAGGAATTGCTTCTGAAGGTTGATTGACATTTGAAAGGAATCTAATCCACCCCCTCCCCCCATCCGAAAAATGGATCATGCGAGCAGTTCGCATAAGATGTTTCTTTGGCGGAACATAAGTTAACTTAAAGAAAAGCTTTTGGATGTGAATTGATAATATGGATTCTGGATTACAATCCATGATCCTCAAGATAATCTACTGAACTTTGGCAGGAAGAGAATAAATGATCTTACATAGATACCAGAAAAGTGTAACCATATACCCCCCCCCTCTCTCTCTCTCTCTCTCTCTCTCTCTCTCTCTCTCTCCAAAAACAATACATACATCAGCATGACTAGGACTAGTATTTCTCGCTGGCTTACATTTCACCTGGCTTCCCCTAACGGCTTCATCTACCAACATCTAATAGCACTTGACAACCCAAAAATAAATTCAGAAATATGTTAATAAAAACACCACTATCTTAGTCGTCTCATATTGTAACCTGCACCTCCCAATCACAGAAGCCCTATTCATTCACGTAAACAAACTGACAATATATCAGGCTCAATATGAAGGAAGAGAGGGTACGCTTAAGTACTTTTAAATGATTTTAATCAATTTTTTCAATAAATTCACTAAACGCAAATTTTTAATTCATCACACGCCTGAAGATGACTCATAAGATTTGAAAACGTTCGCGGCTATGGCGAATTTCCTTTTGCACTCAAATGGAACATTCGAACACTGGCCCATGAAATGGAAAATCTTTCAAGAGAAAGAAACATGCACAAGAGAAAAATGCTACCCATATATATCATAGACTCTCCCATTGATTTTGACGTATGCGATTCTTGCAAGATCGTCTGTGTGTGAGTTGCAAATGGCATTTCATTCCAACCAATGATGTACAAAGATGTCCACAAATAATGCAAGAATTTGAATTGTTCGAGTATATTTCTTTCTCTAGTTTGACGCAGTTTGATAATGTTTGATGCTGCATTTTTTATAATGCTATTGAAGTATGTAGACCTCCATTCATTACAATCAATCACGGTCTTCGAGGGCAGCGGGGGTTTATTTCAGCAGCTAGGAGATTACTTTTTTAATTTGTCCTTGTACCTAAGTAATGGTCGGCCTACTCTTCAGTGACCATATATATATATATATATATATATATATATACAAACGAGTTATACCCCAGTAATGAAAAGACAGAATCAGTCTATATTAATGTTTTCTGCATTGCCAGTAAGAGACTGTGCATTATGTGTGCATTACATACTTCGTTAATAGTGTGTATATGCTGCTGCTATATTTAGTAGTTGATGTCTATCTCTACTATTTTGTTTATTTCGAAGTCAGATCAGGAAAGGGTGCAGCAGTATTTTAGCAGATATGGCAACAAGACTATCTTAGAACATATTTGGCTCTTAGAAAAGAAGAGGATTGCGTCAGGGGTGAGATTTCTTCTGGAGTCGTAGAATGAGACGACATCTCATCAATTATGGCTGCACTACTGATATTTGGATGAATGATGGATGGGTCCTTTAATCCTTCAGGATCGTGGAGGGATGCTGCATTATTACATACAGTGTGTCTTAGGCAAGAATAACCTGCAGACACTCATCACTCTCTAGGCTTTAAACCATATACAGTACTTAGTATTACTAAATGGTCACTCATTTTAGTGCTAACCAGGCTCAATGTTGCTTAACTTTGGTGATTTAACAGGAACCAGTGTATCAGTGTGATTATGCCGTATATCAAGATTATTTTGTGTTTATATCTAATGCTGCCAAGAAATACTGTGGTTCTAATGTTAATTCCAGCATCGGAAACTTTACAAAACAATGACTCACTTTACTGCTAGTGTGGACACGGTGATAAACTTTTCATTCTTTGTCTTGTTTGAATACTGGATGAATATCATGTCATTTAAAAAGCAATGACACTATTAAATGAACCTTGGATATTGTCAGTTTCTCCTTCATTTTAGAACCTGTTGATCTGGGCAGAGGTGATAGAAAGAGCCCATGCAAAATTGTTTTACAAACAAGGAAAATCCATGATGTTGGATACTGCATGTTCCGATGCTGTGCTTGTCTGTAATGTCGTCACCTGTGCTATCGACCTCTGATCTATTGAGAGTGAGATCTGTTGGATATGTTTTCCTCTTTATCTCCATAGAGATGTCATGCATCCTATGTCCGAAGATGGTAATTTTATTAAACTTGCTGGACACAGCTGTTAAGGCCGTAATTGGTGATACCCAGAGGAAAATACTTTTCTATAGTTTTCTCAGGTAAATATGGGAAAACATAAAAAATTGTGTGTGTGTGTGTATATATATATATATATATATATATATATATATATATATATATAGAGAGAGAGAGAGAGAGAGAGAGAGAGATAGATAGAATAAAGATTTAAAATAATATATAAAAAAAGAAAAATGAAATATATATATATATATATATTTCACTTTTATTTCTTTTTATATTATTTTATCAAATTCGAAAATAAAATCTGAAGAGAATTGCAACTATTATTTTCTTTTAAAGTTGATGAGTTTCTTTTAGTTCTGACGAGTTAAGGGCAGAATAAATTTTAAAATTGATATAATAATTGCATGAATGATTCTGTGCTACGAAACAGGTGCTGTCAAGAATTGAATATTTCAATATACTTAAAAAAAATAAACGGTAAGATGGTCAACATCTTGAAATTTGAAATATAAACTTTTGTCATATATACACACACACACTAGAATACCAGTCCTAGGGCGAGTAAAATGAATTCTACAAATAAAACAGTTTTGTACCACTTCTATGTTCCTTTATGAAGACTAAAATAAAACTATATTGCTACTAAACTTTACGTCTAGAATTCTCATTAATATTTTGATTCTAGAAAATGTCTAAAATTTAAGGTTTAAATAAGATTAGAAATTAAAAGGGAATTTTACCTAATTAATGTTTAATAAAATTCTATGAGGATCGCTCCAAACAAAGGATAAAGACATTTTATGTAAGGAGCTTAAAAAGTATATATGTATTTCAAGGTAAAAAAACTGGCCACTGATTTTTAGATGGGCAAATTTTGATGCCAAAAACAGCATTTCTTTCCCTATTGTCAGAAACATCGTCATGGAATGTGAGAACTAAAGAAAAAAAAAAGAGATGCTAGCACCACAAAGCCACAGAAAGTAAACCCAAAGTCCACTTTTCACTCTCCTTGTTTATGGGCCGGAGATCTAGGGGTTCAATCCTCAGTCTAGTCATACCAAGTACTAAAAAAAAAAAATACTTGATAGTCTCTTGCTAACCACTACATTACAAAGTAAGGATTAAGAATAAGTGGAGTAGTTCCAGGAAAGGAATAGCGCGCTCCTCTATACTTCAATGTAGTAGCTAAAAAGGGAGCCTTTGAATCGCCCTCGACTATGGTCGACCACGATTTGCTATAATGGAATTAAAGCTTTTTTTGTTGTTTAGGTCTATTCTATATAATAAATTATATGCACACAGAGTGTTTCTGAGTTGACAACTCTATTCTCTTTAATTACAGATCTGGCAACCATCAGCCACCTTGAGTTCAGCAAATGATATGATCAATTTACTCAGAAAAACAGTTGATGGACAATTTCACGAAATGGATCTGTTAACTGGCCATCTCATTCATGCAATTTAATCCCATTATATGCGATATGTAAAGTTCCATGTCTACACTGATAAACCAGGTGCAATAGACCACTTGGAATACAAACTTCTACACATTATCGCCAAAATACAGTCTCACTCAACACATAGAGTCTGCAAAAACTGGACCTTGAACCATGTCATATATGCAGAAGCTATGGGGCCATATGCCTAAAATTGTATTTAAATTATGAATACCAAAAATTAATCTTTAGAATTAGCCACGTATTTGTATAATAAAATATTTTCTGTGATTTATTTAAATTTAAAAGTTCGACGCCTCAAAAAGAAAACCCTATACATATAATACAAGGTTCCTTAAATAAGTTCCAGCCTTTTTTTTTTTTTTTTGTGCAAGCATTTAAAAATGTCGTAGACTCTTAAAAATTTAGTATATTATTGCTATACATCTTATGAGATGATTGACCAATTTTTATGATTTCAGGTTCAAATTAACAGCTACAGAAGGTTGTATTTCTAATATACATCCTACCAAAGCCTGATTGTAACAGCTGGTGAATTTCAAAAATGCAATCTAGACGTGATCACACTTTAGAAGAAAGTTATGCAATAAAATTCTGGTTTAAACTTGGAAAAATGTCACAAACATATAGAATGCTTCAGACTGCTTTTGGACCATCTTGCATTGATCAAGCATCAGTTTTTGATTGGCATAAAAGGTTAAAGAAAAACAGGGAGTCTGTGAGAGATGAGGTGTGGGATAGTAAGGAAGTCAGAACACCAGAGTTGGTTAGCCAAATAAATAACTTCATGGATAAGATCCGTCGGGTGTCTATAGAGACAAAAGGTGCACGCTTTGATGTCAGTGTGGGTATTGTACATACAATTATTCGCAAGGAACTGAAAATGTAGATTTGCACAATTGCACCAGTTAACAACTCCATCCTTGTCACAAACTATTTGACCAAGATGGGCATCAAGACAGTTCCTCACTCTCCCTTTAGTTCAGACTTGTCACTTTTGGTTATTGTCTTAAGATCAAGGAAACCCTTAGAGGCTATCGTTATGAGACAAATGAGGTGATGAAAGAGGCTGTGATGAAGGTCATTGACACACTCACACAAGAGGATTTCCATGGGACACTCCAGAAATTGTTGGACTGGTACAACAAATGCATTGCAGCCGGAGGAGATTACTTCAAAGGGGACTAGAGTCTCATGAATATACTATGAATAAAAGTGCCCATACAAAAAGTCTGGTACTTATTGAAGGCGCCTCGTATATATGAGAAGAAAATAGAATTTGAAAACTTATTATTATTAAATAAATCCAATCTTGAAAGGGACACTTAATATTCTTGATAGAACATTAATGAACTAATAAAATTAACTGACAACAGAAAAAAATTATTTATTAAATCATCATATGTTAAAGATAGGAAATATAATGGAAGTTATTTCTTAATCCATAGAATTTCCAAAATTTACACTTTTCTCATTAGAGGAAATAAATAGCCCAGTAGTGTAAAAAAGACAAACATTTCTGAAACAGTATAAGAATTGAAACCTTTTTGCAGTCATAGGAACTGATTGCCGAAGTGGGAAAGAGGATAAAATCCACAATGAACAAGTATAATCAAACGGTAAATCGAGTTTGCATTTTTCTCCTGAATTTCGCTTAAATGAGAAATGTTTCCCATCATTTTGGAAAAAATGTGTCAGTCTGCAAAGTAGTTACAAGTACTGAGGGTCTGTCATCTGTAGCTCAGTCCCATGTGTGTCATGATTATGTTGCTTGAATCTGTGATAAATGATGAAGTTGTCAACCACCCCTACGAAAACAATATGGATTTACTCAGGCAAGATCAACAGTTGATGTGCTGACTGAAATATCGCACAGAATCAGTGAATCTATTGCTGAAGGTTTGTTTCTAGATCAATAACTCTTGGCATATCAAAAGCATTTTATAGGATTTAGAACAAAGAGGGTTGTTTCACAAACTTACTTGCTATGAAATATCAGAAAATGTCTTCTCAACCATTAAATCCTTTCCGTCTGATGTAAAAAATTTTATGCTCTTCCTATCCTCAACTCATGACGGGAACCAGTGTTTTCATTAAGATAAAATAATTGTTCACTATGGTTAAAGATGGTTAATCATGCTGGCACACCGGTTCCCGTTAGATCACCAAAGTAAAGTGGCATTGAGCCTGGTCAGTACTGAATAGGTAACCATTTGGGAATACCAGGGGATCTATGTACTCTCTGCTTATCTCAGCATTGTTTCCAGTTATCTCAGATTTCTCCTTGCCACTAGAATTAGGTAGTGTCGACTCAGGTGAGGTTTAGGATTGCAAAACCCTTGCTCCACGATTTCATGTGCAGCCACTCTTGCAATAGGGTATCCATTGTCTCTTGAGACAGAACAGAGGCCATTATATATATATATATATATATATATATATATATATATATATATATATATAAATAATTATAAAACTCAAATGACCTTGTAACGGGTGTTGTAACCCAACATCCAGTTTACGACTTCCGGTTGCACATGCGTACATAAACATAAACCCATAACAGCGTAAACAAATAAACACAAATCGCTAGACCGGTTTTGTTTGAACAAACGGATGTCCTTAGAAAAGAGATTATCTTAAATTTATAGAATAAAAAACTTCACGATATGGGAAGCAAGCACAAAACGTGATTACAAATAATACATATAATCATTGACCTGTTTTGTATATATGATATATATTATACTAAATAATCAACGCGGCAATAAAACATTGTTTTACTGTGTACGTTTTCAGCGTCACAATTTTTTTCGCGTTTAAATTATCTAAATAAACAATTGTTAATACTTTGTTTTTTTTTATATCATTCATTTCCACATTACGGTTAAGTTATTTTAACGCAATTTTCTTACAAATAAATCTACTTTAACCCATTGACAACAATAAAAGCATTTTACACCGGCGATTTACCCACCGCCTTCCTCTTTTTTAATTCATTCTCCATTTTTTAATACATCTTTCTTAAAAAAACATTCATACATTTTCTTCTACACTACCAACATAAATAAATAACCTCGAAAATATGTTTTCTTTTTAAATTGCATTCAAATAAATAATAAACGTGACAATAAAACGTATTGTTTTTTTTGCATTTAAATTAAGATATATCAAACTTTGAATTTAAGTATTAAGTATTATTGTATCTGTTCAGTGCACATTTACCTATAAGTGTGGCAAACCACTTATAATTCAATGGCTGTAAGTTTTTTTTTCAAAAATAAACAATTGTAAACAGAACGACTCATAGAAATCTATCTATATTCTTTTTTCATTTTAATATACTTTCATAGAAATGTTTCTGTTATGTCACAAAAAACTATTTTCTTTATGTCAGAAGTGTCATGCTTATACATTAATTCCATAGCTAATATAACATACTGACCCAACGGGTCACAGGTAGTCTAGTATATAAGAACTCAATATTATGTATCAAATTCAATGTAAATCTGAAATATTTGACGTTTCAAATGGGAGAGTGTTCCGAATTTATGCCCTTCCAACCCTTTAAAATATTCCAAAGAAACTAAAATTTTATATTTATTAATTGGTATCTAATATCTAAATTTCACAAAAATCCAAGATATCTGAATTTTCATGAAGGCTTTCTATCCTTTTTTTTTCTTTATTTGCATGAAACTGAATAAAACTAAACATAGCTTACATTACTCACCCTTATGCCTAGCAGCTGTGTTCTAAAAATTCATAATGATCGGGTAATTAGTTTAAGATTATTTTGGAACTGTTCATTAAAATGAACCTGTTCTTTGTTATTCTAAGATGTTGTACTCACAAATATTTATATACAATTTTATCTTAAAGGGTAAAAATTCAACAGTTTCAGAAAAAGTAGAAAATAAGATAAAATCTTTTCCGTTAACAGGAAATGCATAAAATGTCAATGTTATATATATATATATACATATATATATTGCAATTCAACAGGGATGTTTTTTGCCTCTACTCTGAATATTTTTATTTCAAATGTAAAAAAAAGAAATAAAATGCATGAACCAAATGTGATATTGATAAACTGCACCATAGTGTTGTCTCTGGTTATTTTTGGAGTCGAACAAAAATATAATAAGTAAAATTTTGGAATACAGAACAAATAAGAAAATAAAAATTCTATAGATAAAAAAATGAGCCAATCAATACAGGAGCTAAATTAAGCAGATGAGCAGAAAGACATGTTTCTTTCAGTATGTATAGGTATATAAGATATCAATAAACAAATATGTATGTGAAGATACATGGACAGATTATATATATATTATATGTATGTATGTATGTGTATATATATATATATATATATATATATATGCAGGGTGAGCCCCCCCCCCAAAAAAAACAAAAAAACAAAAAACAAAAGCTAAATGGAGGCCATCTAGAACATATGCTGTAGAATGGAGAAAAAAAAGGCCAAAGACTCTAGTGTTTTGATGTGATGTTTTGAATGTAATAAACTAGTTATGACTTTGCAGCTAATTCTAACCTTTGCGACCAAGGCTGCCAACCTCCAATATTCCCTCCTGTATCAGAAAATATGCTATGTGATATACAAATATCTGTACGTGATGTTGCCAAGCTAATCAAAAACTGGCCCTGACGGTATTCCAATTATAGTACTCAAAAGACTTCAAGCAGAACTTGCGCCCATCCTTACAAAACTGTTTAAACGTTGTCTTAAGGAGGATTGCTTCCCTTCAACCTGGAAAATCTCATCAGTATGGCCCGTATTTAAGAATTCAGGTGATCGCTCATCTCCCTCACAGTACAGGCCAATAAGTCTCCTGTGCGTCATGAGTAAGTTGCTGGAATCTGTTAAATAGAAAAGTAATCAATCATCTTAACAAAAATAACCTTCTTAGTGACACACAATATGGTTTCCGTTCTGCTAGATCTATAGCAGATGTGCTTACAGTTATATCTCATAGGATTAGCGAATCTCTCAA
>NC_136488.1:28620869-28885869 GCF_053919585.1 Euprymna scolopes
TGCTTAATATTTCCAATTGTTTATTGTTTCAATCATTTGACTGATATCGTCTTACATATTTTGGATCAAATTATGTATTCCAATAGAAAATGATGAAAATTCCTGAATTTCACACATGGAATCCAGTTGCATGTGTGCAACCTATCGAATGTTTCTCTTCCTGGGGTCACCTACCAATGTTCAACAACAGCGAGAATTGTCAAGCTACTACCACAGCAAAGAACTTTCTATTTCAAACCGAACTTAGATGAGCAGCTCCTTTCTGATAACCACCATCTTTTGAACACATTACCACAGGACTACTTCCTTGCTTAATACAATATGGCAGTCTTCAAATCCAATGTCAACAAATACTTATCAAGCCGTCTTCTTAAGTAATTGAATGCGGCGAATTTCACACATCGTTTTCAATTCCCTCCCTGCAGTGTTCATCATTCAACTGAAAATCTCATTAAGCTCTATCCTCGAATGGCTTGTGACCTTCGTAAATAATGAATATTTAGTATCAAAACAAACTTTCACTTCTAGATGTTGGCAACCTTCACGTGGTCTCTCCTATAATTACCTAATTCTACAAATTGAATTTTCAACAACACATACTAATTGAAAGAAGTGATATCTGACACTGGCACTAAACGGGCAGCTGAAGAGATTTCAACATCTTTACCTTATTGATAAACAATTCATTAGCAGATCGAGCACTTATACGATCTGAATGAAGAACGTCATTGCCTAATGTTTACTTCTCCTTTATCCTTTCTTTCACTTGTTTATATCAATGGAAAGAAAGAGTTCAACTGACAAATTCTACACCTATCAATCTGTCTATCAAGGAACCAAACCATGTCTACTATTACAACAAAGTCATCAATGCTGATGGGCACATGACAGATAGAGAGACGCGGACAAACAAACAAAGGCATTACAACTTGGTATAGCATGAAGCAAAGGTGTCAGCTTACTGACAAATAACACAGCGCCAAGTCTATGCAGCACATGTTAGAGCTGATTGTTTTTTTCATGTGAAGGAATCACGATAGATTTAGAAGTAGATCAGAAAATCCGTCACGGATTCTATGGATCAGCTAATGTAAACGACTAGATAACCACTCAAACATAACAATGGGCTTCTTATCTGATAATACAAACTGTTTAGTAGAAATGATTTAGTGCAGAAGCGCTGACGACAATAAAAAAAAGTAAATAGCTCTAAAAGTTTAAAATTAGTTAAATCTTCAGCAGTTGTCTCCCTTTTTATATAGATCTCTTTAGTATCATTATATATATATATATATATATATATATATATATATATATATATATATATATCTCTTCAAAATAAGTGGTACAAAATTGGTTTAGTCAAAAGGATTTACTTAATGTAGAAGCGCTGATGACGATAAAAAGTAAATAACTGCTGAAAATTTAACCATTTTTAAACCTCAAGAGCCGTTTCATTTTGTATAAAGATCTCTCTCTCTCTCTCTCTCTCTCTCTCTCTCTCGTTTTTATTTCAATGAGATTACTTTGGTGTGATCAAACAGGAAGAATATAAATAAGAACGGGTTTTACCAGATCAGGCTGTCTGAAGGTATTGACGAAATGCACCTAACATTGCTGGTTTTTGTTTTTCTACTTCCTTTTGCAAAACTTGTGTTCTGCAAAAAACAAAAAAACAACCAACCTTTCTCCCCTTTACATTTCCCTTTTCTCTTTCTATCTCCCTCACTTCCTGACTGGTTTCCTAACTTAAAATGTACCAAACATTAATACTGTAACCCTTTTCCCTCTTCTATTGCAAAACTCATTCATGTTCTGCAGAGAATAAAAACAATAAAATCCACTATAAAACAACCAAACCAAACACTACAAATTAACGATTAAAGAGCTTGAAGAATAAAAACCTTCCACAAAATAACTGAATGCAATATGAATATTATTTCCAAAATAACTGGATTTGGCATTAAATAACGCGGAAAGCATTGATATGCCATAAAATAAAACAAGTAAATAAGATGAGAACGAGATGTAGGTCAGGGGTGTGGCATGGCTCTGCAGACAAATTTATGTTTAATTGACCTTTGACAACTAAATATTTTCGTTTACCAGCAAAATAGAAAAGTTACTAGCCAAACCCATATGATTTTTGGAATATGACATCTTCGTTCCG
This sequence comes from Euprymna scolopes, assembly GCF_053919585.1. Taxonomy (NCBI): domain Eukaryota; kingdom Metazoa; phylum Mollusca; class Cephalopoda; order Sepiida; family Sepiolidae; genus Euprymna; species Euprymna scolopes. The sequence goes on from NC_136488.1 coordinate 28,623,040, forward strand.
CGACAAGTACGTATATCCTAAAGATCTTTCTATATTACATGGTTTTTAAATATGCACCGGATGTCATGTTGGGACTTGAAAGTATAAACATTCGAATTTCTCTAAAAAAAAAAAAAAAAAAGTTATTTAAAAAAACATCTGAAGCAATTCGAATGTCTAAGAATATAAATAAGAACTGGTGCTACTCATTAGAAACCATCCTTGGTGTATGATTACTACTTCCTGTTAATTTCTGTTATGTGACCAGTAGTTTAAGAGTTTATCGGTTAAATATTTACACACAGACACGCACGTACATATACTGTTTTATTTATATAAATTCTTTCAAAAGATCTTAATAAAACTAAGAACTAATTATTTTTCACTAAGGAATGGGCAGCCAATGGAGTCTTATCGACATGAAGATCAGAAACCTTCAACGATTTTATCTCAATGACTAAACGTCTACAACACAACTGAAAAAACAACAACAATCATGGATAATAAATAATAAAGAAGAGGTCTTATTCAAAAGCGATATTCATTTTTGTGCCATCTTATGGTTGGCAACCATTTGACCACAAGCAATTCTCTCTTTGGCCATTCATACTTTTCATGATATAGTTTTTGTCAGGGAAATGTCGACGAGGATGCCTAGCCATTTTTTGTAAGCCAGTCTCTTCTGCTCCTGTGTCACATCTTTCAGCCGTCGAAAATAAATACTAAATCCATAGCAACGAGTTTAAATGGGATAAACTGAGCTTATTCTCTGAAAGTTGAATATTGTTTATGTTTATCCGATAATCTCTCCTTATTTTTATTTATTTTTATTTTTTTTACTAAAAACAGTTTTCGGACCAATTTTAAAGCAGTTTTCTGACCAATTTTAAAACAGTTTTCAGACTAATTTTAACACAGTTTTTGGACCAATTTTAAAGCAGTTTTCGGACCAATTTTAACGCAGTTTTCGGACCAATTTTAAAGCAGTTTTCGGACCAATTTTAAAGCAGTTTTCGGACCAATTTTAAAGCAGTTTTCGAACCAATTTTCTTTAGCATCTCTTGTTTCTATTTATCGTTTTGGGTTTAAGCTGCCTGTTTGTCTTTTTTATTTTCTTAATAAAACTGTTTAAGAGGTCCCACTTTTAATGTCTAAAAAAAAAAAAAAATGAACAACGCTTTTGCATGAGAGTTCACCCCAGACAAGGCATGAGGTCACTTGATGTAAGGAGCTAAAAATATAGTACTTCAAGATCAAAAACTTACCAACGATAAGTGTCATATGGAATATATTTTTACCCAGAAAGCAGCAATTCTTTCACGTTGTCAGAAGCATCCCTCATGGAATGTGAGGACTAAGGGACAAAATGAGGAAAGCAAGAGTTTCGCGGCTGTTGAAAGTAACCCCAGCATCCATTTTCTATTCTCGTTTTAATTCCATCTTCTGAATTAAAGGTTAGCAATCATGTGTCCACAAGCAATTCTATCCGCAGCCAGTCCTGCTTTTCATGGTATAGTTTTGTCAAGGAGGCTGACGCAAATGGAAACTAATCCTTATAAGCTATTCACAGCACGAACTCGTTTCTCACTAAAATTGCAAAGAATCTTCCTTTCTTCGTTTGTGTACCTAACATCAAACAGAATTTCTACAAATATATATATATATATATGAGAAAAATGAAAAAACGACAATATAAAGGTATATACTAAATACATATAAATTTAATCATTGATTAAATAAGGAAATTACATCAATTAGGGGTGTAAGATAAATGTGCTTTTTATACCTAAGAATTTCAAAGACTAATGCTTCACATCAAAAGATGTGAGAAGATGCTAGGTAACATATTAGAAATGTGACGTCTAGCGACAACTACATTAGGAACGAAATAATGAGATGTGGGAGGAAGATAGTAAAACATTGTGATCTAATGAGAAGCATTAGGCTCTGAAATACCTAGGTATAAAAAGCATATTTATCCCACACTCATAATTGATGTAATCTCATTATTGAATCAATGATTAAATTTATATGTATTAGTATATTACTTTATATTGTTTTTTTTTTCAATTTTTTCTTCTATATAAGCTCCATCTCAATTGTTGAGCTTTGTATTATCCTGATAATCTCCTTTGAAAGAATTTTTTCTAATTCCTTTTAGCTCCCCCATATATATATATATATATATATATATATATATATATATATATATATATATATATATATATATATATATTTAAATTAAGGTATTTAACTAAGCTTAGCTTGAGAAAACAATGCTTAAAGTATTCCTATACGCATGGTCCGTAAATCACAGTAGTTCCTTACATCTTAATATCAATTTGCCTTGTTTGGAGTTATTATGAGTAAGCAAAAAAGGGGGGCTTCACATGGCGTAAAAACAGCCCATATAAGATGACGGTTTTGTACTCTTGATTGTCTTCTGTTTAAATCAAACAAAAAAGATATAAAGGAAGAAATGTTGTAATCAGTTAAAGAAATAAGTAAGATGATCACAAATTTCTCAGTCATTTGAAAGAAAACCGTTAAAATTGATGGAATTTTCCAGAATAAAATGTTTTTTTTTCGCTTATCTTTAGCAGAAAGCTTGGAAATATCCAAATATTTATACTTTTAGTGAAGAATGAGTTTTTACAGTTTTCTGTAAAGCAAGATAAGGAGAAATGTGAAAAAAAAAATGGAAGGCAAGAGCAGTTTTTCTTTTTCAGACTTCTTAGTTTTGGCAATTTATAAAAGGCGAAGACGTAAAGTGAGGAAAAGAGGGAATGGAAGATAAGTGACAGGAAATTCGAATGAAATCACTGTTGAATCTAATCTTTTGCTAAAACCCCAACAGGAATAATAAAAAAAAGATCTGCTTTTATAACATTTTCAGGAAAACAGGCCAATTTTTTTTTTTTTTGTTAGACACAAAATATGGCAGTTGACATCTGTCCTCAATCTATCAACTTAAAAGAAATGTTCAAAACACGAAGGGAAAAAGACCACTCTTCGTAAAGAATAAAAAGATATATAATTTTGGAAATAAATTCAATGAAAGTATTCCGCAATATTTTTTTTTTGTTCGTCCATAATATTTTACAAAGGCAATTTTAGATAAAGAAATACGTTGTTTTAAAATGAATACTACTACCAGAGTTGACAAAAGAATCTAGGTAGGGGATGGCATTAAGTGAACTCAATTTTTGGAAAGGTGACCTTCATTAGAAATATAAATTGTATGGGTTAGCAAAAACAAAATGGCCGCCACGAAAAAAGAAAACGTTTGATGCAAACCAAGAACATCATGAATAAAGCAAAAGTAGGAATAAACAAAACCAACCTTCCGTCATTAGCATATTTATTATAATAATTTGCATAGATTGTTTTGGCTATTAAAATAAATGTCAAGTTATTGTTTTAAAAATATTCCTATGATATGAATAATGATGACTTCTTTTTTACCTCACATCAGTTAAGGTCGCAGATAGCATCGGGCATACTGCTTCCACAAATGAAGAAAAATTCTATTAAAACTGATGCTCAGAAAACAACTATTCTCTCGCCGCTGTAATAAAAATTTAGAGAAAGAAAATGTTGCTAAGATCCCGTTGAAGATTAAATGTTTTGAACAAAGATTAGTAAATTAAAAGTAAAAATCTTTTTGGGTCATTATTCATTTTTGGTATATTTTGCATTCTGAGTGTGTTTGTTTTACAGCATATCAACCATTTTCGGATTAATTAATGGTGAATCAGATCATTTTGGAAAAATGTTTTATGCTTTATAAAAAATGTTTTATGCTCTATTTTATATGTTCAGATATTTATTCACGGTGTTTATATTGGTTGCTTTGTTTTACTGAATATTAACCCTTTTTGGATTCAATCATTTTCTTCACTTATTCGTGGCATTTTGTTTGGCTGTGTTGTTTTATGACATGCCAATCATTTTCAGGTTGTTTTATGCAGAATCCGGTAATTTTGAAAAAAAAAAAATATCTTCATGTTTAAAGTTCTTTATATTTTCAAATATTTATTCATGCTGTTTTGTTTAGTTGTTTAGTAAAGAAAAACATTTGTTTGTATTTTATTTTGCAGAACATGATTGAGCTTTGGAAAAGGAAAAACACAATACCATCAATGTTTGGTGCATTTAAGTCAGTGAACCGATATCCTCAACAGCCTGATCTGGGTGCATTCGTTTGCATTCTAACATTCTTCAAAAAATTACAGTTTTCCACTTTTCTCAGTTTCAAGCCTCATATATCCAGTACTTATCCTTTTTCTTATAGTGTAAAGGTAAACAGATCCTCTGAATGAACTCTGTAGCAGGACACTAGTCTTATACCAGTTATATTTCTTAGCAAAATTGATCCGTTACTTATACACCTAAGCAGAGTGTGTTACGATTTTTAAATCTCATGTCGCTTGATAGCCCCCTTCCAGCGATTACCGTTCATATGTGCCTTATTCTCATGTTTACAATCAACTTAGAAGTGGAATTACTCATGTTGAGACTCGTTCTCTAATTAACATGTTCACATCAGAGTTGGAGAACATACTCATACTTTACCTTGCATGTTACATTCGAAAATAGAATTTAAAAACATCCCTACGTCTTGAGAACTGGATGACTGCAACTATGCCCAGTAGAATAATTTATGTGTATATTATGAGGCCTAAAATTTTTTCAAATTTTAGATTGGAAATGTCTACAACTACTTTTCACACGCACAAAGTCATATATATATACATATATATATATATAATATTATAGCGATAATACTGTGATATATATATATACATATATATGTCACAGTATTATCGTTAGAATAAATAAAATAAAAAGATAAATAAATCGACATAAGTTTATAAGAGATAAAAAATATGTAAAGTAGGACGTCGTGGCATCAGGAATAATACATATGGTCTAAGGTTCGAATTCTAGAACAATCACTCTACGCTGATGATCGGTAGAACCGTGAAACACAGGTTTGTAAATTACTGTTTCATATATACATATATATATATTCGGTGTGTTAGAACGTGTTTATCTTAAATTCTATGCAATTGTGCAGAATGTAGAAACTATGCATAAATAGAATTTAGCGTAATAGTTAAGTGAACTCAATCATCTAATAAGAAAATAAATTAATAATTTACTAGCGCTTGTTTTTTTAAAGGAATATGTAAATTAGGTTACCGTCATATAGCTGCTTGCAAATCCATAACTGAGTATATAAGAATTTCGTTTTAATAAGTTTTAAATTGAAAAATTAAGTTTTTAATATAAATGCGAGCGAGAAAAAACTCAACGTTATAGGTATATAGATAAAAGTAACCTTGTCTGTCTGTACGCGGAACAGTCTCTATAAAACTACTCTGTCATTTATTGGACTACAGATTTGAAGCAGAATACATTGGGGATTCAGACAGTGGAATAAATTTGATTTGGTTTTAACCCAGTACATATAATTGCTAAGGGGTCGAAGTTTAAAAAAAAAATGGAATTTGGCAGGTGTAAGTCGACTAAACGTGTATCTTCTATGCATGCGCAAATATACATTTAACATCATTGATTTATTCACTTACGGTGGAATTTATCTCGAATCCGTACTAATCATGAGTCAGGCTTAAGGTTTAAAATTTTATCTATTTAAAATTGAAGGAATTCAAACGGTGGTTTATGATATATTGAATATTTCATAATTAAAAAAAAAATTGTTTAAAATTAAAATTTTCTATAAATCATCGTTTCTTAAGTTGATAATCAATTTGTTCTCCGGGGAAGAAATGCAACTCCACAGAGGAAAAATGTTTGGTTTCGAGAAGGAGAATTATACATTAATCACGTGAACGTGTTCTGATCCATCGACTCAAGAAATTTTCTTTTGATTTCTATAATGATTCATTTTGAAAGCATAATCTTGGGAATAATAAAGGTGACAAAATTCCATTTCGAAACAGGAGATTTGGGAACCGAGGACAGTGAGTGGATTGTGTGTGACCTTTGACTTCTTGCAAGAATATTTCTTTGATTACATTTTTTCGTTACTTACCTTTTTTTTTTTTTTTTTTTTTTAAATATAACTAAATGAACCATACATGTAGCTGCATTGAAAGTATGTAAGCTTTGTAATTATTTAAAAAAATAGAAAAGAAAAAAGTCAGCTTAGTAATGATAGACCTCTGTAGATATGACGAGTTCCTGTTCACACTTGAACAGATCATTTGCCCACAACTTAAAAGGCTGGATCAAAAAAAGAAACAAGCAGAAATTATCATTATAATCAAACATTATATAAGATCAAAAAGTATATATATTATTAAATTCTGAATATTTTTTTTTTTTTACTCGCGACCACCCCTAACAAGGCATATCACCACTTGGATGTAAGGAGCTACTATTTGAAACTATGCCTAGGAAAAATAAACAAGATGTTGGTTTACGTTACATTTAAACTTCTACATATCAGTACAATTAGGGAGGCAGGTAGCAAGAAGGGAATTCCAAAGTTTAGCTGTTCTAGGGAAGAAGCTAGTAGAGTGGAAAGCTTTCTGGCATTTAGGGACCTCAACAATGGAAGGGGTGAGATTTTGTTGCTAAGCGGGTTTGTTGGGGATATGTACGTCGAGTGGGCACAAGTGCAATAAATTCATCAGAGCACATTATTTATATATTTTCTTAATATTTTCAACTAAAAATTCGATAAAGGATGCTCAATATTACAATTAAATAGAGCCTTAATATAACTCGAATCTATAATTTCAATTCCCTTAAGATCCAGCTGTTCAAAAAGAATTTTATTTTCTCAGAGGTATAAGCTATCCCTTATTTTTTATTTATTTTTCATTTATGAAGGCCAAGAGGCCACTCGAGGATAGAGAGAGAGAGAGAGAGAGAGAGAGAGAGAGAGAGAGAATACAGTAGACAATTGGACAATAAAGTAATCGTTAGTAATGGAAATTCGGTAAATTTGTTAACTTATATGGAACGGCTCATCAAAAACTTGTTTACGTTAGACTTGAAGACAACCATATTGTAGTCAGCTGGAAAGCAGGAAAACGGAAGACAATTCCATAGGCGTGCAGTTCTAAGAAAGAAGCTTTGTTCACGGAATCTACGTTTAGGTTTAGGCACAGATAAATGAATAAAATGAGGCTGCAAATATTATTTTCGTTTACTCCTCTACTAAGAAAAGAATCTGATCTTTATTGAAAAGCTTGAGTTCAGGAGAATTAAATTCCTAGTGAATGTATTAAGAAAATATGCAAATAAATATGTTCAGTGTTGGATATTTTATGACAGACAGACATATAGTTGTTTATATATTAGATATATATATATGAGGTGTCCCAAAATTAAACATCTAGTTTGATGCTAATTTATGTGTTAATAATCCATTATGTTCGAAAAAGACATTTCGTTTTGGCAAATCATCTGGGTTTTCGCAGATAACAGTGTAACTCTGTTCTGCATATGCAAGATCTGATATATATATATATATATATATATATATATCTGCGCAGAGTCGTAGAAATTTCCACGTTGGTATCTGGGGGTACATTAATTCACTGGGAGAGATGCACCCTCTAGGAGAAGAAAACTGATGTAAAAACCTGCCGACTACTGTATGCTTTTCCAACAAAGATTAGCAGTAATACCATAGGTTGGTTCTACACAAAGCCTTCACCACTATAAACAAATCATCTGTGTGGATTTCCAAATAAGTTAGTTGTTGTAGCGGAACTTCATACGCCAAAATAGACAGGAGAGTCCATTTATATATATATATATATATGTATATAGTAAGTTATACAAATATAACTTATAGCCTGACGAATCCTAGTGTTGATGAAACGCGGAATATTCTCTGTAGCTTAATTGTCATATACATTTTTATAGCTTACTACCTAACTCTACCTATATATTGAGCACTATTGAAGTAAATACTTAAAGTTTATGCATAAAATTATACTTTCCTATATTAATTTATGTGATTAAATGAAGTAGTCATATATATATATATATATATATATATATACAGAGAGAGAGAGAGAGAGAGAGAGAGAGAGAGAGAGAGAGAGAGAGAGATTTGATAGCCTACACAGAATTTTGTAAATGAAGGTCGATAATTTGGATTATTCGAACTACTATTCTTATCTTGATTATTTTTAAGATGAATCTAACCAAAATGAGAACAGAAACGGTATATAAAACTAGCTATTCCTTGTTTGAATAATTCAAAGTCATTTTTGGATTCTCACAATTCATTTTTTGGGGTGGGGTAAACTTTCTTTCTCATCACGTCCTACTAAACTAGTAGTGATAAACAGAAATAAATGCAATATTTCTTTCAACTGATACCACTAGCTCTAAGAGAAAAGTTTTTTGTAAAAATGTTATTTACGCGTTAGGGTGTACCAGGTTAAGATTTAATAAGTCTGGAAATAATTAGGCGAAAGACATTGAACCTACGAGACATGGAAATAAGCCTGCAAATAAAATATGTGTTGACACTTATCGATTTTGTTTTTCCAGCCTCATCCTGAGACTAATATCTCCATCTTCTTCCCCTTTCTTTGGTTTGACCTCCCTAATCAGACAAACAAAAATCAATTAGACGCTTAGCTGTTTGCCTGCCTTCATCCAATCAAGATAAAAACAAAATAGATATTCAATGAATATTTTATGCTTCCTTAAAGCAGAGTCATGCAATAAATCAAACTTAATTCTTGACTGGACATTACAATTATTATTTTGTCTTCTGGGCTTCAACTTATTATTATTATTATTATTATTATCATTATTATTGTCTGCTTTAATCATATATATATATTGATTGTAAACTTTATCATTATTAGGTTATTACTGTTTTTATTCATTTTGTAATCATCCTTATTTCTATATTTTTATCATATTTTAGACACGTCCTACCATTTCAATGAGATGCTTCGTCACTGTGTTTGTCTGTCTGTCACGCTTAAATTTGAAACAGTATTTTTATACGTCTGTTATGTTTAAGTTTGAAATAGCATTTTTATATATCTGTCACACTTAAGTTTGAAATAGCATTTTTATTGGTCTGTCATTCTTCAATTTGTTATAGCATTTTTCATTGGTCTGTCACACTTCTGTTTGACAATAGCATTTTTATTGGTCTTTCACACTTAAGTGTGACAGACCAAGAAAAATGCAGTATTTTAAACTTGAGTTTGAAATATTGCATTTTTATCATAAAATGGATGCATCTTAAATATAGTTATTTATCAACACTAGAAAAAATTGTGACCTGTTGAGTTTCCTATTGTGCTCGAGTTAAACTTTGAATCAGAAAAATGGAATTTATCAAACGCCAAGTAAATAAAAAAAGGACAAAATCCGAAATTAGTCTTTGTCTGTTGAGCATCTTTCTCTTTATTATATTTTGTTTTTATCAAGCTAGGAATTAAATAGTATTGATACTTGTAGCTATATGCCCTTAGGATAAGAGCGAGGAGGTTAAACAACAAAGAGGGGGAGTTATAGAGATAGTCTTAATAAGAGAAGGGTGAAATTATGATAAAATAGCAAATTGTCTCATTAGAACAATTAAAATAGATTTTAAAAAATGTTCAAACATAACTTAATTTCTATATAAAGAAATAGCGTAACATGCATTTTGTGAGATTAAAATATTTCAGTAAAAAACTTAAGGAAACAAAGTTTGATTGATTCAGCTTTAGTATAATAACTAGATTATTATTTCATGTTTTTTATCATTTAGTTTGTAACTTATTGTCTCATCATAAACAGCATTAGTTCCTACTTTATTTTGCTTTATTTATTTATATATATAATGCTGCCTAAATATATATATATATATATAATTAAAAAAATTTTTTTTAATTCAATTTTTACCCCAAACAAGGCACAGTGTCACTTTGAAGTAGGGGCTACTATAGGGGACATAAGCAGGGGCATTATGAAGAGAGATGAGTAGCAAGATGTTTGTTCACATTACACTTGAACTTCTGCATTCTCCCTATCTTGGGCTGAGCATATTGGGAAGTGATATACAAATTACCATAACCGTATGAAGCGATGCTCTTTGTGTAAACAAATTGAGCTTAGGTATTTGGACAATGTCAAAACATTGTTAATTCACTGTCCACATAGCAGCAGCCAAATAGTGCAACGGTTAGAAACTCCGGCTGTCATATGGGCGGTTGGGTTTCGATCCTGGCTTGAGGTAGTTGCTTGCCTAGCCGCACTGATGAGCTGTGAAACAGCGAAACCGTACTGTATGTGGGTAACTATATATATATATATATATATATATATATATTAGCATGGGTGCCCGGCGTTGCTCGGGTATTTGGAGATGTATGTTGAGCAAAAAAAAAAAAAAGTGGTCAATTTTTTTTAACTTGGACCCATAGTATGACCCCTTAAAATTTGTTTTGGGCTCAAATCAAGTTATTAAGTTAGATCCATGTCCAAGGCACCTATCTCTAAAATTTCAAGTGTTTAGACCGAAAATTGTCAGAGGAGTTTGGTAGAGTTCTCAAAGGTCGAATCGTTGAACTTTGACCCCTTAATCGCAAAATTTCTGTCCAAAAACCGATCACATCGATTTTCCTAAATCTCAGTACCCTGTATATCAAATTTCGAGTCTGTAGACTTAAAATTGACAGAGTTATTGCGTAGGGAAATGTACAGACAGACAGACACTTTCACTTTTATATATATATATATATATATATATATATATATTACTTTCGAGTATAGTGCTGTTTCTTAATTGTTTTACCTTCATGGAAGCCTTTCAATAATAGTGATGTCCCAAGGAACCACTACATAAGAAACTATTTTACAATCTTATTTATTTTTCTTTCATAATGCAAGGGATATTATTTCTTTTTATAACCGTTTTAGGAGACTGGCAGGCTGCTGAAATCAATCTGTACTGAACGAGGACAATATTTGCTTGAACATGAATCGCTCACGTACAGTTTTATGTCATCTGAAACCTAAGACTCTGTTTTTACATTATCAAATGTATTCTGTAAATATATTCTGTGTGACTATTATGCTTTTGTTTAAATGATGTAATACTTAGAAAAAATTGCTATAATACCTCCAAAATTTCACAAAATATTTCTGTTCATGTATATGAAAATTAGATTCGTAAAATAAATAAATAAATAAAATAAACATTATGAGCATGCAAGATCACCCTCCGTGAGTGAAATATTTACTTTCACCATCACTAATGTTTGTGCAAAATTAAAAAAAAAAAATCAAGTCATGTTATTGAGAAAAGTACAAACAAATAAATGGATGAACGAGTTTGAGGCAATTTTACCCTATAATGTGTCCCACGGGAGGCAACCAGAGTTATCCCGGAAAGTTTGTTCTGGCAAAAATTTACTTTCACCATGTTTGTGTAAAATTTCAAAATAATACAAGGTGTGGTTATTGAGAAAAGTGCGAACAAATGAACAGACGAAAGAGAGTGAGTTACTAGGTCTAATCCCTCCTTTCTCGGGGACCAAAAAAAAAAAAATGAATTTGCACATGTGTGTGTAAAGGCATAATAATATCTGCCTGCTTATAAGTATCTCTTGAAGGAATCATTGGTAAGTACTTAGGATACCCCAGGGTCCTGTGGAATCCTCGTTAGGAAACTGAAGTTTCAAGAATAAGGAATTAAAATTTATACGAAACAACGCATTGCAATTTCACTACTATATCATTGACTATTAATTGATCCTGGCTAATACAGATATTTTCATAAACTCAAAGTGAAGGAAAATAAAAAATAAAAAACGGATGCAACAAGACATTAACAAACACAAACAAATGGGAAAGGCAAGAAAGAAAAAAAAAAACAATTACATATAAGTAAGAAGAACGCTTAGTTCTGGTGATACAAGTGCCCATCTACAGATGTGTCCATCATAGTTATCTTTTAGACAAGGCATATCCATTTTCCTCCCTCCAGCCCCCACCTGCCTCCTTTCAGACTCCACTGCCCTTGCTGCCTCAGCTATCTAAGCAATCGTTCTCTTGACATTGTCAGCGAGAAAGCTGTTGTCAGTGGAAAACAAGACGAAATAAAGAATGAAAAGACTAGGATCTGACATTAACAGTAAATGACCAGTATCTTCGCTCGGAATGGTACCAGATGAAAATAATCCTACATTTCGTCAATCATAAAAAATGCAAAGATGAAAAAAAAAAAAAAAAATAGCAATGAAAAAAAAAAGAAAAAACAAAACAACAACAAAAAAAAATCTAACTTCTTTCTTTTATTCTCAGGCATGATTTGATGGACTCGCCAGTACGGAAATGGTATAGAGTGCATTGTCGTTTTCTAGCATTGTTAGTTAAACAACACGGACTTAATCACTGGTCAGCGCATCGTAACATGACGAATGTCCTTGAAAATAGCTATAATCTTATCAAGCTGTAGATATCTAACACTGTTCATAATACACAAACATACAGATGCATAGATTTATAAAGGCATTTGTATATACATACATCGACACACCTTAACCCGTTCTCTACATGTATGCAATTATATTCATGTGTTTACTATAGCCAGATATACACACACCTACATATTTATGCATATCTACATTTATTCACTCTTATATATGTCCTTATCTTTATTTTTGTATGCTAATATCTCAATAGAATATAGGTATAATCATCTATAGTCATACATTTAGAAGTACCAAAAAAAAAAAAAATGTAAACTTATATTTATGAACCCGCCATTAATTATAGTAGAAATAATTCCAAATATCTTTGAATATTGATGCTATCTGTATAATAAAACAAAGCCGGCTTATTTCTTGAACTTTGTCATTGATGGTATTGAATCTGTCAATCGATGTTTGGTTCTACGTAGCTATTTTTCTACTTTTTACCGTCCATCATTTTTTTTTTCAATAAAATAATGTAATTTGATTAATTTTCTTTACATAAATACTCATAGGACGTTATCTATATATTTAAAAAAGTGAGAATGTGTGTGTGTGTGTGTGTGTGTGTGATGACACTTCTCAACCTATATACTCAACGAATTTTTGATGTACAGAATTGAAATTTGGTATATGCGATATTCAGACATGTGGAAAACATTTTAATCGATTTTCATTCCGGAAAAACGGGATGCTGAGGGGTCAAAATTGAAAAATTGGTACGTGGGCGTGGTCGGATATTTTTACTGTTTTCAACTGTTTCACGACTGCGCATGCACGATGGAGAAACAATAACTTTCTTATGTTAAAAATAAGCAGGTTTTTAACTGCATTTAAAGATCGTGTCTATCTGGTCTAATGGTTATCATACTCGATTTACTGTTTTTGTGTTTTGGTTTTGATCTCATTTTAGAATTTTTTTTTTTTTTTTTACTTACAAGAAGTGAACTATTTAGAAGAAAAAAAAACAATACTCGCATGCACATGTCTCAATAATTTGTTTTTCTTTTTTTTGCTTCATTTCTTTTTTTGCTTCATTTTTTTTAAAGGAATTCAACGTTACATTTAATATCTACGGTATTTTTTGTTTATAATAAATAAGAAATCTGCAATAATTAAAATATAATATTTATGCATATTTTACGACCGGGCAATGCCGGGCGGTCTGCTAGTTAAAAATAAAATTAAGATATTTTTCAATAATGCTTTAAAAAGCAATTTCATGTTCATAATAATATGTATCTTTCTTTCAGTACTTTACACACCACAAACGCGTATGTAAATTAGATGGAATAATTTACATATGCGTTTGTGGTGTATAGAGGATGGTAACAGAAAAGGGGTCATTATTTTTTGTTATACAAAAAGAATGTCTTAATTATGATAGATCCAAAATTGTCAAATGAAATCACAGTAGAACAACCAGTGGTTTATGAACTATCGGCTCATGAGGGTGTCTATTTCCAGGATACACAAAAAAAAAAAAAAAAAAAAAAAATTCCTATTTCCTTTGATAAGTTTTTCAAGGAATCTATCAATATCCTTAACTCTTTAACATTAGGAAGAAATATGACATGGAAAAAAAAACGACAGGTCTCTATAAAATATGATGCAGAAAAAAAAACTCCTTCCTATCGAACATTCAAGATCGTCTGCCGTGTCACATTTGATAAGGATATGAATTGTCATGCAGCCAAATCACCAGTTAACTTCCTTTTGCCCAGCAAAAGCAATCTTTCCTTTTTTTTTTCTATGCAGTATTCAAAAAAGCCAACTGCCAAATATAATGCAGCACAATAAACGCTGGCAAAATTCCATCAATTTTGAATAAAGAATTCCTCTTGAATTCTACCAATTTAGCCTGAAATATTGAAAGTTAGCCATCCTTTTTCCCCCGTTTTGATTCTCATAATAAATTTACTTTGACTCAACAGCAACCGTTTTCTCACATGACCACCCTTTTCAGTGCCATATCATCATCATCGCTTTTACACCTTATTTCAGCCATTTTAGAGTTATTTATTTCTGAAACGCTATCACTACTGTAAAATATTCTTTGAATACAAGTAACTTTTTCACCAATTGCTGAGGAGAAGGAAATCGTGGGTTTATGTTTTTCATTAAAATATTAGCACGTAAATGGAGCTGATAGCAACACTTGGAATTGGCGTCAGCATAGCCGATTTCATAGTCTATGACAGTATCCATTACTCCAACCACATATCTACAAATATTGATGAAGAATTCAAAAGTCAGTGATGTATTTAAAAGAATGCAGATAATTTTTTTCTTAAAAACAACTAAAATTTAAATAGTATTTGTTCCAGCTTTGACTTCATAGTCAATGATCGTATCCATAACCAATTTACATCATCGCCTCCGTTCAGTCTCGTAATGCAGTGGATACTCCCTTTGAGGGTAGCTGCTCATGTAATTGTGAGGCAAGGATTGTGCAATTCCCAACCACACTTATCCTGGAAACAATGCCAAAATAAGCAGAGAAGGCATACAGCTCCTGGAATTCCCAAATGGTCACCCATTTTAGCACTTACCAGGGTCAACGTTGCTTAACTTCACTGATCTAATGGGAACCGGGTGTCAATGGAATTATGCCATTGCACCAACACATCATCATCATCATCATCATATCCGATTTAACATGTTTTACTTGCTGCTAGATGTTAGACAGATTTTAAAAATTGACTTCTAAACTAACCTATTACCGGCCATATTCGATTTTACATCTGTTTTACTTGGTGGCATTGTCATAGGAGAACATATTCTCTCCTATGATTGGATTAAGAAATATATAAATATTTCTTATAATATATAAATATGTTTATTGATATATTAATTAAAACATAAAGACGTTTCTAGAATGTCGTTATTCATAAAAATAAATAATAATCGGCGTCTATAAATATAAAAAGGCGTAGAACGCCTTTTTGCTCCTTTTTTCTAGAAGGTTCCAGGAAGTTCCTTTTCTCTAGAAGGTTCCAGGAAGTTCCTTTTAA
Organism: Euprymna scolopes; assembly: GCF_053919585.1. Taxonomy (NCBI): domain Eukaryota; kingdom Metazoa; phylum Mollusca; class Cephalopoda; order Sepiida; family Sepiolidae; genus Euprymna; species Euprymna scolopes. The sequence continues at coordinate 28,638,509 of NC_136488.1, forward strand.
AACTCATAAAAGAAACGCTATTGGTGGGTAAAGTCAGTTCGTGACATATTTTGGGATGCAAAAAGAGGCAACCAACGTCCGAATTCCGGCTTCCACATAAGGCCGTAAAAACAAGTTCGTGACATATTTTGGGATGCAAAAAGAGGCAACCAACGTCCGAATTCCGGCTTCCACATAAGGCCGTAAAAACAAAAACCTCACTGAAGAACTGGCTGTCTGGATTCTGGTAAAGTTTTTATTTATTCTTTCAGTTTGTTGACCGAAACACATATACATATAAAAATACACTAAACAAAACATTTCAAAACACAATACATTAAGAAATACTTTCTTTATGATCTAAGGGAGAAAATTTATTAGCGAGTTTTGCCCTTCAAACATGGTAATCTTTTCTTTTGTTTTTTTTCTTGTAAATTTATTTTTTAATAAATTTCTTTTTCGTTAAATCTTTTTCTTTTGTTTTAATTTTATTACATGTGGGTGCTGATAAATCCCTAGACCATACGAGCTATGATCGGCACACATATGTAATAGGCATGTGTTGGATGACTTTTAGAAATTGACTTCCAAACTAATCTAACTCTGCCCGATCTTTATTTATCCTTCTTTCTCTCAAATCCATCTCCATCACTTCCATCCATCTTTCCATTGACTCTTGCAATCTCAACTATTCTACATCCACTGATCTAAACACTCATCCATTTTAATGTGTCTATACTTACGACTTCGCTTGTTCTGTCCACAATTATTTGTACTGTTCAGATTTGATCTTTCTTTGGGATCATCGCAATTAAACCTGTCTTTAAAACTCACATTACACATTTATCGTATCATTCTTAGTTAATTTGTGATATTTTTCTCAAAGATTGTAAGTAGACACTACAATTGGATTTCTGAAGCCTTAAAAAGACCAGGTGCCTATCTGTAGAAATAAATAATTTATAAATTATGAATATCATTTCATATACGCATATGACTATATACACAGATATGACAAAGATAAGTAGAAACACTTACTGCTGTAGGGGGGGTCTTGATCGACCTAGGCGGACAATGTTGCTTATTTTTTCTCTGATAAACACTCAAGTGATTACATTGGAAAGTGGAATCTTGAAATTTGCAGCAATTTGATGTGAATTAATGACACTTTTATGTTGACCCATAATATAGCTTCTCAGGAATTGGCAATCTTAATGCTTCTTTGACCTGTGTCATATTTAAATGGTGCACATTGATATGTGAGACACAAAAAAAATGTCAATTGCCTTCGAAGTTGGTCAGAGTTCTGGTCATGATGACAAAGTTGTATTAATTTAAACATGTCAGAATTATTTTTTGTTGGATGTTTGTTTACTTTTGTAAACGTGTGTTATGTACTCCTCTTTAAAAACCCACTTGCACAACAACATCAACAACGAAGAGCAGGTCCCTCCAAACAGACTTCCTTTATCTCAGACAAGAGGAGATAACTCAACTGTCTTAACTCAGGGATTAGCAATGTACATACACACAAATATATTCACATGATAAATAAAAAACAGTAATCCAAATAATCTAATTAAAAACAGTAATCCAAATAATCTAAATAAAAAACAGTAATCCAAATAATCTAAATAAAAAACAGTAATCCAAATAATCTAAATAAAAAACAGTAATCCAAATAATCTAAATAAAAAACAGTAATCCAAATAATCTAATTAAAAACAGTAATCCAAATAATCTAATAAAAAACAGTAATCCAAATAATCTAAATAAAAAACAGTAATCCAAATAATCTAAATAAAAAACAGTAATCCAAATAATCTAAATAAAAAACAGTAATCCAAATAATCTAAATAAAAAACAGTAATCCAAATAATCTAAATAAAAAACAGTAATCCAAATAATCTAAATAAAAAACAGTAATCCAAATAATCTAATTAAAAACAGTAATCCAAATAATCTAAATAAAAAACAGTAATCCAAATAATCTAAATAAAAAACAGTAATCCAAATAATCTAATTAAAAACAGTAATCCAAATAATCTAATTAAAAACAGTAATCAAAATAATCAAAATAAAAAAACAGTAATCCAAATAATCTAAATAAAAAACAGTAATCCAAATAATCTAAATAAAAAACAGTAATCCAAATAATCTAAATAAAAAACAGTAATCCAAATAATCTAAATAAAAAACAGTAATCCAAATAATCTAAATAAAAAACAGTAATCCAAATAATCTAAATAAAAAACAGTAATCCAAATAATCTAAATAAAAAACAGTAATCCAAATAATCTAAATAAAAAACAGTAATCCAAATAATCTAATTAAAAACAGTAATCCAAATAATCTAATAAAAAACAGTAATCCAAATAATCTAAATAAAAAACAGTAATCCAAATAATCTAATTAAAAACAGTAATCCAAATAATCTAAATAAAAAACAGTAATCCAAATAATCTAAATAAAAAACAGTAATCCAAATAATCTAAATAAAAAACAGTAATTCAAATAATCTAAATAAAAAACAGTAATCCAAATAATCTAAATAAAAAACAGTAATCCAAATAATCTAAATAAAAAACAGTAATCCAAATAATCTAAATAAAAAACAGTAATCCAAATAATCTAAATAAAAAACAGTAATCCAAATAATCTAAATAAAAAACAGTAATCCAAATAATCTAAATAAAAAACAGTAATCCAAATAATCTAAATAAAAAACAATAATCCAAATAATCTAAATAAAAAACAGTAATCCAAATAATCTAAATAAAAAACAGTAATCCAAATAATCTAAATAAAAAACAGTAATCCAAATAATCTAAATAAAAAAACAGTAATCCAAATAAAAAATAGTAGTCCAAATAATACTAGTCTGTATTAGTTTTTTTAACACAAAGCATTAAGCAATTTGAATATTGTTGTCAATTATTTGTTGACTGTTTATTGTTATACTTAAATGCATTATGCCAGAAATTTCTTAAACTGAATACAGATTCTTAGACTCTTTTCGTATATATCTTTCAAACATTCATTTTTTAAAATAAAATCTTATATTTTAGATATACATTTTCTAGACAAGCTCTCCGTACTTGTAACTTTCTTTGAGTCCTTGTCAAATATCTTTCATTATACTTATATATTGATTGTCCCACTATGCCAATTTGCCTAGTTCTTTTTCTCAAGCTAAGTTTAAACACCATATATATTATATATAGTTTGATAACTTTTCTTGGAAAATAAACGTGTAGCCTACTTGGCATAAGTATATTCTCATATTGGAGAAAAATAGCGTATATATTTGGACTTTCATGGAATAACCTGAATATGTTGCTTATTTTTTTAGTAAATATATTTTAAATAAATTAGTAACTCCAAACTTTATGATGTAATATTTTTTATTTGATGTTTCCATATAAAATTCATGAAATTAACTGAGTGCTGAAATAAAAACACACAAACTTTGTTGCTTTTTGTGCTACAAAAGAGAATAATGGTTACATAAAGCAAAATAAATAAATAATAAAATGCGAAAAGCAAAAAAAAGAAAAAGAAAAACGTTACCTGACCTTGGAATGGAATTTAAATATGAAGACTGTCTCAAGTTCTCTTTTAGAAAAACAGATAGATAACTTACCTACAAAAGAAAAATGAAATAAAAATAATCTTTTTAATTGAAAAAGGACAAATTCAAAAACTTTTGTAAATACAGACGAAATTTTAAAAGAGAAAAATATACGTTGTTTGCGTGTAATTAATTGCTATAAATCAGCAGGACATAACTTTTTTCTACAATGGTGTCGAACGACTGTCTAATCCACCAAGTCTCCAGGTGGCGGCCTTCAAATATGGAGGTTAGTTGTGAATACTCAAGAAGCAGTACTGGAGCAATTGGCAATCTACTCAGAGAGTGTATTGAGCTTGTCTGGTGACCATGCCTATATCTCATCCACCGAGTCCTCAAGTGGCAGATAGGTGAGCGACCTTCAGATATGGAGGTCAGCTGTGAATAGCAACTTGTAATCTACTCAGGAAGTGTATAAAGGACATGATCTAGTCAGATATATCTCCATAAAATGCATTCAAATACCCAATGTAAAGTTTAGACTTGACAGGTGTCAGCCACTATAAAAGCTGACGGACTTGGTTGAATGCAGGCTGTTTACCTAGATTGGTGATTTAATTAGTGTGTATCATGAAATAATGTTGAGCAGAGAGGAGGATTTTTTTTTTAAACTTTTGCTTCAAATAAATATTAATGGATATTTTCATGTGTGCAACTAGCCATCTACCTGGACAGAGGTTCGGTTGTTTGGTTATTTTGTGTTACAGCATATCAACCCTTTTTGAGTTATTTAATGCTGAATCCAGTTATTTTGGAAATAGTTTTTATGCTTCAAGTTCTTTATATCTTCAAATATTTATTTGTAGAGTTTGGAGTGGTTATTTTACGGCATATCAACCCTTTTTGGGTTATTTAAGGCCGAATCCAGTTATTTTGAAAATAGTATTTATGTTGCATCTGGTTATTTTTGTAGAAGGTTTTTATTCTTCAAGCTCCTTGTATCTTCAATCGCTAGTTTGTAGTGTTTCGTTTGGTTGTTTTATAGTGGATTTTATTGTTTTTGTGCCGTACCCTGCAGGGCATGAATGAGTTTTTCGATGGGAGAGGGAACAGGATAACAGTATTAATGTTTGTTACATTTTAAGTAAAGAAATCAGCCAGGAAATGGGGAAGATAAAAAGAAAAAGTGGAAATGGGAAGGGATAACGTGGGTTGTTATTTTTGTTTTTGGTTTTGCAGAACATGATAAAGTTTTGCAAAAGGAAGTAGAAAAACAAAAACCATCAATGTTAAGTGCATTTCATCTCAGGATGAGAATATCTTCAGACAGCCTGATCTGGAAACACCAAACCTAGACAGAGGTCACCAGTATGGGTTACACTGCTCAACTTGCACGTTGATAAAAAGAATTGATAAAGACGGAGAGTTCAAATTCCCTCATTGTATTATTCATCATCTCACAGACAAACTCTTTGTAATACCTCAGTATTATTGTACAGGGTGGAACGATAAAAGTGTCGCCCTAAACAAAACAACACTACAGCTTTATTTTAAAACTTTTATTGTTAAAATCAATTCAGGTAACTTGATTATGTAGTAGAGATGACATCTATTCAATGTAGCTGCCTTCAGCCTTGATATAGGTCCGGAACTGAGAGCATGCTTTTTTTCACAAGCACTGTGGGAGCTTGGCAAATACTCAGCAGATGGCTGTAATCAGGCTGGCTTTGGTGTTGTGGGAGGTCATGTTGGTGATGTTCACGACAGATGACCAAATGAAGTAGCCCAGTGGGTTCAGGTCAGGAGAGAAGGAGGGCGAGTGAGAGAAGAGTACAAAATCGTAGTATTCCTTCTGAAGCCAAACCTGAGTCTCTTTGGACTTGTGGACTGGTGCCGAGTCCTGCTACCACACCCAGGGTCTGTCAGTAGCCACCTGATTGCACCAGTGAATCACCACACTCTTCAGCACATCCAGGTACACTTTGGTGTTGACTTTCAAGCTGACTTCGAAGATGTGAGGTGGCATGATGTGGCCCTCACTTGAAATCACACCAAAGACCATAACAATGACTGGAAATTGTGTTTTCATCACCCTGCGCATGTCCCTGTTATTCGAAACAATCTAGCTATGTGTTCTAAGGTGCTGGCAATGGTCCTGTTGTCATAACTTGGATTGGTACAGAGCATGAATTGTACAGCGGTATATCTCAATCTCGCTCATTGAACATTGTGTCACTTTCAGACATGGATAGAAGGCTCCTATCACTCTTGGGATTTGAACACAACTCATCAACTAGTAGATGGTCCGCAAAAAAAAAAAAAAAAAAAGAAAACCGATTTTCATCAAACAGAAATGGAATCATGTCATCTTTTCAAGAGCAACACTTTTATCGTTCCACCCTGTATTATGTCTTTCCACATATGAAATGAAGTACATAAAATACAGTTTTAAGATTTTAAGCACATGGTGCCAAAATATGTCAACAATAATTATTACAACTTCCAGAATATTGCCTATTTCCATAATTGTACAGAGTATGATCACAAAAAATTGGACGATTATATTTATAGCCAGGGGTGATAAGGTCGAACCAATTAGGTATCAAAATCGTTGTACAAAATATGTTGCATCTCTGAATTTTTCAGTCAAAGCCTTTAGTCTTTAAGTTGCTAAAAATAATTGTGTGTTATGTAACTCAGATTTTATTTTAATGAAAATTTTGTAATAAAAATAACTTCCATGACATAAAAACTTATCTGCTGACTAAAAGAAATCTAATTCTGCAATTGAAAATATTCAGAAACTGCAGTAGACACAATATGTTATTTTTTATATTCAATAGAAAATAATTTATTGATTATTTTCGATTTAGTAAAACCATGATTTAAGATACATTTATTTACAACTGTCTGTTATCAGTGAATTAAGCCTATCTAGATTTACAAGTGTCTTACGAGAGACCCGAAATACAGATGACCAAAAGTTATGAAGACATATTTTCAGAATCTATCATAAACATGAACGTATTAAGAAATAGATGATCATCAACACTAAAGAAGGTGAAAGTGTTGAAGTAAATATGGGCACGGAATAATGACTGTGCTGAGTTCGAATACTTAGATCAATAGCACTACTTTCGCCATGGATGTTGACAACCTTAACATGATATATCCTGTGGATCCTTGATTCTAAAAATTGAAATCAAAGAAACAAATAAGTTGAGAAATTCATTTCGATTCTTTGATTCACAGGAAACAAAAGAATAAACCACACAAGTACACACACACACATATATATATATATATATATAATTTTAACCCCCTCCCCTCTTTGGGTAGCGCACTGTCGTAAATAATCTCATCCACTATTAATTGACTGAAAAATGCGACGCTCATTGTTTGTTTATAAACATGGCATCTGTAATCTAACAGAAAATAAACCAAAATTGTTTGGGGATTTTTTTTTTTGTCACAAGGTCGATCGCATATATATAGAAAAGAATTTATTTCTCTATTTAAGGATACAGAGATTTCCCCCTTTTTTAAAGATAGTGTCTGTATGAAAAATAATTCTGACAATTCTGAGATAATAACCGATAATTTGAGTTATTTGGACTACTATTCTATTCTTGGTTGTTAGTGCATTTTTTTCAACTTGGGCATCTTTATCTCGATCCTTGACACCTTGGTGGCATTTTGAATTGAACATTTTATTTAATCCATGCTCGGAAATTACATCGGTTGAAACGTTCTGAAAATAGCAACCAAGATGAAAAATAATAGTTTGAATAATCCAAATAATGCATGTTATGCATCAGATTTTATCAATATATTAATACGATATGTGTCTAATTTTGTGTGTGATGCTTACATCTGTTTTCTTCCGAGTGACTGTCGTTTAATTGTTATGATTTTTAATTTTTTGTTATAAATAATTTTACCAAGAATTCTTCAGAAGTTTTGGTTCCAGTTTCGATTATAACTGATGCCATCCAAGTCATCTATTTTTTTATAAATAATTTTTCTAAGAATTCTTCATGAGTTTTGGTTTCGATTATAGCTGAAGGAATTCAAGTTATACATATATACATAATTTTTTTTTTCTTCATAAGTTTTGGTTTCGGTTTCGCTTCAAGCTCATGCATACAAGTCATATGGATATATCTTTTTTATTTTTGAAATCAGAACTTTATAATGCATAAGAATCAATAGAAAATTGACTATAATAATATATAAAAACTCTACATAAATTAAAATATATTTAAACACATTTTTCCGACCGAGCTATGCCAGGCATCCTTGCTAACTTCGATAAATCTTTTGCAGTTTTTAAAAAACGAGCTACAATAATATCAGGGTGTTTCCATTTACGCTGAACATCCACGAAATGCCAACATCAATATATATTACAAATGAAAGAGTCTGCTGTGGAAATTCCACAAGTCCTGCTAGTAAAATAATAATTACTTTTAAAGTAAGGACATTTAAATCTCTGTCCTCTATTGTTATTGCGAAATGGTTGTTTGTAGGCCTTGCCTTTCTGTTGTTCCCCTTTTTAAGGGACATTGTGTTTACAGGATGGAATTACTAGATCTAAGATATTTGTTTACGCCATTTTTTGCAAATACGGCAATGAAAGTATTTGGTCAGAAAACCCGGACTTGAAGACGAATCATTTTCTGTTTTTCTCTGAAAACCAAGCAGCTTACTAAATATAAGGTCTTTTTGGAATGAAGATAGTTTGGATCCATTTCGCCATTTATCTGACATTGAATATGGCGCCTGCAAATGTAAGCCATCTGAAAATCTCAGGTTGACTCTTCTTAATTCAAGAAGATGAAGTCAATTGTTTTCAGCGCAAATGTCAATCTAGTCTGCTGTCTTTGTAAGATAAAATGATTCTCTTTTATAACGACTTTCAACTGTTTCCTATCTAACTATCCCTTCTCTCTCTCTCTTCCTATCTATCTCTTTCTAAGGCTGGGGTGAGGGATAATGAAATACCAAAAGTCTTCCAATGAAGAAATTAGGAGCTCAACTTACAATAAAAACATGGCACTAACGCGGCTTTCCTTGAGAAGGTTTTTGAAGTATGAACTTTAGAGTGGTCTCGAGTTCAATAAACATCTACTGGACAAATGTCAGAGTTGGCATGAGAGTCAGATTCATGGAGCAATATACAAGGGAGATAACTCATTAATAGTACACCAACCATAACGTTATCACATATTTCTTCCAAGATACGTTATATATATATATATATATATATATATATATATATATATATATATATATGAATGAAATGTTGCCGTTACATACAAAGAAAAGAATAAAATCCGGGTTGGCATTTTCTCTTTTTTAACAAAAGTTTTTATTACCGTTTTCCTCCTCCTTCTGGCCACAGTCGGCCCATTTTCATTCTCGAATTTCATGTCCATTTTCTTCGGGCACACTTTTCCTCTCCTTCGAGCATATGGTGTCCTTTTTTTCTCTTGTCGCGCCAGTTCATACACATTTCCTAATTTGCATATCCTCGTTTTTCGGCTACTGCTGCTAATCTCTTCACAAGCCAGCCATCCTTCGCTGCTATTTTCCAACGTGCTCATATGCGTCATGTTACATATATATATATATATTGAAATCGCTCAAGACAAGGTGTGAAGCCACTTAATGCAAAGAGCTAACAAGAACGAAAGCTGGTATCACAAAAACAGGATATGCCTATTGACCTTAGATTTGAGAAGATCAAGGTTAAACGTAGAAGGAAACAGTCAGCAGGAAGAGAGTACCACAAGAAAGGGACTACTGGACTAGGGAGCTATACTACAATGAGGTATAGAAAACAACGAATTAGTGGAGATTACTAAATCAACGAGTCAAGCAAGTCATAACAAAAGAAACTTGGAATAGATCAGATAATTTTGAAGAACACGTGCCATAATAGTATTTATAGAAAAGACAAAGATTAGCAACATCACGCTTGTGAGAGAGAGGTTGCAGAGAAGAAGATAGGTTGAGGCCAATTAAATTACACATGCGTTTCTGTACCTTAAAAACTCTCACATTTTCGTAAAAAAAAGTTCTCATATATTTTCTTATATTTCCAAATTTATGCTAATCGGCAATTAATTTTTTTTACTGATATTTATCTTTTGATGAAAATAGCATACCTTTGAAAATCCATGAATTAAGAATTTTTCTTTATTATAATTCTGCATTTAAATTTGATTGATTAATAAATGCTATGTTTTTATCATCTATTTTTCCATTTTAACATTTGAGTAAAATGTGATTATTTTGTATTAAATCCTTTCTTGATAAAGGGATGTTCAATATTATTGATAGAGCATTATCATAACACAGAGATTAAATAAAAAAAATAAAATGTACAAGGTTTGTTATTTCTACTAAAGTTCAAAACAAGGAATCTAACAAAAGTATATTTATCCTTATTCCATGGAGTTTCAAAAACATACTTTTCTCAAAATAATTCTTTAATTTTATTTTGCTAGTTATTTTCTGATGAAGGAAGCTTAAATTTTTGAAACTCCATGGAATAAGAGTAAATATTCTTTTGCGACATTACTTGATTTGAACTTTTGAAGAAATGATAATGTAAGTTTTATTTTTTTTTTTCATTTAATCTTTTCATTTGTTTATATAAAGATTCTATGAGCTGGAGGTTAGAACCACCGACTATCAATGTGATGGCTGTAGGTTCAATCCCTGGCTAGGGAAAGTTGCTGGTCTAGCGGCGCTGATGAGTTGTAATACAGTGAAACAGATCTGTATGTGGATGACTGTATATATATTAGATTATTGCAAAAAAAATTGTACTGTATTAAAAATTCATTTTGTAAAATGCTTTAGGTTTTGACGTGAAATACGAATCTAACTCATCTTCAATCTCCTCCCGTGATGTTAACCTGAAGCCAACTAAATGGTTTTGTAATCCTTGAAATAAATGATAATCAGAGGGAGTTAAGTCGGAATAATATGCAGAATGAAGCAAGATTTCCCAACCAAATTTTCATAGATCTCTGGTCAATAGCGTTGTGTGATGAGGGAAGATGACTCCTTTTTTCTTGACTAAAGTTAATAATCCGAAAGAAAAAGTTATAAATTTATCATAGTGATATGTTTAAGTAATAACAATATGCGTAAAGTTAATTACAATTGTTTAAAACGCACCTTCTCCAAGCGAGCAAAAACTTTTTGCATTAAATAAAATAGACGTTTTTTTTTTTTTTTATCCTTTCCAACTTTTGAATAACGCTCTTTACTTCTGGTAGGAACTGGCTGATGTATTTTGAAAAATTATATATATATATATATATATATATATATATATATATATATATAATAACGTGTATATTCATTTCATTTCCAAAAATTATATAAATTGTTCAGAACCAGTTGGATTAATCTATTCCTTATAAAGAATCCAGAAGGATTAGAAAGTACTCGAACTTATAAAAAATATGGCGATTGCATCAAACAGTTTCTACCAGACCGTTATTTGGAAGTTGAAAAGAATCTAAAAACAGAATTAATCGAAAAAAAAAAAAAAAAAAAAAATGTCTATTTTATTTAATAAAATATGCTCAAGAGAACAAATGCTGTTTATATATATATATATATATATATATATATATATATATATATATATATAAACTAAAAAATATGTGAGTCATTGAATCTAAAAAAGTGAGTTTGCAAAGTCAGTTAAAAAACATTTGCTTATTTTAGCCCACTATATGAGAAGAATACCCGTCCCAAGACGAGTAAAATTAATTTGCCTAACGATGTAATCTTTTAAAAAAATATAAATATTTATAGTAACATTTATCTAAAATAAACAAAATTCGTCTTTAATTTCGCACTATTCATATTAAAATTGTCATCATGGACCAGTTGCACAACGGAAAAAGGCACTGAATACAATAATTTCTAAGTGACAGTCTTCTGGAGATTGAAAGTTCAATCCTCACTACGATGCTCACTAATAAGAAAAGAAAAATCTACCCCCCCATAGATTTGATAACGGATACAGTTTAAAATTCTGTACATGTTTGAAAAAATGCACCTGAAGAAGGTCAAAGGTTACATCGTCCGAAAAGTTGTGAAAAATAAACAACTAAGACAAGAATAGTAATCTGAATAGTGACACTAATATAAGGTTTTATCCTTTACATGGAGGATGATGAGTGTGGGAGGAGGGCATTATTACATGCAAAGTGTTTTTGGTGAGAATGGATTGGCAGAGCACATCACTCTCCAAGCTTCAATTTCAAGAGACAATGGATACCTCCTGTTAGGGTAGCTGTGCATGTAATTGTGAGGCAAGTGTTACGGAAGCCAATCACACCGCTTCCGAATTAGCACTGCTGGAGTCCTGTGGCAAAGAGAAGTGCTAGACGACTGGAAACAATGCCAAGATAAATGGAGAACACGTACAGCACGTGTAATTCTCATATGGTCATCCATTTTAGCACTGACCAGGCTCAACGTTGCTTAACTTCGGTGATCTGACGGGAACAGGTGTGTCAATGTGAATTATGCCAAATAATGAGTACATGAGTCTTTGCTCGAAAGAACAGTCCACTTGAGACTGTACATAATAAGTTCCACAATGTGGTATCGACAAAGTTGTTGCAAAATTAGTTCTGTGATTTTGTTCACTGTTCCACGTGGTTAATGTACACTTTGAAAGAAAGGAAGCGAATTTCAAACAAGGCATGACACAGCTCCTCTTCAATGCAACTAATGCTTACAAAAAAAAAAAAACGTACAAAACATCTGCTTGGTGTACATGTGAATTAGCCGTCTTTAGAACATTCAGCTACGTTTGTTTTGTCAAATAATTGCAGTGGGGCTTAAAGGCCACGTTTTATCTAAATACAATGACACCTTAGAACAAAAGAGAATTAACTTGTACAACGATGTTATGGCTACCAGCCAAATGTATCGTTGTAGATGGGAAGGTATGAAACAATGTTAGACCGATCTTACATATAAAATTATCTTGTCAGATTTTTAAAGTCAGACCCAAATAACATTTAAACTGTCATATCAAACTTTACTATTGGTTAGCCAATTTGTATTTGTTATTGCTCTACCATGTTATTGGCAATATGATAATGTACTTAGCAACACTGTTGTTTTTTTTTTTTGTTTTGTTTTTTTTAATTAGTCTGATTCAGATTACTGTTAATATCAAACATTTAAAATTAATCACTTAAAAATAAAAATTAGCAAGCGTGGATGATTTACTTAAATTGAGGAACATAATAAGAGTTGTCTACATTAAATGTAAAAATGTGTGAATAGATTGGACAAATTAAAAACTAAAATGACGTCACTGATCCCCGGGCAACGCCGAATAGAGGCAGCAAGTATATTATAAAAAATGAAGTCCGTCTGTCAGTTCTCTATAGAAATGAATATCACGGCACCAAATAATGTTTATGGTAGACATCCAATATTCTACATAAAAGTAATCATGAGGGGATCCCTATCTTAACACACACACACACACCCTGAAATCTGCTTGTCTCTGGGTTTAATACCATAAAATTAACATTTTAAAATTTAATTACTAGCTAAAAAGAGACGAATTAGTTAATTATAATTCTTTTGAAGCATAACTCAATCCCAGAATGAAATTATATTTTAGAATGTAGTTTGCAAGAAGAATGCCTTAGCGAAACAATGTTGATCCTATAAAAGTGGAAATAATTTAATTTTTTTCTTTCTTAAATTTCAAAATTGTATTGAGTTGGTAAATAAGTATCCAACATTTTTGTATTTTGAAATTATTTTTTTAAAGTCAATTATAGTTAATTTCTGCTTATTCTCAGACAATTAAAATGAAATGTCAAGAAAAATAAACATTTTGGAAACCGTCTTTGTTTTTTATTTAATAGTTTTGATGTTTCAAAACTATTTAAATAAAAAATTTGAAGTTTAAATAAAAAATAAAAAAACATGATCAGATGCAACTTTTAAAGTTCAAATTTAAAAAAAACATGACGAAACACTGAGGACATCACGAATGCTTTTGCAAGGAAAGTGGGATCCTTCTATCGTGCTAGAAAACTACTTACACCTGAGAGTATATATTGTACCTCTACAAGGCCACCATTCACCTATGTATGAAGTATTGTGGCCACATCTGGACTGGTGCATCTACCACTAGTCTCTCCTTCTTGGATAAGGTTCAAACAAGAGTCTCCAATCTAATAGGTCCTGCTTTAACTAGGCACCAACACTTTCCCCATTTCTGCCATGTTGCATCCCTGTGCCTGGTTTACAAGTATTTTAATGAAATGTGCTCTGATGGACTCATTGCATGTGCTCCCTCGATGTCCATATCTCCAATAAACCTGCTTAGCAACAAAATCACACCCCTTCACTGTTGAGGCCCCTAAATGCCAGAAAGCTTTCTACTCTAATAGCTTCTTCTCTCGAACAGCTGGGCTTTGAAATTCCCTTCCTGCTACCTGCTTACCTGACAGTAGTGACATGCAGAAGTTCAAATTGTAACATAAACCAACATCTTGTTAATCTTTCTTAGGCATGGCCCCAATTAGGAGTCCCTTACACTCAAGTGGTGAAATGCCTTGTTAGGGATGAGGGGAGTTAAAAAAAAGGCAATTTGGCAACCCTACAGTAAATTGATTGTCCAAATAAATTATTCCATCACTTATGAATAGGTACAAGTCTAAAGTAATTTGCAAGGATCCATGACGTAGTAAGTAAAGTATTTAGTAAAATTCAGTTGTAAGTCACACTCTTCTGACGATTGAGGGTTCAATCCTTAGTGCAAGTAACACTAAAAATGCAATTGCGAATTAATTACGACTTCTACCCAGTCGTGGCTGATGAAACATGAGCATGCTACCCCTGCAGATTAAATAAAAATGTCCGTTCAAATTTCTGTGCAGATTTCTAAGTTTGGCAGAAAGATTCATGATTTCGACAAAATCCACATGAAGGTCTGGAGTTACATCGACCGAAACGTTGTGTAGATAACATTCACGATAAGAACATTAGGTTTTTGAAGTTCTGAGAATTGATAATTCGCATTATTTGGATTCTTCAGACTACTGTTCTCATCTTGAGTGTTATTTTCACAACGTTTCGGTCGATGTACCCTTCAACCTTCTTCAGATATATCTTGTTGAACTGGGAATCGTTCTTTCGGACTCAGAAATCTGCTTGGAATTTATAACAGAACCATTTATTTAATTCCCGTGTTCGACACGATAACCTTGAAGAAATTCAGCTGTTACATCGACCGGAACGTTGTGAGATCCACACGCAATGAGAACACTAGTCAGAAGAATCCAAATAATACAAATAATCAAACCTCATCTAAAAAATCCAGAAACGTAAGGAAGAGTTATTTATCATATTCAGGATTTCAGCTAAGAAAAAAAAAAAAGAAAAAGAAAAAAAAGAGAGGCAAAAAAGGAAAAAAGAAAACGTTCAAAAGAAGAAAATTAATCACAATAATCTTTATCCTAATTCATTACATTATCTGTCAGTAGATATGCTCTTCTCGGCCGTTTGCGTGTATATCTGACCTAGTTACCTGTGATGGGATTTTTCTTTTAAGGCCACATTGGTATGCGATGTGCTGAAAAGGGTAAGTACCACCTTCTTCAGGCGACATAAGAAGGATCATTACACACATACAAAAACGGTGACGGCGATTTGTAAGCTGAAGCCGCAGGAAGGATGATAAATAGAACAGGAATGAAACACACAACGACTCAAAATTGAAAGCTTCCTGCAAAAATCTTGAAAAATTTAACGCGTAATGCATAGAAAAGAAAATCTAGCACGAAAAAGTAATGACCAAAAAATTAGTCTTTTAAATATTAAATGTGTGTTGAACTTTGTAATGTTATCAGACATACTTTGACCCGTTGGGTCACAACCACTTAGCTTCAATCTATAGTCGGCTGCTTTCCTGTGTATTCATAACAAAACATCGTCTAGCTACAACCGTTGTCAATAATTTCAGTGAAGATTTAAAACTGATAGAAATTATGAATCAGGATTGGTTAGAAGAAAATATTACGTTTCTGAATTTTTTAGATGAGGATTTATTATTTGTATCATTTGGATTATTCGGACTACTGTTCTCATCTTGAGTGTTAGTTTCACAAGGTTTCGGTCGATGTAACTTTCGACCTTCTTCAAGGTGAGACTAGTAGTTTGAAGAATTCAAAAAATATGAATATACACCTGAAGAAGTTCGGAGGTTACATCGACTGAAACGTTTTGAAAACAAGACTCAAGTCTGAAGAATCCAAATGACATGAGCCAAAAAAAAAAGCCATGTTCTTCATCATGGCAAAGATAAATTGTGAATTTAAACGCTGAGCTTTAAATTTCGGATCAAGCACTGCGAAAATAACTTTATCGCCATCACAAGAAATACAATTTATTTTTTCTAACAAATACTTGATTTTTCTCATTATGATTTGTAAAATATAATTGTATTTGAAATTTAAAAAGTCTGAGAAAAAAATCAATGTATATCAGCAACCGAGTTGTTGTACATTCGTTGTATCTATAGTGTAAGTAAAAAAGTTTACTTCTTTTTCCTTTAGAGTAAATTAAATAAAAATCCTTTTTCTTTTGATTTCTTGAATTGATTTATACACAACTTCCATGTTGTGTATTTTGCTGATACACAAGTTAGTTATTTTGGGGGATTTGCAAAATTCCTCCCTAATAAAAAGGGGATTTTCATAACAGCTTAATATATAAGATACAAAGTCAGAATATTATTGTATTTCCTTAGTTCACACTGAAACATATTGATCTCTACTTGATGTAATTCCGGAATTATCTGGTGCTTAAGATTTTGTGACATATTTCCGTTCTATGGACATTCGGCGTGAAGACCCCACGATATTTTCTGATCCTAGTCTGAAGGTTAAGAAAATTTCATGCTCCTATTGCCTCCCCACGAGAACAAAGTTAGGTCGGTTCTTAATGTGGAGGGAAATCCAGCTTTCCATAAAAAAGGTAATCTGGATTGGAACAAAAACAAAAATTGTCTCGGTCTAGAAAGAACTTCATTTCAGTGACTAAGAAGAGAATAGATTAAGTAGTATCAGAACAGATACTGCACTTTGACCCTAGTTTGCAGGTTTGACACAACAGCTACATTGGATTAAAGTTATAAAATTACATTTTTGCATTGCATCTTCAACAATCAGGCGAGCTCATCTTTAAAAGGGGGTGAAGAGTGATAACGTACGTATTAGTGTATTATATAGCTAGAAGCAAATAGGAAATCACAACTATTAAAGGTCAGTAAGTTTTGAATAACTAGCAGTAGTATTCAATTTTTAGAGATATAGATTAGTAAGTGTTGACTCATTAAAAACACTGATCTCGAAGTGTGAAATCATAAATTGCATATATTTTGTGGACGACCTCTACGATCTTATGTATCTCCTTTCCTATATGGCATATGTAATGTAACAATAATAATGACGTCAAAACAGTGAGCGAATCGATAATCCAGAAAATATGTGCTAAATGTTTTTCTGACCACTGAATATCGGCTGATGTTGAATTCAAATTAAACGAAAACAAATACAAGGATTGTGTGAGGAGGCTAATTTCACTTACTGACTTTGTAATAAGACCGAGAAGCGATTCCTACGAACGAACACTAAAAAGCAAATGGCTCTAATTGCAATCCTTTTTGTTTCATTGAAATTCGCTTTTCTTATAACTTCCCAAAGCAAGGAAGTTTTCACAGAAATATTTTCAACCAATGTAAATGATTCCAAACCCTAGAAAGTAACATGTCTATGTAATAATAGAGACCGCGCCACCACTTCTTTTGTATGTATTCAGAATGAGGTAGACTCTTTGTTGTGACTGTTTGAAGTGAGCAACCATGATATATCCATAACTGTGGGGAAAGGTGAGTATGAGACAACTGAATCTGGAATATCTTCAGCAAGATTTACCATTGAAAACCTGCAGAGTTAATTACTCAGTAAATATCATGGAGGAACCTAGAATAATAGATGTAAATGTGTATAGGCAGGAGTTATTTTATAAAAGCAAAAATTAAGTGTGGAGACTTTATGTGCACTATGTGTTCTCAAACGATAAGTACAGAAAGAAATTGTTCCTTGGCATAATTACAGTTTGTTCTGTTTTATGATAATCTCTCTGCCTCTCATATATATATATATATATATATATATATATGCGGCACAATCATGTCGACACACGGTTCCTACCAGATCACCTAAGTTAAACAATGATGCACTTGACCAGTACTAGATGGGTGACCATTTGGGAAGGCTGTATTTACTGTGCCGAGGCAGAAGAAATTTCCAGGTTGGTATCTGGAGACGAATTAATTCACTGGGAGAGATGCACCCCTGGTCTTAGTTAAAACATGCATCTAGGAGAAGGTAACTGTGATGACGTCGGAAGCAATGGATGGTTATGGAGGAGAATGAATCTCTAGCAGATGAACGGTTCTATGGTATTAAGAGTTACGTTATTCAACTGCAGCTATGCAGATAATCTAATGACAACGAATAGGTGCAAGCAGGCGAGTCAGATATCACTGCGCTGGAGAAGATAATTGCAATCCACCCCATGTATTCTGCCGAGTTC
Organism: Euprymna scolopes; assembly: GCF_053919585.1. Taxonomy (NCBI): domain Eukaryota; kingdom Metazoa; phylum Mollusca; class Cephalopoda; order Sepiida; family Sepiolidae; genus Euprymna; species Euprymna scolopes. Next base: position 28,656,726 of record NC_136488.1, read on the forward strand.
AAATTGTGCAATGTCTTCAGAGGAATCGGGCCACCAATGGACCAGAGCCTATGGAGAACACTAACACTGATTTCATCTACGACATGAACATGCTACGATAGATAGCTATATATAACAAACAAATGACAACAGATTGTATTCAAAATTTCAAGTTGACCATCTTAAAATTTATTCGTTTAATTATGTTGCCATTTACAATTCTTGACAGTAACTGTTTCGTAGTGCAAAATCATTCATTTAATTCTAACACTGATCTCGAAGTGTGGAATCATAAATTTCATACACTTTATGGACGACTTCTACGATCTTATACATCCTCTCCCCCCGTATCTCATAAACAACGTAATGTACAATCAAAATTTTAAGATGGTCAACATCATGAAATTTGAAATATAGACTTTTGTCATTTGTTTGTTATATGCTCTGTAATTACATTGAGCTTCATAAATTACAAATTAGTATATAAAAAAAAGTGAAATATAATCGAAAAAATATATTTCCACAAAAATATATATTTATTTCCGGACATCTTATCGTCTCTGAAATGAGCGTACACAAAACTTATTTTTATTGAATTCTTGGAACAAATGTAAATGAATATGTTCATATAAAAAAGAACATACACAACCGATTATGTTAACTGTTTTGTTAAACCTTTAATGCCTTAAAATGACTGGAATTTGTTCAAATTTTGATAATCAGCATAATCATATGTGACTTAAATATAGTTTAAATTTATTGTTAAAAATATTTCTTTTGTATAGAATTTTTAAACTTTCAGTCATATATTAATTTCTGTAGGAAAATAGACAATCTTTTTCTTTTATGTATAGATATACACGAGAGTAATTCCAAAAGTAAAGCCTCCTATTTTTATTTACCTCCAACAGTTGAAGGGCTACGGAAAGGTGAGTAGTACCATTAAAACGAGCAACATTTTGTACTCCAGAAATTTATTGTTGTCTCAAAGCATTTTTGCCAGGAATTCAGTGACGCATCTCTACTTCTGATGCACGTCTATAACTGGGTTGCTTTCTTAGAGTCTCACACCGTCAATATCTGCAAAAAATAGATTAAACTTTCAGTTCATGAATACATAAGTTCAGTCAATATAACAGTGCAATTTGATACCTCCTCTGACCAATTCAGGCGGAATAAAAAATTGGAGGCATTACTTTTGGAACGCCCCTTGTGTGTGTGTTTATTTTTTTACATGGAAGTCACCACTTATCAAGGACTGGAAGCCACTCAGGGATAAGTGTTATTGCGTGTACAGTAATCAATGGGATAGTATCGTAGTAATCGTTAGTATTGGGGATTTGATAAAGTGTCTTAAGGGGGTGGTTCATCAGGAATTTGTTTATGTTGGACTTGAAGACACCAAGTTAAATTTTTAGTGATAATTATACTATGTATGAAGTTAGTCCACTCTGGGAGCTAAGAAAAGTTCTGTTCCCTCACATAGAACTGAATAGTCACCTACATTTAGAGACGTGTACAAACACACACACCCATATATATATATATTCATTGTTTATTTACTTATTTATTATAGATATTATAGATATAATAACTGTTCCTGGATAACTATTTTATCTATAATAAGCATAATATATATATATATATATATGTGTGTGTGTGTGTGTGTGTGTGTTTGATTAAACAAAAGTTAAAGTTTCTGTTTGTCAATTTTCTCATACAATTATTCAAGTTAGTGGTTCAGCGATCAAATGCTGTGCTCCGATTTGAATAAATTCCATGGGTTTCTTGTTTTATTTTTCTGCGAGTACTTTGAAAATACTAACAAAAAAAGGAAGAAAAGTTAGACAAGAAACCCAGCGAACATGCATATATCAATTTGACTGGAATACTAGATGCACTATTCGAAAAATTTAAAAATATAAAGAAAAAGTGTAATCAAGCAAAAACACCAAGTATTATTTAACGATGTTTGCCTAAATGAATATATATATATATATATATATATATATATACTAGCAAAAGTACCCGTCGTTGAATGGGTTCAAAAACAGCCTACAGAAAATGTACTCTGATTTCTGAAAGTATGATAGGTTATGAAAAGGAAGGGTTGTAAAGAGATAGCTTTCGGGGGTATCAAAACCAAAGCAAAATATGATGAAAGTAAAAGTAAAATAGATAAACCCCATAATTTATTATACCATACCTGTTCACACTGAAACAATTATCACAATATTCTGTGGATCTATATGAAAAAAAATTCTTGTTAAGCTTTGTGACATATTTCCATTCTATGGAGGTCAGGTGTGAACGAACACCCCATAATTTTATTATACCATATTTCTTCAAACTGAAACATAATTATCAAAGTATACTTACACAGATAGATACGAAAAGTCTTCATTAAAGTCTGTGCCTATTTCCATTCTATGGAGGCCAGGCACGAACGCAGACCCCACAATTTTATCATACCATCCTATTTAAGTTAAAACATACTTATCAAAGTATTCTAATGTACATCTATATCAAAAACATTTGTAAACGTTTTTAATTTTAATTTTTTATTTCCATACTTTGTGGACCAGGCGCGAACGCAGACCCCACAATTTTAATGAACCATCGTTCTGCAGGATCAAACATACCCATTCCTGTGTCTCGATACATCTTCTATCATTATATGTAATCAGTTTTTTTTTTAAATAGTCAACCATATAGGAGCCTATTCGTGACCAGACACACACACACACGGACATTCAGCTTTATATCTTATATACATATATATATATATATATATATATATATATATATTACAAATGAATAGTTATTATCAGTCAGTCTGAAACCGAAACTATATTATTTCTTATATTAATGTATTATCGTTCAATTGTAATGAGACAATCCTTATAGGCATAACTTGCTACTTTTGAGAGGAGGGAAAGGAGATAGCATAATAGTTGTTCCTATTTATTTACCTCCCCACGAGGGCAGTTAGACACAAGGTCAGTTTTTAATGTGGGGAAAATCCAGCTCCTCAAAAGGAGCATTCTGGATAGGAACAAAAATAAAAAATTGTTGCCACAGTCTAGAAGGATTTCTCTTCCACTGATCGAGGATAGAAAAGGTGGAGTGTTGTATCAGAACAGATACCACACTTTGTTCCTAATCAAAAGGCCAAGAAATTTGTTCTGTGCTCATGATATCACTTTCCCAGGCATTACCTCTTCCTGTTTTAGGGAGAGGAGTAACATATATATATATTCGTTCATAATGATACCAACATCTGAAGCTAGAAGAAATATATTTGCGTGTACATGGTGGCGCGAAAGTCACTTTACCATTTTAAAATAAAAAAAATTTCTTTTTCAATAAATTCATTTTTATTTAGGTGACATTTTTTTTAAATACAGACATTCCAATTGGAGTGACGGTAGTTAATGACTCGGCTGACAACTTGGGCGTGCCAGGTTCGAATCCAGTTCATTCCACAGAAAGACGTTCATCAAACCCACACATAATATTGCGTCTAGCTATTTTGAAAAAGAGATAAATAAAATTAGTAACGATGGTTAAATGATTAGCACAACATGGACTGAAAAGCTGGGTATTGAAATTAACACTTGACCTTGTGTCTAGCCTCCAGGAAATGACGCAAACAAAATAAATTACAATTTTTAAACTATGAAATAAAAAAGAATTAATAAAAAAAATGCTTGTTTACAGAAAAAAGATATTTTATTTTCAAATAGTATATATAGGGACTTGTGCGCCAGCCTTTATATATATATATATAGTGAAAGAAAGAGGGAGAGTTCTTTGTTTTGTATTTTGAAGTTTTCAAGTGAAACCATTGCCTTCAAGCTATTTCTTGATCAATTGCTATGAACTGTCATGTTGAAGCTGGCAAGGCAGAAACGTAATGATTGGATTCAGTGTACTTACCATGATGAACTGTTTACCAATCTTCATCAAAATACTATTTAGGATGGAAGTGCTTACTCAGCTGATCGACTTGGCCAATGGACATGCATATTTCATGCCAGTTAGTTGACCTTTATGTAAACCATATTTGGCAAAATCTCAAAAATTTGCAGAGAGAGAAAGAGAGAATAAGAATAGTCAAGATTCAACTTGTGTGCTTAGCCTTAATAAGCATGACAGACAAACTATAATGCTATTTAAGACTTAAGCATGACAGACAAGCTAATAAAAATGCTACTTCAAACTTAAGCATGACAGACTAATAAAAATGCTATTTTAAACTTAAGCATGACAAACTAATAAAAATGCTAATCCAAACTTAAGCATGACAAACTAATAAAAATGCTAATCCAAACTTAAGCATGACAAACTAATAAAAATGCTAATCCAAACTTAAGCATGACAAACTAATAAAAATGCTAATCCAAACTTAAGCATGATAGACTAATAAAAATCTCATTTTATAAATAACTAGCAAAAGTATCTGTCGTTGACTGGGTTCAAAAAGAGCCTTCAAAAATTGGACTGATTTATATAACAATATAAATAACGTTTAAACTTTTTTGAACTGATATTTATTTTCTACATACTTTTCGTATCTTATATTCCCTTTCGTTTTGTAGATGTACAGGCAGACAGATACAGAAACGTTGAGTTTATCACATCGTCCTGTAAATATATAAACACACAAACACATGGACAAACCCGGCATCGCTCGAATCATTTTGTGAGGGTGGGAGGGGGGGGGAATGCTCAAACGAACATGAGGGGGCAGTAGTGGGAATCTTTAAAATTGTCATAACATATGAACACTAGTTAGGGTTTCCCATTATAAGTGACTCCCCATGAGGCTCCAACTTTTGTTGGTGAGATTGAGCGATGTAACCCATACCCCCCCCTTCCCATCGTGGATTATCATGGCAAGAGTGGCAGCTTTACCCCATCCCCATTAATAAGAGGGAGCGGTGTAACCTGTCAAAACGTCCCCTACTCAATGATGGATTTTCTTGCCAAATTCGATAGCTCTATGTGAAACGGTATAATCGTGCACAGGGTTCCCCTTCATAAGTAACCTCCCTTTCCCCTGGGACCCCACTTTATCATTCCCATTTCAGATTCTTGAGATCACTTTTATCACTGTATGTGGTCAGTTTAGTATGATAGTAAACCGTATAGGAGCTTATTTGTGTACATACAGACAGACAGACAGACCGACATTGAGCTTTATTATATAAGATTTTTAGACTTTTGAGTCAATCTAACCGTAATGTAAGACACATATTTAGAGGTTATTGTTACAATTGACACACTAAATTTTCATAAAAGTTCACTTTTTAATTTTAAAAATGTAGTTTTATTGAAAAAATGAAGTTAATCAGACTTAACTTAAACGTGACAGATAAAAATCGTCAAATATAGATGTGAAGATTCTTCAAAAAAAGAAAAATTTGAATGAATCAAACCATTTAAAGTAGAAATAAAATAAATTGATAAGGATTGGAAAGGGAATCAAACTAACGAAAATGCTATTTCAAACTTAAGCATGGCAGACTATATTTAAACCTGACGGACTGACAAATAAAACGTCGTTAATAGAATCTTGGGGATGTTCCTAAAAAATGAAAAGCGACAAAAATTGAATGAATTATAGTGAAGAGCGAGACATTTTTGAATAGATATAAAAGAGATGGGGTTTGGAAAAGGAATCTATAAAGAGTAGACAATCTTGTTCTCAGCGTTTCTCATTGATAACGTCTTACAGTATTTACATGTCGTTCATAACCAATTCTTCTTTTTCCTTATCAATACAGACTACTATGCAAACAAAATGCTTTTTAAAAATACTTATCGCGGCTCAGAACATTGTTAGACTGGCATATTTTTTTTCAGTAGTCATTTGCACAACATCGCCTACTTACGTTGTTAAAAAGGTTTTGCGTTTTATGCTAGCATTCAGATAACCAATAATTTTTGTTTTAAATAAATGTATTTTTTATCATATTATTAGGTGGAATGATTTTCTTTCTACATGTCTATATTTTTGCTAGCCTGGAAACAAAGGAGGGCATAACGCCTAGGAGGATTGTCTCATGACAACAGAACATTTGATCCTGAAATCATAAGAATTAGTAAGTGATCTCATAAAATGTATAGCAATAACATACTGAATTTTCATGAGTCTATGACAATTTTAAATGCCTGTGTGAAAAAGTCTGGAAACTTATTGAAGGCAGCTTATACATGTCTATATTTTTGCTGGCCTGGAAACAAAGAAGGGCATAATACCTAGGAGGATTTTCATGACAACAGAACAAATACTGTACTACACCCCTCCTAAACTCGATCATATACTACAATACTATACTACCCCCTTCCTAAACTTGATCATATACTACAATACTATACTACCCCCTTCCTAAACTTGATCATATACTACAATACTATACTACCCCCTTCCTAAACTTGATCGTATACTACAATACTATACTACCCCCTTCCTAAACTTGATCATATACTACAATACTATACTACCCCCTTCCTAAACTCGATCATATACTACACTACCTTCCAAAGAAAGTAATGCTTTGGAGGATGATATAACCACAGAATAGATACTATACTATCCCCACTGAATTGAACGTTGGAAGAGAGTGCATTAGTATAGAAGTAGAAGTGGTTCCAGTTTCAGACAGACAGATACCAAATCTCCATTAGTGATATACAATGGGCTATGTTGTCAGTGAAGTCAGTTGTTTAGAATGAGGTCATAAGGTTCCATGTTTCATTTGGCAAATGCCTTCTTCTAAAAGAAACAGCCATCAACTAAAGCAGATTGAATTTGAACACAGCCATATGTCATATCATTTGAACCTTGCAATTCTTCAGGATTCCACTCAAATTCCTTGCTGAACTCTGCCATCTTTTTTTTTTTTGTGATGTGCTTCATGTCAAAAGCAGTCATTCTATTGCGGAGGTGGGTGGGAAATAAGTGTGGCAAAATCAAACCGAATGATTTTCTTCCTAGAAATGGACGGTCAATAAAACCACCTGAGTGATCAGGACAGGAATGGCGATTCTTTAGATGAGTCCATTTAATCTGCACGTTTTGACTACGATGGAAATAATATCTTAAACGTAAGCGTGATAAACCTATAGACAGACAAAGTCTCTCAAAGATGCAAAGACCCCCCACCCCCAAAAAAGTATTGGTCAAAGTTATCCTTTCAGCTAAAATGTATAAAGAAATAAAAATGGCTGAAATATTGATGTCTTGAACGCTTTGCGGAATTTCTTGTCACAACATCTGATCAAATGAGAATTAACACGGAAGAATAGAAATAGCCGAGAGGGCGAGCAATCAGAATAGCGACATTGCAGGATTTTTATAACAGAAATACATACGGTAGGATGGAAGGGATCGGAAGGCTGTCCACTTTTTTCCGCTTTTTTTTTTTTAAGTTGGCAAAAAAAAAAAAAAAAAAAAAAATGAATAAAATAAAAACAAAGGATGAAAAAGGATGCTCGGGATTTAGGTAATGCCATATTGAAAACAATTATTTATATTTTTTCGTCTTTATATGGAAAGAACACGAAAATACGGATTCAGATTAACAAAAAGAAATCAGTTCAAAGATATTATCGTTTCCGAGTCAGTTCTTTAAGAAGTTTGTTTCATTCTTTAAAACAATTATATCGCTTTGGAAATTAAAAATTAGTGAGCCACTTTTTCGTTTTATATCATTCTAATAAATTACGTTGACACACGTGTTATTGTTAGATCACTGAAGTTAAGCAACATTATGTCTAGTCAGTACCAGATGGGTAATCACTTTGGAATACTAGACACTGTATGTACTCAGGTAAGTTGGGTATGTACATTACCTCAGGAATATAAACTTCCCTGCCTTGTATAGTTCCAAGTCACGCTTGGGTAAGCTGTAACACTTGTTAGCCTCCATCTGATATTCTGAAGAGTTACCATTCGTGATGGGACGATTCCAATATTATTACCGATTCCGATACAATAAATGATTCCATTCGAAATTCCCGATTCTGATCCTTTCTAAATTTCTAAATATTTAATTATAAAACTGTTATTTTTTCCTGATTATCGTAAAAATACATGTTAAATGTGCAGATATTTTCCCAAAGGTAAAATTATACACTTGTGGGGGATGATCTTTTTTTTTTTTTTTTTTTTTTTTTACAAGGGTGTCACCACTTATCAAGGCCCAGAGGCCACTCGAGGATAAGGGTTAATAGGTATACATTAGTCATTGTGATTTTAGCATAGTAAACAGTGTGAATTTTGTAACTTGGATTACTTAGGGGGACGATTCAATTAGAACTTGTTCACATTAGACTTTTTCTTTTTTTTTTTTTTTCATAGGTATCAACTCATTATCAAGGCCAAGAAGCCACTCAAGGATAAGGGTTAAAGAGTGTACAGTAGAAATTGGACAATATAATAATCATTAGTAATGAAAATTTGTTAAATTTGATAACTTATATGGAACGGCTCATCAAGAACTTATTTACGTTAGACTTGAAGACAACCATATTATAGTCAGCCGGAAAGCAGGAAAACGGAAGACAATTTCACAGGCGTGCAGTTCTAATAAAAAAGCTTTGTTCATGGAATCTATGTTTAGGTTTAGGCACAGATAAAGAGTGGGGGGAATTATTGATAGTGTTTACAGCTAGACGAGTGTTTCTTGTGAAAGTTTTGCGAGGGGAGACCATAGATTGAAGCTCAGTCGAACACTTTCCATGAAAATAACGATACATCAGAGACAAACTCGCAACATCTCTTCTGTGAGATAGAGGTTGCAAGGAAGAGAAAAGGACATCTCCTACGAGGCTACGAAGTCTATTTTGAACTCTATCAAGGCAGGACAAGTCCTTTCTAGCAGCTCCTGCCCAGATGTGGCAACAGTACTCCATCCTTGGACGTACCTGGCTCTTATATAGATAGAGAATTGCATCAGCAGTGAGATATCTACTGGATCGATAGAAAGATCCCACCATTTTTCCAGTGGCCTTGGCAACAGATTTGATGTGCGTGTTCCATTTAAGATCAGGAGTAATGGTCAAGCCCAGAAGCTTGTCAAAACTTGAGGTCTCCTGAAGACGAGAGCCATTCATTTCAATTGATGCCAGATGTGGATCAGAATGTTGATGATGTAAAGAGAGAAGCTTGGTTTTAGATGCATTAAAAGTAACCAGCCACTCCTTTCCCCATTGTACTACATGCTTAAGATCAGAGGAGAGAGAATTGGAGAGAACTTGGTCGTTTACTGTCTTAGATGTGCTACCATAAATGGTAGTGTCATCAGCATAAATCTATAGATTTTAGTTTTACTGGCAGTTCAAAATCAATAAATATTTATTATTTTATTATTACTAGCAACAGTGAAAGATTTTCTTTCAAACAAGATCAATTAAAAAAAGATAAAGGAATCATTTTTAGCATCGGAAAAATAGGCACATGTTTTCTGATTCTGATACCACAAATGTTCCAATTTTTCCGATTCCTGATTCTGATTAATCGCCCCAACACTAGTTACCATACAGTTCCTCAACCATATTGAAGGTAATACATGAAGGTAAGAGTGCTTTGTTGAAAAACTAAACTAGAGAGAGCCTGTAAAACTTGTAGGGACTATTAAGGGTATCTTGATAGGCCTAGTGAAGCATCTCGACTTTGGCCTCACCGCCCTTCCCCCGCTTCGGCGGCACGGGGGGACAAGATCAAAGTGTAGTATCTGTTCTGACAGATGCTGCAAGCAAAGACTAGCTATGACTAGCAAAGACCATATGTGGGGGTAACCCCACATATCTGAACTTGGTCAATCTAGGGATCACCCTACAGACCACAGTTACTACCCAGCTCCCATTTCCCACCTCTCGGGAGCTGGATCCCCCTTTTCCTCCCTCTCTCTCCACATTAAAAAAGGGCTTGTGCCTAATTTGCTCAGTGGGGAAGCAAATAAACCAACATCTCGACTTTGGCCTTTTGGCCAAGATCAAAGTGTAGTATCTGTTCTTCAGATGGTACTCGCTATGACTAGCTATGACTAGCAAAGACCAGATGTGGGGGAAACCCCACATGTCTGACCTTTAACCAGCTCCCATTTCCCACCTCTCGGGAGCTGGTCCCCTTTTTCCCTTCCCCCTCCCTTCACTCCTCACATTAAAAATCGGCCTTGTGCCTAATTTGCTCGGTGGGGGAGCAAATAAATACCATCTGTTCCGGCAGATACTGCAAGCAAAGACCATATGTGGGGGCGACACCACATATAAGACTTTGGTCAATGTAGGGGTAACCCTTCATACCAATTGTCACTATCCAGCTCCCCTACTCCCCGTGGAGTTGGTCCCCATTTCCCCTTCACTCCTCACATTAAAAATCGGCCTTGTGCCTAATTTGCTCGGTGGGGGAGCAAATAAATACCATCTGTTCTTCAGATGCTGCACTTCCATTTCTTGTTCCCTTTCGGTGGAGGAGCTGTCCTTCACGACTGAGACAATTTTTATTTTTGTACCTTTTGCCCACGTTAAAAACGAACCTGGTGTCTAACTCTGTCCCGTGGGGAGGCATTGTAAATAAGTACATTATGTTTAAACCTTGTACAGAAATTTTACAAAAAAATGTGTGCATAATACTTACCGTGTTGCTGAGAATATATATTTCATAATTCAAAATGATCAGTTCATAATTTTTTTCATTTTTAAAATAAAAAAAAAACATATGTATGCACCCTAAAATATTAGCATGAAAAAAAAAGTTCATATTACTCACCGTGTTGCTGAGAATATATATTTAAAAATTCATATGATCTATTCAGTAAGTTAGGAGATTACGGTGTACACAGGCACATAAATAGATGTGGTCGTTTTCAAGTCCAATATTATTTTAATAAAAGGAGACTAATTAGTAAACAATACTTGCAAATATTTGGCATAATAGTTATAATGGGTCAGGAGACCAGAGTTCAATCCTCAGATCATACACAAGACTAAAACCACAGTGTTTGACGCACCCTTGCGCTATATATTTTTTATTCCATTGAAATCTTACTAAACAAAACAGGAAAACAAAAAATAGGCACAAGGCCACTCAAAAATTGGAGACGGGGAGTCTATGGTAATCCTCGTCACTGAACCTTTGATTGGTCTATGCTAATCCTAGCTAAAGTTCTAATGCATCACAATACCACAAACACACCGAGTGTCGTCCTGCTTAAGATTCCCAAACCAAATCGTTTTGCGTTGTTTTCTTTAAATAAATAATAAAATAAAAAGAGGATCAAAAGTGGAGGAATTCTGGGAAAATAGTGCCACACTTCCATACATCTCGATATAGTAAGCAGTGAAAAGAGAATGTTTAGGTCAGCTTGACTTTTTATATGTTTATATATTTATACATTTATACATTTATATTTTTATACATTTATATTTTTATACAATTATACATTTATATTTTAAACAATTATACATTTATATTTTTATACATTTATACATTTATATTTTTATACATTTATATTTTTATACATTTGTATTTTTATATATTTATACATTTATATATTTATATTTTTATACAATTATACATTTATATTTTTATACATTTATATATTTGTATTTTTATATATTTATATAGCCTTCCATAAATTGTTTTGCTGTATTACAGCTTCTGCTTTGAGATTGAAACTGGATTGTTACTTTTGACAGTGTAGGTTTCTACACACTGTGCCTTTCTCATAGACCATGAGGAAGGGAAACCATACTGTCTTTATGAACAGTATTAACTACAAAAGAGTTCTCTATTCATTTTTACGTTTGTATAACATTTCATTAAAGTTAATGACAAGTATCGATTTTCTGTCAGCAGAGCGCTCCAATCAAGAAGATGGAGAGGTCATGTGCCGTCAAACACAGACTATATATATATATATATATATATATATATATATTTCATGGAAGGTCATCATTTATCAAGGCCCGGAGGCCACTCTAGGATAAGGATTACAGTTAATGTGGAACTTGGTTATGGCTAGATTATCAAAGAGGATAACTCAATAGCAAGTTATTCACACACACACACATTATATATATATATATATATATATATATATATATATATATATATATATATATATTCCAAACATGAAGGGAAAACTTTCATAATTCATGATTAAAAGTAAAATAGTTTTTATAATCAAGAAAAAAGAAGCCAAGAAGGGAAAAGAAAAATAAAGTCAGCTGACCGGTTTCGCCCTCGTTTTCTCAGCTGAATCGAGGGATTTAAAAAGGGGAAATCGAAAATATCCGATTGAGGAAAAAAAAATCACAGGGAAGCGATTAAAATATCTTCAATCTTTGAAAATATAAATTTGCTTTATTTTAATCGTTTTCCTGTTCTTTTTTTTTTTTTACCCATTAACAAAACGCAACGTAACTTTAATTTATAAATGTACCTATTTTTGATTTTTGCTTTTTGAATGTCTCGATACAGCTTTGATAAAGCAAAGGCGAAACCGGTCAGCTGACTGCCCATTTATTTTTCTTTTATCTTCTTCCCCCTTCCTTTTTAAAGGTGTTTTACGCATTTTACTTTTAATCATGAATAATAAAAGTTTTCCCTTCATGATTGTAATATTTAAATTTTGTAACTTCAAAAGAATCCTGAAATGTATATTTACATACACAGATGCACTTTAAATTGACTTACGACTGCCAAGTTTTAATTTTTAAAGCTTGATTATTTTGCAGCTGTTTTTACCAACTAAAGACCTTTTTTCTTTTTTTTTTACAAGGAGGTCACCACTTATCAAGGCCCGGAAGCCACTCAGGGATAAGGGTTATTGCATGTACAGTACGTTGTACGTTAGTGTTGAGATTTCATAAAGTGTCTACTTAAGGGGGCGGTTCATCAGGAATTTGTTTATGTTGGATTTGAAGACATCCAAGTTGTAGTCAGGTTGGAAACAGGCAGACGGAACAGAGTTCTACTGGCGTGCTGTTCTAAGAAAGAAGCTGTGTTCATGGAATCTACGTTTTGATTTAGGCACAGATAGAGAGTGGGGAAAATTTTTGACAGTGGCTTCAGCTAGACGGGTGTTTTTCATAAAAGATTGGTGAGGGGGGACCAGAGATTGGAGCTCAGACGAGCACTTGCCATGGAAATAACGGTAAAACAAAGACAGGCTTGCAACGTCTCTTCTGTGGGAGAGAGGTTGCAGGGAAGAGAAAAGGGTATCCCCACTAAGCCACAAAGTCTATTTTGTACTCTGTCAAGGCAGGATAGGCTGTTTTTAGCAGCTCCTGCCCAGATATGGCAGCAGTATTCCATCCTTAGACGTACTTGGCTTTTATATAGATAGAGAATTGCATCAGAAGTGAGGTATCTTCTGGAGCGGTAGAAGGAACCCACCATCTTTCCAGCAACTCTGGCAACAGACTTGATGTACGTGTTCCATTTCATATCAGGAATAATGGTCAAGCCCAGAAGCTTGTCAAAACATTGAGCTTGTCCTAGGCGAGAGCCATCCATTACAATTGATGCCAGATGGGGATCAGAGCGTTGATGATGTAAGGATAGGAGTTTGGTTTTGGATGCATTTAAAGGTAATCACCCACGTCTTCCCCCACTGAACTACACGCTCGAGATCAGAGGAGAGAAAATCAGAGAGAACTTTGTCATTTACAGCCTTTGATGTGTTGCCGTAGATGGTCGTGTCATCAGCATAGATGTCAACGAATGATTTAAGTATGTGTTTAGGGAGATCATTGATGTAGATCAGGAAGAGAGTTGGGCCCAGGATGGACCCCTGAGGGACTCCAGCATTAATACTGCAGGCCTCTGATTTTTGTCGATCGACCACTACTCTTATGAGCCTATTAGAGAGAAATGATTTAATGATTGAGAAAACATTTCCAGTTATACCGTAGCTGGAAATCTTGTGAAATAGGCCTTTATGCCATACCTTGTCGAAGGCCTTTGATATGCCAAGTGCAATTTCCCTAGAAAGGTAGCCTTTGTCGAAAGATTATCTAATCCTATGAGATATAACTATTAGCACATCTGTGGTAGATCTTGCAGAAACCATATTGCGTGTCACTAAGGAGGTTATTTCTGCTGAGGTGGTTGACTATTTCTCTATTTAGTATGGATTCCAGCAACTTACTCATGACACACATAATCGAATTTATTCCACAATTTCAAATACCCGATATATAAAGTTTTAATTCTGTAGATCAAAAATTGACAAAGTAGTTTCGTAGTAACCATTCTGTACACATACAAGGTCACTTTATCTATATCTATCTATATATATATAAAATCAGGGTAGTGTTTCATACGTATTTCAATTTAATATATATATATATATATATATATATATATATATATATATATTAGTGTTGGGACGATTAATCGAAATAAAAAAAATCAGATCTTTTTGGTGTATCGGAATCAGTCTTGAAATCAGAAAAAAATTGTGCCTATTTTCTGATGCCATGAACAATTCCTTTAATTATTTAATTTTTTGGTTTTATTTTGTTTAAAATTTAATTTCCCAACACTAGCACTAAAGATAAAATGATAAATATTTATTGATTTTAATCTGCCAGTAAAATAAAAGTCTATAGACTATCCCATAAGTTTATGTTTTACATTTACAGATATCTGTGCATAGAATACATGTGTTTTTACGGTAATCTTAAAAGAAAATATATTAAAAAAAAAAAAAAAATAAATAAAAATAACTTTACAACTACATAGTTGAAAATTTTTAATGACTCGGAATTGGTAATTGTATCAGAATCAGGAATTAAGAATAGAATCAGTAATTGTATTAAAATCGGGGAAAGATTTTGAAATCGTCCCATCACTACTATATATATATATATATATATATATATATATATGATTACTTAATTTAATCACATAAATTAATATACGAACATGCAATTTTATGTATAAATTTTTCAGTATTTCGTTCAACGGTGCTCAATGCATAGGTAGAGCTAGGTAGTAAGTTATGAAAATATATATGGCAATTAAGCTACACAGAATATTCCGCGTTTCATTCTCGTGAAAATTCGTCAGGCTTATATATATATATATATATATATATATATATATACAAACACATAGTTTGTTTGAAAACAATAGATATTATTTTTACTTATAGTGACAATTAAAAACTCTAAAAATCGCTATATTTTTGATTTTAGGCTTTTATGTTTTTTATAACTTTAATAAACTTTCTTTTTGCTCACTATTTTAGAAAATGTAACGAACTGCTTTTGGTTTTTTTTAATTAAATTCTCTCAGCCATTAAACCACTTTTGAGTACTTGTTTAAAGCCAACTACCAAATATGATCAACATTTTGCTGCAGGTGATGTCTCATTGCTGAGAAAGAAGATGTTCGCTAAATTTGCAGCAATGCTATCCTTTTTAATTGACTGCCTACAATAAAAACTGTTTTTTTTTTTTCTTTTTGAATTAAACATTTTTTCATTTCAAATAAAAACACGGAACGATATTCTTAAGATGCGTCCATTCAATCTGCGCGTTTTGCGACGAGCATACGACTTGAAACCAATAGATATGAGAGTGTATCTGAAAAGATCATTTTTAACTTTAGACTGACACTGGCCGACAGAGCCTCTTATAAACATGTTTACACACATGTTATTTCGGACATCAGCATGACAGACCAAAGAAAACGCTATTTCAGACGTAAGTATTACACTGACTGACAGAGTCTCCTATTTTTCAGTTTTCTTCTTCCGTTTTTGCTGGCAATGGGGCATCCTACCAGATGCCAGACATTCACCCGATATTTCAGACGTCATCCGAGAGATATTTTTTAGATTCTTACTATCAATTGTTTGCACCTCTCTTGCACTTGGTTCCCCGGGTATATTTGCTATGTAACTTCTTGAAAAATTTTTCATACGTTCGGTTGTTCAAATTCAAATGATAAACATCTCCCTAAGGTTCCAGTTTCGTTTTATGGTGTACATAAGACCTTAGCATTTTGTTATCGTCTCCTTCTTCTGCTAAAGCCAGCATCATTAGAAACACTGACTTCTACTGGGTTTACTACTTTTTTTTTTTATAAAGATGTTTGACCACATGTTATTTTCACAGAAATATTATAGACCAGATAAAATGCCATTTCAAATTTAAGTATGTCTGACAGAAGAAAATGTTATTTCAACTTTTAAAATGACACACCAACGAAAATGCTATTTCAAACATAATTATGATAGATCAAGAAAATATTATTCCAAATTTAAATATGACAGACAGCAGAAAATGCTATTTCAAATTTAAGAAATACGAACCAAAGAAAATGTATCTTAAATTTAAGAATGAAATACAAAAGGTAAACTTATTTCAAATTTAAGCTTGACAGACCAAAGAATATTCTATTTCAAATTTAAGCTTGACAGACCAAAGAAAATTCTATTTTAAACTTAATTATCCAACGAACAAAAATACCTTAGAGGTAAGTTTTGAAGCTGTTAAAAACAGAAGCGTTCATTTAATACACACATTTAACAATGGATGAAAATGCTAATGCAGACCGACGAAACCTCTTCTACGGGTGATTGGATACAAAAAAAAAAAAAGATGATGGAAAAATATAATGAAGTTGCAATGGCAGATGTGATGGTTTATACGAGATGCAATCTTTTAAAATTTAATCCTAAAATCTTGAATGACATACGTAAAATTATTTTTTACATTGAAATTGGAACCAAGTGGGATGAAGTGTACAATTCCAAGATAAGAGGAAAACAAACCAAAAAATCTATAAACTTATTCAATATCGTTGGTTAAAATACATCAGTTTCCTAACAGAGGAATAATTTCAGCAATATCATGTTTCCAAATAAAATAGGAGAGATATGTAAATTTTTATGCACGCACACACACACATAAATAATGGTGATGGGGGGATACCAATAAAAATTATTGATTCTGTTTTAAATTAATCTAAATATTCAGCTATAGAATTGTTATTGTTATATTTAATTTCCATAAAAGCCTATGTAATATGTTCATCTATCTTCGCAAATGTAAAATATAATTGTAGGGGCATATATATGTATATAATTATATATATCCATTATTAATTTCGAATATTGTCGCAGACATAACAAGTAAGACCTTTGTACCTAATGCAACTGAATACATATATGTATATAAAGACATATATGTATGTACTTATTGATTTGTAAATTGCCACTTGCTTTCGTCTCCTTTCACCAACAACGACTATATTTCATTCCTCGCATTGTGATAGCCTTCTAAATCTCTACTAAATACCTATCCCACACAATGCTTCATGCAAATTACATATCAATCTTATATATATATAATATACATAATATATACATTATATATATATATAATATATATATAAATAATATATAATATGTATAAATATATATTATATAATATAATATAATATATATTATATAATATAATATATATTATATAATATAATATATATTATATAATATAATATATATATTATATAATATAATATATATATTATATAATGTAATATATATATTATATAATGTAATATATATATATTATATAATATAATATATATTATATAATATAATATATATATTATATAATATAATATATATTATATAATATAATATATATATTATATAATATAATATATATATATTATATAATATAATATATATATTATATAATATAATATATATTATATAATATAATATATATATTATATAATATAATATATATTATATAATATAATATATATTATATAATATAATATATATATTATATAATATAATATATATATTATATAATATATATATATATAAATAATATAATATATATATATAAATAATATATAATATATATATAAATAATATATAATATATATATAAATAATATATAATATATATAATATATATAAATATATATAATATATTATATAATATAAATATATATTATATAATATAAATATATATTATATAATATTATATAATATATATATATTATATAATATATACATATAAACCCATACATCATATATATGTACAGGCAAGATACTGACACACACTTCTCTCTCTTTTCTTATATATATCTCGCATGATCTCAAATAGTAACCCCTTACGCCCTAGTGGCAATATGCCTTGTTTGGGTGTACATAAGTAAAAAAAAAAAAAAAAAACAATGCTTGCATAGACTTTTCAATTTAAAACAAATTATTTATATTTTGTTTAATCTTGAGTTTTGTATATTGAGTACATTTTATTTTTCAATTCCTTTCACCATGAATATTTCTTTGAAATTAGCAGTTCTGGAAGAACACTTATCTTAAATAATCTTCTAAGCTACTGATACGAACTAAACTAATTTTATTTACTTCTTCAGGATGTTTGACACAAGATCAGGAGTTACAAAATAATGATTTAGCAGTCCCTTTAATATTCTTTAATAGGGACAACTTAGATGTTAATGGAATGTGATCTGACGAACTCATAACATTTGTAACTCACTCGATGTAAATATTCTTGACTAACCCAACAAGCAATAAAATCTTACCCTTTTCACTATAGAGGTTGCTAGATGCTTAAACTTTTTTCCTCAAACTGCTAGACTTTGAGATCCGCCCCCCCCCGGTTTCTTTCCTTCCTACTTAACTTTAAATTTAAATGTAATACAAACAGACATCTCGCTGCTCACCTCCCTACATAGATCCCCTCAATGCATTGTTCCACATAATATCCCCTTATGACCCAGTGGCAATGTGTCTTATTCAATGTTAAGAGTAAAAAAGTTTATCTAAAGAATAACCTTTTATGTTACATATGAGCTTTTGTTGAGATCGTATGCTGAGGTTTCATCGCATGTCTGGTAAATTTTGGACTCATCAGTAAGTGTAAAAATTCCTAAAATAAAGCATTAACTGGATCAATGTATGGTTGCATGGTTTAGATACTAAAGCTGGACGTGTTCTTTAATGATGCTTCCCTCCCCTTAATTATGCCTGAACCGAAGGTCATCTAATTGGATCATTGTTAAAGACAATACAGCTGTTTGTTCAATAGTAACAATCGATTCATTTACACATGCAGTGTGCCTACTTGGATTTCTTCGAAACATTTCCACGAATTTTAAGTCGCTAGAAAAAAAATTGTTTAATATTTTTCATCATTAAAGGTTTCTCGGCTTTAACAACAAAGTGGAATCCGTCGTTTATAATACGTCTTCAAGAGGTTTTAAAAATACTCTACAATCTTCTTCAGGTGCTTCTTGTCATAGCTGATAACCTTCAGTTAAAACTCCACAAAAATTTATCGACTATAGTACAACAGGTAAATATTGTTAATCTATTCCTATTATTTGGATTCTTCTGGCTACTGTTCTTATCTGGAGTGTCATTTTTTTTACAACGTTTCGGGTGATGTAACCTTTGACCTTCTTTAGGTATATCTTGTCGAAGTCAGGAACCGTTTTATTAAACTTGAGAATCTATACGAAATTTTGAACAGAACCATTTATTTTATGGCAGTTGTTTTAAGGGTCACTATTTGCGAGGTCTCCATTTTTCTTAGGGGTAAGAAAAAGTATTAGGATAAACAAACAAAACAAGACATGGAAGGGACACTGTAATTATTTTATATCTGTAAAATAAAAGAATTTATAATACAGAAAATTAATAGTCCGTTTTGCTGAAATATTAAATGTTGCCATTTTGGGGCATTTGTACGTGTGAGACCATTGGAGATAGTGTCACACTTGTAAGGCACGTGTTCGTTCTTGATTTGGGAATAGAGAGAGTGTTGCCGGTTTAATGTATTATAGACTCGGTCACGTGATTGAGAACTGGCTTCTGATTGGACAAGCCAGGAAAGAAGTGTATTAATAATCTCCAGATACTCTTTTTGAATTTTGCGCTGGTCAGTCAACTGATTATCAGTTTTGGAGTGGCATGATATTCAAGGAAGGCGGGGAGTCTGTGAGAGATGAGAGGTGTGGAAGGAGTAAGGAAGTCAGAACACCAAGGCTGATTGGCCAAATAAAGAATTTCATGATAAGGACCGTCGTGTGTCTATAGAGACAATAATTGCACGGTTTGGTGTCAGTGTGGGAACTGTACACACAATTATTCGTCAGGAATTGAAGATGCGGAAGATTTTCGCAAAGTTTGTCCCAAAGATGCTCAGAGGAGATCAGACTATTCGACCAAGTTGAGCATCAAGCCAGTTCCTCATTCTCATTATAGTCCAGACCTTGCTCCTGCGACATTTTGTTATTCCCTAAGCTCAAGAAAAACCGTAGAGGCTGTCATTATGAGATAATTGAGGAGATAAAAGGGGCTGTGACATTGGAACGGCCCAACAAGTGCATTGAAGCTGGAGGAGGTTACTAAAGTCTGAAATGTATTAAAAGCAACTTGTATACTATAAATTAGCGCACTGTATATTGGTCCTCGTTAAACTTTTACATTAAAAAAGACTATCTTTTAAATGCTAATGTGGTGGACGAAGAAAGACTGGAATTAGTTGAGCTTGAAAAATATCAAAATACTAGAAGACTGCCTAGCATTGCCCGGTTGTAAGATATGTTTCAATATGATTTTAATGTATGCAGAATTAGTAGTTCTGGATAACTTGTACCCTATGTAAACTTCTAAGCTACCGATACAAAGTAACCTTGTTTTATTTATTTCTCCAAGAAGTTTGTTTTTGAGTTACAAGAATTCCTGGGCAGCTACTTCAACATTCCTTAATAGGGGCGACTCAGATTTTAATGAAATTTTCTCTGACAAACTCATAACATTTGTACCCTCCTTCGATAAAAATATGCCCAACTAACTCGACAAACAATTAAATCCATCTCTTTTCACGATAGATGTGCCTAGACGCCTGAAAGGTTTCTATTATAATAGCCTTTTCCCTCGAACTGCTGGTCTTTGGAATTCCCTCCCTGTTTATTGCTTTCTTGACCGCATTAACTTTAAATTTAAATGCAATGTAGGCCGACATTTTCCTGCTACACTCCCTATAGAGATGGTCCCACATAGTAGCTCCTTACTTCCAAAAATGTCTGAGTATCTACTTCAACATTCCTTAATAGGGGTGACTCAGACTTTAATGGAATGTTCTCTGACGAACTCGTAACATTTGTACCCCTCTCAATATAATTTATACTGAGGGGGAGGGTACAAATGTAACGAGTTTGTCAGAGAACATTCCATCAAAGTCTGTCAAGAATTAGGTAGGATAAATAGAGTTTGAGTAGTTGATAGAGTTTGGAAATAAGGTAGGCAAGAATTAGAAAAAGCTGTGAAATAATAAATTTCAAAGGTGTACGAAGCAGTTTAATGTTTTGCCAGGAACATTAAAATGTTTGAAATACTAAACGATTTGATTGAGATATTATAATTATGATTATAATTAAAGATATAGCATTTTATCACTGCAATCGATTTCAATATAATAATCGAACCAGCTCAACGTTATATTTTGGTTTGCCTTGTTTTTTATTAGTGAAGATTTGGTTCGTTTTCTTAATTGATTCATTCTGCATTTAAGTAATTAGGAAAAAAGCAGAGTGAATTAGGTGGAGAGCGGTAGGAACCCTTTGGTTTTCTAGAAAATATTAATTATTTTATTGTATCTGAATTTGCTAAAAACAGACAAAAATAGAAAGAAAATAATGTTGCATGGAAATCATCACATTAAGATCTTTTATTCACCAAGTGATCATACGCCTTCGAAATTCTTATCTCTAAACTGATTTATTATTGATTTTTTTTTTTATATGAAAAATAATGTAGTTATTTTTCACTAGCTGGAGCCCGGCATTACCCGTTCGTATGATATGCTTAAACATAATATTATAATTTACACATATTGTGTATGTATTATTATAGAATCAATTACCTATTAATTATTATAGATTTCGGGGAATAATTTGCCTGCTGGAATAATTCGCAAAAAAAAAAAACAAAAAAAAAAAACAATAATAATAATAATAATAATAATAATAAAAAAGATAACGATAATGGCGTTCATCAAATTCCGTCTGTGTTTGTTTACAATATCTTATCAGCTGATATTTGGACTTGATTATGAATGCCCTAGAAAAGTCAATTCTGATTAATGTTTAATTTTAAAATTTGCAAACAAAGAAATGATTTGCATCGATTTTAAATGGTATTTCTTTCATCGTAAATTGAACTCATTAATAAGAAAAAAATGAAAATAAAATGGTGTGGTACACCCGCGCTTGAACAGGGGATCATTTGATCTTTTTTTTTATTACATTTTCACCCCCCCCCCCCCCCAACAAGGCACAGTGCCACTTTGATGTAGGAGGCTACTGTCAGGGACATGAGTTGCAGGAATACTATGTACGGAGTTGAGCAGCAAGATGTTTGTTCACATTACACTTGAACTTTTGCATGTCATTAGAGTTGGGGAAGCAGGAACCCGGAAGGAAATTCCAGAGTCTAGCAGTTTTGGGGAGGAAACTATTGAAGTAGAAGGCTTTCTTATATTTAGAGATTTCTACTGTGTAGGGGTGGGACTTTGCGGCTTCTAGAGTTTGACAGGCGTATTTACATTGAGGGGGTACAAGGGCTTATAACTCGTCAGAGAATCCACTATTAAAATACTTGTAAAACAGGCAGAGAGATGCAACATTTCGTCAGTGGGACAGAGGTTGAAGCTTAGATGACAATTCAGATGACTATCTTTTGAACCCTGTCCAGGAGTGAGAGTCTAGTAGCAGATGTACCAGCCCAAATGTAACAACAGTACTCCATACATGGGTGAATGGTAGCCTTATAGAGGGACAGGATACTTTCAGGAGTAAGTAACTTTCTAGCAAGAGTCCACTTTCTTTGCAGCAGCCTTGGCAATGCTCTCAATGTATCTGTCCCAACTCAGAAAAAGCAATTTAAAACTGAAGTCTGATAGACCAAAGAACATGCTATTTAAAACCGAGGTGTAACAGATAAAAGAAAATGCTATTTAAAACTGAAGTATTTTAGCCCCCCCCCCAAAAAAAAAATGCTATTTCAAACTGAAGTATGGAAGACAAAGAAAATGCTGTCTAAAACCGAAGAATAACAGATCAAAGAAAATATTATTTAAAACTGGAGAATGATAAACAATAATCTTCTATTTAAAACTTAAGTATGACAGATAAAAAAAAAATTACTTTTTAACTAAAGTATGACAGATAAAGAAAATACTATTTAAAACTGAAATAAGACAAACCAAAGAAACTGCTATTTCAAACTGAAATATGTGGCAGATAAAGAAAATGCTACATTATTTAATTGGGATTCATTATTGAGAGGAGTATTATTAATTTTTATTTATTGCGGACTATTATTCTCATCTTTTCTTTGTTGTTTTCACAACATTTCAGCCAACTATTCCTCTGGCCTTTGTAAGGAGATTCAGAGTTCCTATCCCGTCACAGTTACCATCTGACGAAGGCCAGAGGAATAGTTGGCTGAAACGTTGTGAAACAACAATTAAAAGATGAGGATAATAGTCTGCAATAAATAAAAATTAATGAAAATACTGTTTAAAACTTTTGTGTGACAGACCAAGAAAATGTTATTTAAAACTAGATGTATAGTAGACCAAAGAAAATAAATGGAGACAAACTAAGGAAAATGTTATTTAAGACTGGAGAGTGACAGACCAAATAAAATATAATTTAAAACTGGAGGATGATAGACCGAAAAATGCTATTAAAAACTGATCAAAGAAAATGTTATTTTAAACTGGAGGATAATAGAAAAAAATGTTTTAAACTGCAGTATGGCAATACAAACAGTGGTTTTAAAACTGAAGTATGATAGTCCAAAGAAAATGCTATTTCAAACTAAAATGTGACAGATCAAAGAAAATTTTATTTAAGATTGGAGAGTGACAAAGTAAACGTTATTTAAAACTGGAGGATGATAGAACAAAAGAAAATGCTGTTTTAAAACTTAAGTATGACGGACCAAATGAATGCTACTTAAAACCGAAGTGTCACAGACTAAAGAAAATGAATTTGTTAATGGAAATAAGGCAGACAAATGTTGTTTAAAACTGGAGTAAGACAGACGGAAGAAAATGTTATTTAAGACTTAAGAGTGACAGACTAAAAAAATGTTTTTTTAAACTGGAGGATGATAGACCAGAGAAAATGCTATTTAAAGCTTAAGTATGACAAACGAAAACAATGTTTTAAACTAAAGTATGACAGACTAATGAAAATGCTATTTAAAACTAAAGTATGACAAATCAAAGAAAATGCTACTGAAAACTGAAGACTGACAGACGACTAACCGTTTGTATGGACAAAGTCTCTCATAGTGATGCTATGACGCATCTAACAAAAAAAAAATATTAAAAAGTTTTATTCATAAAAAATTGTTTGTTAATATAAATAAAAGATTAAAATTATTTAATAGAATAAAAAAATTAAACAGTTATAAGTAGTGAATATATTGCCATGGATAAATGCGAAGAGTTTGTATTTGAGGCATTTCAAAAGTAAATCAGGTGACAGTAATTCAACGCCTGACAATTCGTGTCTGTGCAAAAGGCAATATCTATTTGCAGCTAAAGTCTGTGTCAGCACGAAGTCATTTGCTTTATAATAAAAGGCGGTTTTGGTTTGTAGCATAAATAAAGAGGTTTTATTAGGAACAGAATGCAGGAAAGGAAATCAATAAATGTATCCTATATAATTAAAGAGCCAAATATTAAGCCGATATTTGAACTGATGTGTAGTAGTGTTGTGGTGCTATATAGAGAAAAAGAACTTAGAGATCTTAGGAGCTCTGATTAGTTGAGCTAAATTAGAGTTGCAAGAGAGAGCATAGTTGAAATAGTTAAGAGAGATAACAAAGTCCGTATTATTTAGATTTCTCCTGCTAATGTTCTTATCCTGACAGTCATTTTCACAATGTTTTGGTCGATGTAACCTCCAACCTTCTTTAAGTGTATCGACTGAATCGTTGCGAAAATTGCACTCAAGATAAGACCAGTAATCTGAAGATTCCAAATAAGACAAATAATCAATCCTCATTTAAAAAATTCAGAAACGTGATTAAGAAAGTGTTGCAATAGTTGCATACAAAGACTTTTTGAACCCAAAAGAGAAATATTGCAGGATTAACATGGCTTAACTCCCGTTTATCAACGTGATTATACTGTATTTCATTCAGGTAAATGTGAGTTGGTTGGTTTTTTTACGGCATATCAACCCTTTTCAGGTTATTTAATGCCGAATCCAGATTTTGAAGAACATTTTTTTAACAGAATATATTTATTGTTTTCAAGTCGGTTTCTATTTAATCCATAGTTGGGACCCTAACAGGTACTACCACTCCAGGTCAGAGTAGACCTGGGAGCAATGGCAATGAAAGGGTGGCTCTACATTCCCCAAAGCCCGCAAACTGGGACCTCACCACTGGATATAGTTTAAGGTCATATCCAGGACCGGTAAATGTGAGAGTACCGCAGTCACATATTCAATCATCGGATATGAACCCAGTTGAAAATTTGTGGGAGAGTCTATCAGACATGTATGCAATATATGGAAATCAAAACTGGGTAGTGAAGGTTGAAGGCATGCGTTGCATGAAGGGAAATAATATGACAATGATATAAGGGATGTGTGATGAGAATTTTAAAGCCAGGCTTAAATCTGATGATGCTAGAATAACATTAAATCTGAACAATATAGAGAAATATGTGCAAAACATGATGACAGTACAATCAAAAAATAAGCTTAAACCAGGCCTAGGGACAAACAAATCCAACTTACCTCCTCCCTTAAGGCTTGCATTCACTAACATCCGTGGGCTTAGAACTAATTTAGCTGATGTTGAAGCATTTCTCCTAACAGATACCCCGGATATCTTAGCACTAAACGAGACTAACCTACACTTCTCCATCTCCTCTAACTACTTTAACATGCCTGGCTATCTCCCACTCTTCCGTAAGGACTCTGACAGACATATGCACGGACTTGGAGTCTACATTCGTAACACCCTTCCCCTGACTAGAGAAACAAACCTAGAAACGGACGATCAAGCCTTTATGTGCTTTAGACTAAACATACAACACAACATTAGCTACTTTTATTTTCTCTACCGCTCTCCCTCGACCCAGGACTGCACCGTAATAAACAAAGTCTCTGACAGCATAGACACGGCACTGTCTTTCGACACTAGCGCACAAGAACATGTATTTGGTGACTTTAATGTTCACCACAAAAACTGGCTTGGATTCTCTACTCACACAGATGCAGAGGGCAGCACAACACATAGATTCGCTATATCTCACTCCCTATGATAAATGGTTACGTTTCCAACCCGTTTCCCTGACCAGCAAGAACAACAAGCATCAAATCTAGATCTGTTTCTGACTACAGTTCCCGAGGATTGTACAACAAATGCTGACAGCCCACTCGGGAACGCTGACCATGCAGTGATAATGGTAGAAATCGCACTAAATTCTAGACCCAAAACTGAAGAGCCAGTGCTCAACACAACGAGATATTATAAAAAGGCTGACTGGGAAGCCATCAGAGATCTTATCAGAGATGCCCCATGGGGAAATATTTTTTCTCTTCCTGCTGAACAGCGCGCAAATGAAACAATTGAATGGTTCAAAACAGCAATGGCAGCACATGTTCCCATGTGGAAATTTTATAGCAAGCCCCACCTCCCCAATGGTTTACTTCTACTTGTGCAACTGCCATTGCTCAAAGGCAGCATGCATACCGCAGATTTAACGACATAAGTCCAGTTCAAACAAACAGATGTATATAGAAGCTAGAAGTAATGTTAAGAAAGAAATAGCGACAGCTAAGAGAGAATTTACTGAAACCACTAAAAAACGCATCGCAGCACAAAAATGAGGAAATCGTGACTTCTGGAAAATCTACAACAGTGTAGTAAATAATGGGCAATACACAATTCCCCCGCTAACCAACAATCACGAGGTTGTTTGCTCAGCAACCGACAAGGCTAATATGCTTGCCAGCCGGTTTGCCTCCAACTCCACACTGGACCCTTCCAACCACCCCCTGCCTGAGTTTCCTTTGCAGACAGACGCCACACTAGACGATCTAAAAATCACCCCTGCTAAGGTACACGCTATCATGAAAATCTTGACACTTCAAAAGCATGTGGACCTGATCTCATCCTAGCTGTGCTATTAAAAAAGTGCTCAGCCGAAGTAGCTCCAGTTCTCTCCAAACTCTACAACAAATGCCTTAATGAATCATGCTTTCCGGGCTGTTGGAAAACTGCTTCTGTGGTACCAATATTCAAGAATTCTGGCGAAAGAACCGACCCATCAAACTATCGCTCCATTAGCCTCCTCCCACTTTTCGCCAAAATATTTGAGACCATAATTAACCATGCTCTAGTCTGGCACCTTACAGATGCTAAACTTCTGACTGACAAACAATATGGATT
Organism: Euprymna scolopes; assembly: GCF_053919585.1. Lineage (NCBI taxonomy): Eukaryota > Metazoa > Mollusca > Cephalopoda > Sepiida > Sepiolidae > Euprymna > Euprymna scolopes. Next base: position 28,684,201 of record NC_136488.1, read on the forward strand.
TAGACAAGCCTGTTCCACAGCTGACATTCTCACTGTAATCTCTGAATGTATATACCATTCACTGGACAAAGCGGGGGAGGGCAGAGCGGTAGCTCTAGATATATCTAAGGCTTTTGACAGGGTATGGCACAAGGGTGTCCTCAGGAAAATTAAATCATACGGTATCACTGGTAGAATACTTAACATAATTAAATCCTTCTTAGATAAGAGAAAAATCCAGGTTGTCCTCGACGGTCATACATCTAAACAGTGTGATATAAATGCAGGAGTGCCTCAGGGGTCTATCCTTGGACCTCTATTGTTCCTAATATTTATTAATGACCTCCCTGACAAAACTGCCTCTGAGATGGGTATATATGCTGATGACACCACACTCTATAACAGGCATGACAGGAAAACAAATGAACACATATCTAAAGAAATGGCAGAAACACTAGAGGATGACCTCCAATCTGTAGTGGAATGGGGACATAAACGGATGGTCACATTCAATGCTGCCAAGACTAAACTGGTTTCCTTCAATAATTACAAGAAACCTTCTCTGCCACCAATAGCAATGGCCAGTGATTCCCTGTCTGAGAGTACATCTTTCAAACTGCTTGGCCTAACGTTCACAGGAAACATGAGTTGGAACAATTATATTGAAAACATTGCCAGGGCCGCTGCAAAAAAAGTAGGCTCTCTCTACCGTGCTAGAAAACTACTGACACCTGAAAGAATCCTGTACCTCTATAAGGCCACCATTCGCCCATGTATGGAGTATTGTTGTCACATTTGGGCTGGTGCATCGGCTACTAGTCTCTCGCTCCTTGACAATGTTCAGAAAATAGCCGCCAATCTGATAGGCCCTGAACTGGCATCTAAGCTTCAGGCTCTGTTCCATCGACGAAACGTTGCATCCCTCTGCCTGTTTTACAAGTATTTTAATAGTGAATGCTCTGATGAACTGCAGACACTTGTGCCCCCACGACATAGACACCCTCGACAAACCCGAGAGGCAGCTAAATCCCACCCCCACAGAGTAGAGATCTCTAGATGTAAAAGATCTTTTTACTCCGGAAGTTTCTTCCTCAGAACCGCTAGACTCTGGAATTCCATTCCAGGTTCCTGCTTCCCTAACTGTACTGACATGCAGAAGTTCAAGTGCAATGTGAACCGACATCTTGCTGCCCAAATCCCAACATAGTGCCCCAGTAGTTGCTGCCCCTGATAGTAGCCCCCTACACCAAAGTGGCTATGCGCCTTGTTTGGGGTGAAAAATGTAAAAAAAAAAAAAAAACGAAAAAAAACAGACTTTGATGGTATGGTCACATTGAAAGAATAGCTGAGAGTTTTTGGGTTAGTAGATATAGAACAATTGAGGTAGCAGAGACATTTAGCATGGGGGAGTCACGGAAAACATGGGATAAAGTGATGAGAATGGACTTGAGAGAAAGAAGGATAAATAAGGACCTGGGAAGAATTAGTTCGTAAATCAATTTCTAAAAGCCGTCCAATTAAAAGTCAGCATGTAAAACAGATATTAAACCTAATATGACGATAATTTTCTACATTAAAATCATGAAAATTTCTTTAGCGCATGCATGAAAAAAGTCTAATGCTTGCACAAACTTCTCATTAAGAAGATTTCCTTTATTTCCCATGCATTCAAAATAGATTGGATTCCTTATGTTTAACTATTTTACTGGATTGAAAAATAAGGGTCGACTTAAAACTTTCAACATAATGAGATTTCTAAATTTGTATCAGAAAATTTTAAAATACATTTCAGCAACCTGGAAAAATGACGTTAAAAGATTTCAAAAAACGAAATATATCACACAATGTTTTAGAGCAAATTGCATAATTAAGTTAAAATTACTTCAGTGTAGAATATTTTAAAACAATATAGATACAGAAAGCATTTTGGAGAAAATCCTGTATGTGCTATATATATATATATATATATATATATATATATATATATATATATATATAGAGAGAGAGAGAGAGAGAGAGAGAGAGAGAGTAATAGACAGGGTCTAAATGAGCAAAGTGTCAGTAAAATATATTTAAAAAGGTGCTGTGCTCGGAGTATTGCAGTTATGATAAGCTCAATAGGTGTAATTACCTAGAGCTATCTAAATAGACAGGATGAAAGATTAATAATTGAGAAATTATCAATCAAGTTTTCATAGGAGGAAACATAACAAAATCAAATTTATATGTACGATCGTTTCGGAAATGATATCCTTTTATTCATTCGATATTTACAAATAAAACCATCGAGAAATAAGTACAATATTTCTGGATATCATCTCCTCATCAGCATAAATCGGGGTGGAGTGGGGAGAAAATACCATATTTTAACCAGCTTAAATATAGTTTGTGAACCTTTGCAAGGGAGTGTTTCCATATTGTTCGTTTTAAAAGTCATAAAGAAACCTCTCGATGTGCAAACCTCCTTTGATAAGTATATTTTTTAAAAATCTTGTTGATATTTGTAACCAATTTTAAAAAATCTAACTGCTGGGTCAGTAGACTTGTCTTTTGTACACACTTAATAAAAGAAAGTGTTAAAGGTTCTTGAGTCAAAAGCGGTATTATGATATTAGTTTGAACAACTAGTGATACGAGGTGGCGGTTGTGGTGGTGGTCAATTTGTAACCGGTCAGTTGCAATTTGGAATAAACGGTCAAGTCAAGTGAGTTCCTATCCGGCAATTCAGAGCAGAATGCACTAAATTCAGTAGGCCAAGTCAAACAAGCCAAAGAGGAAGGGAGGGAAGCTATTAAGAGAATTTGGCCAAATTCCTTGCTGACCTTCTGAAGAGTCTCTCTAAATTCAAACAAATGGAATCGTCTGGTTATTTTTAAAACCGGAGAAGTTCAAGCAAATCAATCTGGATCCACAATGTGCAACAACATGAAATAAAATTGTTCCTGATATGCTGTCAAAGATATCCACAGTTGGCAACCTGCCTAAATATCAGATTTAAGATAAGAGGGTCAGTAGGCCATTTTGCTTGTAACTATGTCAACAGGAGGGGCGGAGTGGAAGGCGGAGGAGGGAGAAGGAAGAGGTAGGTTATGGAGCGGTGGAAGCAGCAGCTGCAGGCATCATCATAAACAATACTAAAGGAGGTCTTATTCGGAAAAAAAATTTTTTGTTTTCCTCGAAAATGGTCATAGAAGTAACATTGTAAACAAAATCATCTGATCATTAAGAAGATAATGCCGAACGGATAAAGGATTAATTCAGTGTTTCGGATTTAGTTTTACAAGACTCATCGGCTTGCTACACATCGATGTTGATAAAGATTTTACAAATTGAAATCGTATTCGAGTGCTTTGAAATTTGTTTGATGCGTCCAAGTGTCTATAGACGGCTCTGTCCATCAGTTGGCAATTAGATCAGTCTTGTATCTGTTTGGAATAACATTTGCTTGGGTCTGTCACGCTTTATGACCTGAATTATGATGTAGATGATTAAAAAAATATTTATTGTTAATTGTAAGAATCATCAATGTCAACTGAATTAGAGGAATAAATTAGAAGATGATCAACATCATGAACTTTGGAATATAGATTTTTGTCAGTCATTTACTATTGTTGATTGTAGTTAGTTTAAACAGTAATAATACGATGACTGTCTTAATGAAATTCAATAGTTACACTACCACTGAAAATTTTTGCATGTTATAAACTTAGCTTGATTCTTATCCATAGTGTTTAAAAAAAAAAGTGTATTTATGGCAACAAACGAAATCCTCCACTATCTGAGACAGATGGTGGCATACTGAATGTAAGCAATGGACAGTTGCAATCTAGAAGTATCTGATATCTACCCAAATACTGAACTAATACGTATAAGATGTGTTTGAATCAATTCCCATTTTATGCTGTTATATTCATTTATTTACGTCTGAACGAATTAGTTTAACGTGGTGATAAAGTATTAAGTTGGAAATAACATTTTTAGAAACGTCCATGTATTTTACAAAGAGATTCTGTCCGTCTGTTTTTTCATCAGTCACAGTTTTTAGAATAGAGGTTTTAGATGCTTCCATGCATGGCTTTGTCTGTCTGTCTCTCTCTCTCTACCTCTCCCTTAAGTTTGGTTGATTTGGTGGCTTTGTTTTATGGTATATCAACCCTTTTCAATTTATTTAATGCCGAATCAAATAATTCTGAAAAAGTGTTTTATGCTTCAAGTTCTTTATATTTCCAAATATTTATTCATGGTATTTAGTTTGGCTTGGTTGCTTTTTTCATTGCATATCAAGCCTTTTTGGGTTATTTAATTCCGATTTCAGTAATTGTGGGAAAGGTTTTTATGCTTGAAGTTGTTCATAACTTAAATATTTATTCATGGTGTTTGATTTGGTTTGTTTGAATAGGAAAATTGTTGTTTTTGACTTTGCAAAACATGATTGATTTTTATAAATGGAAAGGAAAAGAAAATCAATGGTTGGTGCATTTTAAGTTAGAAAGCTGAAACTTTTAGACAGCCTAATCTGATAGCAGTAGGACACTTAAGTTTGACATAGAATTTTTAAATGTCTCCACATATCTAGAAAAGGTTTCATTCGTCAGGCTGTCACACTTTGAAATGACATTTTTAGAAGCTTCTATATATTTTGTGAAGAGACTGTTCATCTGCTTCTCCATCTTCTACAATTAAATTTGAAAGAAGACCTTGAAGAGACTTCATTTCTATAACAGACTTTGTCCGTCTGTTACACAAAGTTTGATATAACTTTTTAGATACGTCCATACATCGTTTTAAGAGGCTCTGTTTGTCCGTCCAAGTGTCATGTTGAACTTAACTGAAATTTAAGTTAAGCGACCTTCTATTTCTATCAGAGTTTCCATTTATTAGTTTGTATGTCGCATTTAAGTTTCAAATACGTCCGCATATGACTATAAGTTGGTCTGTCTGTCGTTCATGAATGAGTTTGAAATAGCATAGTCATCACTAAAATAAAAAATGAATCTTTATATTTTTTAAAACTTATTTATTTTAAAGCATTTACAATTTGTTTATTATACAACCCTGATAATAATCATTGAATGTAGGTCAATCGATGAATCAAGTGATCTAAGCATTAGTTTTCTTTTCCAAACTAGAATGCCGAATATTTTATATGATAAACTTCGTCTTAACATTTATTATTATTTTTAGATGTGAACACAAACCTTCGAAGAGGCTTAAAATATTATAATATATTATTATACATTATAATATTATATATTAGTATATTATTATTATACATTATAATGTTATATTATGTATATATATATATATATATATATATATATATATCATAATTATGTTAAAAACATCGGTTCCTGTTAGATCATTTAAGTTAAGCGACGTTGAGCCTGGTCAGTACTAAAATGAGTGATTATTTGGGAATTCCAGGTGCTTAACTTCTCCTTGTCTCTGGACTCAAATAGTGCTGATTCAGAAGAGGTGTGGTTGGATATTGCGCAAGCCTTGCCTCACAATTACAAAGGCAGCCACTCTTACAGGCAGTATCCATTGTCTCTTGACACTGAACGGAGGCATTGATATATTATAATACATTATTATATTATACCATTCTTATACATTATATTTGTATATATCAGTATAGTATGATGACTCGACGTTGCCCGGGATCAAATCGTTTGATTGCCTTCTCTAATTGGGGATCCATCGTGATGCACATGGAGGGAGTTTTACATGCCTCTCGCAGTGACTAAGTTCATAATATATTGTTGTCTACACTGCACTGTAAAGAACCTACAGTTGATTTTATAAAATTATTTTTATATTATAGATGGCTTGCATTCAAATTAAAAATACAGAAGGGAACGATTATACTGTCGTTTTTTTTTTTAAAATAACTTTTATATTGTTGAGAAAGATACAACTGCAATAAGAAGAAATAAAAAAAACAGTAAGACATCACAATCTAACGTGCCAAATAATTACATATCAACAAGAGAACAGCTGTTTCTGTTGAAAGTTATAGCAAAGGACAATTTGTGAAGATCAAAGTATTTCACACAATGTTACTATTCAGAGCCAGAAAAAGATGATTAGCTGCTCTTGGCATACCCTTTGAATCTAATTTAGGCACAGTAATTCATTTCTGCATTATTTGTAACATATGGAAAAACTCTGATCAGATATCTTCCATATTGGTGATTTATTGCTTCAGCTATGAAAATAATAATTATTGTTATTATCCTTTCTACTAGCCTCTCTCTGTCTCTTTCTCTGTTTTTGACGGAATGGACATTACTGACCAGTTGTGGCACTCGTCAAGAATCATCACTATTGACTCCAGTTCTGCGCAATTCTGAGCAACTCAGCCATGCTAATATCTGCGATGTCCTTCATGTTGTCTGACATTCTAGTTTTTGGTCTTCTACGTCCTCTTTTGCCAGGGGTTGTTCCAAAGAGCAGATTTTTTTTAGGCCGTCTGTTCTGGCCACATGTCCCAATAATCGCAATTTCCTGTCATTGATGTTGTCCAGCAGTCTTCAGCATCGACCAATCTTCTCCAGAACCTATTTATTTGTACGTTTTTTCACGCAGCTTAGACAAAGAAGTCTACGATACCACCACAAGTCAAAAGCAGCAATTTTCTTCTTGTTGACTTTGTTAAAGACCCAGCATTTTGCTCCGTATGTTGCTACTGAGAATACCAAAGTTGGCAGGGGTCATTTATTTGTGCATTACAAAATGGATCTGACTTTCCGGATATTGGTTAGTGCCATCATTGCTGTCCTTGCCATTACAATACATCGTTTTACTTCATTGGTGTCATCTACTTTGTTTGTGAAAACTGCACCAGATAGTTGTATTCTTCATTTTCAATTAGTTTTTCATCATTTGCTGCCTATGTTACTTCCATTACCAACCTTACTTGCACATATATTTTGATTGTTAGATAGTTCTCTTATGGATCGGGATAACTAGGTTGAATCCTCAGCCAAGTCATATCAAAGAGTAAAAAATTGGTACTTAATGTCCCATTGCTAAACAGCATAAAAGCTTGTCTATCTACAACCACTGTAAATACCCCCCCTCGCCGCTCTCTATCTCTTTGTACCTAAAACAAAACTTCCATGAGCACTTGGTTCATATTATAATCAATGAAATCTTACATTTTATATAATCTTAACATTAAAAAAATCATTCATGGTCAAAATTTCTATGAAATTTCAACTTCCAATTTTTCTAAATTGGGGTCTCATACTCTTTGGTAACATCTTCCTATTCTAGTAGTTTATTTCCAAGAACCGTAGGTTTGTGAAACTTTCTTTCTGCTGACTGTTTTCCTCCTACTGTTAGTCCTGGTCTTTTCAAGATCCTTAAATCGTGGCTTCATATCGTGTCTGGAGCGATTACCATAAAAGAATATTTCAGTTTGATCAGATAAATAGTTTTTGAGTTGGTTGACTAAATTGACGTTTTCAAGTCCAATATAAACAAGTTCTTCTTAGTAAAAAAAAGTGGAGTAATACTGGAAAGATGTGGCATTCTATTCTATTTCACAGTGTAGTAATACATGAAAAGGAAGCATTTGGGTCGCCCTTGACTACGATCAACAACTTTACTTTATTACCAACCCCTCGTATCCTTTCCAACATTTAGTTTTGACTCTCCGTAATAGATTTTTATTTCATTTCAAATTTATCCAAATTTGTATAGAATTTTTGGCAACACCCAAGATATTGGCACCCTAGGTAATCACTTAATGTGTACTGTTAATTACTACCCGAGATAAGAATGTATTAAACTAGATCAATTGGACAAAAGATAATAAAATAAATATTAAAATTAAAAACAAATTATAAAAAAGAAAAAAAACAAACTTTTTTTTTGTTGTTTAAATTAAAAAAAAAAAAAAAAGATTTCATATTATGGGAGGAGTAAAACAAAAAAACATAAAAATTTGATTAGATTGTCCTTTTTTAAAAAGACCGGTTAGCGGTTTTATTGAAATTGATTTCAGAAGCAGAGATGCTTCGTTCGAGAGGAGAAATCTCCCTTGCTTCACCCCCATATGCACAGGCGTCCATCACTGCATCAAGTGAAGGTCTAGCCAATTTGGCTGTTGGTCAAGTGTATTTTATCAGTCAGCAAACCTGTCCAAAATATCAATTCATGGAAAAATGAAAATTAGCTCCAAGGACTTTGATATTTCAACTGAAAGGGGAAAAATATTTGTGTATTTTTGTAGAAACACAATTTAGGTCAAGCTAATATAACATTTTAATCAATACAAATGGCTACACATTTCAAGCTAAAACCATACAGATAAAAACAATTGTCTGACTAAAATGTGTGCTGATTAAGCCGTTTTAACGATCTTTGTTCTTATTAAGTATGTTTATATACTTTTATGAACACGATTCACTCTTAAACTAATTAACCAATCATTATAAATTTCGAAACAGTTGCTCAATGTCGGGGATTGTAATATTTAGTTTGATTGAATTTTATACTAAAAGGGGATAAAAAAAGATGCGGAAGCCTTTCGCGAAAATTCAGATAGTTGTTCTTTTGGTGAAATTAGATATTAAACATCAATTAATAAATGTTCATCAACTTTCAATTAATTTGAAGTATTTTAACGAACTTTAAAGGGCAGAATATGGGTTATTTCAAAACACTGTATTACTCAATCCTCCACATATGTATGGCTAGTTAATTTAATCACGTGACCTACAAGAGATTTGTAGTAAAATGTTCGTTATTAATTAAACGGGGTCGAATAAAGAGATAATAAACATTTAAATAATACTGAACGCAACAATCGAGATAAATTGATTGATTTATTTATTTTTAAAATTTACTTTTAGTTTAAAGTTATATTAATGAAGAAGAAATGAGCGTCAGACGAATAAAAACAAAGGCTTGACTTTTACTCCTGATCTGAAATGGAATACGTACATCAAATCTGCTGCCAAGGTCGCTGGAAAGATGGTGGGATCCTTCTACCGCTCCAGAAGATATCTCACTTCTGATGCAATTCTCTATCTATATAAAAGCCAAGTACGTCCAAGGACGGAATACTGCTGCCACATCTGGGCAGGAGCTGCTAAAAACAGCCTATCCTGCCTTGACAGAATACAAAATAGACTTTGTGGCTTAATGGGGGATGCCCTTTTCTCTTCCCTGCAACCTCTCTCCCACAGAAGAGATGTTGCGAGCCTATCTTTGTTTTATCGTTATTTCTATAGCAGGTGCTCGTCTGAGCTACAATCTCTGCCCCCCTAGCAAATCTTTCACGATATACACTCGTCTAGCTGAAACCACTGTCAAAAATTTTCCCCACTCTTTATCTGTGCCTAAATCAAAACGTAGATTCCATGAACAAAGCTTATTTCTTAGAACTGCACGCCCGTGGAACTCTCTACTGCTTGCCTGTTTCCCTCCTGACTTCAACATGGAAGTCTTCAAGTCCAACATAAACAAACTCCTAATGAACTGCCCCCTCCTAAGTAATGAAAGTTTATCAAATCTCCATTACTAATGAATACTGCAACACTATCCCATTGATTACTGTACACAAAATAGCCCTTATCCCCGAATGGCTTCTGGGCCTTGATAAGTGGTGAATGTAAAAAAAAAAAAAAAAAAAAAAGACAAAAACAAAAAAGAATCACTTCGGAATTATTTTTTCTTTATTCCATAGCGACACTTAAAGAACATAATGAAAACGGGAACGGGAGGGACAAATAAATAAATAATAATAAAATAAATAAATAAATAATAATTAGATGTCTTTCAGCAACACTTTTCAAAGTAATCGTTCGCAACGAGAGGAAATGTCGAATATAAACGTGGTCAAAAGATCAACGTTAGGTTCTGCTAGAGAAAAAAGTCTTAGACGCTTTGTTTTCCACTAAGGATAGCAAGAAGCAACGAATAGCTAAGGAAAAATAGATACGATTAATGAAGTATTATTCTTAGTGACAACAGTTGTTTCCCTTTGTACCAAGTGTACCAGCCTATCGTATAGAATAATATCCAGACAATATCTTCAAGCTTTTCCGAGATTAAAAGAAAGATGAACAATAATATAGTGCCCGCCCCCACCTCATCGAGCAATATATAAAATTTCCGGATCATTTTATAATATTTTTCATGTATACAAGCATTTCTGCATTATGGAATATCATCCGTCTGTTGTAAATTGAATAGACTCCTTTCTAAGGACTTAGATTATAAAAGTAAAAAAAAATAAAATAGTGGCCCAACATAGGGGACACAACCAAGCAAAAAAAAAAAAACTAAGCAAAATTCATTCAAAAGCAGCAAAACTGAAACTGGCCTACCAGGACACTATATATACAAATATAGGCAAATTTTGGCATATTTTATTGTTTTGAAAATACAGTCCCTTTTTTATCAATTGTCATAAAATGTTAATAGAATAGTATTATAATCTTAAAAGAGCCTTCAAATTTTCATGTAGTTTCGTCCCATAGAATGCATGCATACATAAACAAATAATCAGTGTAACAATAAAACGTATTGTTTTACTGTGTACGTTTTCAGCGTCCAAATTATTTTTTTTTATTTTGCGTTTAAATTAAAAGATATATCAAAATTTGAATTTAACTATAATAAGTATTATGGTATCTGTTCAGTGCACATTTACCTATAAGTATGGCAAACCACTTATAATTCAACGGCTTTACGATTTCGTTTCAAAAATAATTATAAACAGAACGACTCATAGAAATCTATATATTCTTTTTCATTTTAATATACTTTCATAGAAATGTTTCTGTTATGTCACAAAAAAACTATTTGTCTTTACATCACAAGTGTCACATGCATACATGAATTCCATAGCTAATATAACATACTGACCCAACGGGTCAAGGATAGTATATATATATATATATATATATATATATATCCAGCATGTTAAAAAATATACCTTTTGTTGTAAAAATCTAATGGATAAACATCTGAAGAAGTTGGTAGGGACAGGATATTTTTATGGACACATAAATCGTAAAATTGCCAACTCATTAATGAAACGGCTGTAATGGAAAAATCCAGGAAATAAACGAAGGTTATAAAAAAGAAAACGTGAGTCTTTGAATTTTCAACAAAAGTTTGCACTATATATATACACACACAAATGAAAAAAATAGAGTAATAAAAGATAAAATGAAAGATGATTGCAACTTCTCTTTCGATTTTCTAATCATCCCTAAATGCATATTTTCTTTTAATGGGTTTATAGTTGCTATTTCTTCTGAAGAGTTAAGGGCAGAATAGATTCTTTGATTGATATAATAATTGAATGAATGATTTTGTGCTACAACACAGTTGCTGTCAAGAATTGTGAGCGTCGACATAATTTAAAGAATAGATTAAATTATATAATGAAATTTTGAATATAGACTTTTATCATTTATTTGTTATATGTATGATCTTAAATCACATTGAGCTCCATAAATTAAGGATCGGTATAAATAAAAGGTGAAATATTGAAAAAAAAAAAAAAAAAGAAATTTCCACAGAAATATATATATATGTGTATGTGTATATATATATATATATATATATATATATATATATATATGTAAATATGAAGTGTGTATATGTTAATATAGATAAAATGACAGAGGCATTAAAATAAATTTGGTGTATACATATTTTGTTTTGGAGTGAAAGTAGGCGTCAATTACGCTTAACAACTGGTTGGAATGTCAGATTTCAACAAACCTTGCTTTAAGAATTTATAAATGTGTATAACTGTTTTCCCCTATAGTTCGATGACAAAAGTGATAGGATATAATTATACGTCTTAATCACCGTAAGAATTAATTGAATACTCTGCCAAAAGAGCATAGGGTTCCTTCTGTCCCTCCTTCACCTCCCCTTATTCCCCTAAAATAAGAACCCTGTACATTCGCATTTGAAACAAGTTGAGACTAGATGCCTAATGACGTTGGATTTCAAAAGAAATCACAGTTGAACCATGTATCCATATATGTAGCAAATAATGTTTATATGACTAAAGAAAATTATACAATAATACAGCTCTAATTTTTATTGAGCACTATTTTATGAACATCGGAATTTCATTGGATTAACATCTAGAAAACCACAGCAATATACTAATTAGAAATTTGTGTGCATATATATATATATTAGTGTAATATGTATGCTTATGATACTGTGAATTTTATCGTCTGTATCAAAAAAGTTCTTTCTGTTAATAGTATCATTATACGAAGACATGTCAACTATATAGATCAACATCATCTTTATTGATAGTTTTTTAATAAATATATTCAATTGTATATATGTATTTTATAAATATGTATATAACTGAGCCCTTGCCAATTGCCTTTCAACTTATGTTATTGCCAAAAAATAAATGAATAAAAGAAGAGTAAAAAAATCATAGGTCAAAACAGAAACTCTCCTATCAATAGTAGCAGCAGGAGCGGCTCAAAAACTTATATTTGCCTTGAATCTTGGCGGCTCACAAAGGTTTACAAATAAATGAAAACTCAAATTTCTTTTTTCTCTTTAATAAAACACCAATTTCTTTTAATTTATGGGTCTTAGAAATAGTTTTTAAGCCAATGTTAGTGACACGTTTGGCCAAGGACCAAAAACTAAAGAAAAAAAAAGCTGTAACCTTTAAGCAAATGAGTAAGTGCTCAATTTGGATGCATGCAACATGAAACATGTTGACTCATCAGTTGACTGTGTTATATACTCGTCTATATAATGAGCAGGAAAGCAGTACTAAAACTAGTATGTTGTATAATCGAGGAATTATATAACGTGTTCATCTATTTACGGGTACATATGAACGAATCTATTTAAGGGTGTGTGACGTGTCTTTAATACGGAATACGTGTTTGGAGATAACTCCGGTTCAGTTCATATTAGAGACTAACTGCTTGAGTAACTGACCGCGGATATGCACATGCAAATGTATGTGAAATGCAAAATGACGTCACTGTAAGGAAAAAGACTATAAGTAGGAGAGAGAGCATGTTAGGAGGACAATCACGTTAGAGACGTGGATAACGTTTTAGAGCACGTTAGAGTCATGAGTGACGTCACAGCTGTAACAGGAAGTCATGCGTGACGGGAGAATGAGAAATAAATACCGTTGTTCCTATTTACAATGCCTCCCCACTGGACAGAGTTAGATACCAGGGTCGTTTTTTAACATGGAGAAAAGGAACAAAAATAAAAATTGTCTCAGTCGTGAAGGATTTCTCCTCCACTGACAGAGAACAAGAAATTGAAGTGCAGAATCTGAAGAACAGATACTGCACTTTGAGAAATAAATATCGTTGTTATTACGGGGGGGGGCGAGTTGGAGTTCTATCCTATTCTTTGTCTACTTTGCGACTGAGGCTACAACGTGTTGGATAACACCACACTTAGTTCATATTGTAGTCAATGAAATCCTACATTTTGTATAATCTTAATATTAAAAAATTCGTTCATGGCCTAGATTTTTATGAAATTTCAACTTCCAATTTTTCCAACTTTGATATATGGGTCTGATGCTCTTTGAAAATAGTTTTCTATTCCAGTAGTTTTTTTCCCAAGAATCGCAGGCTTGTGAAACTGCTTGCTGACTGTATTCTTTCTACCTATAGCCCTGTTTTTTTTTCCAATATTAAAGCCAATGGACATCTCCTGTCTTTACAATAAAAATTTTTCATTCTTGTTAGCTCTTGTGGTTTCATGCCTTGTCTGGAGCGATTACCATAAAAGAAAACTACCATATAATATCTCAGTCTGATTAAATAAATACTTTTTGATCTATAAAAATATTCTATGGCATAACTTTGGAAATATTTCATACAATATGGAGATCAGACTTTGGCCCATCCTTACGTTGTCAGGCGGGTTGGTTGGTTGGTTGTTTTACGGCATACCAACCCTTTTCAGGTTATTTAATGCCGAATCCAAAGATTTTGAAGAAAAATTTTGTAATAGAATATATTTATTGTTTTCAAGTCGGTTTCTATTTAACTCATAGTTGGGACCCTAACAGGTACTACCACTCCGGGTCAGAGTGGACCTGGGAGCAATGGCAATTAAAGGGTGACTCCACACTCCCCAAAGCCCGCAAGCTGGGGCCTCACCACTGGATATAGTTTAAGGTCATATCCAGGACCATGTCAGGCGAGGGTTTGCTGTCTCACAGCTGACTTATGTTCTTGTCAATTTCATATTTCAAATCAATATATGCATGTCACCTGAGATATTATTCCTTTTCTTATTCTGACGATTACTATTTTTATTAAGATAATACGTGCACATATACACACAAATATTAAAAAAGCATAATTCCTTAAAAAAAACGCAAATAAAATTATTGGGCAGCCAAAATCAAACGTTTTTAAATACTAAAAATAAATTATAGGTTATATTATTTGATTATCTACTTCTTTTCATGAATAATATAATGATTTACAAAACAACAAAAACGTTGAAACCTACTCGAGCAGCAAACCCACTCGCTTACCTCCCCTGAATTTTGATAACTTTGTGTGTTGGAATAAAACAAAACCAATTATTCATTAGCTAAATGATTGGAAAACAAAATCACAAAGGGATCAATAGAAACGATCTTTTTCCTCCGTTTTTCTTTTTTAGTAAAGGGTTTGTAAATTATTTTTTTGTTGATGGATAAGATCCTGGGTTAGTTTTGAGTTTACGGAGGCAAACTATTCATGATTAAATCACATTTCTGCTCTTTTTTTATTTTTTGCTTTTTATTTATTTATTTTTTGTTTGTCTTCAGCATATTATCGATTAAGCAGAAAATTCTCAGCTCATACACGAAAAAGTTGTTTGTTCAATTCTTAGCATGAAAAAATGTAATAGTCAAAATTTAACCTGCGAGTGAGTTACACATTATTATATACAGAGTAAAAGAATACCCGTCCCAGGACGGGTAACATTAATCCCCTGAACAGAACGGTTTTGCACCTGTTTTTTATGTCCCCTTACAGAGATTACAATCAAGATATGGTGATAGCAAAACTTATGAAAGAGAGAGAGAGAGAGAGAGAGAGAGAGAGAGAGTATGAAGATATATTTATAGCAAGTAAGCTACACATAAACATTCAGGTTTCATTCCTGGGAAAAATCATCAGGCTAATGCATCTTCAACCTAATTACCTGATAATTGCCCCCGAGTTGATTTACACTGAGAACATATTGAGCACTCTCGAAAAAAAATCGTATTATGTCTATAAGAAAATATGCTTATTCAATTATATTTCACCTTTATTTATACCAATCCTTTAATTTATGAAGCTCAATGTAATTACAGATCGTATGCAAATAAATGCTAAAAGTCTATATTCAAAATTTCAAGATGTTGACCATCTTACCGTTTAATTCTTGAACAATATTTAAAGAAATAAACGGTAAGATGGTCAATCTTGAAATTTGGAATATAGACTTTTAGCATTTATATATAATGGTTGTATAGTTTGGTTTCCTAGATGCAGATTCACTAAAACCTTTGTGTTTATTAAAGAGTGCTCAATGGAAGGCAGTATGTTTATTATACAAGCATTATTGGGTACATATATGCATACATGTTTCAGTGGAATCTTAATTCAGTGAGACTACCTCCTCAGACTGAAAAAAAGAGGCAATATTACAATAGTAATATATTGCTCCCAATCAGTCTGATGAGGTGGTCTCACTGAATTGAGATTCCACTGAAACATGTATGCACATATATAATCAATAATGCTTGTATAATAAACATACTATGCATTAATTATATATATTAAATAATAATTATTCTTTTATACCTACAGACACCAGTGTTTCATACTTATAGAATCATCAGTGTAGGATGACAATTCCTGCTGATCAGGAGATTTGAACCCAGCTACGAAACACATAATACATTACCTTATATTAGTATAAGAATACCCATAATGACATTGACACGCTGATTCCCATTAGATCACTGGAGTTAAGCAATGCTGAGCTTGGTCAATACTAAAATGGGTGACCATTTGGGAATTCCAGGTGCTGTATGTGCTCTCCGCTTATCTCGGCATCGTTTCCAGTTGACTTGGACTTCTCCTTGCCATTGGACTCAAGCAGTTTTGATTCAGTAGTGTGGTTGGTGATTGTGCAACCTTTGCCTCATAATTACCTGCATAGTTACCCTTACAGGGGGTATCCATTGTCTTTCAAGACTGAACGGAGGCTTCCACTTCTTATCTACCCCAGGAGAGGTAAAAACCACGTTTGCACGACTTATGTTTCTTAGGAGGATATGATCGTACCAAACCTGATATCTAGAATCCTAATTTTGATCGAAATCTATTGCTTGATCAAGGGGTCTTAAGAAGTACTGCAAATGAAGGGATTCTTGCTTAATTATGGTCTACATACTTTTCTGCTCTTACTGTTTCACCGTTCCAACGTATTCTGCAGTCTTATTAGATATTTTATTCTATGTTTAATCCGGTTTCATGTTTTACTTTACATTAGTCAAATTTGCAGGAAGAGGGAGCAGGTTTTACTCTCTCACTATAAGTTCTCTCACACCATTCATATTCACCGTTGGAGAAATCTTTTTCTAAATCAATTTACCAACCAAACATATGCTAATATCTTTAAGTATTCTTTTTGCTGCAAAACAGCAATGAAAGTATCCGTCGAACTAATAATTCTTCACGGCAGCTGCCATTAGGCAGAACCAATTGTTTAACTTAATTTTCTAAGACATTAAGTTTCAAATAGGCAAGCATACTTAGAAATAGACTATTAAATGGTCTGTAAGGCCACAAGTAATTGGTGTGAAATAATAGAGAAGAGAAAGTCATTTTTCTTACTAAGTGTCATTGTTAAATTGAAAATAAGTGGCGTTAATGGTGACGAAGCAGGCTTAAAACTATCCAAGCTGAAGCCAACCCTTGAGTATCATCTAATGTATATCTTAACAAGATTCCACTCTTTCAAGAACTTTTACAAGTACATTAAATTATGAGAGTCTATTCTTCACAGCATTATCAAAATCAGTTCAGAATTATTACTGAATACGGTCTCTCATATGTATGCATTAATATATATATATATATATATATATATATATATATATATATACACACACACATATATATTGATACACTGGTTCCTGTCTGATCACCGAAGTTAAGCAACGTTGAGATTCGTCAGTACTAAAATGGGTGACCATTTGGGAATTCCAGGAATGCTGTACGTGCTCTCTGCTTATCTCGGCCTTGTTTCCAGTCAGTTTTCGGCTTCTCCTTGCCACTGGACCCAAGCAGTACCGATTCAAGAGAGGTATGGTTTGTGATTGCGCAACTCTTGTCTCACAATTATATGTACAGCTATCATTACAGAAGTGTCCATTGTCTCTTGAGACTGAAAGGAGGCATCAATCTTCGAATAATTGACAAAAGTCTATATTCCAAATTTCAAAATGTTCCCCATCTCACCATTTATTTTTTTAAGCATGTTAAAATGTTCAATTCTTGAGAGCACCTGTTTTGTAGCGCAGGATTATTATGTCAATTTTTTAATTTATTCCGCTCTTAACTCATCAGAAGAAAACGAACTCATCAACTTTAAAAGAAAATAAAGGAATATGGGCATGATTACAAAATCCGAAAATTGGAAGAGAAGTTCCAATTGTATTTTCTTTTAGTTATGCTATCTTTGAATTTTAATCATATATCAGCGGTGAGACGCTAACAATTATGGAAAGCAGTAATTACTGAGGTAACAGTTAAAAGACTCGGCATTTCTATTCCGTCGCGATTTACCACGTGAGGAAGGCCAGAGGAATAGTTGACCGAAACATTGTGAAACAACAACTCTGAAGATGAGGATAATAGTCCACAAAATAAATAAATATATAAATGTATGTATAAATTGCTCATCTCAAAAGGATTCCAATAATAAAAAATGATATAACAATGTGATCAAACCAACAAAGGCTCCTTTTCTGCAAACATATCTCTATATTGTCCAGATTTAATCTTCATCTGGTATCTTTAACACTCACATAATTCATCCATCGTTATTTCTCTCCAATACACACATATCCTCAAGTCATACTCGCCAATTTTCACTCCCACACATCATTATATTCTTCAATTCTGACCAATTTCCACGACTAACGATCACTATGCTGTTCTTTTAGTGACCTTATCTTCGAATAGCTTTCTGGCCTTGATAAGTAGAATTCCTTCCAAAAAAAAAAAAAAAAAAAAAAAAAAAAAAGGCCTTATACTCTAATAGTAATAGTTTTTTTCTGACTGGACTGCTAAACTTTGGAATTTTCCTGTTTCTTTGACTGCAGAAATTTAAATGTACTGTGAACAGACATCTTGCTACTAAACTCCACACGATCCCAAATAGTAGTCTCTTTGGTCCAAGTAGCAATATATCTCATTTGAGATGAAAAGGAGTGAAAAAAAGAAAAGAAATAAAGAAAATGTTATTTCACATTTAGGCATGATAGACCCCCTTAAAAGATATGTCGACATGTATGTAAACATTCTATTTCTAAATTAAATATGTCAAACCAAAGAAAATGGTAACCCATTTACCAGTGAAAATGCTATTTTAAACTTAAGCATGACAGACCACCTGCGGCCAGACAGACAAAGCGATTTAGAATGATGTGCAGACAAATGTCAACACATCCGTTTCTAAATTAAATATGACAACCCAAAGAAAATGGTAACCCAAAAAGTATGATAAACCGACAGACAGGCGGAAATTTGTATAGAGACTCTTGGACGTATGTTATTTTAGATGTGTCCAATTGAGTTTGTGCATTTAGACACGCACCTGCTATGTATGATTAAGGTGTGACAGAGCAAGTAACGGACGCAGCAACGACACATGTAAAAACTAAAAGTGGGTGAGTCTAAAAATAAAGTCTAGAATTATTTTGCAAGTATTTCTGAAGAGACAAAATCTGTCAATCATTTTCTTTAATGTGCGTTTATTTTGGTCAAGAGGAAGGGGACGATATTGAAGTTAACGGAATTCTGTCTTCAGTTTTTATTGAGTGAAAAAAAAAAACTGCAATCATGTCAAATAGGTAGAAATCAGCAGAAATGTCCACTATTTATGTTGTTTGCTTTTTATTTATTTTTTACTACAGAGTCATCACTTATCAAGGCCTGGGGGCCACTAAAGGATAAGAGTTAATGAGTGTCAGGTGAGACAATACCGTGATGATCAGTTATGGTAGAAATAGAATAGAAATGATTATTTAAGAGGAAAGCTCAACAAGAACTTGTTTATATAATAATGGAAATTGCTGGTAGTGGTTGTAGCTAGGCGAGTGCTTTCACAGGAAGTGGGGAGCATAAAGTCAAGCTCAATCGAGCACCGGTTATGAAAATAACAATAAAGCAGAGGTAAGCTCGCAACATGTCTTCTATAAGAAAGACAAAATATAGAGGAGAAAAGGCATTGCCCACTAGATTTCAAAGTCGGTTTTGTACGTTGTTTAGACAGGAAAAGTTGCTCTCAGCAGTTCTTCCTCAGATGTAGCAATAGTATTCATCTTAGGACGTATTTGACTATGGTTTGCCCGTTTTATGGCAAAACCCTTCTTACATGACTTAATCCCAAAAGCTAATATTTATTGTAAGTGATTCATTATATACAATGAACTGAACACAGTATACTGACATGTTAAACTTTTTAATCGGTTTTCATCTAGAAAAAAGGGCTGATGAGAGGTAAAAATTGAAAAATTGGAAAGTGGAGATCATCGAATTTTTATCTGTCTGTAAACTGTTTCACGTATGCGTGAACTGTTCACATGACAAATTACTTATGTTAAGATAAAGAAGGGTTGAAAACACTTTTTACGGATCGTGCCAGGCTGGCCTAATTGTTATCGTACTTGCTTCACTGTCTTTATGTTTTGGTTGCGATCTCAGCTTGAGTATTTTTTTTTCTTACAAGAAGTGAACTGTTTAGAGAAAACATAATACACGCATGCACGTGTTTCAGTTTCTTTCCGGTTTTTTTAAATTCATTTTTTTTAAAAGAAATTTAACGTTACGTTTAATGCCTACGGTATTTCTGTTTAACTTAAACTAGCTATATATATTTATAATAAACTGCCCGACCACGTGTTGCTGTGCCTGCATCTGGTTGGCGTAAGTATTAGAGACACACGCACACGTGCACTCATGCACACACACGCACACTCGTGCACTCATGCACACACACACACACACACACACACACACACACACACACACAAACCCCCCAAAAAAAACACACACACACGGGAAAAAACACACGCACACACAAAAATACAAACGCAGAAACACAAATGAAAACACACACGGAAGCACACACCAAAAACACGTGTGCATAAAAAACCCAAACATGCACACGCAAACATGCAAACAAACACACACATAGAAACGTGCAAACAACGTACACACAGAAAATTACAAACATGCACGCACACATACAAAAACGCATGGACAAACACACACACACGCGCGCAAACAAACTCATACAGACACGGAAAAAACACAGACACGCACACGCAAACACACGGGAGGACATACGCATAAAGTCACGCACATACACACGCACACATACACATGCCCCTTCACACATGCACACACTTTGAAAATAGTAAGGAGTAGACAGCTTAAAGGTTTTAAAGTCACATAAAGGAGATAACACACACACACAAAATAAACACAAACACGCACAGAAACACATGGATGCACACGCACAACTAAACTGACGCACACACGCACAAAGCCACGCACACACACGCACACACCCACTTCGAAAGTAGTAAGGAGTAGACAGTTTAAAGGCTTTAAAATCACATATAAGGAGATTTTGAAGTACATAAAATGTCAATTTACAGTTATGATTTAATTTTAGAGTCAATCATTATAGTTAACTGTGTAAAGAAAAAAAACAAAGAAAATAGCATGGTTGAGTGTCTGGTAAGAAGAATCGCAGTAGAAAAAGAAATGCTAACCGTAAATGGTTTTTTCTTATTTTCTTTTCAGGGATTGTATTTTTTTAGGGTGGCTACAGGAAAGGATTCAAAGTAAAAAAAAAAAATTTTAATAAAAAGGGAAAAATGAACTACTCGTAATCAAACTAAAAAAAATAAAATAAAATATAGCATCGTTTACTGTTTGGTACGAAGAATCGAAGAAAAAAAAAACAAAACAATGCTAATCGTAAATGTTAATTATGTTTGTATCAGGAATGTTTTTTAAGGAGGTTAATTTCGTGGTGGCAGTGTCTGTGTAGGTAACACAATGTTATGTAAAATTACGATTATGACCGATTAAGATTTTTTTGTAGTTGGTTTAACATTTATAAAACAATTGCTTCGTGTAGAGAAAGACGCTATGTTTGTGAAGGTAAGGTCTGATGCGTTCGCCTTTTGAATAAGTTGTCTATTCCCAAATAATGGATCTGTCAATTCTCAGTCAATGAGAAAAACCGGAAATATCGAAGGAAGAAATTATTAATTTGTAATGGGTGATTGGAAAAATAATGGTATGTATATGAGTGTATAAGTGTATGAAACAGTTACAAATGTTGCCGGGGAAAAATAGTTATAAGGTGTGTATATAGTCCTGGTGCTGAGTAGGGGCGGTAAAATGACTGTAGATTTAGAGGGAAAAATAAAAACCTCGGTAAAAGATGTTACAATTGTGATGATGTTGCTCCAAGGATGTAATGTAGGATTTTATTATAACGACCAAATGTGTCTAAAATGGTATTCTAAAGTTACATAAGATAGTGGCTAATAATCTAGTCATAATAAATTTGTATGTGTTACAAACCTACGTTATTTCGGTCCAGAGGGGAATTTTTGCAATCATTTTATTGTATAGTAGATGAGAAATCTGCAACGCTGGCCAGCCTGCTAGTGTCTATAAAACCCCCAAACCAAACCTAACAAATACATAAAAACAAATGGGTTCAGATTAGATTGTATTTTAGACATTGCAATACATACAAGTGTGGCAGAAGTGATATGTGGCGTTTGGGCCAAGATCACAGTGTAGTATCTGTTATAATGCTACACTTTACCTTTTCTGTCCTCGGTCAGAGGAGGAGGAGAAATCCTTCATAACTGAGACAATTTTTATTTCTGTTCCTGTTCAGAGTGCCCCTTTTTGGGGAGCTGGATTTTCTTCATTTAAAAACCGACTGTCTAATTCTGCCCTCGTGAGGATGCAAGTAAATAGAAATTTATGCAAGTGTGGCACACCCATCTGAAGTGGAGATTATCTTTCCTAGAAAGAATCCCTTCTTTTTTTTCCAGTGGCATTTATTGTGGGAAGCAGTCATGTGTTATTGTGTTCCACAAGAAAAAGAGACTTTGTCTATGGAGGTTCAGTTTAGTTTTAGAAATTAAATTATTGATCCCTGTTGATGTTTTACAGGGAGAACCATAGATGAGAAATCAGCCAAACGTCTAGGGAGATAAGGATAGAGCAGAGAAAGACTAGCAACATTTCTTCTGTGAGAAAATGACTGTAATAAAGAAAAGAGGACATCACCAACTAGATTTCAAAGTGGGTTTTGAATTTTGTCAAGATAGGAATGGATGCTCTGAGCGGTACCTCCTCAAACATGGCAACAGTACTTCATAAAAAAAACAAAACAAAAAAAAAACATTTGACACTTTTAAAAATTCCAATTACTTTATCTCAACACACGGTGATTGAGCAATTTACTTGTAATTTTTTTTAGACCAGAAGAGAATAACAATTCCGGA
Organism: Euprymna scolopes; assembly: GCF_053919585.1. Taxonomy (NCBI): domain Eukaryota; kingdom Metazoa; phylum Mollusca; class Cephalopoda; order Sepiida; family Sepiolidae; genus Euprymna; species Euprymna scolopes. The sequence continues at coordinate 28,706,990 of NC_136488.1, forward strand.
TTTGGACAATTCTACAGATGCAGAATGTGTAGCGAAGATAGTCACTATGATTGGCCATTTCCATTGAACTGGGAGACGAACAAGATGAGCACCTGCGTGTTTGGGTCAGGAATTAATCAAGCAGCAGAAGAAAGGGTCGGTGTATTCAAGTGCATCGGATGGTTGATGCTGAGCAAATATCTTGGCTTAGCAAAAGGTTTCAGTCGACTATGATTGGCAATGAGGTTTTTCATGAAAGAGATTCTTAAGGCAAGGTATTGTACACATCGGTGTAAACGTTCATGCTACATTAGATGTTGTTAACACTGCGTCGTGGCTGTAAAGGCTACAATTAGGATGTGGATTAAGAGGTTATGATCTGGAGAAAAGAATCAGATTGAAAGGAATTGGTAAAGGAGGGGGGATTTATGAATGATGTGTGTGGTGGGAGAGTCAAAAGTTAAGGCTGAAGAAAGGTGTTAGAGAGTATCGGCGAGGGAGAGTGAGGGCATGTGAGAAGCCAGTATGGACTTAGTCATGGAGGATTGATGGAAAAGAGAAGAAACTATCCGACGAAATTAGGGCATAGGAAGAGAATCGGAAAACGTTAGGGAGAAAGAAATTGTGAAGAGTGAAAATGGGAGTATTATTATGTGGGTGTGAGGAGGGGCTGACTATAATAGAAAGAAAAAAGATAAAGAATTAGTAGCAAAAGAGTTATGTCTGATAATCGATATATTGATACTGCTGTACCTTTAACGTACGTACATTTGTCACGGTTTCCAGATTATAAATTATTTGATCAGGAGATCCTATTTATTATAAAGGAGGACAGAAGGTAATAACATACTACAAACATTAAATTATTAGTATATAGGTATATTAATTTAATGGTCGTAGTATGCTGCCATACCTTTAATAAATAGACTCTTCGGGTCACCGAAAAAAAAAATACATTTTTGGTTTTCTGGCTAGGACCCAAGGGCAGCATTTTTTCTGTCTAAAGATGGTTTAATGATCTCGTGGGATTTCCGTTCACGCCGGGCGTCCATACAATGGAAATATGTCACAGATTCCTACAAGGATATTGAAGATAACCAGATATATTCTGACACTACATTAACCAGATTACTTAGATAAATACTTTTACTGTTTTAACAAAAAGGGCTACAATAATATTGCAGGGTCTCCATTCACGCTGAATGTCCATAGAATGCAGCAGTATATTACATGCAAATAGATGCAGCTGTAGAATGTCCACAGGTTTCGCTAGTATTACTACAAAAAGTGGAAAGCAATAGAATTGGTTTAATTTGAAATCAGATAAGAATTCAATTTTAGCAATAGTATATCAAAATTTGATTGTAAATATTTTTTTCCTTCTGATGACACAAACTCTCTCTCTCACACACACACACATATATATATATAAATAAATAATTAAACATAATATGCTGAAAGAAATAAACTGTAAGATGAATAACATCTTGGAATTTGGAATATAGACGTTTTTGTATATGCTCTGCATTTATATTTAACATACATTGAGCTTCATAAATAAAAAGATTACTGTAAATAAAGGGTGAAATATAATCGAATAAGAATATTTCTATCTCTCTCTCTCTATATATATATATATATATATATATATATATATATATATATATATATATATATATAACTTTCAAAATGTGAGAGATTTTATAATTATTTCCACAGCCAAACAAAATCGCAGTGCACAAGAGCCAGAAGCCAACAAACAGGAAGACAAAGACTCAAGTTTCGCCCAAATGAGGGCGAAACTCGAGTCTTGGACTTTCTGTTTGTTGGCTGGCATGGTTCTTGTGCGCTGCGACTTTGTTTGGCTGTGGAAATAATTATATAATCTCTCATATTCTGAAAGTTATATATAGTTATATATATAAGTTAGGCATGTGTGTATATTAATAGTAAATATATATATATTTATATACAGGATTCACTTCTAAAATAATTAACCGATCTTTGTGGATTTTGGAATACAGCTGCTTCACGTAAGGGCATGTAACGTGAGCTATATTTAGTTTAATTTAGTTTTATTCAAAGGGTGGAAGGTCTTTGTGAAAAAAATCAGATTTTTGTGAAGTTTTAACAATAGTTATTAGACATTAATTAATATTCTTCAAATTTTAATTTTGGGGGATATTTTAAAAGGGTTTTTATAAGCATAATATAGCTACATATCTGAAAATTCAAATATTTCAGATTTGAATTCAATTAAACAACTGTTATTGTTTTGTAGATAACATGTAGCAATAGTAGATCAGGCAATGGAACAGAATGAAGAAAATTGAGAGAGAGAGAGAGAGTGAATGAAGTCATTTATAAAATTCAAAAAGTTTCAAAGACTGATTGATTGCCCAATCGACAACGTTTACAAATGAGTTCCTATTATTCTATTTTCTATTTGGTTAGAATCCTTTTTCCTAGCAGACGACAGCACAAGAATAAATATCTATTTGCTAAAAAGGCAACTGTTTGCTAAGAAATCAGTGAAATTGTTTGTAAAGCGACTTAATCCAATGTTACATGTACTTTATTAAGGCTTATCCACAATGGCACCTTTCTGTGAATCTGCTTGTTTAGTCAGGCATACGTAGAGAGCATAAAAACAAAAAAAAAAAAACAAAAAAAAAAAACAAATGAGTCCTTTCAACAGAAGTAATCAAACCATTTAACAAAAAAATAAGAATTCAATCAATTGAAATCAATGAGCAATGTTTGACATTCTTTGATGCAACAGTCAAAAAATGAAAAAAGGAATTCTTCAGTTTTATGCAAATTGAGATTCAAGAATTTCCAGACTTGAATCCTATTTGCTCTAATTTCAATTGGCCTAATTGGATGAAAATAATGTGTACACATACACTGACACACAAACATATACATATATGCATCTCTTATAGATAAAAAAGAATTTATAAGAGAAGACTGTTTTTAAGATTGGATAAGAATCCCAGGTTGCTCGAATGATGTGCCTAATAGAGTATCATCAGTAGCCATTTGTGCTTTCGTCGTGCCCTAATTTGTCGTAGGTAAATAGTAAAACGAAAAAGATGAGATAAAAATTCATTTTTTAAAAATGTGTTTTATGAGAAAAATTCGATCCAAATTTAAAAAAAGAACGGAGTCGAAAAGTCCAAGGAAAGCGAAAATAAAAGTGAAACTAGAATGAAATCAATATCGGTGAAACTGATTATAGAATATGTTCAGAAAAATAAAGGAAAAAAATATGAGGTTAATTCAAAATTCAATGTAGAAATCGTGAAGGCTTTGACATCTATATTAGAAATACCGGAGAGATGAACGTCAATAAAAAGAAAAATACAAAATAGATTGACAAAAAATTATTTTTCATGAAATGTAAATGTACATCGTGCTAGGGGATCAGACTTGCTGTGTGAAATGGAATCCTCCTTCCATCCCACAGGAGACGAATGACACCATGAATATGAAGAGAAGAGAAAAAGCGATTGGGATAGGCACAAGATGCAGAAATACAGACAAGAGAAAGATCGCTTCGATATGCAAATTAAATTTATCAATTTTGATTATTTAGTTGCCATGGGGATAAAAAAAGGAAATAAAAACAAAAATACATTTCTGAGAAGAAAATGTATTTATGATCCTATAAAATATTCAAATTTTTAGGAAAAAATGTGTTTATCTTCAGATTTTGAGAAGACAACTAGACAAAAATTTTATAAATTTGAGTTTCATATATACATATATATCTATTTTCGTAAGATTGGAACCTATCAAGATAATAAAAAGTACAATATACTAAATAGAGCAATTGATGAAATAGGGAAAATTGATGATAAAAAATAAAATTGAATAAATTACAATATTTATTAATCCATCAAAAATTCAAACAAGGAATTATAATAATAAAAAATAGTTAACTTTAATCCTTTCAAAGGCCATGGGTTAAAAATTTTCGTCATTATATTTCCTTGTTTGAATTTTTGATGGATCAATAAATATTGTAATTTATTCCAAATTATTTTTCGTCAATTTTTCATTTATATCCATATATATATATATATATATATATATATATATATATATATATATATATATATATAATTCGTATTCCTGCCTGTTTGTTTGTTCACAATTTGATTAATATATACAAAAATCCATTACTTTATCATATCATGCATTCCTATATAAACTATGATTATTGCAAAATATAAGATTAAACAGGTGACCTCATTTGCATATTACATTAAGGAAAATCGATTTTATTAAATAGCGGTGTATTAGTTATTGTTTATAGTGAGAGAATTATTTTAAGTGTTCTATTTAAGTTTATTATTTTTTATTAAACATATTTAATTTAATTTATTTTTACCGAAATAGATTTTTTATGAATCAATTTGAGTTATTTCCCTTGAGCGCGAAGTTTGTTCGTTTTGTTTTTCTTTTCTTTTTCGGCGGATATTAAAACTAAAAATTTTCAAGCATTACTTTTGGAATTAGTTTAAATAAAATAATTTCCGTGATTTCGCAATTAACGTTGTGGTCCAGTGAATTTTTATTTTAAAATACACAAACAATTCAATTCAACTACAATTCTTTATTTAAAACAAAAAAAACTTTCATTTACGTTTTTTTACCAATTTTTTTATTCACATTTTTTTTTTTTTTTTACATCGTAACTAATTTTTTTTTTCTTTTAATAACACAATAAGTCATAACTCATCATTTTTATAACTTAAAACGTGTATTTCGGTTAACACAAATTCTACTTTGGTATTTTTGAAACTGAATTATTTACTGTTTGTTTTTGTTGCAACAGATCGTAAAGCAAATCTTTCTAGACTGAGGGAGCATAAAAGAAATTCGCTTAAGGTGCCCAATATCCACAGAATAGCTTCTCTTCGTATCCCTTCTGCCGAAATATCTGGTGGAGAGTTTGTCACGTACTTCTTTTGTCGGGGGGGGGGGGAGGTTACATTTTCGTGTTTTGATTCGTTCTTTTATTTTTGAAATTTTTGTTGGGTTAACGATAGAGTTGACATATAATAACGAAAAACTGCTAAATATTCTTAGTATAGCAGGTGTGGCCAAACTGAAGTTCATGTCGACCCTGGCAACGCTAGGTATTTATGCTAATATATATAAGTAGTAGTGTTCATGTGTATGTCTGTGCGTACAACTCTCCTATAGCCCACACCATTGGACCGATCATGATAAAACCTGGCATGCTGATGGTCTCCCACCCAGAAATGGTGCACACAATTTTTCAAGATTAAGGTCAAGGCCATAGCCTATGTATATAAACTCACCTACAGCCCACATCGTTGAACCGATCATGACCAAACCTAAAATGATGATGGTCTCCGACCTAGGGATGGTGCACACCATTTTTCAAGGCCAAGGTCAAATGTTAAGGTCATATTTGACGCAGCTCTTTATAAACTCCCCCACTTAGGGATAGTGGCGAACCCCAACTTGGTGTGCACCATCTCTTGGTGGGAGAGTTTATAAAGAGCCACATCAAATATGACGTTGACATTGAAAAATTTAACATTACGTTTAATACCAGGCAACGCCGGGTACATCTGCTAGTATATATATATATATATATATATATATATATATATATATATAATGCCTAGTTTAAACTAACATAGCCAACAAACATATCTGGATTATTCTTTGTTATACTAGGAAGTCAAATTTAACGAAAAATGAAAAAAATTGCTTTTGATAATGGTTTTAAATATTTGAAAGCTCAGATTAAAATAAATTTTGTATAATTTAATTAATTTAACTAATTTAATAAAGATCGTTATATATATATATATATATATATATATATATATATATATATATATATATATATAATGCAACGGAGACACTTCGCTTTATGATTTTTTTTTTAATTTTTCGATTTTCCGTATAATCCTTTTTGTATCAAAATCAAAAATATTAATAAAAGTTCCAGAGATGTTGCTGTCACGAGCGCTTTCGATTCGTCCACGAATCATCATCAGGTGTTGAAGAATAAATGCGAAGGAGCGAAAATGAGAATTAAAAGTGAAAATTAAAATATACAGTAAACGGCGATAAGTTAAAATATATAGAGTCGATATATATATATATATATATATATATATATATATATATATGATGAACATTATTTAGATAATATTCCACTATGATGGAAAATGAAGAAAAGGAAAAGTCAAAATTATTTATATGCTTATTAAAGTCTTTATTTCAAGACTTCGATAAGATGAGTGATTTGAAGAAATAACACACAAGTAAAATATTTGAAAATACTTATTCTTTTTATGTCACAAACGCCCTGTTTTCGTTTCATTTTCAAACCAAACATAATCGTTAGAATTCAAACAATGAGATGCGATTGTGATGTAAAACAATGTTTTTATTCTTTATTTTCATGGACAATAGCCATGAGAATACAAAAGAGAATTAATTTTTTTAAGATTATTATTTTATCATCCATGTAATGTAAAAGTTGGTCCAATTCTTTTTCTGTGTGATATTTGGTTTACACTGATCATATTTGTATACTACGATTTGGTCAGTTGTATATCTTTTTTCTCCTCCCTAGAATTTCTATTTCATCATTTGTTTTTCTCATAATCGTAATTCTTACCTTGATTTAGTTCCGATTAGCGAGGCTTAAAACCAGTTATATTATCTTTTCAGTCTTTTTATGTTTTTCTTCGTGTATAAAAAATAAATACGATATATATATATATATATATATATATATATATATATATATATTAGCAGTTTAGCCCGGCTTTGCTCGGGCCCTATGTATGTTCATAACCTTATGTGCATATGTATATATTAAAAAGTGTAAATATGTACAGTAATGCTTTCTATATAATAGGCCTCCTTAACTACCATAGAGAAAAGTTGGTAGAGACCGCAAAGGTCGAATTTTTTATACGATGAATCCAATTTCGACCCGTTAAAATTTATTGTTTTGGGCTCAAATTAAATCAAAATGTTAGACCCATGTCCAAGTAACCTACATCTAAAATTTCAAGTGTTTAGACCCCAAATTGGCGGACGAGTTTCGTAGAGTCTGCAAAGGTAAACTCAACTTTGACCTCTTTCCAGCAAAATTTTCGCCCACAATCAAAAGCTTGCTGCATGTTTGAATACCCTTTATGTAAAATTTCAAATCTTTAGCCCCAAAATTGGCTTAATAGTTTGCTAAAGACCGCAAAGATAAAATCTTTTGAACTTTGATCCTTTGGAAGCCAAATTTTCAGAAACGAACAAAAAAAAAAAACGATTAAAAAGCTTGCCCGATGTCTGAATACACTATGTAAAATTTCAAATGTTTAGACTAAAAATTGGCTGAGTAATTTGGTAGAAACCGCAGAGCTCAATTTTTTTAAAACTTGAACCCCAATTATGACCCCCTTACTATTCATTGTATTGGGTTCAAATAAATTATAAAGTTAGATTCATGTCCAAGTAACCTATATCTAAAATTTCAAGTGGTTGTACCCGAGTTTGGTAGAGTTTTCGAAAGTCAAATCGTGGAAGTTTGATCCCTTGACAGCCAAATTTCTTTCCAAAAACCAATTAAAAAGATTTTCCTAAATCTCAATACTCCTTATGTCAAATCTCAAGTCTGTAGGCCGAAAATTCACAGAGTTATTTGGTAGGGAAATGTAGACAGACAGATACACACACACACACATTTTCACTTTTATATATATATATATATATTACTGATTTTAAAAAATATATGGAATTTTTGATATGTTGATAGAAAAAATTAAGATGAATAAAACTTCGGAATTTGGAATATATAATAAAATAAAATGTTCAAAAATAAGGAATATAAAAAATATTTTTAATCCTTAATCCATGAAGTTTCCAAACTTTATGCTTTTCTCATCAGAGAAAATAACTAGCAAAATAGAAGTAAAGAATTACTAATTTGCATAAATTTGAAATCTTGAAAAAGTTGTGAATAAAAGTAATGTTCATTGTTGTAAATTAAATAAAAACGAAAAAAGAATTTGCACATTCAAATATTCTTTTTTAATTTTATTTGATAAGTCACTGCTTATCACTTAGTTCAATAACCTTTAATTTATTTAATCGACTATTTCACTGATATTATGTTTCTGAAGTTTTGACATGAGATTCGCATAACGTTTCGATCGATGTAACCTTAACCTCTTCAGGTGTATCTCATCAAACTCGATAATCTTTCTGTTGAACTCAGGAATTTCGAACAGAATTTCAAACACGAAATTTGGAACAGAACCCTTTACTTAATTCAAAAAGATGTCTTCTACTCTGTCGTGGCGGACGGAACGAGAGCATGCTATACCCATAGATTGAATAAGGGTTTCATTCGAAATCCTATGCAGATTCTTGAGTTCAACAGAAAGGTTCTTAAATTCAACAAGGTACACCTAAAAAAATAGTGAAAGTAACACTCAAAATGAGAACGGTAGTCTGGATAAGGTTTAAGTCGATGTAACCGCTGGCTTCTTCAGGTGTATCTTGTCGAACTCTGAAATTTTTCTGTTAAACTCAAAAACATTTCTGTTGAATTTGAGAATCTGCACGGAATTTTGAAAAGAGCCATTTATTGAATTCAAGGAGGACGTCTATTCAGTCGTGGTTAACGGAATGAAAGCCTGCTACGCCCTTAAATCAAATAAGTGTTCCATTTGAAATTCCATGCAGATTCCAGAGTTTGAGGGAAATGTTCCCGGGTTCAGCAGAAAACTTCTCAAATTCAAGCAAGATACATCTGAAGAAGGTCAGAGGTAACACCGGCCGAAATGCTGTGAAAATTACACCCAAGATGAAAACACGAGTCGGAATAATCCAGATACAATTTCACTGTTCGGATGTTGAAATTATTTATTTGCAAATAAAAGAGTGTGGGGTGGTGGGGTGGTGGGGGTCAGTAAATTTCCTCTGTTTATCTCATTGATTCATAAAATCATTGTTTCCTTCTTTCTTTCATCATTTTTCACTTTCACTTCAACAATCACCAAAGTACCACATTTACTGTAAAGAGGAGTGGGGTGTTAAGGGTGCCCAAACACCTGCCTGTTTTATTCTTGTTTTAAAAGTGCCCTTTTCAGAGGAATGTATTATAGGTCTACCATTACAATAATTTTGTCGGTTTTTTTTTCACTTGAGCACCTGCGCTGAGAAATTTCTCTGAGCGTCACTGGACCTATTGTTACTTCAAACATATCCATAACTTCCGAAGAAGACAATTAACATTTTATATCCTACCGAACATATTTTTCTGTAATAAATATTTCAGTCTTGCTTGCTTAACTATAAGCAATACGCATCTAACTTATTTGTCCATTAAAGTTTTAAAAGACCAGAAAAAAAAAAGACTGATAAAAGATTGAAAATAATTTTTGAAAATTTCTAAAACTCATTACCATCATTCGTGTTATTTTCTATGTGAAACGAGACAAGCTTAACCTCTTGACCTTCCAGTAGGTTTTATCTATAGTTGACCTCGACTCTAAGGAAAAACGCTGACTTAATTTCTCGAATATCAGGAAAAGAAACTAAACTGAGATTCATAGCATACTTTACAATTATAGTTTCTTATCTGTTCATTTATGAAGCGAAAGAAAAAAATGCTGCAAAAGAGAAAAAGCATCGAAAAAGGTTAAATAAAGTCTTCGAGATAAGTAATTCATTTACTGAAACTAATCAGTAGATAAGTGATTACCAAATTGGCAAAGAATAAATTAATTAGTGGCAATTAGGATGATGATAGTCATTCAGTAAAAATACGAAATATTTAAAAGAAAAAATTGAACTTAAGTCAACTTGAAATTATGAATCCAAAAATAGTATACAAGATTTCAGTCGTCTTTCTTCGATGTCAATAAAGAGCAAAGTGTATACATTTATATATATATATATATATATATATATATATATATGCATACTATATGTATTATATATAAGGCTCTTTCAGTCTTTGACAGACTATGGATACCGACCGTAGGGGTGCCTGTGTGTGAAATGTTTTTGTGCCAGGAGGTGCACAATCTCCAACGACACCTCTCCTGAGTGGACATTACCAAAATACCAGTGGCAAGTAGAGTGTATGTTCAGGATGACTGGAAAGACATGCTCAGATAAGTGGAGAGAACGTACAATGCCTAGAATTCACATATGGTCACCCATATTGTACTAACCAGGCTCAACGTTGCTTAACTTCGGTAATCTGACGAGAACCGATGAATATGATTAAGCCGTATAATATATATGATACATATAGCATGCATATATATATATATATATATATATATATATATATATATATATATATATATATATATATATATATATATATATATATACTAACAAAAGTACCCGTCGTTGACTGGGTTCAAAAACAGCCTACAGAAAATGAACTCTGATTTATGAAAGTATGATAGCTTATGAAAAGGAAGGGTTGTAAAGAGATAGCTTCGAATTTGGGGGTATCAAAACCAAAGCAAAATATGATGAAAGTAAACATAAAATAGATAAACTCCATAATTTATTATACCATACCTGTTCACACTGAAACACTTATAACAATATTCTGTGGATCTATATTAAAAAAAAACTTGTTAAACTTTGTGACATATTTCCATTCTATAGAGGTCAGGCGCGAACGGACACCCCATAATTGTATTATACCATGTTTCTTCAAACTGAAACATAATTATCAAAGTATACTTACGCAGATAGATATGAAAAGTCTTTATTAAAGTTTGTGCCTATTTCCATTCTATGGAGGCCAGGCGCGAACGCAGACCCGACAATTTTATTATACCATCCCTATTTAAGTTAAAACATACTTATCAAAGTATTCTTATTTACATCTATATCAAAAACACTTGTAAATGTTTTCTTTTTTTTAATTTTAAAATTTTTTATTTCCATACTTTGTGGACCAGGCGCGAACGCAGACCCCACAATTTTAATGAACCACCGTTCTGCAGGATCAAACATACCCATTCCTGCGTCTCGATAGATCTTCTATCATTATATGTAATCAGTTTTCTAAAATAATCAACCATATAGGAGCCTATTCGTGACCAGACACACACACATTCAGCTTTATATTATATATATATATATATATATATATATATATATACATACATACATACATACATACATACTATACGTTAATTGTTAAAAGGGAAAATTATTCCCAACTCGCATTTAGGTAAAATGTACTTTCGTATAAATATTGAATTCATTCAAAATGTATTGCAAAAACAAAAACAAATAACATCTAATAAATCGTGATATATCCAAACAGTTGGGCGAGATGGTCCAATGATAAGAGTTTAGGCTTCTTGCCATGATATATGTATATTATATATACTATATATATGATATATATAAATATGAAATGTCCAGGAATGAAAATATAATATTTAAGCATATTTTACGACCGGGTAACGCCGGGCGGCCTGCTAGTATAACTATATGTAAAAGTGACTTCGTTCACGTATGTGCAAAAACTCCTTTCTGAATATTTGATCTACAAAGTTGAAACTTGATATATAGTTGGATTTGGATCTGTAGTACGCTTTCGATTTGGTTTTTAGCCAACAGAAATAGCTGCTAAGTGGTCAAAATTGAAAACAAAACAGTTGACTTTGGTGAATTGAATGCAAAATTGCTCCTGCTGTTACCTTTGCGCACGTGCAACATTAAACATTCCTAGTTCAAATTCTGGCAGTAGCTCAGATAGTAACGATACTGGATAGATAAATCATGACTAAAGCTGGAGAGCTGAACGTTCTGATTTCGATTCCAGTGGATGGTACCCAAGTCATATTCTTTTTAACTTTTGAAATCATTACTATATATTATGGCTCTATAATAAGAAATCTGCATGAATTAAAATATAATATTTATGTGTATTTGACGACCGGGAAACGCCGGGTGGCCTGCTAGTATTAGATAAAAATAAAGATCATATTATTTGGATTAATCGAACTATGTTCTCATCTTGATGGTTATTCGCACAGACACTCGGAAAATAAAGTTTGATTGTGATTTCACTCTGCTACTCATGAATTCAAATAACTTTTAATGCGTCTATTGTAATCACAGAAGACTACAGATTCTTAACGTATATTTCTTTTTAAATAAGTTCTTTTAATTGCGAAGTTTAACTTTTTTGGATGAATATTAGTTATTCGTATTATTTGGATTCATCGGACTACTGTTCTCATCTTGAGTGTGATTTTCACAATGTTTCGGTCGATGTAACCTTTGACCTTCTTCAGGCGTATATTGTCGAACTCTGGAATGTTTCTGTCGAACTCAGGAGTTCAGCAAGATACACCTGAAGAAGGTCAGAGGTTTCATCGACCAAAACGTTGTGAAAATCACACTCAAGATGAGAACAGTAGCGCGATGAATCCAAATAATACGAATTACTTTATTTTAAAAATAAAATTTAGTTAGTCAAATGTTTCAAGTTAAACTTAAATAGCCTTGCATTCGACAAATGGATATTTGAATACAACTAGCTAGTAATTTGTATAAATTTTTACTTTGTGTGCACCAACTAAAAAATCTGCTTGATTTCATTAATTACATATTTTTCCAACTTGGCATTTTCTTTAGTAGGAAAAGATTCCATATAGAAACATACAATTCAACTCCATGAATATATGATGAAGAAATTTTTTTTTTTTTTTTCATACGTTCACCTTTCTTTTGTAATTTACAGAGATGAATGGAATGAATTTATTTTTTTAAACAAATAGCTTACAGGGTTGCATTAAAATCATTTTCCTCTTATAGCATGATCAGAAAGTGAACCTTGTGCTTTATCTCGTAACTCTTGCTTTCCATATTTCATCTTTTAGTTCTCACATTCCATGAGCGATGTTTCTGACAAAGGGGAGAGAATTGGCTTTCCAGATTAAAATCTACCCATGTCACACTTATCATTGGCTGATTTTCGATCTTCAAAAAGATTTTTTTTCTTACATCAAGTGGCTTCATGTCTTGTCTTAAGTGATTTCAATGAAGCTGGTATTTCTTCTATTTTCTTTTTTCACATCTGGGCTGATGCATCTACCATTAGTCTTTCTCTTCCCTGTTACCTCTTTCCTACAAAAGAGACGCCGTGAGCCTGTCTCTGCTTTATCACTATTTTCATGGCATGTGCTCGACTGAACTCCAATCTATGGTCCCCCCCCTTGTTAAACTTTCACAAAAAGCACTTGACTACCTATAATCGCTAGATATGATTTCCTTCACTCTCTGTCAGTTCCTAAATTTAAACACAGATTCCATGAACAAAGCTTCTTTCCCAGAACTGGCTGTCTGTAAAATACTTTTCCTCTGGCCTGCTTCCCGGTTCAATACAACATGTAATCCAAATCTTCAATCCAATGTAAACAAGTTCTTGTTAAGCCATCCCCAAAAATAATCAAATTCTACCCAATTTACACCATTAATGATTACTACTCTACCAGATAACATTCATTAACCCTTATCCTCGAATGATATTCAGGCCCTGATAAATGGGGACTCCCAAGTAAAAAAAAATAAAAAACAATTTTTTTCTTTCCTAAAAAATTCTTCTGGTCAGCCATATATTTCCACGCGATTAACGTCAAGTGTATATCGATAGCCATAAATGAACGCAGACATTTATATGCTGCAAAACGAAACTTTACTCTATTTATAAAACACTTCTTGAATATTTTATTTTTTCCTTCTTAGAGGTGGGTGAGGTGGAGTAAAAGATAATTATCAGAAAAGAAGAGTGTTAACTCAAACTTCATTGGGTTACCAATAGCTTTGCACCAGGCAAAGCCAATATTAGTATCTGATGCCTGCTTTGTGCTTTCACATCTTTATTATGTTTCGGTTGTCTATCTGTAATAGACTACAAGATGACATATTGATTTATAAGATAGTAAGGATTTCTCAATTTACAACATTGTTAAGCAATATTTCTTATAGCTGTTACCATCAATTTTATGTTCCTTGCACAAAAAATATTAATCTGCAAGTTTGATTTAATAACCCAGTGATTTGTAAACCAACTAAAGAAAATGTTTGTACAATATATACATGCATACAGACTGAGAAAAGAATTCTAATTTCGAAAGTACGGTTAAATCTTTATGACCAATGACATACATTCTCTTTATATATATGATGGGAATTAAATTATGCAAATTAAGTTTTACAATATTTTGCTTGAAAGATATAATTATACACACGGCCTGTTTCGGTTTTGTGGTAGAATTTTAAACCTAACCTTTTTAGGACTATAGATCTGAATATACTTACACCAAGTCCTTGGATGCGCTCATATCAACATTATGAATTGACAGATTTTACCAATTTTCAACCAACTGCATTGATAATATAAGCCGTTTTGAATCATTGCTTAGTTTTGTATTTAATTTTATTTATTAGAAAATAAGCAACGGTTCCAAACTGTTTATATATGGCTAAAAATAACAATAAATCATATATATATATATATATATATATATATATATGTGTGTGTGTGTGTGGATAATTATATTTTATAAACAATATATATACCGCTCCCGATGTGGGCGTACCAAATTGGTTAAAGGGAAAATTATTCCCAACTCGCATTTGGGTAAAAATGCACTTTCGTAAATAATTAAATTCATTCAAAAATGTATCGCAAAAACAAAAACAAATAACATCTAAATAAATCGCAATGTATCCAAACAGTCAGTGAGATGGACCAGCGGATAAAGAGGTCAGGCTCATTACCGTGGGGTCCCGATTTCGAATCTCACTAGATTCAACCACTCTGATGAGTAGTAGACGACAAACACATGTCAGTGGATAATTATATCTTAAAAACAATATATATATATATATATATATATATATTAGTCTACAGGAGCTTGAGTGTGTTTTATTAAAAAATATAATAAAAATACAAAATTAAGTTTTTAAGTTCTTATGCATACACCGAGTTCAACATCTGCAAAGTTTACATCTGCATAAGCCGATTTACTGCTAGAAAATTACCAATTATGAAAAGGAATTCAACCATATAACTGCAAAATAGCACAAGAAACCTTTTTGTTAAACAGAAAACGGGTAGCATTAGCTATTTAACATGAAGCTGTTTCAGAGATTTAAAAACAAGACACCTGGTAAATCTATGGTTCGAGAGTGGAAACTAGCACTTGTCTAATAACAAAATATATGGCATAATCGCGTTGACACACTAGTTCTCGCTAGATCACTGAAGTTAAGCAACGTTGAGCCTGGTTAGTACCAGATGGGTGACTATTTGGGAATTCTAGGCGCTGTATGTACTTTCTGCTTATCTTGGCATTGTTTCCAGTTGTCCTGAACTTCATTTGCCACTGATATTTAACAATATCAACCCAGGAGAAGTGTGGTTGGAGATTGCACACTTTATGCCACAAAAATTTCATGCACAGGCATCTCTTTGTGGGTATCCATAGTCTGTCAAAGACTGAAGGAGCCCCCTTTTTTAATAACAAAATGTAGATAAAACCAAGTTACGATTTCACCAATATATAACTTAAAAAATAATAATATATCATATATAAGTAATAAATAATAAATATACAAATACTATTAAACCTAAAGCCTAAGAACTATAGTGATAGGTTAGCATATATATATATATATATATATATATATATATATATATGGATGGATACATAATTTTATTAAACATTTGAATAATTATTATCACTTATTTTTTTTATTCTATTTTATTTTAACTTATATGACTAAAAAAACTGCCAGAACGAAGTAAATTCAAGAAATACTTGTTGAATTGAATGTTTAAATCAAAAGACAATAACTATGATGAGCCAAAAAATATATAGAGAGAAAAATGTTGAAACTAATTTTCTCAACGTACACTCCTAAGTTCCAAATTATGGGTGTACTCCTTTTGCTTACACAGAGACAATTGACAAATTAATAGCGACTGTCTTGAGATTTTTTAAATATATTTCGAGTGTGCTCTGTGCAAGATAGAGAAAGCATTGTCAGACTTAGCACTGCAAGAAATACTTACTAATGGCTTATAAACGGCCAGATGTTAGCTATTTTTTGCCTGCGTATCGAAGAGGGATGTGTTGGGAAATTCTAACCTCTAAGTGTTAAATTCTATGCCCCATGTAATCAGCCTTGCACTAACCATTAAAACAATAAACTAGCATATTACCTTGCATAGAGGGAATACCATCCTTCAAAAAAAAGGGGGGGGGGACACTTTTTGTTCCAAATATTACTCGAACCTTAGTTATAAAGAAACAACATTAAACAGTTGTAGAGAGTTTGTGTGAAAACGCCGTGCTTTTAACATCAATCCATGGGAGTTTCACATATACAGGATATTTTTTCCACAAAGCTTTTCCCTTTAAAAGCACGAATTTTATCCATTTTTCAATTGTGTGTAAATTATAACCACTGACCAAAAGGCTGTCAGTAATGCGTTAAGTTCAACATCGATTTAGCACTAAAGCAAAACAACAAAGCTGGATGTTTTCATGAGATTTAATTTTCATATTTTAAGGGAAAATGAATCCTATCTAATATATTGACCTGTAAAAGTAGGTTTCGTGTGTATGCTGGTGACAAAACTCATACCTGATCTTTCGACAAGAACATCTAACCTTATCCTCTATAGTAAACATTAGTGCAGGATGAAGCAGATTTAAATGTCGTAACAACTCCTCAGCTTCTATACAGGATGAACATATGGCATACCATTCAACGCTTGGAGTTTAGAATTTCCCAACAAATCCTCCCTTCTGTATAGAGCCACAAAAATGGCAAGCATATGCAATAAATACTCACCATTAGCCGACTTGTGATTTTGTAAACTCACAAGTCGGCTAATGGTGAGTATTTAGTGCAGTGGCAAGTCTGCACTGGAGGGGACACAGATAAAACTTTCTCTACTTTGAACAGAAGACACTCGAAAAGATATTTAAAAATTCTGGAAAAAGTTGCTATTAATTTGCGTCAACCATCTCTGTGTAAGCAAAAGAAGTACACCTATAATTTGGAACTTCTATCATGTTTCCTTTTTTACTTTTCTGCCCCATTTTTTTTTTATTTTACACACCCTTGATAGTTATTTATGGTCTTTTGATCACGTTTTTATTCACTTTGCTCCATGTTGCTGACGATTGCTATTGATATATAATATATTCTGGGTTACGCCGGCATGTTGGAAATTGTGAGTTGCTGGCAGGTTGATTGGTGCAAAAACAGTTCAAGGGTTAAGGTTGACGTATATCAAACGTGGTATCCAGAGTCAGCGATGACAATGGGGGTGATTGAGTTCGTGTGAAAGAAAAACGATGCATGAAAAAGAAAGAGTAAAGATATCTTTTTGTTCGCAAAAAAGAGTCGTCTTTCTGATTTTGGGCGAGACAGACGTGAAGGTTTGTTTTCCAACTTAGGACGAGACGGGACTGAAAATGGCTCGGAAAAGAAAGAAACGTAAGTTTGAGTGATCGACAATGCGATGCTTTCCCAACCCTCCGTTCACTCGTTAGACAAATAAAGCCATGCCAGAACATTGATGTTATGTTTTTTCGTCAGATGTTTCTTTCAGCACCAAACAAGCAATAACGAAAGAAATGCATCCTCAGAGAAGATAAAAGGAACAGAAAAAAGGTGACTTTTAACGCAATACATATATACACACACTAGAAATGACACGTCCACACAAATAGACACACATACATATTCAGACGATCATGGTGGCCCACATATATAGACACATATACAAATACGAATAATAAATAAGATATAATCATCAAAGAGAGAAAATATCCTCCTCCCTCGATACGTTACACTATGAAAAGTTACGACTGGAAGATGTCTCGATAAAATCAAAAAATATTTTTTATCTATCTCTCTGATCCCCTCCTTCGTTTCCCCCTTTTTATGCGTTTGCTTTGAGCATTATTCAAATGTTTAATATATACTCACTTAAAAGGCTAGTTAGATAATAACTGGAGAACATAGTCAAACATTTTAGTCAAAAAATGTTTCTTTTTAAGAGCGCTAGTCTTTCACAGAATTTAAAATATTCAGATATAAAATTCCTGAATTGAAATCTTGAAATGCTTATTTCCCCTTCCCCTTCACCCAAAATGAAGAAGAAACAAAACGAAGCTAATGTTGAATGGCCCGAAGCGGATATTTTTTACAAGATCAATTAAGACATCATTGCTTTGACAGAAATATGAGAATTTGACTAATGAAAATGTCTCTCATCGATTGAGGAATATCAAGTTTCAAATCTATTAACTAAACAGCATTTAATATCTCTTACTCTAAAATCTTTATTAAATAGCAAGATTGGCTTGTTTTGTTCTTTTTCCTCTTTCCATAAAACCTTTGCGTTTTTTTTAATTCCCAAAAAAGAAAAAAATGTTTTATAAAATAAAGTAAGAAAAATAAATTTAAAAATTAACACATACAAATAACACAGAGAATTCAATTTTACCCTACAAAGATATTATATAATTTGTCAAGCTTAAAGATCTCTAATATATTCATTTATAAATATCTTGCTGGAATCTTACTCATTTGAAGATTAATTTACTGAAATGTTTGTTGCATTTAGTGATATACGAAATCGCAATCAATTAGTCTTTCTAAATTATAAGCACCATTTTGATACTAAGATTGGCACAAGTAAAAGTGAATTGAATTTTATGCCATTGATATCTGTGATGCAAAATCTCTTAAGAAATCAGAAAATGTTATTTCATGATTAGGGTTTAAGAAAAATGTAACAAATGTTTATCTATCAGAATATTCTGTTTAAGTTCGTAAGCGGCTGACGAATTTTAGGGCATATATATATATATATATATATATATATATATATATATATATATATTAGTCTTGGAAACCTTTCAAACTATATAAAAACCTTTAAAACTATTTAAAAAAATGTCCTTCGTTGGAAAATTATTTTGTTATTAAATCAATTAATTTCCTGCATCGCTGCAGAAATGCATAAGCTGAATGTGTGTGTGGTCACGAATATGCTCCTATATGGTTGACTATTTTAAAAACCTGATTACATATAATGATAGAAGATGTATCGAGACACAGGAATGGGTATGTTTGATCTAGCAGAACGATGTTTCATTAAAATTGTGGGGTCTGCGTTCGCGCCTGGTCCACAAAGTATGGAAATAAAAAATTAAAAAAAAAACGTTTACAAGTGTTTGTTTGTACAAATCAGAGTCCATTTTCTGTAGGCTGTTTATAAACTCAGTCAACGACGTGTACTTCTGCTAGTATATATATATATATATATATATATATATATATATATATATATATAATGTGAGAGATTGTATAATTATTTCCACAGTCAAACTACGTCGCAGCTCACGAGAGCCATAACAACCAACAAACCGGAAGCTAAGACTAGAGGTTTGCTCTCATCAGTTAGATATATCTGGCCTCGGGATAAGAAACCTGAACCTCTTGCATGAGAGGCTTGGACTTCCGGTTTGTGAACTACGATGTTGTTTAACTTTGGAAATATATATATATATATATATATATATATATATATATATGCAGCAAGTCATTTTCAAAATATGTGTGATTGAATACGACGAAGTTGTCCCTTTTTCTTATCTTTCTGTTGATTCTCTCGATTGGTGGAGCTTTCTCTTGGTCTCTTGTGGCAAATTGTGTAGCATGTAGCCGAGTGATTCCATGTCGGCCATTTTCTCTCAAGTGCTTTTAATTTGTGATTGTCAGCTGTAGTTATTGATGAAGAGACTTTTTTTTCAGTTGTTTTTATATAATTTATTGCATATCTTATGGCAAGTGAGCTACAGAGAAACATTTTCAGCACTATATACAGCGTGACCCATAAAAAACGGGTCCCAGCTCTAATAAGGTCCCGTTTCTTACTGTTTTGTCCGAATGAAATGAAACTTTGGTCATAAGTAGTTTATTATATTCAAAACATGACATCAAAAAACTAGGGTCTTTGGCCTTTTTTTCTTTTTTTCTCCGTTCTACACCATATGTTCTAGATGGTCTCTTGTTTTTTTTGGGGGGGGGGGGTCGGGGTCACCCTGTATAATTTAATATCTCCGTATATGTTTGTGTGTTTCCTACATTAAATCTAAAGGAGTAATTTTATGTAAAATGTATCAGAGAAAACAATTGAAGTGTTCTCGAATCTCTAAGTAAAAACCTCTTGAAACTTAAAATATATTCTATTTTTATTAAATTTGAATCTTATGCATAATATTTTCTGGGAAGACAATAAAAGTGATCCCGAATCTCTACTTGTCCTCCTAACCTGATGATCGAACTTTTTTAAGAACTTCAAATATATTCTATTTCTATGAAATTAATATCATACGTATAACATTCTCCAGTCGCGGGAAAAACACTGTAAATGATCCCGAATCTCTATGTCTAATTTACTCTTAGCAATTGAACCCTGTTCAAACTTCAAATGCAGATATCCAACTAAAATTAAAACCATTTATATAAGACACAAATTCAGATAACTTTTGAACACTTCAGCTTCTTTCGACTATATTTGAAGGCAAACGAGAGGAAGGGGTCATTTATTTTAATAAAGAAAATAATATGGTTTGTTGAACAACGTGTTAAAGTACATAATGGTGATACTCGTTGAATTCCGGGCAACATCGAGTCTCCCCGCTAGTACAATTTTTAATTTCTAATATATTTTTTATAAATAAGTCTCTTCCTAAAATCTTAGCTTTTAGTGGAGACATAATAGAAGACGAACATAGCTCAGGGCAAGAAAAACGTTCAAGAGACTTGAATACTGGCCATCAATGTCGGACACACGGGTGAGTTCGTGAACAATCTGAGTGAGGTCATAAGCAATGGAGAAATCATAACAGAACCTTTCCTTATGATCTGTCTTGTTTGAGTGGGTTAAGCATTCTGCATTATGAACACTGAAGTCTCCACAGGTGTGAATATTAACCGAAAGATGAGCAGACAGGATGTGGTCAATTTTCTCAAATATGCTTTTAGAGATAGTAACTCCGCTGTTGTGGGGGCGATAGAGAGCAAATATAAACATAGTCGTATCTGCAAGTGCAACGCAGAAACACATATAGGGTAATTTAGGATCTTCTCTGGAGATGTCCTTACCACATGGAAAGCCATCTTTAATATAGGCAGATATTCCATGCCCATGGCGATCTTGGGGGTCAGATTTGGAAGTTAGAATATCCTTTAACTACAAACACATCTAGGGAAATAGTCGGTCCAATGCTAGTTTCGCTTAGGAATAATAAGTCTGATTTAGTCTGCTGTAATTGGGTTTCAACCTCTGGAAGGTTGGAACGTAGACACCTGATGTTGAAGAAGGAGACATAGTAGTAGGGGTTTACATTGGAAGTTGAGGATCTGGGTTTAATCGTGTATTTTTCTGGAAATTTTTCATGATGGCTTTTTTTGGAATTTATGGAATAGGTCGACAGACTTGCTTAGAGCAGGGCAGAGAGGGAAAGTAAGAGAGAAAAAGAAACAAAGAAATATTTTTTTTTGTAGCTCATGATAAGGTAAAGCCATAACAATTACCCACTAATATGGCATTGAGGAGCCCCACCAGAAGCTACTGCATCGTCCAGACTATTCACCAAAAGAATATACAGCAGCCCTAGTACTTTGTACCTACTGATAGGACAGCCTCCTTAGTGATTAATCCAAGGTTCGGGTTCCTGATTATCAGTTGGATAACGTCAGCCCAGATAAAACGTTTACCTCCAGCACCCTTACTAGTGACATGGCCACCAGAGTAGACATGGTAACTCTGGCGACTGTTCATGTAAAATACTGCCAACCTAGAATACAGCTTTTTTTTCTTCTCCTTTGTCAGAACGATCGTTTATTAAAATGAAGACTGAGGGATAAAGTAAGAGAAGCGAGAGTAACGCATCCACAATGCATTGTCTACTCTCCATTAAAAGAACAATGATAATATTAAGTATTATACTTAATATAAGTCCAATTAATTATCTTTTCTGTTTCTTTTACTTCGATTTTGATTTAGACAAAATCTTCCACTCTTAGTAATAATAAATATTTATTGATTTTAAACTACCAGTGAAACCACCAACCTGCAAGTGCGTTTTTTACATTGGAACCAATATATGCACATTTAACACGTGTTTTTTAGAGTAATCGGAAAGAGATAACAACTTTATAGTTAAATATTTGGAGATTTATAAAGAATCGGAATCGAGAATTGTATCAGAATCAGGGATTAGTATGGAATCAGTAATTGTATTAGAATCAAGTAAAATATTGAAATCGTCCCACCATTATTATATGCATATATATTAACACATATTTGATCAGTTTTTATATATATATATATATATATATATATATAGCAGGCCACCCGGCATTGCACGATCGTAAAATACGCTTAAATATAATATTTTGATTAATGCAGATTTTGTATTTATTATATTGGACCCAATATATAGTAACGATTTAAAAATAAAAAAAGGACTCATGTGCCACCACCGAGAATCGAAATCAAAACGTTTAACTTACGATTTACTTTTTCCTTTGCCGTTAATGCCTGAGCCATAAAGACATGTTTGCTTCAAAGCTAAAAATTAGAACATGAACCAATAGCTATTAGGTTACACATGCATATATGTGATGCCATTATTTGACCTTCATCTAGCAAATTATATTTTTTAATTTTCACACTTTTGCACCAATTTCCCTGGCTAAAACCCAAACATAAAGTTTTGCATGGGTTCGAATACCCTATATATGAATTTCCATGTCTGTAGACCAAAAACTAACAGGAGATTGTTAGGCAAATTTTTTTAAACAAATGTATATATGCATACATAAATATATATAGAAAGAGATTTGTGTTTACTATAACTTTTTTATACAAATATTACGAAAGTATAAATCAAGTAGAATATCTGCATAAATATAATTACATGTAATAGTAAACTAAAAATGACCATCCCATAAGAAAACCGCAAAAATTAATAAGGAATTAAAATGAATGTTTAAAAAAATAGGCAAATTTGCTGGATCTTTTGCAGATGAATATTAAACAAAGTTGTATTTTCTTTTAAATAAATAGAAAAAAGGGGGTTTAATATGAATATCAATGCACAAAAAAAAATCATAAGCGTATATATATATATATATATATATATATATATATATATATATATATATATATAAACACATATATACAATTATGTGTATCTACATAAAGGCTGCATCAAGTTCAGAATACTTTCAGCTTGTAAGTTACAGACATGACACATATATGGAATGACAAGATTGATCAATGTATCCAGTTAAATATACATGTTCGCTAGAACAGAGATAAATCCATTGCTGTTTATTTTTGAATACAGAATGAAACCTACTCTGTAATTGCACTCCCAGATATTTCTCATCGCGTTCTATGTAAGTTTGCAACTAATTTGATATACATAATCATTTTTGTAAACTCCCCTTCGTCGGAAACTTCTAAAACATATGTGTCTTTGGAGAAATATGCCCTTCAGTAGAAATGTGAGCTATTATCAATTTGGTAACAAATGCTCTTGATTGATCTGAGATCAATAGCTCATGCCAATCTGTGATATACTCCAGACATATCTCATTTGATTTGGGATTTTTTTTGTATTAGTACTTTCGACAAGAATGCCGACTCATTCATAGTAGATAAAATAAGCTGTCACATGAATCAGTTCTATTTATCAAGTGATAAAAATCCTGCAATAAATCTAATCAATGTAAATGAGAGTATATTAACTACAGAGTGGATATTCTTGGTCAGAGTAATAAAGCCTTAAGTGAAATGATCATTTTTCAACAATATTTTTTTACTTACTATTTATTATGGCCCTGAGGTCACTCTCGGATAAGGGTTAAATGTTAGGTAGCTGGTGAGACAACATGATCAGTAATGGTAGAAGTTGGGTAGAGTTAGATTCTTATTTACAATGCCTCCCCACGGGACAGAGTCAGACACCAGGGTCATTTTTAACGTGGAGTAAAGGAACAAAAATTGTCTCAGTTGTAAAGAACCTCTCCTCCATGGACAGAACAAGAAATTGAAGTGTAGCACCTGGAGGACAGATACTACACTTTGATCTTGGCCCGAAGGCCAGCTCATTATTCCTATTTACAATGTCTCCCCACGGGAGAGAGTTAGACACCAGGATCGTTTAGCTCATTATTAATTTCTTCACATTAGATTTGAAGATAATCATGTCTTGTAGAGCAATTTTAATTCCACTAACTATGCGTTTGAAATACAGATGTGAACTAACAAAAACTATTTTGCTTTGTTTTATTTTATAGATATGATAAAAATATTAGAATATGCTTCTAAATCAGAAGATTAACAATGCAGCCCTAAACAATAAAACTGTGTTAGTATAAATTTACTTTCATAAACTAAGGAAACAGAAACTCATTTTACTTGGTAGATATTCGAGTAGGTGAGATGGTCTTGGTTTCAGCATTCACCTTGAGTCGGTTGAGCTGGCTCTTTCCAATAAGCTTACCATGTTCTACACACTGGCTGACAGACACATCAATCCAATGCCCCTTCTGTCAGGAGTGCAAGCCATTCGCGGTTTCAGCAACTGCCCCCGCAAAAGTTAGGACACAAAATCAGTTCAGCATTCTGCTTCACCGCCCTGAGCCAGGTTTTGAGTTAGCCACTGCAACGTTTCTTTCAGCCTGGTAACACATGAGCCTCCAGGAAGGAAATATTACAGACCAATGATCAAAAGGTCAACAATGACTAAAAATCAGGAGAGTGAGAGCAGAAGTAGATATACAGAAAAAGAAAAGGGAACGTAATAGGAAAACGAGAGACTTAACATCTTGGGCATATTTACACTCGTTACATATTCAGGTAGACAAGTTAACTGTTGCATATAGTGATAGTCATGTGAGATACATGGGGTAGACAAAACAAAACACAAAAGTTGACGATGGCAGGGAGGTCAGATCGTGAAAACAGAAGTTTATGATATAAGGAGACAGAAGTGACCTCTCATATGTAAAACTGAGTAAACTGTGGTGAAAGAATCTTCTTTAGAATACGTCAAAACCCAAAATATCTAACATAGACTAATAAGCTGCCACATACACTCGTATAAACTCTGCAGATAAAGACCACCACTATAAGACGGTCACATATTAATGTAATTAACTATGATGTAATTATTCTGAAAGTGGTTGGGTGACTCCAAACTTACGTTTTCTGATCTTGACCTTTGCTGAATTATTTGTCTGTCTTTTATTAGAAACGATTATCTGTCGACCTGTTGTTTTCAATAGTTTTTGCAACAAATAGATGGACATGAACAGTGACAATGTTCTAGGTTAGGAAAGAAAAAGAGAAAGCATATTTCACATAAATCTCTTGCAAAAAATAAAAAAAATAAAAAGACTACCTCCCTATACCTGGCTAGTAAAGTTCATACAAAAAATGTCTCTAACCTAACAGATTCTGCACTATCTAAGACGATAGCCCAAATGTGAGAACAGGACTGAGCTAATGATGGTTTGAAGAGATATACTAGCATATGTAAGAAGTTTACCTTCCTTGCAGAAGACTTGGTAATGGCTTTTATGTATTTATTGAAATTCATGTTATTTGTGAATGTTTGGGCAAAGATTTTGGACTCTCAGATAGGATTTTATTAGCTATGGTTATCGGTGGTGCAAAAGGTTTTTATAATTGTTAAAGGAAAACAGCTTTATCTTAATAACCATCTTTTGTAACCATCTGTTTTTGTCCCTCAGTCAACAACAGAGAGGGGAATCATTTTCTAAGGATTAAGCCATTACTTTGTGTGTTTGTTTTCCCCACATGTTGGAAATAGAGTGATGTGTCATCAGCAAATATACTCATCTCGAACACAATTGCATCAGGTAGGTCATTTATGAAAATCAAGAATAATAACGGTCCAAGGATAAGCTCCTAAGACATACCCCGCATTAATGACATGTTCAAGATGGAATATGTTCCAATGAGCTTACTGCACTTAACGTAAATTCTCTTGAGGAACCCAATCAGCAGCAAAATCTCACTCTTTCAC
Organism: Euprymna scolopes; assembly: GCF_053919585.1. Taxonomy (NCBI): domain Eukaryota; kingdom Metazoa; phylum Mollusca; class Cephalopoda; order Sepiida; family Sepiolidae; genus Euprymna; species Euprymna scolopes. The sequence continues at coordinate 28,733,179 of NC_136488.1, forward strand.
TGTAGAGGTTTCCAGATACTGGAAAACTTTCTGATCTAATAAATTCTTCTTTTTTTTTTAATCTGCTTGCCTTTGGAACCTGCTCCTTGTTTATTCAACAATAATACAGAAATTTAAATGTAGTTTGAATATGTAGCTGCAAATTCTCACTCTTAATTTTGCCCTTAATAACAACTCCTTACATTTCAATTACAATATGCCTTGTTTAGGGTTAATATAAAAAATGCTTCGAATTTGATTACAAACCAACCCATAATATAATGATTTAAGAGGGAAAACTATAAGTTTTAAATGAAAATGGTGTTTTATACTTTTCAATTTTTTTTTTTTACAAAGTAACTACTACTTATCAAGGCCCGGAAACCACTCGAGGATAAGAGTTAATGAGTGTACAGTAGTTAATGGGACAATATTGTAGTAATCGTTAGAAGCAGAAATTTGGTAAATTGGATTACTTAAGGGGATGACTCATCAAGAATTTGTTTATGTTCGACTTGAAGATGAGCAAATTGTAGTTAGCTCGAAGGCAAGTGAAAGGAAGAAAGTTTCATAAGCGTACAATTCTAAGAAAGAAACTTTGTTCATGGAATCCACGTTTGGGTTAAGGCACAAATAAAGAGTGGAGAAAATTATTGATAGTGGTTTCAGCTAGATGAGTGTTTTCGTGAAAGTTTGGCAAGACAGAACCATAGATTGGAGCTCAGGCGAGCACTTGTCATGAAAATAACAATAGACCAGAGACGGGCTCACAACGTCTCTTCTGTAGAAAAAGGGTTGCAGGGAAGAGAAAAGGGCATCCGAAATCTACAAAGTCTATTTTGAACTCTGTCAAGGCAGGATGAGCATTCTTTCTAGCAGCTCCTGTGCAGATGTGGGAACAGTATTCCATCCTTGGATGTATTTGGTTCTTATATAAGTAATGAATTGCATCAGCAGTAAGATATCTACTAGAGTGGTAGAATGATCTCACAATTTTTCCAGCAACCTTGTCAACGGATTTGGTGTATGTGTTCCATTTTAGATCAAGATTAAACGTCAAACCTAGAAGCTTGTCAAAACATGGAGCCTCCCCAAGACAAGAACTATTCATTTCAATTGATGCCAGACAGGGATCAGAGCGTTGATGATGTAAAGATAGAAGCTAGATTTTAGATGCATTAAAATTAATCAGCCACCTATTTCCCCATTGTATTACGTGTTCCAGATCAGAGGAGAAAGAATCAGAGAGAACTTTGTCATTTACGGCCTTTGATGTGTTGCCATAGATGGTCGTTTCATCAGCGTAGATGTCAACGAATGATTTAAGTATGTGTTTTGGGAGATCATTGATGTAGATCAGGAAGAGAGTTGGGCCCAAGATGGACCCCTGAGGGACTCCAGCATTAATACTGAGAGCTTCTGATTTCTGTCCATCAACCATTACTCTTATGAACCTACCAGAGAGAAATGATTTAATAATTGAGAAGACATTTCCAGCTATACCATAGCTGGAGATCTTGTGGAGTAAACCTTTATGCCATACCCTATCAAAGGCCTTTGATATGTGAAGAGCAATTGTCCTAGAAAGGAAGCCTCCATCGAGAGATTCACTAATCCTATGGGGTATAGCCGTAAGCACATCTGTTGTAGATCAAGCAGAATGGAAACCATATTGCATGTCATGAAGAAGGTTATTTTTTCCTGATGTGGTTGGCTACTTCCCTATTTAACACAGATTCCAACAAATTACTCATGACGCACAGGAGACTCATTGGTCTGTACTCAGAGGAAGATGACTGATTACTTGAATTCTTAAATATGGGGCATACTGATGAGGTTTTCCAGGGTGTTGGGAATGAATTCTCCTTAATATAATGCTTAAACAGCTTTGTAAGTATGGAAGCAAGTCCTGGTTGAAGCTTTGTCAGCACTATAATTGGAATGCCGTCAGGGCCAGTTGCTTTACTGGAATCAAGGTTCTTGATTAGCTTGGCAACATCACACACAGATCTTTGTATGTCGCAAAGCATATTTTTAAACATAGGAGGAAATATGGGGAGTTGATGGTCTTGATTGCATAGAATTAGCTCCAAAGTTCTTGGCAAAGAGTTTGACTTTCTGATGCTGACGAGGTTACCTTAGGTCCATTGATGATGGTTGGGATAGAGCATACGCTTCTGTTCAGGATCCTGTTTGCTATTTGCCAAAAATGGTGGAAACACAGCTGCTGCTTAGCTACTTTGGACTTAATAGACTGAGTATACAACACTTACATTCTTTATTACTCTTTTACAGTGGTTACTAGCAATTCTGAAAGCAGCTTTAGTCTCAGTACATCTATTACTTTGGAAGCAATGAAAAAGCATATTATTTTTAAATAGAGCAGTAAGGTGGACTCCTTTGACGATACTAGAAAATTACTTACACTTGAGAGTATCTTATATTTCTACAAAGCCAGCATGTGCCCAGGCATAGAGTATTGTTGGCATATTCCACTAATCTCTCTAAGAAAGCCCCCCCCAAAGAGTGTCCAATCTTATAGGTCCTGCACTATCAACCCTAACCCTAACCTTTAATACTTTAATTGACCGTGTTCTGATGAACACATACCAGCTGTGCCTCTACGATGGACATACCCCCAATTTACCCGGCAAGCAGCAAAATCCCACTTTTTTTTTTTTTTAGATGGGGGTCACCACTTATCAAGGCCCGGAAGCCACTCGGGGATAGGGGTTATTGCATGTACAGTAACCAATGGGATAGTATCGTAGTAATCGTTAGTATTGGAGATTTGATAAAGTGTCTTACTTAAGGGGCAGTTCACCAGGAATTCGTTTATGTTGGACTTGAAGACATCCAAGTTGTAGTCAGGTAAGGAAACAGGCAAACGGAAGAGAGTTCCACAGTCGTGCACTTCTAAGAAAGAAGCTTTGCTCATGGAATCTACGTTTTGATTTAGGCACAGATAAAGAGTGGGGAAAATTAATGACAGTGGTTTCAGCTAGACAGGTGTTTATCATGAATCGTTTTCCCACTGTTGACGTCTCTACATACCGGAAAATCTTCTACTAGAATAGTTTTTTTTCCCCTCAAACTGCAAGACTTTTGAATTTCCTATTTCTTGCTTCCCTGGCTTTACTAACTTGCAGAAGTCTAAATGTAATGCAAAGCCCTCTCACTGTTCAATTTCTTAGATTGTCTTCTGTAGACATGATCCCAACTAGTAACATTTTACATCCAAGTACAATCTGATTTTGACCACAGTTAACACCCTTATACAGCCTAACAGCACAAAAAGTTTTATCATCGCACAAGCATGAAGGGCTTAACTTAAAAGATCAACAGAATAAGACTGGACCACGTTCGAAATGAGATGTTTCTGTTTAGAACACAATTGAACCATGATATTTCACGTTTGCATTTTAAACTTTAATTTAAGCCATTATGTAAATATAATTTTATGAAATCAACAGTAGGTTCTCTACAGTGCAATGTAGACTACAATGTATTGTGGATTAAGTTACTGTGGGGAGGCATGGGAAACTTTCTCCCAGTACATTGCGGTGGGTTCCCAACTAGAGCAGGTAATCAATTTCACTGAAAAAAAAAAAAAAAAAAAAAAAAATGGGCGATTTCACGAATTTTGATGACAATAAAAATATGTGAAGTGTGGAGTATTCGTTGATCCTAATTCAGTCCCGGGCAACGTCAGGCTTTCCTGCTAGTTGTAATATAAAACGAAGATACGTACTTTATAAATGGCAAATGTGCTCTTTAGTGAAACTTCTGAATGATTATGAATTGTCATTGTCAGGAAGGGAGAAAGAGATGTTTTGTTAATGAAAAGGACATGTTATGCTGTCTGCAAGTTTATGACATCATGCAGGGCATGAACAGCACCAGTGGAGAGATAAACTAAAGATTAATCTCCCAGGGGTTAAAACTAAATGAATCCTTTGCACCACGGATCCATTGTTAGCGCAGACTTCACCCGTACCCTACACTCCTGCTCCTCGTTTCTGCAAATCTGAAAGCAATAAATTCAGAGACGAACAAGACAATCAGAGAAACTGACACAGAATGTAATAGTGAACATTAAAATGCTTAACAGCGTAGATGACACTGAAGAGAATTGCAGAAGTACATAAGTTGAAGAAATAACTTTTAAATTAAAGTATAAAACGGAAAAGCACCGATAATGCAAGCGGAGAGACTTGGTTGCCTTAGATATATTTGAAGCATTCATGTAAGAAAATGGTTTTTAAAATATTACTACTACTAATAATAATAAAGCTGGGATCTTGGGGAAACTTATTACCACTCAAATTCCATTGAAGTTCAATGGTCATTGCTAGTGAGAAGTCAAGGCAGGTGGCTGTTGCAATAGCACAAATTTATTTACAAAGGTTATTGAGGGGTAGAGAGTGCTGAAAATCTAGGGGGACTTGTTGTCACCCAGATTCCAGAAGAGCACCATGGGTTATTGCGAGTGAGTAATCTCTGATGATGACCTCTGTGAGAACTTCTGATGTGTGTAAATAATAATCAATAGGAACAGCCTGAAAGAACATAGATAAAAAAAATGAAAAGAAATCGGAATCAAGAGGAAGAGTGGGACTATACAACAGACCGTAACGTTGCAAATAGCTAAAACCCTAAGAAAAATTCTTGAATGCAGAAACTAATTCACATGAGCTACAAACGCTAACCGGCTGTACAGAAACTGCAACAGAAGTAAAACAAAATGAAAGAAAAGAACACTGTATAAAACCAAAAGAACTGAAACATTTCATAATAACTACCCCTCCCCAGCAAATTAATGGAGTTGGAAATGACTGGTGTCACACCGAATAGCTGTGAAGGGTTAAGGAGGATAGAGCACTGACCAGCCCTTCACTGGATAAGTGATTGGATCTTAGAGAGGCTTGTTGTAACCAAAATTCCATTGTTGGCCAATAATCACTCTCAGTAAAAAGTTAATGGTAAGCAGATGTTGCGATAATGCAAATTCATTTGCAAAGGTTATCAAAAGAGGTGGAGAATACTGAAAATTTGTGGAGACTTGTCACTCAGACTACAGGAAATACCATTGGTTATTGTCAGTGAGTAATCTCTGAGGACCTGTGCGAGAACTCCTAGTGAGTACAAATAATAATAATAATAATAATAATAATAATAATAAAAGCACCATGACCTCAGAGAAAGAGTAAATCTGGACAGTATAGGAAGATGCATAAAGAACAGGAGACTTTCATGGTATGGCCATGCTGAAAGAACGAATAAGAGTTCTTGGGTTAGTAGATATAGAACAGTTAAGGTAGCAGGTTCGGTTTACAAAAGAAAACGGAGCAAAATATAGAAGGAAGTGAAAAAATTGACTTAAGAGAAACAGGGATAAAGAAAGACCTGTGCAGAGACAAATTACTTTGGCCATCAATTTCTTAAAACCGTCCAACACATGTCAGCATGTAAAGTGGATGTTAATCTGAATATGATGGTGATGATAATTTTTAATACATCCTGGTCTTTTATGAAGTTTTGTAAAATCAAATGAGATTGTGTAGTTTCATGTGATTACGAATACGTCAATAATAGAATCAAATATTGATCTCAATTGATTTTGGGGGGAAAAAGCAAATAAAAGAATTGATTTTTAGATATTTACAAAGAATTTCATTTTTTACCAGTTAGAGCCATTTTCGGCACTGTGTAGAGCAGGCGAACCAGAGTTTTCCAAGATAATTCATGTAAACTAGACACGGCCAAAACGGAAGTAGGGAGTAAGTATTTTTTGGACTGAATCTCTTTAAAATCTACAAATAAATCAAGTAATTATCCAATCAATATTTTCATAAATTTTTAAGTGAAGAATGAACTCTATAACGTTATACATTTCTTTTTTTTTCATAATCGACATTTATATATTTTTCTTTTGCCTACAGCCCCCTCTCCTTTATTTGTGGTTACAAATATGTTTCAAATAATCAGCCAAAACTGAACAAAATATATTGTATTGTGGGGAGAGGAAGGATTGTAGATAAAAATTTTTAAAAAAACGAAAACACTTGTGCACGTATCAGATTTTTATGTTAAAAGTCCGAATTTTGAACGTGATTCATTTTTCATCTTTTGTGTTTTCAAGTGTGAAATTCGTTGAATTTGTTAATTATTATTTCTCAGATTAGAAAAAAATTATATAATTTCATTATCTTTACGAAAAGCTTTACTTTTAAATCTTTGAAAAATAAATTCATTTTATTTTAGTGAGCCCAATACTGCTAATATACCATTAAATATGAAATGCTTAGAAAAATCGATACCAAAAAAGGAAAAAAAAATCGATAAATAATTGCGCATTTCGCTAAAAATACGATAATTTCTTTCGGCAATTTGTCGTTACAGGATATTACCTCAGCTATGTTAGACAATAAATCCTACAAACAGTTGTTCGTATCACAAACAGTTGTTATCTCCTGCTTTTCCAAAATTACGTCAAATTCTAATGAAAGTCTTGTTCACAAATTATGCGATAAAAAATTGGAGGAAAAAACAATTTTATATGGTTCATGGAAAACAGTTTTATATGGTATACGGAACAAGTATATGGTTCACAGGTTGCAAAAGGGAAAATCATTGTAATCATGAAATTAAAGATACATTCAATACGTTGTGATTGCCCTACAGACGATGTATATTATTATAGCTGATGTTTGACAGTATAGCATATGTAGAAAACTAGTAAATGTTAATAAAATGGCAGGGGAATCTATGTGGGACCCCAAAGCAGGTTCTCTTATTCCCTACTCGAGTAGAAGGTGGTGCGCAGAGTATGTATCAACCCTGATCATACATTTTCTGAACACGATAATTTAGTACTGGCGATCAGAATAAAGAGAACATTTTTTTTGTTTTTGTATTTCGTTTTATTTATTTTTGTTTATTTGTTTTTCTTAGTGTTTGGAGAATAATTGATGGTTTATCAAAGATGAATTATTTTGCCAAGTTTTATCCATTCTGAATCTCATCTTTACCAAATTGGTTCTGATATCCTGAAATTTGGAATGGCGACTGATTTGCTGCTTTTAATCTATTCATAAGAAATAGATTACAAATCTGAACGGCATTGCTTGCTCGAGAATGGTAGAACATTTTTCAGAGGAATATTGGAATATGTATGAACTTGTCATGAAAACCTTTCCAAAAATTCGGTATAACTTGGGGAAATTGTGATATAAAATCAATCTAATGCTACAATTTTAAATTTCATTGTTTTTACTTAATCTTTAACTTTCTTACTGTCGCTATTACAGTAAGAGAAATTCTATCTATCTATCTATCCATCCTCGATTCTAGCTATCCTCGAATCTATATCTATTTATCTATCTATCCTTATAGTCTGCTTGACAATAGGGGGGGGGGCGCCTCTGTAGAAACTCTCACCAGCTCTCTCCACTCCCGTCTGTCCTGTGCTATTGTGATGATGCTGCTGAACCACAGGACCGTCCGTTCCCTGATATTATCCTCTTCTGTTCTGCATGCTTTCTTCCTCCTCTAACCGTACCCTACATTATTGCTCTAGCAAGTCCTGTTGATCTCGGAACATACCACTGTAATTTGCGTTGTTTTGCAGTGGATTAAGTGAGATTATTATGCTTATATCTCCTTGTTTACATACAGGTCAACGTCTAACTTGAGAACTATATTCAATGTAGAAGAGTAATGCTCTCCACATTCAAAATACATAAAATATACTCGAAGGAACTGACGAGTATTCATTTCAATAGTATTCAATAAATTAAAAGAGCTTATTATTATTACTTGTAGACATTAGTGTTTCATGTTTATGCATTCTTCAATGTAGGAGAAGATAATTACTGCTAGTCAAAGGATTCAAATCCAATTGCAGGGTCACCTTTGGCTCTGAAGCCTAATATTCAATTGCTAAGATAATTTCAAATCTATATAATGTCTAAGCAGGCTATTTACAGTAAGCATAGTGTTCGACAACAGAGTATACTTATTATGTAAAGATGTGGTTCTCAGATAGGGTGCAAACCAAGAGAAATCACCTTATAGAAAAAGTAGAATTCTTCGGACTATACTTTAAGTTTTACACTTTGTTACTAATGTATTCACGTACAGGGATTCGATATGTTATTGGAACGTTAACTCAGTGTTAGCGAAGTTAAGAAAATATCGTTTGATTTGGATTCTTCAGAATACTGTTCTCATCTTGAGTGTTATTTGCACAACGTTTTCATCAATGTAATCAGTTGAAAAATTTAATTGCTGGAAATTGAAGGTTCAATCCTGAGTGCAGACAACCCATTCCAAAATTTAAAAAAACATATACAATTGCAAATTACTTAGAACCTCTACCCAGTCATGGCTGACGGAACGAGAGCATGCCATTCTCGTGGATTAAATAAATGGTTCCGTTCGAAATTCTGTGCAAATTCCCGAGTTTAACAAAGGTTCCGTAGTTCGACAAGATACACCTGAAGAAGGGTGAGATTACATCGACCGAAACGTTGAGCAAGTAAGACTCAAGATGAAAACAGTAGTTCGACGAATCCAAATATGAATAATCAAATCTCATCTAAAAAATTCAGAACCGTAACGTTATATCTAGTTAACAAGTGTTCTTTATATCTTCAAAATTATTTTACATTTTACTTAAGAGTGAACTTTAGTAAAATTTATTCATGAATGATGAAAATGCTGTTTAATAGTTATATAATCAATATCATTAGATAATTCATAGAATATCCATAATCCGGCTCTCAATAGCGGAATTATCTCAATGAAAATTTTACTTTGAAAATCAGGTAAATCTCAGAGTGTAGCAGGATTGAATGTTGATATGTCAAAAATAATGTTAAAAACTAAATATTCCAGTTAAGATTAGAAGAAATGTGGAAAATTCCATCAGAAGTTAGACGACATTGGCTACGTTTGCTGAATTTGTTTATTTCATAATATTGCGTTGTAATTTGGCTTTCAAGCGCATCTGATGCGTATTTTTATTTTATTCAAATTAAATCAACGCTTCTATAATAGAACTCACACCCTGACGTAAATTTCGCTTAGCCAACGCACCGTTCTGGCACTTCAAAATACAACTGCTGAGAGAAAACGTGTGGATCTTTACTAACTGGCTTTTCTTTCTCCAACATGGCAAGAAAGTAGAAGAAAAAAAGAAAAAAAGATTTACAAAATAATGAGGATAGAGTTTGACTCTGAAATATATTTTAATTATAAATTTCAAACAAGAAAAATATTTATTTTTATAATATTGCATTTTAATTTGCCTTTCAAGCGCACTTGATGTATATTTTATTTTATACAAAATAAAACATTTATCAAATTAAAATAATTTTTCTTAGGTTTTATAAAATAATCAGAATTTCGGAATAAATTACAATAGGCATTTATGTATTTTTTAAATGAAGGCAAGTGGTCATTATATGAAAATGAATGACTTTTTGTTTTAAACAAACATTTTAATATACAGTTTCCCTAAAAAAAAAAAAGAAAATTCTTAAATGAATGAACGTTGTCGTATGAAAATGTATATATTTAAAAATATTGTGACAAAATTAAAATTTCATCTATATATCTATAAAAGTGAGAATGTGTATGTGTTAGGACACTTCCAAACTTATATACTCAACGGAGTTTTGATCGAAGGGTTAAAATTTGGTATATAGTATGTTCAGACATATGGAAAACTTTTTAATCCGTTTTAATACAGAAAAAAGGGCCGCTAAGGGGTCAAATGGAAAACTTGGTACGTGGGAGGCCATCAGATTTTTATCCATTTACAACTGTTTAACAACTGTGGATGCGTGATCGTGAAATATGACAGCTTCTTTATCTTAAGTAGGAGTTGGTTTTGAAACACTCTTTGAAACTCATGTCAAGCTGGTGTTATGGTTATCGTACTTTGTCTCACTGTCTTTTGGTTTTGATCTCAGCTCGAGTAAATTTTTTATTTACAAGAAGTGAACTGTTTGACAGTCATGTCAAACTGGTGTTATGTTATCGTACTGGCCCCACTAAAACAACACTCACACACACGTGTTTCAGTTTCTGTACGTTTTTCTTTTCAATTTTTAAAAGAAATTTAATGCTATGTTTAATACTTACGGTATTTCTGTTTATAATAAATAAAAATTATGCATTGATTAAAATATAATATTTATGCGTATTTTACAACCGAGCAACGTCGGGTATATCTTATAGTATACCTATAGAAGTGAGAATGTGTGTGTGTATATTAGGACACTTCTCAACCTATACACTCAATGGAAGTTTTGATCTACAGACTTGAAATTTGGTATATAGTGTATTCAGACGTGGAGAAAACTTTATAATCGGTTTTCATTCGGGGAAAAATGGGCTGCTCAGGGGTCAAATGGAAACACTGATACGTGAGGGGTCATCGATTTTAACCTGTTTTTCAACTGTTTCACGAATGTGCATGCGTGAATCATTCACATGACGGATTATTTATGTTAAGTAGTTTTTTAAACGCTTTTTGAAGAACGTATCAAGCTGGCCTAATGGTTATCGTATTTGCCTCACTGTCTTTAGGTTTTGATTTTGATCTCAGCTTGAGTATTTTTCTTTCACTTACAAGAATTGAACTGTTTAGAAAAAAACATAATTCTTGCATGCACATGTCTCAGTTTTGGTCTGAATTAAAATATAATATTTATTCGTACTTTACGACTGAATAACACTTGGGCCGCCTGCTAGTAATAAACAAAAACAACCGTTAAAAATTATAACCAGTTTTAAACAGTAATTATAGGAAAGTGCGTGACTCTTTATGATCTTATGATCTTCTTGAATTGTCTCCCCCTGTTTAAAGTGGAGTTCTTCAAAAATGAAAGTGTAAAAAAATTGTCCACAATAACTAAACTGCACAAGTGCCAGACAACTGCTAAGACTCAGAAGTACTTAACTGTTTGAAATAGGTTTTAGTGTTTGTTTTGAACTCAGACAAAAATACTAAGCCAAAGAAACAAAAACCACACAATAAAAAAAAAAGGTGAGATTGAACTATTGTCAAAATAAAGAAACTGTCTTTCAAATTGGTAGTGATGAGTTCTTAAGCAAGCCAGACAATAAATGGTCGACAGGTCATGGATTTTGGTTGCGTACAAGCGAAGAGAGTAATCAAGCTGACCAACCAACTTGACCAATCAATCAGAAGTTCTTTTGAAGGAGACAATGCTCGTAGAATACAGAATAACGCAAAAAGAAACTGGACGAAATAAGTCTATTGCATATTGCAAAGAGTCATTCAGAAGTAGACAGTGATTGAAAGCAGAAATATAAACAGATAGTGACATGGTGGGATATGGAGTCAGGGGCGGCGGGAAGACTGCTCTGTATCCAGCTTCTTTTCTCCCCCCCCACTCTTCTTGTGATGGCTACATCTATCTCTCTGCCTTATGTCTTACGATCAACAAGAAATCACACATCAATACATCTTGATGCCTTCCAGTTTTCAACAGCCGATAATTGGGGTTACAGTGTTGAAAAACTAACAATCTTCCTCCCGGTTTATTGAACACTTTTATTAAATTATAAAACATGTTTACAAAAAGAGAAAATAATTATCTCAGGCATGTGACACCATATTTCCTTGCAAAACTATAAGCAAATCATTGATGCAATGATTTCATGATTTTTTAAGATACTAATAGGGCGCCTGGCATTGCCCGGGCATAAGTTACGCTTACATATATTTTAATTCATGTAGATTTCGTATTTATTATTATATATATAATTCTCTATCGATTATTATATTGAACCTAATACAAAGTAGTGCAATCAAAACTAAAAAAAATATATATATGTGACTTTGGTGCCATCAGCTAGAATCGAAACCAAAACATACAACACGCCACCCTCATTCCTTAGCTTCTGGGCCACGTCCATATGCATACATACACACACACACACACACATATATATATATATTCACCTGTCATCCTTTTTTTACAAGATGGAATCGCCTGATCGTTGAAGACAAGATTCAAGCAAGGGCGCAAGGTCCACAGAGTTTTATAATTATATACATATATAACATATAAAGCGAAAAAAATCGCAAAACCTGTTCATATTAGTGAAAGATATGTCTTTGACAATCATTCTGATAGAGTCTGAACCATTTTGAAGCTACGTGCTAGTGCTTCTGTCGGACTGAGGTATGATGAAACGTAGTCCTAGAAAGTCCAGCCGCCCAAGTTTTAGTTTCTCGCATTTTGAGAAGGTGTTTATTGCTAATCACTGAAGCATCTCTACTGTAGAATGTGTATTTTTTCTTGCATGTTGATCTTCAATTCCTACCTTCTGGCCTGGGTCATCACCTCCTGTGGTGGAAGGAAGGTAGATAAAAGCTCACAGTAATTTTGCTATTATAACATTGAAAAATAAACCTAATCATGCTGACAGCAGTTAGAAATTTTATATCAATCAAGAAACATAATTACACAAAAGTGAATACATAAAAATATACAGTAGAACCCCGGGATACGGTGGTCCTAGGATATGTCTTTTTTTTCAGGTTACGATGTGGAATACAATGTTTTTCCAGTCCCTGGTTACGGTATTTGCCCCACCTTACAGTGTTATTTATAATGTTATTTGATTATATACGTGTGTATTATATACTGTACTGTATTTTGTTACTAATTTTTAATATGTACTGTATAAAATTTTGATTAGGCCCCGCCATACGGTAATTTCACCTTATGATCTCAACCCCAGAACGGATTAATGCTGTATGCTGGGGTTCTACTGTAATAAATACTGGTAAAATATAATAATTTAATAATATCAAACATAAATATTTCCACAATGATTTAAGAACCTCTGCGGGTCTATTCTACTACTTCCGGTTTTTGTTGTTGTTGTAAAGTCATATTTTTTTCTACTTTCTGAAGATGAGACATACCTCGAAAATTTGAAAACTTAAAACCAAAATATCACCCTGATTCGACACATTATGTTGATGAATAAATAAGTTATAATTGTAGATTATTTAAATTTTTCAATATTTTCATTAGTCTTTTTACCTTGTCTGGTACCCAACGGTGTTTTTTTTTTCTAGAAAACTGCATCTTTGTTGTGGCCACACTATTACTTTATATGAAACTAGAAAAGCTAATTCTGATTCGTGTCTTCATTAACTTGCAGAGGGAACCCATATATAGATGGTGAGAAGTTAGTGATAGATCTAAAAATGGCTCCTCCCCAAGAGTTCCGAGCATACACACAATATCTGCAAAAGAAAGGTATGACATCCAAGAAAAGCCATCATAAACTCAGCTTCCTATGCAACGGGGAAGAAAGGAAATGCAAATTCAAGTATATGCACAGAGAAGGTAGGAGTGGCACGAAATAGCAAAGAAGATGAACCTTGGCCAGGTGATACCATCTATTATATGACCTGTTGGATTACCCATTGAGTTTGGATTATATTAGTTGATTCAGAAAAAAGTAAGTTTATAATGCTTGTTAAAAAAAAATAAAACAAAACTTCAAATTAGACCTTGTTTATCGCTTTACTGCAGGTTAATATTTTTTTCAATTTTGAAATTGCTATGAAATGCAGAGTAGTGAAATTTGGTATAACACTGGAAGAGCATAACAAAGTGCCTTATTTCCCTGATTTTAGTGGAATTTGAACAAATATTTTGAAACTTATGCTAATTTTTCTATTTTCTGGTAATTTAAAGTATGTATCACTTTATTGCAGGTCTCCCAAAATGCCGGAAGGAGTCGATTTACAGCTAGTGAAAAAGAACATGTTGTTGCAGGCTTTGCAGAAGGTTTATCTCTCGATCTAGCCAAGGAGCTTGGAAGAGATTGAAGAATATTGTCTTTATTCGTTGAAAACCCAAACATCAAACCAAGGAAGGACAAAAACACAAGAAAGTCAATTTCTGCTGGTGATGCTAGAAAAATTCACCGTCAACTTATCAAGCAACCGGGTAGCAACAGTGCTGCTATATTTGATAAGGCTGGAATACCTTCCTTGTCCAGAAAGACACGCTGTAATAAAACGAAATTGCAAGAAGCATTAAGCCCATAGCAAGATCTGTTTGAAACCAAACTCATAAGGAAAAATGTTTGGCTTGGGCTCAGAAATACATGAAAACAAGCTTTGAAAATGTTCTTTGCACTGATGAGGCCAGAGCAACCCTTGATGGACCTGATAGATGGGCCAAAGTTTGGAGTTATCTTGGATTTCTTACCTCTCACCGATTCTGTCATCAACAGGGATGGGGAGGTGTCATGTTTTGGGCTGGAATAATCTGCGATGAACTAATTGGACCATTTCGCGTGCCTGAAGGTGTCAAACTGACAATTAGTCTTATATTTTATTTTTAAATGAGCATTTGTCACTGCAAATTAGTTTTTTATGCATGACAATGCACCATCCCACTCAGCCAAAGCTACGACATCCTACCTCAAGTCATTAGGTGGAGAAAATTTGATGACATGGCTACCTTGTTCTCCAGATATACACAGAATTGAGCAGCTCTGGTCAATAATAAAGATGAATGTTTATGCAAAGTGTTCAATTTTCGTCGAAGGATGAACTTTTGAGGAAAATTTTAGAAGTTTTCTATAGCATCACATCATTTCAAATCTGCCGATTGATATTATCAGTTGGCAAGAGGCTATTCAATTTTGAAGAATGGGAGTTATGTTGATAAATAAATATTTCCTTAAACAAAATAATGTGAAATTCGTTCTTGTTTTTGGTTAATATTGTTACTGGATATGTTCTTTATTTTATATAAATAGAAATATGAAGTAAGAATATTGTTTTATTACCGAAAATAAACATTTTTAGACACTTTCAATAAAGTGATATGCACATAAAATTACCAGAAAATAGAAAAATTAGCATAAACTCTCAAAATATTTGTTCAAATTCCACAAAAGTCAGAGAAATAAGGCATTTTGTTATGCTCTTCTACTGTACCAAATTTCACTTTTCTGCATTTCATAGCAATTTCAAAATTAAAAGAATATTGACCTGCAATAAAGCGATACGCAGGGTTTAGTCACTTCCTATTTGCTATTTCTTCCTCTTTCTACTGGTTAAAAACTAACTTACTTGTGGCGATATTCTCTTTTGTTTATAATGAACTATTTTAATCTTTTTTTTCTGTCCTTTCTTTCTTAGCTTTAGTAGAGAGAGAGAGATGGAGAGAGAGAGGGGAGAAGGAATCAGAGTGAGAAGCAGAAAAAGAGAAAGATAAGAAAAAAGCGAAAGAGAAAGCTGAGAGTAAGATAGATACTGTATAAAATAAGCACAAAGCCAAACAGTATACAGTGAGAGAGGGTGAGAGTAATAGACAGAAACTTAGTAAGAGAGGGATGATTTGAGGATTGCAAATAACAACTATTTTAAACCAAGAAATATTTTGATATGCGTTTTAGTATTATGTTTTGAAACAGTTTTAGATAAAGACTGGTAATTTATGTTATTTGGAATATTCGGACTGTAGATCGCAGCTTGGATGTTATTCTCATATTGCTTCGGCAATTGATTAAATAAAAACTTCAATTCGAAGTTCTGTACAGATACCAGAGTTTGAAAGAAAATGTGCACGAAAAAGATTGGAGGTTACATTGGCCGAAACGTTGTGAGAATAACACCAAAAATGAGAACAGTATATTAATAACAAAATATATAGAACAAAAGCTTAAAAAAAACAAACTCGGCTTTTATAGAGATCCCTAGATAGTGTAAAACTTTCTACTTTAACAGTGTCTTTTTACGAAAAACTTGTCTTTGGAATTCCCTCCCTGTCTCAAGTTTGTCTGCACCAACATGCAGAAATTTAAATGTAATGTAAACAAACATCTTGCTGCTCAACTTCCCACTTAGAATACCCCCTTATAATTCTGTTTCATAATCACTTACATCTCAGTGGCAACATTCCTTGTTTATCCCATACCATCATGCTGAAGTTGAACTCAACCTAGGTGGGTTCAATTGGATTTCTTCGAAGGAGAAAGTTTCATGGGAATATCAAATTCACAATAATCCTCAGTCGCTTGTATATCTCTGTCCGATGAGATGACGATGTTGGGTTTTTGCAGTTCTGGTAGGGAGGTGTCGACATCCTTCTACATACAGCCCCTGGTATTTCCGATAGAGTTTGAACAATTTTGAAGCTATGTGCTAATGCCTTTATCGGACTAAGGTATAATGCAGTGTAGTCCTTGAAGGTCCAGCCTTCCAAGTTTTACTTTCTCACATTGGTCACCCACCTAATACTGATCAGGCTAAACGTTGCTGAACTTGTTGATCTAATTAGAAACGATATATCAATGTGATTATGGCATACATTCATTGTTTGGGTGAGCAGAAATAAAAAGAATAACATTACAGAGATAACCATGCATGAACATATGTATAAGTAGAGCCTGATATATTAGATGAAGAATAGATGTGTTGCAGAGTTCCACTAAAAACAGACATCATTACTCTTTTATATTATTGGAGACAATGTTTTTCGAAACTCAGACCAAAACACATTCTTGATTTGCGTCGGTCGTCGTACTCACATCATTTTTCTCTCTATAGAGAAAAATGAGAAAGAGAGAGAAAAAAAGAATTCAAATTTCAATTATTTGAAATTTTGGAAGAATTTCTTGCCATTAGCACACAGATGGCAGACAATAACATAGAGTTATTTTCTGCCTGTCTACAAGCCAGACATTCTGCAAAGCAGGGTCATATTTTTTCCTGTCTAAGAATTGGTGAGAGAAAAAAAAAAGAACGTATGAATGTCATATATTCTGTATGTTATAAAAAAAAAACACGTTTCTATACATAAATACATGAGTACATATCTAAATTTGACATGAGTACAAGGTTTATATATATATATATATATAATATGGACATGTCTGTAAATGTGAATTTATATCGTCACACATATGCATCAACAACTTATATACTACAAATTTAGTCCATTTAAGATTTTAAGAAAACAAACAGCTAAAGTTGAAATAAAATAAGAGAACATATGTACACACATCACATATATACATATATATATATATATATATACTAGTCTTTTTGCCCGTTAAAAATGGGCAAAAGTTATAGGCCGTTGACTTAAAACAAGTGTTTTATGCAGAATTGATTGTTGAATATGGTCAAATTTGTGTTCATCTATTATATAAATGTCACCTGTTTAAATGTATGTATGTACGATAATACTTAGTTCGCTGCATCTCATCATAACAAAGGTCTATATTAAATTCCAACCAGATCAGTTTAGTAGTTTTGGAGAAAAAGTGGAAAGGGCAAACAGACAGACCGACAGGTAAAGAAAAATATAACAGATATGTGTGTGTATATTAACCGATACACAATTCATACAAATGTATATTTCTTTCTTATTATATTTTATATATGACTATGTCATGCGTATAGACTTATATTACTAAGTTATATATTACCTATCATTATTTCATATATTCACATAACATGTTAGAAGGAAATATATTTTATGAATCGATTTTCATTATTTACTTTTAATAGTGCCCAATACATAAGTAGAGATAGGCTAGATTTAGCCTCACGATTCCCTATGGCAATGACAAGCCTTTGTGTAACTTAATTAAGATATATATATATGTATATATATTGGGTATTGCAGAAAAATCCGATATGAGAGCCACTGTTGAGCTCTACCAGGTGGTGCCGAGAAGCGCGGTAAAACCCAGGATAGACGAGATCATTGCTGGATGTTCCTACATCTTCCAGCAAGATTCCGCCCCTGCACATAAGGCCAAGATAACCGAGATATGGCTGCTCAATAATCTTTCTGATCGTCAAACTCGTAACCACTCTCCTTCCCAAACTGCAACTCCCTTGGTTATTCTGGGGCACAATAGAGGGTAAAATCAGCATGGTTGACTATGAAGGCTGCCAATGTGTAGGCCCTCACCTTTATAAACGAGGATGTGGTCGCCAAAGCGTCAGACACATTTTTCATCCACCTTGAGATGTTCGTCTTTACTGGCGGCGGTTACATTAAAAAAGTCTCCATATACATATTTTTTTTTTCTTTCATTGTCTATTTTGTTTTCTTTTTATCAAGTGTAAAACGTTGCTGCAACACTTTGCATACATGCATATCTATAATATAAAGCTGAGTGTGTGTGTGGTCACGAATAGGCTCCTATATGGTTGACTATTATAGAAAACTGATCAGATATAATGATAGATGTATCGAGACACAGGAATGGGTATGCTTGATCTGGTAGAACGGTGGTTCATTAAAATTGTGGGGTCTGCGTTCGCGCCTAGTCCACAAAGTATGGAAATAAAAAATTTAAAAATATTAAAAAAACGGTTACAAGTGTTTTTGATATAGATGTACATAAGAATATTTTGATAAGTATGTTTTAACTTAAATAGGGATGGTATAATAAAATTGTGGGGTCTGCGTTCGCGCCTGGCCTCCATAGAATGGAAATAGGCACAAACTTTAATAAAGACTTTTCATATTTTCCTTATAGTATGTCTTACGCGTGTTTCGTTCAATAGCAGAATACTGCTAAACAACGCCTCTGAGACGAGCAGATGTTCCTTAAAAAAACTGATAGTTTATTATATGGAATGAAAAAGGAAATTGTAGAAAAATAAATGAGATAATGAAATGAAGATGTAAAGGCGGTAACAAACCTAAATTAAATAAAAATTACTTACTGTAGTGTTTATAGGCACACGCCCCCCCCCCAAGACATAATTGAATTAAAAACACACGTAGGAGAGAGAGAGAGAGAGAGAGAGACTGAAAATGGTGTACTGTAATGTACGTATGTGCCCACTGTAATCCTCATGCTGAGTACAAGGTATGTCTGTCTGGACTACTGTAACGTTTACATACGTGTTAACATGTAGCCATTTGGGGTCCAACACGTTGTTAACTCAGTTGCAAAGAAGACAAAGAGTAAAAAAGAACTTCAACTCACAGTTTCATGTTTTAAGAAAAAAAAAACAACTTTATTTCACATTCTCTTGCTACGCGTGACTTCTCGCTACTGCTATGATGTCACCTACATCTTTAACGTGATCGTTTTCTCTAATGTCCTCGTCAGTCCATGCACGTTATTTCTTATAGTCTTTTCCTTTTTCCTTACCGTTACATCACTTCATACATGGCTCGGCATTTGAATACACCCACCATACGCGTGCCCACGCTCGATTATACGTCTATGTCACTTTCATTATTAAACTAAAAGGCAGGGATAGACCAATATATACTTTTTGCAACTATCTGTTGAATAGTAGGGCAGACATGACACTCAATCTTCAGTCTGAAATAACTGCAGTCTTTCCCTGTTTATTTCAGTATTGTTCCCAGTAGTCCGAGACTTTTTCTTGCCACGGGAGTCAGGAAATCCCAGTTCTGAAGAGATGCGGTTCAGGATTGCACAAACCTTGCTTTATTCTAGACTCTCCCCCTATCCCGCACAGGCATCCTTGCAAGAGGTATCCATTGTCTCTTGAAACTGAAATGAAGCCGCCATACATACAATATATATGTAAAGAAAATACATACGAAAATAATGATATTTATACTTCTATATAATGACAAGCCTCCATATATAGACATACCATACATACTATAGAAAATACATGCGTAAACAAAGATACCTATACTTCTATATAATTACATTGATATCTATACGTGCAGAAAAACTGGAGCAGAAAGATAGGTAACCATCTTAATCATTTAACAAGAAAAGATATTTTAGAAAATTTTCAAAAAAAAAAAAAAAAAAAAAAAATCCAAAAATGAAAAATAATGTACGTACTTAAATAACTGCAGTTTTATATGAAATGAAGATTCAATTTAACAATTTCACGAATAGCAGCCTGTAATTTCTTTTTATACATTTCTTCTTTTTGTGGAAACCGCCATAATAAAGGACTGTCCTAAACAGATATTTGAGCAGATATAATTGAGTTTATGTCTGCGAAAGATTGATTTAACGACTAAATATATTTCAACACATTTTGACCAAGATATACAATTATTTGCTTATTGAATACAAATAAAATGGAAATTTCACAAATGTTGGTAAGTAAAGTAAAGCCCTGTCTCTCAACCATAAGAGTCGTATAGCCTGTGCTCGTCTCTAAGTTAGGACGGCCTGCACCACCTCCATAGCAGAATAGCTTAAAAGTACAATCACAACGATGTCTATAGACCTCCCCCCCACTTTTTTTATTGGCCTTGTGTCTAATTTTGTTTTGTTAACTTTAGTTTATGAAATAAATTATTCAAAGTGTAGTATCTGTCTTGGTGCCACATAGTTTTTATGTCCTCAGTTAGTGTAGGAGAAGTAGTTCTTGATTTGGGTAATTTTTTTAATTTTTGTTTCAATCTAGAATGCCCCGTTTTGGGGAGCTGGATTTTCTTTATTTTAAAAACTGATATTTTATTTAACTTTTCCCTCGTGGGGAGACAAATACATAGGAAAAATGCTGAACTTTTATGTTACTTGTGGATGGTGGTTGACAACGGCTTGATGTAAAAATTACAAGTTGAATCAAGATGATAAAACTAATTTATTTATTATTAAAAAAGACAAATAATCAACCACCTATATCAATATCTAGGATATTGTTTATTATGGCGCTTTTTGAAACTTCATAATGATCTACAAAAAATATTAGGTTGGTTAACAAATTATCACTTTCTACTAAGTGTGGGTGGGGCTAGTCCCATAATATGAATTTCAATTACCAGCACCGCTTTTCGTAAACGGTGCTCTCTGACCTTTCTCAGCTATTTGTTGGAAACTGTAACGTTTGAGTTTCAAACTAAACCCATCATTTAATTTGAATAAAATAAAATACGCATCAAGTACGCTTGAAAGCCAAATCACAACGTAATATTAGGAAAATAAACAAATATTTGACTTGTTTGAAATTTATAACAAATATATTTAGGAGAAAGACTCCATCTTCAGTGTTGTTTTGTTTGTTTTGTTTTGTTTTTTCGTTTTCTTCTTCCTTGCCATGTTGTAAATTTGGAGGAGACTTCTTTCCCCAAATTTACAACATGGCAAGGAAGAAGAAAACGAAAAAAAAAGAAACAAAGCAACACACTGAAAACGGAGTCTTTCTCCTAAATATATTTGTAATAAATTTCAAGCAAGTAAAATATTTGTTTATTTTCCTAATATTACGTTGTGATTTGGCTTTCAAGCGCACTTGATGCGTATTTTATTTTATTCAAATTAAAACAACGTTTCTATTGAACTCTCATTCTTGACCTTTCTTTAATTGTTATTGTCTCTCGTTAATTCGCAAGTTCTAACCATATGACGAAACACAGGATTGAACACTTGAGCAAATGATTTATAATTCTGTCCCTTTTATAAAAGGTTTCTTTTTTTTAATATATAGTAATGAGTAGGGTTGTGACAACAGCATATTCTTTTCATTGTTTTAACTCTCGAGTATAGATCAGACACAGTTAATCCACTGAGAACCACACTACTCTAGATATAACATATCAGAGGATACGTACTCGACAGTTAAAACAATGAATAGAATCTGCTGTAGTCCTAACTCTAGTAATGAATTACCGCTTACCAAGTCTATATTAATATCTATGGTTCAGTATGAAGCTTAGAACAAGTCTAGAAATTTCTACAAAAAAATCTTAGTTTCTTTTTTTATTTTTTACAAAAGCCGGATTTTCTCTTAGTCAAGCCGAGAGACAAATTTTTCGTACGTCTGCCTCGTAGGAAATTCTTTTTGATTCTCTTGTGATTAAATTTATATTACCTTTTTTTAAGTGACATGCAAAGGCCGTTGCACGCTTTGGTCTCTATTCTCCTCTTCTTCCGAGTAACTTGGCTTTTATCTTTCAGTAGAGAAAATGTCAGTTTGTTTATTTTATCCTTTATCTCTTGATATCGTGAGAGTCATGTCAACACAGCAAGAACCATTAGTCTCTCACTCACTGTCCATTTCGTATCTTGCTATGCCTGTCACAACAACAATTCCCTCGTTAGTTCATAATTACATATATACAGAGTGGAACGATAAACTTTTTGCTCTAGAAGAGACGAAATGATTCCATTTCTGTTTGATGAAAATCATTTATTTATTTTTTTTGTTGCAGATCATCTGATAGTTGTCCAGTTGTGTACAAATCCCAAGAGCGATAAGAGCCTTCTGTCATGTCTGAAAATGACACAATTTTCAACGAGCGTGACTGGAGAAGCGCCGCTGTACAACTGATGCTCTCTATCGATCCAAATTATGACAACAGGCCATTGCCAGCACCTTAAAAATGCAAATCCGGACAATGCAACACTTGAGGACACAGCTCAACAAAGTTTCCTGCTACGGTTATGGTCTTTGGTGTGGTTTGAAGTGAGAGCCGCATCAAGCCACTTCACATCTTCAAAGTCGGCTTGAATGTCAACACTAAAGTGTACCGGAATGTGCTGAAGAGTGTGGTGATATCCTGGTGCTCTCAGGTGGCTGCTAACAGACTCTGGGTGTGGCAGCAGGACTCTGCACCAGCCCACAAGTCCAAAGAGACCCAGGCTTGGCACCAGGAGTGCTATTACTTTGTACCCTTTTCTTACTACTCCCTCCTGAACCCACTGGACAACTTCGTTTGGTCATACATTGAGAACATCACCAACATGATCTCCCATAGCACCAAAGCCAGCCTAATCGCAGCCATCTCTCGGCGCTTGCAGGACAGGCATGCTCCCAGTTAAGGGCTCATATCAAGGCGATGGTTGGGGCTGAACGTGACTATATTGAATAATCAAGTTACCTTGAAGTAAGTTAGTTACATAATAAGTTACTCGAATTGATTTTTACAAAAAAATGTTTTAAAATAAAGCTGTAGTGTCGCTTTCTTTAGAGCGACAAATTTATCGTTGCACCCTGTAAATACAAAACTACCAAATATTTTAAAATATTTTACTTGTATGTTATTTCTTCAAACTAATCTTCTTGAGAAAGTCTTAAAATAAAGATGCAATGAAATAATAGATACTGTCTCACAATACATTATTAACGGATTTGATCTGTATTGTGTTTCTCCTTTTCATGCCAGATTACACTTATTAAATCTAATATACGAAGTAAAGTCAACCTCTTTTTCATTTCCTTGTCATCGATAGCTTTCTTCCTACAAAATCGATATTTGCTTCAGGTTTGTCAAGTTGTTTTACAGATCGTTGAAGCATGTTATAAAAAAGAATAAAATGTTAATTGATGACATTTTATTCCAGAAAATACGTTGTTTGGGTTTTAATTATTTCAAACCGTCTGCCATCGTAAAAAGGAGCATAATTCCGGATTCAAATACTTTCTTTTGATTAAAACAACGACAACAAAAATATATCTGTGGAAAAAATATTTAAAAAAAAAACAAACAAAAAACTTACATTCAAAAAACGAAAAGCAAAACAAAATTCAAAAGATTGTATTACCGGGCAACGGCAGGTCGGTACAGCTAGTCTAATATAATTATCTCTCTGTGGATATTTGTCTTACACATATGCAATGGCTTAACAAGTCTTGCAGACCATTGTATAAGTCAATTAGATTTTACTAATCACAAAAATAATACTAAATTAAAATAAACTTGTGATGTAAGTAAGTAATGTCGCCAAATAAGTAAAGCATATTTATTCATGATATTTTTTATTTATAGAAATTTGTCATTATTTTTAGAAACAAGATTAAATACTTGTTGAGCGTTAATCGATCTCCATTGTGAATGTTACTTGATATCGTTAAAATCTCTTCCATTAATTATAATCATTCTGAGAGCATAATAACAAAAAAGAAAAAAATATATTTCTTCTTTTTCTTGATAGCATTTCTATGTATGAATCAATGCTTTTGTAAATCTCTAAATTAAAGTACATTTTTTTTTGTTAATGGAAATCGTCCAGACAAGGCGTGAAGCAACTTGATGTAAGAAACTAGCAAGAACGAAAGATGATTAACCATTAAGCATTGTCTGAGCTCTTAACTATGTCTGCCATAAATAATTAGAAACATTGTACAAGACAACCGAAAAACTTAAATATAAAGAAAATAAAAAGATGAATGATGGCTGACTTTACATTCACTCTGGTAGTTGCCCAAAACAGCAAAAGGTTGGAACGGATTTTTTTTATGGAAATCGCCCCAGACAATGCGCGAAGCTACTTAATGTAAGAGACTAACTATGGATGATTATTATAAAGACATGAGATGTCTATTGACCTTAGTCTTCAAAAGATCAAGATTAACAGTAGATGAAAAAAAAAAAAAAAAAAAAAACAGTTGCAAAAGAGTTCCACAAACAATGGACCCAGTGTAGTTATTTGTGCTCCTACTGGTGTCAGTGCTTACATTTTGAAAGGATCTACATGCCATAGAGTCTTTCAACTAAATGTGCAGCATGGTTCTACACCTAAATATGAACCATTATCAAAGGATAAAATAAAAAGTTTGAGAACCATGCTTGGATATGTGAGATTATTCATTATTGATGAAATAAGCATGGTTAGTCACTTGCAATTAGCATTTATTCACCAACGTTTGCAAGATGTTTTTGGTGATATTAGGAAACAAGTGTATCCATTTGCAAACATGTCAATTGTTGCATTTGGTGATTTATTCCAGCTTCCACCTGTTAATGAAAAACCTTTATTTTCCAAAATATCTATTCAAGATGCTAGAAAATCAAATTTGGGAATTGCTGGTATAAATTTGTGGTCATATTTCGATTATGATGAATTGACCATAAATATGCGACAAAAAGATGACAATGAAAACTTTGTTAATATTCTTAACAGAATTAGACTTGGGTCACCAACTGATTAGGATATTGAGATCTTGAAAAGGCATCGAATCAATCCTAAACAAAAAGCAAATATTGATCAAGTTACTGATCTTTTGCAAAATTTGCAAAAGAAAATGCATATTATTTGCATTGTACCCACAAATGAATCTGCTGAGGAAGTGAATTATAAAATGTTGAAAAAAAATAATATTCATATCATTGAAATTTCAGCAACTGATTCCAACTTAAGACAAAAAACCGTAACAAAAAAAAAATCAAAACAGACACCAAAAACTTCTAAACTTAAAAAGATTTCTGACACAGCTGGACTTGAAACTGTGCTTAAAATTGGAATTGGTGCTAGATGCATGTTGCGTCGGAATATTGATATCGAAAAAGGACTTTGCAATGGTACAATGGGTACAGTCACTGAAATACAAATGAAAGATGGCAAAGTTGTTGCTGTGACTGTAAAATTTGATCATATGGATCATGCAGTCAATGTTGAATTTGTGCAAGCTGACTATGAACTTTCTCGTGGCCTCTTTGTGACTAGATCTCAAATACCTTTGTCACTCAGCTATGCTTTAACTGTCCACAAAACCCAAGGTATTTCAGTCGATGGTATCATTGTTGACTTGGGATCTGATGTCTTTTCAGATGGAATGGCCTATGTAGCTTTGTCACGTGCTAGAAAGCTGTGCAATGTCTATTTGATCGACCTTGACCCTCATAAATTGACCATGTGTAACAAAAGTGCATGGACTGAATATAATAGATTGAGGGCCAAAAGAGACAGGGTTGATTTGCCACCGCTTCCTCCTTGTTCTGTTAAGCCTCAAAGTTTGTCATTGTACAAACAGACTTATAAACGAAAAAAAACAATCGTTATAGATCATGATTTGAAGCAAAAACATAATAGTCCAAATAGAAAATGGCTGAAAATAGACAATTCAATTTCTCAAAATAATTTGGACCTCAAATTGATCAATGAAAGAAATGCTTGTTTTGCTAACAGTATTGTTCAGACAATTTACCACCTTCCTTTGTTGTCTAACATCATTAAAAGCATTCCAAACATTGATTTGCCAATTCAGCAATTAAAAAGATTGCTTGTCCCTGGCACTCACAGTGTTGCTGATCTTAGAGAATCAATCGGAGGCGTTTTTAATAGTGGCCAACAAGAATGTGCTATTGCATTTTGGGAATCTTTGATAAACAAGTGCCCTTACAGTGCCAAACAATTATTCACTTTTGAAGAAAGTAAAGTGATGAAATGTCTTAGAATACACAAACAAAACTGCCAAAGACTACAAGATAGTGAATGTAATTGCACCTTTAAAGTTGGCTGTGGGTTCCAAACCTTGCAGATTGCTGGAATACCACAGAGATTAGTTATTCAACTTCATCCTACTGATGGTCGACAGCAATTTAAAAGTTTGCTCAAACTGATGCTTCAGTGCTCAAACATTGTATCAAATGTCAGCAAAATACTGAGCACTTGGAAAATGTCACTAGAACGTTTCCTACTGCAATGAAATATTTGTGTGTTCAAATAAATAGATTTATGTTTGAAAATTATAATCCTCGGCGAATTAATGCTGAAATTATGAATTTCAGTACAAAAAAACAAAATATTTTTGGAACAAATTTCAAAGTAAAAACAGCTATTCTGCACACTTTGAATAGAGTCGATTTTGGGCATTATACTTGCATTGTTAGAAATAATAATAAGTGGAATATTGTCAGTGACACTAACTTTTCTAGTAATGTCAATTTTCCTTCCAAAATGTCCAATATTGTTGGCATTTTTTTTGAAAAAATATAAAGGAAGCAAACATTTGATAAAAACAAGGTCATACATTCAATAGAAATAAATAGTGGTGGTTTTCGCTTTTAAAATTCAACCATCACCTAGGCATGGCATGGGGCTGTAACTGTAACTCTGCAGGCGAACAATAGCACTGTTATGAATCATAACTAAACTGGAGACAAGATTTCTGCTTCAAGAGATAAATGTACTATAAAATTTTAACAGGAAAATTATTTTACTGAAAACTATTGATCAATATTACACTCTAAAAAGGAAGATACTAGAGTTAAAAAAACAACAATTTTATTTACACTCAAGCAATTCAAAATTTATCTCAAAACTGACTCTTCAATTCGCAAATATTGTCAACAAAATACTGAGCATTTTGAAAAAGCCACTAGAATGTTTTCTACTGCAATGGAATATGTGTGTGTTCAAACAAATAGATTTTTATTTTAAAATTACGATCCTCAATGAATTAATTCCGAAATTATATATTTCAATAAATTTTTTTTGCAGAAATTTCATTGTAAAACCAGATATTCTTCACTTTTATGAAAGCCGATTTGGGCATTTTACTTGCATTATTTAGAATAATAACAAGTGAAATATTATCAGTGACACCAATATTTCATATAATTTTAATTTTCATTCCAAAATGTCGTCCATCAATATTGGCATTTCTTTGGAAAAATATAAAAGAAACAAATAATTGAGAAAAATCAGACCATATATCCAATCGAAATAGCAAAAACTTGAGTGCTAACCTCCCAATCAGCGTGGTATGGGGCTATAACTGTATCCCTGCAGGCGAACGATAGCACTTTTATGAATCACTTAAATTCAGAATTTTAAAAAAATTTCTGTAAATTTTTTTTTATGTAATACTTTTCCTGTGATCATTAGCATGTTCTATTAATTAATAAATATAATTCTATTATTTTTATTGTTGCTTATGTTGTTGATGAATAGAATTTTAAAAAGTTAGGTATTTTCTTGAAAAAGGATTTCGGCCTCAACAGAAAGATGTTCAACAAAATGTTTAACCATAAAATTTACCAAAAACTATTAATATTAAACTATAAAAAGAAAGATACTAGAATTTAAGCAAAAAATATTTTATTTCAACTCAATCAGATGTGCCTTATGCACTAATAAAAATGCAATTGGCATTTTGTTGAACTTTTTAAGATTTTAAATATTTATAAATTTTCTCATTATAAAAAACGATTATTATATTGATTATAATTTTTTGACAGAAGAAATAAAATGAATTGCATAAAAAACATTAGAAGACAAATTTTTAAATCATAAGAAAAATCTAAAGTCACTAAATTATCAATAAAGTTTATCATAATAATACATTTATTAGATTAATTTTAATTTGGAAAGATAGAAGTACAGTTAAAACATCCAGAATCAGCGAATTCATTACATTTTATCATAATAAAAACGATTGTTTTATTTCAATGCTATTGATAAGAAAACATTTGTTTTACTTGATTAAAATTAATTAAACATAGATTATATCTGTAGTATATAAATATTTTTTTTATAAATGAAACAATTTATTAATTTTTGCTGATTTACGATTTTTTCATTGCCGGTTTTTATTTTGCAAATTAAAAATAATCCAATAATCTTTTTTGATAATGAAAAAATGTGCTGACAATTAAGTGATTTTAAATATTTGAATATTTTTTTAAATGAACAATAAATTAAAATCAATTTACTAAATAATCATTTTTTTCAAGATTTATTTACACAATTTACTAATATTTATTGATATAATTGGATAATTTTGCATTGTTCTTCTAATGTTTTATATTCATTTTATTTCTTCTGTCAAAAAATTATAATCAATATAATAATCGTTTTTTATAATGAGAAAATTTATAAATATTTAAAATCTTAAAAAGTTCAACAAAATGCCAATTGCATTTTTATTAGTGCATAAGGCACATCTGATTGAGTTGAAATAAAATATTTTTTGCTTAAATTCTAGTATCTTTCTTTTTATAGTTTAATATTAATAGTTTTTGGTAAATTTTATGGTTAAACATTTTGTTGAACATCTTTCTGTTGAGGCCGAAATCCTTTTTCAAGAAAATATAATTATCTCTCTGTGGATATTTGTCTTACACATATGCAATGGCTTAACAAGTCTTGCAGACCATTGTATAAGTCAATTAGATTTTACTAATCACAAAAATAATACTAAATTAAAATAAACTTGTGATGTAAGTAAGTAATGTCGCCAAATAAGTAAAGCATATTTATTCATGATATTTTTTATTTATAGAAATTTGTCATTATTTTTAGAAACAAGATTAAATACTTGTTGAGCGTTAATCGATCTCCATTGTGAATGTTACTTGATATCGTTAAAATCTCTTCCATTAATTATAATCATTCTGAGAGCATAATAACAAAAAAGAAAAAAAAATATTTCTTCTTTTTCTTGATAGCATTTCTATGTATGAATCAATGCTTTTGTAAATCTCTAAATTAAAGTACATTTTTTTTTGTTAATGGAAATCGTCCAGACAAGGCGTGAAGCAACTTGATGTAAGAAACTAGCAAGAACGAAAGATGATTAACCATTAAGCATTGTCTGAGCTCTTAACTATGTCTGCCATAAATAATTAGAAACATTGTACAAGACAACCGAAAAACTTAAATATAAAGAAAATAAAAAGATGAATGATGGCTGACTTTACATTCACTCTGGTAGTTGCCCAAAACAGCAAAAGGTTGGAACGGATTTTTTTTATGGAAATCGCCCCAGACAATGCGCGAAGCTACTTAATGTAAGAGACTAACTATGGATGATTATTATAAAGACATGAGATGTCTATTGACCTTAGTCTTCAAAAGATCAAGATTAACAGTAGATGAAAAAAAAAAAAAAAAAAAAAACAGTTGCAAAAGAGTTCCACAAACTGGCAGTTCTTGGAAAGAAGCTAATGGAATTAAGAAGTTATATTATAATGAGGTATTAAAACAGTGAACTGATGGAGACGATTAGATCAATGAGTTTAACGAACTGGAGCCAAGCAAACAGGGAATCAATCAGATAATCCTGAAGAAGACACTCATATTACGTATACATTGTTACCCCCTTATCAAAACTCCTCAAATGAGATTCACTAGCCTAAATATAGCAACAGGATTCAATACATGCATGTAAATGGATGCAGCTAATTGGTTTATTAGGCTGACAACAGTTTCATAAGGGCTCTAAATGTTTAATAGGGGAGGGATATGTTATGCTAACACAAACCATTACATCTGATCTGATAAAATCTAATCTTTACTTGAGCTTTAAATCAAAACCATATGGTGCTAATCTGAATTCAGAAAACCAAAAATGTTATTTTCCATAAAATTCTTCAGCCCATAAAGATTTGAAAAATCGCGTGTACTGTGAACATTCATTCTGGATTATGAAAAAAGCACTTGAAATTGATTATTATAACAAAAGTGAATGCAGGATAAATAGATTATGCAAATAAAATCATTAAATTAAATTTGGAATTTAATAAGGTTATTGAAATCGGTTATAAGGAGGTGAAGAAAATAACGCAACGAATAGAAAGTGACAATGGATCATGACACTTTGTAGAAAGAGATAAGACGAGACGTTCTCTTGGATTATGTTTGTGAAGTGAAACAGACGTATTTCGGAGATCTTCTTTCAAAGGTTTTTTTATCCATCTCTTAGGAGAAGCCTAATATCGTGTAATGATAAATTGCTACTTGAAGGTCAAAACACTAACCAACAATAAGTGTGATAGGAATAGATTCTGGACACGAAAACAGCAGTTTCCCCCACTTTGTCAGAAACTTTAAAATTTATGAAACTGACATGAGATAACATAATTCTTTTTATAATAGGTTTCATCTCAAGATTTTAGAATCTGCTTACTCATCTTTATGTAGACAAACACGACTTCCTTTTTTCTTTCAGTTTATTTAAAAATAAAACTTTTAACATTCCATCATTATTTACATTAATTTTGTTTTTAATGTAAATCTATCCAGACAAAGCATGAAACCACTTAATGTAAAGAGCTAAAAAATACTATTTCAAGCTCAATGACCAGTCAACAAGAAGTGTGAGATGTGTAAATTCTGGCTCAGAAAATAGCAGTTCTTTCTCCCTTGTCAGAAACATCACTCATCGAATGCGAGGACAAAAGAACAAAATAAAGGAAGCGAGAATTACAATGACCTTTTCTCTTCCCTGCAACCTCTCTATCACAGGAGAGACGTTGCGAGCCTGTCTTTGTTTTATCGTTACTTCCATGGCAAGTGCTCGTCCGAGCTCCAATCCCTGGTCCCCCCCTCGCCGATCTTTCATGAAAAACACCCGTCTAGCTGAAACCACTGTCAAAAATTTTCCCTACTCTTTACCTGTACCAAAACCAAAACGTAGATTCCATGAACAAAGCTTCTTTCTTAGAAGTGCACGCCTGTGGAACTGTTTCGTCTGCCTGTTTCCTACCTGACTACAACTTGGATGTCTTCAAGTCCAACATAAACAAATTCCAGATGAACCGCCCCCTTAAGTAGACACTTTATCAAATCTCAACATTAACGTACTGTACACGAAATAACCCTTATCCCCGAGTGGCTTCCGGGCCTTGATAAGTGGTGACCACCTTGAAAAAAAAAAAAAAGAAAAAAAAAAAACCTAATAAAAGTTAACCCAAGGTCAATTTTCTACTCTCCTTCTTTACTTGCTTTCCCATGAGGGTAGAGTTAAACACAAGGTTGATTTTTAATGATCAGAAAGTTCATCTCTCGACAAAGGAGAACTTTAAATTGGATCCAAAATAAAAATTGCCTCAGTCTAGACAGATTTCTCCTTCACTGACCGATGACAAAATAGATGTAGTGTGACATTGGAACAGAGCGTGAACGTGCTTATGCTAATTCCAAGCCGTGTGTGAAATGACATCACGGTAAGGAAAAAGAAAAACTATAAAAAAAAAAAGAAAGGCACGTTAGAGACGATGATGATGTCACGGTCGTAAAGAGAAGTCACACGTGGTGGGAGAATGAGGAAATAAATTTCATTGTTACAAAAAAAAAAAAAGTTGAGTTATTACTTGTCTTCTGTTTCTTGCGACATACTCTGCTACAACGCGTGGAACGTTACAGTATCAGAACAGATACTATACTTTGTTCTTTTATTTACCTCTTTGCCAGGGTGGGATTGATACTCTTCTCTCGCTCATATCAAATATTCATCGCAAAGCATTACATGAAAATGTAGATGTAGTGCATCAATGTTATTGACGTAAAATGACTAAGAGTTTCTTAGGTTTCGTTCAATATTACTTACAGCTGAACAAAGGTAATCAACATTGGTTTGTAATTAGAAGAAAAGAAAAGCATCGGCCATTGCTGAATGAAGATCGATTTCACCGTTTTCTTTTCTGCCTTCAACTTAAAGTGCATACAAGTTTAATGATTCCTAAGTAATCAAATAGAATAATGAAATCTATCAGGTGAAACAAAAACAAAATAAACCCGATACAGGCAAATCTATGTAAACACATCTACAATAAGAAAACGAGAGCATTTTGCCTAGGATAAAAGTGTAGTACCACCAATGAAATGAAATTATTGTAAATAATTCAATAAAAATTTTTCAAATTTGAGCTGATGCTACCGGATCAGGCTGTCTAAAGATATTGGCTTCCTGAGACGGAATGAACCTAACATTGATGCTTTTTATTTTTTTACTGTAGAAATTTTATTTTCCTTTTTCTCTATTTACCTCCCCTTCTTTTTTCCCCGCTATTAGTGTCTTTCTACTCTCTCCATCCCCTTCCTTTCCCCCCTCTAATTGGTGTATTTTCTTCTCTCTTTTTCCCCTTCTTTTCTCCCCCTCTCTCGGTGTATCTGGTGCTACTACTTCTTGCTGTGTCATGCAGGATTCGATTGGCTACAACATTGAGCACACCATTTTAAAAAGAGTGAAACCAGCAGAAGCTGGGGAAGAAATAAAAAAACACCAGAGACTGGCAGGATACTAAAAGCACCAGAGCGGTGTTGCGACGAACTGAAAGAACCAGAGCGGTATTGCGACGAACTGAAAGAACCAGAGCGGTGTTGCGACAAACTGAAAGAACCAGAGCGGTGTTGCGACAAACTGAAAGAACCAGAGCGGTGTTGCGACAAACTGAAAGAACCAGAGCGGTGTTGCGACAAACTGAAAGAACCAGAGCGGTGTTGCGACGAACTGAAAGAACCAGAGCGGTGTTGCGACGAACTGAAAGAACCAGAGCGGTGTTGCGACGAACTGAAAGAACCAGAGTGGTGTTGCGACGAACTGAAAGAACCAGAGCGATGTTGTGACGAACTGAAAGAACCAGAGCGATGTTGCGACGAACTGAAAGAACCAGAGAGGTGTTGCGACGAACTGAAAGAACCAGAGCGGTGTTGCGACGTTTGAAATACAAGAAGAAAGTAATATTAACCATCGAGATTATTAAACTTACCAAGCAAATCCTGAACAGAATCGAAATCAGATAAAATTATAAATTCGAGAAACAAGCAAAACAAAGTCTGTTTTCAATTTCCCATGACAACAGTTGGAATTACTATTTTATTCGATAAAATAGTATCTATACGTTATTTCCGGATGAATATTAATTCGATGTTAAATAACCCAAGAAAGGGCTGATATGCCGTGAAAAAAAAGCAAAGTAAAAGAAATAAATTTTGGTAACGGACCCTCCATCGATTTATTTTTAGTGGTGAGAAGTCAGATAAACTCAATTGGAAACTGCTAATGATTTATGCATCTTAATTCTGCATTGAATAACACAACAGGGTAAGAAGTGTTGACGTGTTCCAACTACGCCAAATTTTTTTATTTTTATTTTTTTGTAAAAGTATAATTGTTAAAAGAGTTCTTAAAAACCGCCAGAGGGACTGATTTGGCAGCCCAGTTAAACTATACATTTCCTTTTCTATTTTTCTTTTTGATAAAATTTTATACCAGTTTACCTTGGTCTCTTTATTTTTCATTAAATTTCTTATAGAACTCAGTCTCGTGAAACGGGATAAAATTCGTTGAATGTAACGATAAAATGTTCGTTACTATTTCCTTTTGCAAAACTTAATTATGTTCTGAAAAACCAAAAACAAAAACCCACCTTTTCCCCCTTTTCCTTCTTCCCATTTCCCTTCACTTTTTCTATCTCCCCCACTTTCCGACCGGTTTCCTAACTTAAAATGTACCAAACATTAATACTGTAACACTTATCCCTCTCCCATTGAAAAACTCATTCATGTTCTGCAGGGCGGGGAACAAAAACAATAAAATCCACTATAAAACAACCAAACCAAACACTACAAACTAGATTAAAGATACAAAGAGCTTGGAGAATAAAAACCTTCTACAAAATAACTGGATGCAACAGGAATACTATTTCCAAAATAACTGGATTCGGAATTAAATAACCTAAAAAGGGTTGATAAGCTCTAAAACAAAACAACCAAACCAATTTGGGTTTATCTAAAGTAGTACAGCCCCTGAAGTGTATGTAGTATTGTGGTGATTGAAATTTTTCTAATTAAGTGTAGGATAGTCAATTTTAAGTATTTGAGAGCAAGGATAACCAACGACACCCATTATCCCCATAATTTTGAATGGCCTTGTGCCTAATTTGTTCATTATGTATTTTTATATTTTGTGCAAATAAATATTTCAAAGTATAGTACCTGTTCTAATATACTTTATTTTTTATCCTCAATCAGTAAATTAGAAATCCTTTTAGACTGAGGAAATTTTCGTTTTTGTCCCAATCCAGGGTGTTCTTTTTGGGGGGAGCTAGGTTGTCTCTTGCATTAAAAACTAATCCGTCTTCATGGGGTGGCAAGTAAATAGGGACTTAAATATCTTTTTTTCTTTTAGATAAATTCTTATTAATGACATTTTTAAAAGTTTTATGCTGAGATTAAACAGTAGTATCTGTTCTGTCCTCAGTCAAAGGAGAAAAGATCCTTCTTGACTGTTGCCTGTGTGTGTGTTAGCAAATAGATATGGACTTAAAAACATTATACAATTTATTTTTTCTTTTATTTACATATTTACCCCAAACAAGGCAAATTGCAGCTGAGATGTAAAAGGTGCTGTCAATCAGAGACCATGCCTTCAGGGATATTCTAAGTAGGGGGTTGAGCAGTGAGATATATAGTTACATTACACTTAAATTTCTGCATGTTAATATAGTTGAGGAAGCAGGGAATAGGAATGGAATTTCAAAGTCTCTCAGTTCGAGGAAAGAAACTTCCAGAGTAGAAGGCTCTCTGACAACAGAGGGCTTCTACAATGACGGGGTGGAATGTTGCTGCTTATTAGGTTAGGTAAACTAAATTACTCTTCTACCTACCTGGATATTTTTTTTGTGTGTATGTTTTAACTTATATTTTAAAATGTCTTTTACTTAAAAACAAAATAGTGTAATTTCCATGGAGTTATAAAATAATAACGATATATATCAGAGGTGTATCTGATTGCATAATCATGTGTAATAGAAAAGTTTTGAAATTTATTTACATGAGTATTGATAATTTGTATTATTTGGACAACTGCTCTCATTTAAAGTATTATTCTAACAGTGTTTCGGCCGATGTCAAATCCAACCTTCTTCACATGTATCTTGGTGAACTCAGGAATTTCTTCTGACAAACTTAAGGACAGAACCTTTTTGCAGCCTCAATAATAGCTAAAAAAATCACACATTTAACAAAAATACTCATAGAACATATCTTCACATGGTTGGTGACATATTGGCTGTGTTTCTACCAGTGTTGTGTTTAATTTTCGATTTTTGAGCAATTATGAAGGCTCCAAACTGACTGTTATGACAACACTATTTTTTGCCATAACTTAACAAGCCTTACACTACTTTTGTTTTTAAGTAAACAAAATCACTTTAAAAGAAGTTAAAACATTAAAAAAACTTATCCGGGTAGGTGAAAAAGTAACTTAGCTTGCCTTTGGTAACATTTATTCATTGTATATGTATTTTTTCACCTCCTTTTTGTTTTGTCAGTTTGATTTTACATCATATTAATCTTTTTCCAGGTTATTTTAATGCCTAAATACGGTCAGTTTGGTACAAAATTTTATGCTTTAAATCATCAAATATTTATTTACAGTGTTTGGTTTGGTTGTTTTGCTTTGTCGCATATCAAACGTTTTGGGTTATTTCCAATCGAATCTAGTCATTTTTAGTACAAGTTTTATGCTTCAAGATCTTTATATCAAATATTTATTGATATTGATTTATTGATAGTGTTTGGTTTTGTTTGCAGCATATCAACCTTTTGGGGTTATTTAATGTCGAATGTAGTCATTTTGATAAAAGTTTTTATTCCTCAAGTATTTTATATATTTAA
This sequence comes from Euprymna scolopes, assembly GCF_053919585.1. Classification (NCBI taxonomy): domain Eukaryota; kingdom Metazoa; phylum Mollusca; class Cephalopoda; order Sepiida; family Sepiolidae; genus Euprymna; species Euprymna scolopes. The sequence goes on from NC_136488.1 coordinate 28,769,272, forward strand.
CTATTTATTTATCCATGCCGAGTCGTAGAAATTTCCAGGTTGGTATCTGAGGGCACATTAATTCACTGGGAGAGATGTACCCCCCCCCCGTCTTTGTTAAGATATGCATCTAGGAAAAGGAAACTCTGATGTAAAAAGCTACGGTCTACTGTGTACTCTGTCCTGTGGCAGTCATCTGCACTGACAAAGGTTAGCAGTAATACCAAAAAGTGTGGTTGGTTCTACACAAAGCCTTCACCACTATAAACAAATCATCTGTGTGGATTTCTGAGTAACTTAGTTGTGGCGGAACCTCATACGCTGAAATCGACAGGAGAGTTCCTTATTTATTCATAGTGTTTGCTCTGGTTGTTTTGTAGAGGAAAATTTTTTTTTGTTGTTTTTTTTTACTGTGAGTTTTATAAAGAGGCGGGAGATACAATAACATCACTGTTTGGTGCATTTTAGGTCAGAAAGTCAGTATCTTCAGACAGCCTGATCTGGGAGCACCTGCTACTTTGTTAACTATTGTAATAAATGACCTAGAATATTCATCATTAAATGCTCAAATTAAAAAAAGAACAGCTTAAATGTATCCATTCGTGTTGCTTCTAACCAGAACGACCTCGACAATAAATAAAGAAATCACATAGATTACAATTTATTTCATCGATGAATACAAGTTGGTGTATGTTTAAATATAAGCATATTATAAGAGAGAAAATATACTTCACCTCTGCGCAGATTTATATAAATACCTTTAGAGGTATAGGCGTTTGTTCAGGAGAAAAAAACAAACAAAAGCATTTGCGTGATTTATTAGGAATGTTGTCTGGGTTTGTTTTGAGAACAATGGTGAATGCATTATTTAAGCAGCCAGTTGATGTATAGATCTTTGGGGGGTACTGCTTTTAGTTAGTACCTTCACCAAAAACTAATGTCTATAATGGGCCAAGTATGGAAATATCTTAAAACCAAAGCAGTGCATTTAAAATATATCATTTTTCAAATATACTATAAGTGGTTTTACATACACACATACGTGTGTGTATTTTATTGTATCATAATATTGAGAGTAATATGCAACCAGCATGAACAAGTTAAAAGTAATAAGAAAATAAACAGCCAAAGTTGAAATAAGTAAGGAAGCAACATTATCTATATATCTATAAAAGTGAAAGTGTCTGTGTGTGCGTCTGTGTACATTTCCCTATGCAATAACTCTGTCAACTTTCAGTCTACAGACTTGAAATTTGATATACAGGGTACTGAGATTTGGGAAAATCTTTGTAATCCGTTTTCGACCAGAAATTTGGCTGTTAAGGGGTCAAAGTTTAACGATTTGACTTTTGAGAACTCTATCAAACTCCTCCGCCAATTTTGGGTCTAAACACTTGAAATTTTAGATATAGGTTCCTTGGACATGGATCTAACTTAATAACTTGATTTGAGTCCAAAAAAATAAATGTAAAGGGGTTATAATAGGAGTCAAATTTTTAAAATACTGACCGCTTTTTTTCTTTTTATTTTTTTTGCTCAACATACACCTCCAAACACCCGGGCAACGCCAGGCTGAAATGCTAGTATACATCTCGATGCCTCCATTCAGCTTCGAAAGGCAAAGAATACCCCCATAGGTGGAGCTTTGCCTGTGAGACAATGATTGCGCAATCCCCAGCCATACCTCTCCTGAATCAGCACTGTTTGAGCCCAGTGGCAAGAAGTCCAAGACAACTAGAAACAATACCGAGATAAGCGGAGAATCACAAAGTCACCTTTGACTCTGCAGTTTGGTATATATATATATATATATATATAGCGCTAGATTCAGCCACTCTGATGAGTCATAGACAACGAAACACATGTCAGTACATAATTATATTTTTAAGATAATATATATATATATATATATATATATTGCCCGTTAAAAACAAGCAAACGTTATTATCTCATTGACTTAGAACAAGCGAAAGTCAAATTGGACATTAAAGGACACCATAATACTTAGTAGTTTCTAAAAAAAAAAAAATTGAACAGACACACAGATTATGAGAAATATAATATATAAATTTACGCATAAAAATGTTGCCATATTTAAAAGGCAAACATCTGGATAACTAGCAAAGAAACCAGAATTGCCTGAAAGAAGTAGCCTTCAGCTTGAAATGTTTGGTAAACATTATGTACTCCCTCTATCTGGCGTTGTCCGGGAATCTTTGCCCTCATTTTTATTTTACTTTTTTTTTTATCATTTTTTTTTAAACGATACCGTTTTTTGCTTTCCATATTAAAGCACACACACACACACACACACATATATATATACAAAACTCTGTGAACCTTGCTTGCTTTCTTGCATCTTGTCGTAGGCCATCGGGCAATCCCACTTTTTAAAAAACGAGATGACAAGAGCAGAGTCAAAGGTAACTTTGTGACTGTGTTCGAATCCTTCAACCGGCAGTAATTATCACTTCATACACTAACAATTGCATGAGTATGTAACACTAGTATCTGCAAGTAAGAATGATCAATGCTTATTTACAAAAGTATTATTATAAGCTCAATTAAACCAGGATAGAAGAGGTTCAGTCCTGGTTTCTATAATGTAATGTTTCAGCATTTGCCGTTGAACATTATCTGACTAGTTTCCTGTGTTTGCCCACTTGCCTTGACATTATATATAGAACTTTCCTTTCACATAATTCTTGGTGGCCGAGGAGTTAAATACCAGGAAGCAGAGTGAAGATGACTTTGTGCTTAGGTTTTAATCCTTTAACAAACCAAAAATTAAAGAGTTTGGTAGAGACTGTTTCACATGCACACAAGGTTACTGCATACATACATACATACATACATTATCACAAATGCTATGCAATTATGCACAATGTAGAAAATGTGCATAAATAGAACTGATAGTAATAGTTAAATGAAGCCAATCATCCAATAAGAAACTATAAAATTGAATAATTAATTAAAGTTCGTTTTTCAAATAAATATGCAAATTAGTTGACCTAGTAGTCATTGAATATCAATACCCGTACGACAAAAAACTCAACACGTGTGTGTATATATATATATATATATATATATATATATATATATATATATATATATATGTGTGTGTGTGTGTGTTCTGGGGTAGTGGATTCGTCTGGCCCTAATGTAAGCCAGACATTTCTGTTGCCGAGCAGAGAGCACACGCAGTTTAACCGTTTGTAATGAACATCAGAACTCTTTCACCTTAATACTGTGACCCCTAAACAGGACCACAAAAATCTATGAAATTGTGTATGTGTGTCTGTGTGTATACATTTCCCTACCAAACTGCTCTGTCAATTTTCAGTCTACAAACTCCAAATTTGACAAAGGGTATTGAGATTTGGGAAAATCTTTGTAATCGGTTTTCGGTCAGAAATTTGTCAAGAGGTTAAAGTTCAACAATTTGACCTTTGGAAACTTTACCAAACTCCTCTGCCAATTTTGGATCTAAACACTTTAAATTTTAGATGTAGGTACATGTACATAGATCCAACTTTATCATTAGATTTCAGCCCAAAACAATAAATGTTAAAAGGGGTCAAAATTGGGGTCAAAGTTTTTTTTTAAATTTGACCTCTGCGTTCTCTACCAAATTACTCAGCCAATTTTTGGTCTAAACATTTGAAAGTTTACATAAAGTGTATGCAGACATAGAACAAGCTTTTTATTCGGTTTTTGACCGAGAATTTGGTTGCCAAGAGGTAAAAGTTGAAAGAGCTGACATTTGCAGACTCTACCAAACTCCTCCGCCAATATTTGGGTCTAAACACTTGAAATTTTAGATGTAGGTTACCTGGACATGAGTCAAGCTTTTTAATATATATATATATATATATATATATATATACACGTATGCACATGTTTGTTGGCCAAAACATGGTAAAACAATAACAACAATGAAGATGAGGATAACAGTCATCCCAACCATCATCAATGGACCTAAAATCATCTCATCAGCATCAGACAAGGCCAAACTATTTGCCAAGAACTTTGCAGCATACTCTACCCTCTTCGACGAAGGTTATCAACTCCCCGTATTTCCTCCTACAACAGACAACACACTATCCAACATACAAATATCTGTGCGTGAGATCGCCAGACTAATCAAGAACCTTGATTCCAGTAAAGTAACTGGCCCAGACAGCATTCCAATTATAGTGTTGAAAAAGCTTCGACCAGAACTTGCCCCCATACTTACAAAACTCTTTAAGCGTTGCCTTAAGGAGAAGTGCTTTCCAACACCCTGGAAAACCTCGTCAGTATGCTCTGTATTTAAGAACTCAGGTGATAAGTCATCTCCCTCTCAGTACAGACCAATAAGTCTCTTGTGTGTCATGAGTACGTTACTAGAATCTATATTAAATAAAGAAGTAGTCAACCACCTCAGCAGAAATAACCTCCTTAGTGTCATGCAATATGGTTTCTGTTCTGATAGATCTACAGCTGATGCTAACAGTTATATTCCATAGGATTAGTGAATCTCTCAACAAAGGCTTCCTTTCTAGGGCAATTGCTCTTGACATATCAAAGGCCTTCGATAAGGTATGGCATAGGGGTCTATTTCACAAAATTTCCAGCTACGGTATAACTGGAAATGTTTTCTCAATAATTAAATCATTTCTCTCTGATAGGTTCATAAGAGTAATGGTTGACGTGCAGCAATCAGAGGCTCACAGTGTTAATGCTGGAGTCATCCTGGGCCCAACTCTCTTCCTGATCTACATCAATGATCTCCCAAAACACATACTTAAATCATTCGTTGACATCTATGCTGATGACACGACCATCTATGGCAACACATCAAAAGCAGTAAATGGCAAAGCTCTCTCTGATTCCCTCTCCTCTGATCTTGAGTGTGTGGTACAGTGGGGGAAGAGGTGGCTAGTTACCTTTAATGCATCTAAAACTAAACTCCTATCTTTACATCATCAACGCTCTGTTCCTCATCTAGCATCAATTAAAATGGATGGCTCTCGACTTGGGAAAGCTTAATGTTTTGACAAGCTCCTGGGTTTGACCTTTACTCCTGATCTGAAATGGAACACATATATCAAGTCTATTGCCTGGGCCACTGGGAAAATGGTGGGATCCTTCTACCACTCCAGAAGATATCTCACTACTGATGCAATTCTCTATCTATATAAAAGCCAAGTACATCCAAAGATGGAGTACTGCTGCCACATCTGGGCTGGAGCTTCTAAAAACAGCCTATCCTACCTTGACAAAGTACAAAATAGACTGTGGCTTAGTGGGGGATGCCCTTTTCTCTTCCCTGCACCCTCTCTCTCACAGAAAAGACGTTGCGAGCCTGTCTTTGTTTTATCATTATTTCCATGGCAAGTGCTCGCCGGGGCTCCAATCTCTTGTCCCCCTCACCAATCTTTCATGATAAACACCAGTCTAGCTAAAACCACTGTCAGTAATTTCCCCCACTCTTTATCTGTGCCTAAATCAAAACGCTGATTCCATGAACAAAACTTCTTTCTGAGAAGTGAATGTTCTTCCGTCTGCCTGTTTCCCACCTGACTACAACTTGGATGTCTTTAAGTCCAACATAAACAAATTTCTGATTAATCGCCCCCCTTAAGTAAGACATTTTATCAAATCTCCAATACCAACTATTAATACGATATAACCCTTATTCCCGAGTGGTTTCCGGGGCTTGATAAGTGATGATCCCCCATGTAAAAAAAAAAAAAAAATGAATACAGATAATTAAGATAATATAAGATAAGATACTTCAATTCTATCTCGTTTTTAACTTTGAAAAATGTTATTAAGTTTAAGTTTGACTTATCCACCAAATTTTAATCATTAATTTCCAACAGTCTTTGTTTTACTGATCAGTGATATGCAATCTGCATACATTGTGTATAAATAAACATTTAGTGATACAGAGTGAAGAGCTCCTTCACTAAAATGCCAACCATTAATGAAATTCACAATTCTTTCTGCAACAACCATATTTATCACAAATAAACTATAGTTTATGCCGGATTTGTTCACCAAATTTCAGACATGAATGTCTCATAGTCGTTGTCTTATAGCTGTTGATATGTTTTAAATGTGAACCTTTATAACTGACTTTCATCAAAGTAATATCACGTCCATCGAGATTGTATAAAACATTTACAAAGCGTTTTGATTCATTTGAATTTAGTTATGAAGAATTCAATTATTATTAGCAATCACAGAATTCTTTATGAAGTTAATTCCATTTCATCTTGTTAAAGGTTTCTAGGATTTGGTGCAAAAAGAATGTATGAAGATTAAAGATTCTTACTTGTAATGTGTGATTGAATAATTGGTGAACTATACATTTCATTTGTTACAGATAGAAATGCACTTCCGGCTAAAATAATGAGTGTGTCACATGTTGACATCCTTTGGAAGGACAATACAAATGCACATTCAAGCAAATAAAATCCGGGTAAAAAGAAAAAAAAAGATCAAATCTTCAGTTTGAAATCTTTTAGGGTTTCCTTTTAAGGAAACCGGCTTAACGTTTCCAAGATTGAAACCAGATTATCTGGACATTCTGTTTGAAGAAAAACGTTGCAAAGTTAGAAAAGAATTGTTTGATATTTCCAATAAAGAATGAAAGAATTAATTTTATTAGGTAACACCTTACTACACCTAATTATTTTGACAATGTTTGGTTTTGGTTTGGTTGCTTTGTTGCACGGCATTTTCAGGTTATTTAATGCCAAATCCGATGATTTTGGTAAAAATATTTATGTTTCAAATTCTTTATATCTTTAAATATTTATTCATGATAGTTGGTTTGGGTTATTCTGCAGAGAAAAAATGTTTTTGTTTTGGACTTTGCAGAACATAATTGAATTTTGCAGAGGGAAATGAAAAAAAGCAATACATCAATGTTTAGTGCATTTTCGGTCAGAAAGCCAATATCTTCAGACAGACTGATCTGGTGGTATCAGGAAAAATTTGGTTATGGTTTTTATTTCATTATAGAAAATGTAATATTTTATAAGTAATTTTAATATATACATTAATGCAGTGCCTGTTCTATTTACCTCTAAAGCATGCTATAAGTGTCGACCTTAACCTAATAAATAAGGTGAAAGGGGTCAACAAAATTCCAAAGGCTTCTTTAGTCTGAAGTTTTTCCTCTTATTTACAATGTTGCCAGATAAAAAATATATAACCTAATCGTATGTAACAAGAACAATATAATTTTGAATCTATCTATCTGGTCAATGTGACTCTCTCTCTCTCTCTAGATTTCCATCAGCTGCCTCAGACCTTCAGGATCACAGTTGGTGTCATGTGCAATTTGCTGGATATATGGATCTAGGTCATCCTATGCTCGTGCGCCCATACCATATAGTACACAACAATGCATTTCTTATCAGTTCTTGTTTGCTCCTGGCAGTCACTGGCAAATCGTAGACGTCGCTCCCTGATGGTAGTAGATATGGCAGGTAGGTTGCCATAAAGTTTCTGTTTTGTGGATGATCTTGCCAAGATATATTTAACACTTCATAGCATATGTGTGTGTGTGTGCACTGTCTAGTTTTCTTTCCAATCTTTTGGTGAGTTTCCAGGTCGTAGCACCGTAAACAAGGACAGACTCCACCACTGCTCCGAAGAACTGCCTTTTCAGTTTGTCAATTCTACCTTGAAGTCCATACCAGCCGAAGCTTATCAAATGCAGTCCATGCTTAATTTATAATATTTAAAATAAAAAAAAATTGACAATCTTTAATTGAATCAAACTTTTACGATGTTGAAAATTGCTATTACATATGTAATATATAAAGTAAAATTAGTCTTTCCATCGTTTCATTGTCATTTTAATTTTGATTCATTGATCGTTGCAGCATATCGTTAAAAAATGAAAAGTCAAATTTCATTCTGTCCATAAATACTCGGAAGTATATTCAGATTTCCATATCTTTTAAAATCGGACAAAACTCTGCATTTGTTCATTCCGTTGGATTGGAAGAAGAAATATGTCAGAAAAAATAACAAAACAATCCGCATAGATGTTAATCAGTTTGTATGCAAGAAATCTAAGACAGTAAAGATGGATGAAAGCTTAGATGTGGAGAAAGTATATTAGATGGATGGCAAGGCTACTGAGGTTGTCTAGAAGTTTTGTTACTTTGGCAATACACACAGAGAGAAGTCAATTCTGGCTTGATTGTATAAGTTCTGAGTGGATAAAAGAGGGAAATTTTACCATTACTAATTAGTAGAGCATTACCACTATCGATCAAGGGAGGTGTATATCTGGCATGTGCACACAGTGTATTAACGTATACAAGTGGAACCTGGATAGTGATTGCAGATATGTGTTGCATGGAAAGAAATGATATGAGAATGATACAATGGATGTGTGATGTGCTTCTTAAAGACACGCTTAGATCTGATAACTTTAGAGGAAGATTAATTTGAAACTGCACTGGAGATTGTGCAGAATAAGAGAATTCGTTGGTTTGGTCACATTAAGAGAATGGATGAAAGTGCTTGGATGGGTGTTATACGCCCAGTACATGGATAACGCAGACCTGACCCTGAACAATTTGATGGCATCAAGTTGGTGCATGAGTGTCTAAGGTAAAGGCTGACAAACTCAATGGCATGGTTTCAACCAGACAGACGAGTGCAGCTGAGAGTTCATGGTTCATGGGTCGGTTGCTGTAGCTTAGGGCAGGTGGGAACGTCAATTGGGTTGAGGGCAACCCCACTATCCCAGAAGTGATACGCGTAAGTTTTTAGTCAGAATGAGAGAACTAGTCAGAACTAGAGTCAGAGTTAGAAAGCAAGAGACAAGGTCCGAGATTCAGGGGAGAGGGTCTTGCAGTAAAGATGAATGGGAAAGAAGAGATCTGAATCTATTCAGTGATGCAGAGTCCCTCTCAGGAATGAGGAAGATCCTAAATAAAAGCTACAAATAATAAATAAGTTGTGTTTTAGGATTTGACTTCCAGATTAAAATGCAACCGTCGTTAGGGGAACTGACTGAAGAGAAAAGCTATGTGTCTTATAAACTGTATGTATCTGACACACACTCACACTCTGACTGTAAACACACATGTGCACACACAAAATAGACGATCAACGGCCATGTCATAGTAATATACACATTATACAAATTATATGGGCCTAGTACGTAATATTAGTAGATGCAGAAAAGCTGAGATGGCAGGGTCATTTAGTAGGGGAAGGTCAAAAAAATATGGTAGCAAGTTATAAAGAGAGACTTAAGAGTAATAGAGGATAAAGACTTGATCTGAAGTTAGTTGGGAGGTTGTGTATTAAAATTAGAAAACAATGCACCCGGTTGTGACAGAATATTTATATATACATAGGTTTCCTTCAGTCTTGACAGACTATGAATAAGGTAGACTATGGTAAGATTGTGAATTTTTTGTGGCAAGAGTTGCGCAATCTCCTAAGTCAACATTGTTGAATACCAGTGGACAGTGGAGGTTCAGGAAAACTGGAAACAATGCCGGGATAAGCGGAAAGCATATACAGCACTTAGAATTCCCAAATGGTCACCCATCTGGTACTAGCCAGGCTCAACGTTGCTTAAATTCGGTGATCTGACGGGTACTGGTGTGTCAACGTGATTATGTCGTATATATACATAATAACACATGAATAGATTAAATAAATATATGATTAAATTTTAAGGGTTTTTAAGGAATGTTTTCATTTTCCTTATATTTCTGCTATGTTTGTCTAATGATTAAAAAAATACATTTGCTAACGTTTATATTAAGATAATTTTTAGATCATACGTAAAGTTTTATATCGTAAATTTGATGCCTTTTTTTTTTACTGAGTTTAAATTTGAAGAAATAAGAGAACGACACAAAATGTTATATATTTCACTGATAAAAAAAAAATTATTAAAAAGTTGTTATTAAATAAATGATCATCGCCTTTTTACATACGTCAGGTGCGAATAATAATAATTTATGTTGGAGGGGAAGGGGATTTTGAATCTCAACATTATTTTATTTTCCAGAAAAGTTAATTACTCCTCAAATAAATTAAAGCACTTAAAAATATTACAAGAAAGAGATTTGGTTTAGTTGTTTGGTTTTACGGCATATCAACGATTTTTGAGTTATTTAATGTTGAATACAGTCATTTTGATAAAAGATTTTCTACTACAAGTTCTTTATATCTGGCAGGTAGACGACAAGGCGGTACACGATTACATGGAGTACCGGCAATCTGCTGCAAGATGGCTTCCTGCATGTCAAGTACATTAGCCACAGCAAATAGTTACATTTGAAGTGAGTGCAACATGAAGTTGCGCCACGTGTATCACTTAAAACACTTCATTGCTGGGGCTGGGTCAATCCTAATGAGCAAAATGTATACTCGTATCCAAGTTCTGCCAATGGTCGAACAAGTTTATATCTTCAAATATTTATTCATGGTGTTTAGTTTGATTGTTGTGTAGATGATAATAGTTGTTTTTGTTTTGTTTTTTTGCTTTGCAGAATATAACTGAGTTTTGCAAAGGGAAAAGAATAAAAACAACATCAATATTTGGTGAATTTTAGACTAGAAAGCCGGGATCTTCACACAGCCAGATCTGTTGACATCAGTTATGAGAAAGGGAAATAGTAGTAATGTGATTGAATGCCTCCACCCCGCAAAATTTCACTGCTCGCGATGTACTGGTATTTACTTCAATCTGTTACAAGGTTACAAATGTAGCAATGTCCTATAAGAATAGCTTCTGAAGCAGTTAATTAACGGGTTTGCACAAAATTACATTAAATTCAATAATAATGATCTGCCAGAAATTTGTTCACAACATCTTTGCCCTTCAATTTATTCCTTTAGTTCATTTATGTCACTTTTTTCTACTTCCTTATACAATTGTAAAAAAATAAAGAAAACCTAATTGCAAAAAAAAACCCAGCTGCGTCCTTTAAGCTAGGCACCATAATCTAAAAAAGACATTTACAAAAGAGAAATAGAAACGTTTGCTATTGTGGAGAATCTATCGCAAGAGAGTACTTATTATTTTCTCTGAAATGAGGTCACACCATAGTGTCAGTGGATAGATAGGGAAACAGTATAGGGTATTCTGACAGGTGCATAAATCAGTGGATCTCAGGGTGGTGTCGATTACTCTGCCCGACAAGCGTAAAATTGTGTAGCATCCTTATGTACAAGACTTACAAAAAGAACATGTTAACGAATCATCCCTCAAACTCAAACTTTATTAAGAAAAAGTACAATAGTTGTTTTTTATTGTTTGACTGAAGATTAAAAATAAAACTGATGATATTTATTTATTTATTTATTTATTTATTTGCGGACTGTTATCCTCATCTTCATACTTGCTGTTTCACCACGTTTCAGCCAACTATTCCTCTGGCCTTCTTCAGATAGATAACCATGATAGGATAGGGATGCTGAGTCTCTTATCTGTATCCTCAGTAATTACTGCCTTTCATAGTTGTTGTCTCATCAAGTTTCGGTCAACTATTTGTTTTTATCCTGTGATGATTCAGAGCCCATAGCACAATGGATAGAGGCGTTGAATCTTTATGGTTCCAGGTGAGCATTGTCTGAAGATAGCAGTTTCCAGTAAATATGATGCAATTGCTGAGTTGTAGAAAAGAAAAATGACTAACAACCAGCTGAGATGTTTAGCCTGGTTCATTTTTGTAAAAGTCTTTGTTGCTTGTACGTAGACATACACTAGTGAAATATGGCAGTTACAAATAAATACACAGGAAAACTCTTTGATATACTTACGTATCAGGCAAAAGTGGGTATCTACACTAAAAATTAGGGTTTTAATAAAAAAAAAATAGAACTCAGGTTTATCGTATATTTCCGATTTTCCATTACCACAAACACATTTTACAGCTTTAAAAGGGAAGAACATAAGAGATAAGTCATTGCACACAGATATAATCAAGTTGAACCAAACTCAGATAATTTTATTGGAACAATCATCACTGAATAGGACACCGTTGGGGTGTGGCTACAGTGACAATGTCGCCTTAAGTGAGTGCTTCAGGTAGCCACACATGATAAAATAACAACAATCCGAAATTGATATGAGAGTTAGTAATCAAGTTGAGCCAAGCTCAGGTCGATTTATTGAAACGATTTGGGCCCAAGAAGAATCAATCAGTTTAATTCCCATGCATACATCTCCTTCCTAACAATCCCCCATCATCATCGTAGACCATAAAGATATATTGTTATCCTAGCAGGGAGATGTGATATATACTCAACAAATGGCATAAACACATTTTACACCTTTAAAAGGGAGAACATAATGGATAAGTCATTATACACAGGTGTAATCAAGTCGCGCCAAAGTCAGGTCAATTTATTGAAACGATCTGGCCCCGAGAAAAATCAACCCGTTCAGTTTCCTCACATACATCTCTCTCTTAACAACCAACCATCAGTTACCTTCACCGAAAATAAAGATATATTCTTATGTTTTCATATATCAGTCATTCTTTTCAGCACAACAAAAATATAACAATAGAATCTGTCAAATTTCTTCCCCAGACATTGTTTTTTTTTCTATTTTATTCAAAATGTGATATATACTCATCCAATGCCTGAATTGATTCACGGCAGTTTGATCTTGTGTTTTGCCTCAGATTAAATCAATAATAAAAATAAACCATCTCACTCGAAGAGAAATTCCTGATAAAAGATGTCAAAATCTATGAGACAAGATTTATCTATGATTAAGCATTTAGTTGTTATTTTATTTTTCTTTATGATTTCTCTTTTGAGATTGGAGAGAGAGAGAGAGTAGGTGGGGGCGGTTGCGTGGCGATCGGGCGTTGCTGAGGCAGCATTTAAAATGTTGCAAAGAGATTTTCTCAATCAATAAAAGCTTTGAATTTTATTTTCTCTTTACACTTTTTGGTTGTTGTCTTGAAACCTTGGAAAAGGAAGGCGGCTGACATGCTTGTGATACTCTTTTCTAAAAATGTTAAATAGGGGGGGGGTAATCTCCAAAGTTGTGGAGAGCGAGAACTTTGTTCGGAAATCAAAAGGAGACATATCAGAATTAAAAGACTATGATAAGCTACTTATTTGCTTATTGATTGGGAAGAATCCGGTGGCACTTTCAGGTGAGTCGATTCTTAAACTGCAGACAAAGATAAAGAGAATTTGATCCCAATTACTCGAAAAGAAATGTTTTAAATAATAAATAATTCAGTCAAAACATTCTTAATTTTTTTCTTCTGCATTTAAAGTCCAGATTTTTTACTATCATTTTCTAATAAAGGTTGTTTTTATTAAGTTCGTTTTTTATTAGAATCTTCCATGTATTATCTAGTGCTTGTACGATTAATCAGAATCGGAAAAATCGGAACTTTTGAAGTATCAGAAAAAAGATCTTCTAAATAAACATAGTTCAATCAAAAAAATGCTATGAGATTTTTAATATGTTCTTTTGTTATAATTTAATTATAATACTGTGTTGAACAATTTAAAACATAAATACAGCATAATCACGTTGACACACCGGTTTTCGCTAGATCACCAAAGTTAAGCAACGTTGAGTCTAGTCAGCACCAGATGGATGGTTGTTTGGGAATATTAGGCACTGGACATCAACACCTCCATGCAAGAACGGCAAAAACATATCACTGGGATATGCATACGATTGGGAACTGCTCGTAAATTTGATATTTCTTAAACCAGGTTTTTTCTTTTTTTTTTACAAGGTGGTCACCACTTATAAAGGCCCGGGAGCCATTCATGGATAGGGGTTATTGTAAGTACAGTACGTTAGTGTGGAGATTTAATAACATGTCTACTTAAGGGGGCGGTTCATCAGGAATTTGTTTACGTTGGACTTGAAGACATCCAGGTTGTAGTCAGGTGGGAAGCAGACAGACGGAACAGAATTCCACAGGCGTGCCGTTCTAAGAAAGAACCTTTGTTCATGGAATCTACGTTTTGATTTAGGCATAGATAAAGAGTGGGGGAAGTTTGGGGGGACCAGAGATTGGAGTTCAAACGAGCACCTGCCATGGAAATAACGATAAAACAAAGATAGGCTTGCAATGTCTCTTCTCTGGGAGAGATGTTGCAGGGAAGAGAAAAGGGCATCCCCCACTAAGTCACGAAGTCTATTTTGTACTCTGTCAAGGCAAGATAGGCTGTTTTTAGCAGCTCCTGCCCAGATATGGCAGCAGTATTCCATCCTTGGCCGTACTTGGCTTTTATATAGATAGAGAATTGCATCAGTAGTGAGTGTGTTTTAAAACTGTATCCAGCGGACCACAGGGGGTCTACAAGAACAAGATAGGGATCCTAACTAATTTGAAAAATAAATAGAGCTCCAGACTTGTTCCAGAAAGTGACTTACGTATATGTTTATCAACAATATTGCCAAGAATTGATAGTTTGTGCAAAGTTAAGCAAGCACATCCTTTTCACTAAGTGAATATTTTTTTAAAAAATTTGTGTAATTGACAATAAATTTATTCATAAAATACTATTACTGTTTTCATTTATACGAAAAAATTATTTTTTTAATAGAACAAAATTTAATTTTGCTGCATTTTGCATCAACATTAATTTAGTTGTCAAAAGCTTAAAACCAGTTTTATTATGTATAAATTTTATAAGCGTTTATAAGCGGTCCTTAGGGGGAAACGTGAAATATAAAGAGGTCCGTAATTCAAAAAGTTTGAAAATCACTGCCCTAGACATCTTTTGGGTTAATGCCGATGTGTTTTTTTTTAAACAAGGGATATTATCACAGAGAAATAAGGGATTATTCTGATTAAGAGCCAGATTTATAGTGGACATCTTAATTAGGGAGTGCAGCAAGATATTTATTCACATAATATTTTAAATTTCTGCTTGTTGATACAGTCAGGAAACAGGGGGAAAAAAAGAGGATTCCAAATAAAGCAGTCCGAGAAAAGAATCAATTAAAGTAAAAACTTTTTGGCATTTGGGGATTTCTACAATAAAGAAACATAATTTTGCAGGTAGTCGGGCTGGTCAGGGATATTTACTTTGAGAAGGCATAAGGGCAGTAATTTGTAAAATGGGCACAGGGATGCAATAGTGCGGTAATGGGACAGGAGCTAGATCTTGGTAGAAAGTACAGGACCTATTAGGTTCGAAATTCGTTTTTGCATGCTATATTAGAAGGAGAGACCAATTGTTGGAACATTGAACTGAATGGCTCTTGTCTTCATAAAGCACCCTACTTCAACAAACATCTGGGACTGACCTTTACCCCTGATATGAAATGAAAGATTTACATCAGATCCGTGGTCTAAATTGCTGGAAAAATAATGGGATCGTCCTACCGCTCCAGAAAGTATCTTGATTCAGATGAAACTTTCTACCTGTAAAAGAGTTAAATAATTCTAAGATAGAGTACTGTTGCCACGTCTGGGTCAGAGTTCCTAAGAGCATCCTTTTCTACATTGACAGAGCACTAAACCGTCTTCAAAATTCATTGCTGGGGCTGGCTCAATCCTAATGAGCAAAATGTATACTCGTATCTAGGTTCTGCCAACGAACAAACAAATTTATTTTTTATTTTACACAGTGATCACCACTTATCAAGGCCCGGAAGCCACTCAGGGATAAGGGTTATTGCAAGTATATTACGTTAGTGTGGAGATTTGATGAAGTGTTTACTTAAGGGGGCGGTTCATTAGGAATTTGTTAACATTGGACTTGAAGACATCCAAGTTGTAGTCCGGAGGGAAGCAGGCAGACGGAACAGTTCCACAGACGTGCAGTTCTAAGAAAGAAGCTTTGTTCATGGAATCCGCGTTTTGATTTAGGCACAGATATAGAGTGGGGGAAATTTTTCACAGTGGATTCAACTAGACGGGTGTTTTTCGTGAAAGATTGGTGAGGGGGGACCAGGGATTGGAGTTCAGAAAAGCACCTGCCATGAAAATAACGATAAAACAAGGATAGGTTCGCAACGTCTCTTCTGTGGGAGAGAGGTTGCAGGGTAGAGAAAAGGGCATCCCCCACTAAACCACAAAGTCTATTTTGTACTCTGTCAAGGCATGATAGGAAACAGTATTCCATCCTTGGACGTACTTGGCTTTTATATAGATAGAGAATTGCCTCAGTAGTGAGATATCTTCTGGAGCGGTAGAAGGATCCCACCATCTTTCCAGCGACCTTGGCAACAGACTTGATGTATGTGTTCCATTTCAGATCAGGAGTAAAGGTCAAACCCAGAAGCTTCTCAAAACACGGGCCTCACCCAGACGAGAGCCATCCATCACAATTGATGCCAGCTGGGGATCAGAGCGTTGATGATGTAAGGATAGGAGTTTGGTTTTGGATGCATTAAAGGTAACCAGCCACATCTTCCCCCACTGAACCTAGATGGTCGTGTCATCAGCATAGATGTCAACGAATGATTTAAGTATGTGTTTAGGGAGGTCATTGATGTAGATCAGGAAGAGAGTTGGGCCCAGGATTGACCCCTGAGGGACTCCAGCATTTATATTGCAGGCCTCCGATTTTTGTCCATCTACCACTACTCTTATGAGCCTATCGGAGAGAAATTATTTAATGATTGAGAAAACATTTCCAGTTATACCGTAGCTGGAAATCTTGTGAAGTAGACCCTTATGCCATACCTTGTCGAAGGCCTTTGATATTTCAAGAGCAATTGCCCTAGAAAGGAAGCCTTTGTCAAGAGATTCACTAATCCTGTGGGATATAACCGTCAGCACATCTGCGGTAGATTTTGCAGAGCGGAAACCATATTGTGTGTCACTAAGAAGGTTATTCCTGCTGAGGTGGTTGACTATTTCTCTATTTAATATGGATTCCAGCAACTTACTCATAACACACAGGAGACTTATTGGTCTGTACTGAGAGGGAGAGGACTTATCACCTGAATTCTTAAATACAGGGCAAACTGATGAGGTCTTCCAGGGGGTCGGAAAGCACTTCTCCTTAAGGCAGCGCTTAATTATGTCTTCAAATATTTATTCATGGTGTTTAGTTTAGTTTGATGGTTGTGTAGATGGTTATAATCATCCAAAAAAACATATATATATATATATATATATATATATGTTTTTTTTTATTATTTCAACCTCATTACAGGTTGTTTTTATTTTTATTTTAATTTATTGAAAAACTCTCAATCATCAACCCTTTTCTTTCTCTCTTTATTTTCTTTTCCCTTTTTTTAATTTTAATTTTTTTTAATTTATATATTTTTCTCTGGCTTTCTTATCTCCTCCTTTTCCCACGTTTTCCTCCTCCCCTCTCTATCCATTACTCCCACTCTTTTGGTTTTAAATATCTATATGTAATAGAAAAACATTATTTCTCCTTTAATTTATTTTAACTTAAATCATCTGACGATATAGACGGATAATTTTTATATCGTCTATTAAAACCATCTGTAATGAATTGAGTTAGTACACCCGAGATTGAAATAATAAAAAAAATTTAGCTCTAAGGTACTGAGAACTTTTTTCCTTGTTTTTACCAAATATACTTCTTAATACTACTATATATATATATATATATATATATATATATATAGCGATTGCAGGTGATTAAATGACTTACTGATTAAACTATTGAAAAAACGAATGAAAAAGCTATAAATTTTTTTTAGTCTTAAACATTAAAACAACTTCCAAGACACACACACACACATATATATATATATGAAAAATATAGGAATCTGACAAATTTTAAAGTAAAATAAATTAAAATATGACTAAGAATTATGATTGTGGATTGATTCTGTGCTTTTATCATGGGAATATAACTTATCCGTATATTTGCTCTGAATATATCTGTATGAGCTTATTATTTGTAGCAATTTAGGCTATATTACAAGGAATATATATTTGTATACACGTATAAGAGCTATATATGAAGCACTGAAAAAGCGCCGCTCCTTTTTATTTACAGAGTTGGAGCTGTGGTGTTCTTTTTTTTTTAAATAGATTAAATGAAAGGACCCAGCTCTAATTTTTGCAATGATGCAGCATAATAGTAATTCTATATTAGCAGCATTTCTATGCATATTCAAAATATTTTTAAAAAAAATCAACTGAATATATATATATATATCTTTTTATTCCTTTAATGACAATACCATTTTTTTTATTTTTCATTATATTTTTTCTTGTAAGGTATTGATATCTTTAACGAAATGTCAGACAACCATTTCATGGGAGACGACCTCCGAGGAATTGTTGCTTATAACTATGTTAGATTTTTTTGGTGTGTGTGTGTGGTTTTATATATATATATATATATATATATATATATATATATATAGAATCATGGATATTTATATCTTAGTATTCTCAATTCCATATCAGTAATATTCGTTATTAAATCGATCTATAGACACCTGTGGCATCGGAAATGAAGCCACTTGATAAAATAAAAGTCTAAATGTTTATGTATGAAGGCTGCCTTCAAGGCAAATAGATAAAGAATCTAGTCTGTTACAAGAAAGAAAAAAAAGTAAAGTAAGTAGACTAAATGCAATTTGGTTGGTATATGAAGAATACAGTTTTCACGTGAGAGTCTTTCCATCCAGTAAAATGTGCTACTCTTTGGATATTTCTGTTTTGAAAGATACACGCTCGTATCTTGGCATTTCAGAGATGAGCGAAGTGCAGTACCTGTTTTGATGTCAGTAAAAAAAAAATCTTTTTAAACTTAAACAATATTAATAAAAAGGATGAATTAGATCCGACAGTATGAAGTAAAAATGGAAATATGGAAGACCTAAATACTCAACGTTTCGCCCACTATTTTGCAGGCTTTATCAAAAGTGAAGAACGCTAAAACTAGCATATAATGAAAAGATCTGTAATTTTGGGGGAATATATACATATCATACCGTATTGGTATCTTCTATCTCTACAAAAAATTACATCTGTTATAGTCTTTCACTAGATATATTTCTGAAAATTATATGCCACTTTTTTCCGCTCACTCTTGATAAAGTCCAAAAAATATTAGGGGAAACGTCTTCCACATTTTCATTTTTAATTTAAAAAGATTTATTTATTTCATATTGTTTTATTGTTAATATGGTGTGTCTTACAAGTGTTTCGTTGCAATTTAAAAATTTGGAGATTCACCAAATCAACTCCTTATATTAACAATAAAACGCTATGAGTGTGAAAAATAAATCTTTGGTTTTGGAAAGTTCACTAGCTATATATATATATATATATATATATATATATATATATTGGTTATAAAGCATAAAAAATAATGAAAAAAAAATTTTTTATTTATTTTTTTCTTCTAACTAAACTTTACTTGACACTCAAAATTCTAATTAATTCTACTGTATTGTGTAAGTTTAACCCTCTCCTGAAAACTAACAATCTGCCCTACTCTTTAAGCTGCCACTAACATGCATACATTACACACGACTTGGATGGGAGTCCTCAGCTTTCAGCCCTTAACCTTCGCATGCTAACCGATTGGAAGTCATGATCACCAAACATCCATTTCTACCCCTTAGACATGCACTAGTTTGTTCTTAACCAGGTAGATACTTACTAACTACAGTCTGTACTTAGATTTACAGCTATCTATATTGCATAGCAATAGCTGTCTCTTCCTTAGCTTTGCAATGTTAAATACAAAAACTGAACCGATACTCTGTAACGCAAAATACAACTTCTTGATTTATAAAGGAAAGCTGAAGATATCCTCATTAGAAATGGAAACCTACTTAATACCCATAACCCACATACATTCGCATCTATTGGAAATCTCCCCATATAACTATTTACTGTATTATACATAATATAGACGCCATAGAGTATAATTTACTTCCACCTGTACTGTATTGTACCTAATAAAAATGACGTTACTTGTATCTATTGAATATACATATTAACCCTTCTGCCATCTAAAATACCCAGAGCTTGTACAATAATTTTAGCTAATTCGTAATATCAAGCCATTCTGTAACGCATTATCCTATTCCTAAGCCAACATAAAAATAAAAGGAAGAAAATTTTATTTTACTTTTATTTTTTACTTATTTTTTTTCTCAATTATAAATTTAAAGGAAAAAACATTAAGCCATATTAACTCCTTCCAACAAACCTGTTTGCAAATATAGCTGCTTCCACTGCATGAACTCTTACTCACCCCCTCCTCCAGTGACAAACAATGAAATAGCAATGTCTCGTAATCACTTTGAGGAGTATAATTTCTCAGTAGATATATAACCTTTATAAACAAACCCAGTAACAACACTAACCACCCTCGCGGGGTCACAGAAATACCTGGATTAGGACCCAGGCGCGGGGCAAACCCTCTCAGTACTGATGGACCCGTAAGTCTTCCCAAGTCATCCGTCTAGGAGAAGGAAAACTCTGAAGCTAAACCTAAGAGGAGGAAGCACAAAAATTAGGAACCCGAGACTTCTGGAAAATCTACAACAGTGTAGTAAATAATGGGCAATCAACAATTCCCCCACTATCCAATAATCATGAGGTTGTTTGCTCTGCAACTGAGAAGGCTAACATGCTTGCCAGACGGTTTGCCTCAAACTCCACACTGGACTCTGCTAACCACCTCCTCCCTGACTTTCCTTTGTGGACAGACGCCACACTAGACGATCTGAAAATCACCCCCTGCTCAGATGCATGCTATCATAAGAAAGCTTGACACTGCAAAAGCATGTGGACCTGATCTCATCCCGGCTGTGCTATTAAAAAAGTGCTCAGCCGAAGTAGCTCCAGTTCTTTCCAAACTTTACAACAAATGCCTTAATGAATTTTGCTTTCCTGCCTGCTGGAAAACTGCTTCTGCAGTGCCAGCTTTCAAGAATTCTGGCGAAAGAACTGACCCATTAAATTATCGCCCCCATTAGCCTCCTACCACTTTTTGCCAAAATATTTGAGACCATAATTAACCAAGCTCTAGTCCATCACCTTACAGATACTAAACTTCTGACTGACCAACAATATAGATTTAGGCAAGACCGTTCCACAGCAGACATCCTAACTGTAATCTTAGAATGTATATACCAGTCACTGGACAAAGCGGATGAGGGTAGAGAGGTAGCTCTAGATATACCTAAGGCTTTTGACAGGGTATGGTATGAGGGTCTTCAAGAAAATCAGATCATACGGCATCACTGGAAGAATACATAACATAATTAGATCCTTCTTAGATAAGAGAAAAATCCAGGTTGTCCTCGACGGTCGTACATCTAAACACTATGATATAAATGTTGGAGTGCCTCAGGAGTCTATCCTGAACTTCTTTTTGAACTTCTGCATGTCGGTGCAGTCGGGGAAACAGAAAAAATTGCATGTGAAATGGGTATGTAGGCTGATGACACCACTCTCTATAACAGACACGACAGGAAAACAAATGAACACATATCTAAAGAAATGGCAGAAACACTAGAAGAAGACCTCCGATCCGTAGTGGAATGGGGACAAAAGTGGATGGTCACCTTCAATGCTGCCAAGACTAAACTTGTTTCCTTCAATAATTACAAGAAACCTTCCCTACCGCCAATACCAATGACTATCTGAAAGTACATCTTTTAAACTCCTTAGTCTGTCGTTCACAGGAAACATGAGTTGGAACAATTACATTGAGAACATTGCCAGGACTGCTGTGAAGAAGGTGGGTTCTCTCTACCATGCTAGAAAGCTATTAACGCCTGAAAGTATCCTATACCTCTAAGGCCACCATTCGCCCATGTATGGAGTATTGTCGTCATATTTGGGCTGGTGCATCTGCCACTAGTCTCTTGCTCCTAGACGAAGTTCAAAAGAGTCGCCAATCTGATAGGTCCTGACCTGTCAGCTAAACTTCAACGTCTGTCACATCGACGAAATGTTGCATCCCTCTGCCTTTTCTACAAGTACTTTAACAGTGAATGCTCTGACGAACTGCGAGCACTTGTGCCCCCCTCGATGTAAATACCCCCGACAAACCGACAAGCAGCTAAATCCCACCCTTTCACAGTAGAGATCCCTAGATACAAGCGAGCCTTCTACTTCAGTAGTTTCTTCCCCAGAATAGCTAGACTATGGAATTCCCTTCCGGGTCCGTGCTTCCCCGACTTCACCGATATGCAGAAGTTCAAGTGTAACGTGAATCGACATCTTGCTGCCCAACTTCCTACACAGTACCCCTGATGCTTATGTCCCTGATAGTAGCACCCTACAAAAAAAAAAAAATGTCTTTTATAGATTAGGTCTGCCTTATTTCATAAAATAAACCCATCAAGTAAAAGCACTGTTTGTATGAACAAAATCTTCATAAACAATAAACAGCTCTATTTATTATTGAGCACTATTACATAAACACAGTACAGATTCTCAGCAACTCTGTACCCTGTAGATACAAAATTTACCGGGATTAATATATATATATATATATATATATAAAACCTTGTAGGTAAAATATTTTCTCATGTTGTTTCTTATAAGGGAAATGGATTCTATATTGTTTTTTTTTTACATAGGCATCACCACTTATCAAGGCCCAGAGACCACTCGAGGATAAAGCTTAAGGGTGTACAGTAGTCAATTGAATAATATAGTAATCGTTAGTAATAGAAATTCGGTAAATTTGTTAACTTAAGTGAAACGGCTCATCAAGACAATCAGATTGTAGTCAACTGGAAAGCAGGAGAACGGAAGACAGTTCCACAGGCGTGCAGTTCTTAGAAAGAAGCTTTGTTCATGGAATCTATGTTTAGGTTTAGGCACAGATAAAAAGTGGGGGAAATTATTGATAGTGTTTTCAGCTAGACGAGTGTTTCTTATGAAAGTTTGACGAGGGGAGACCATAGATTGAAGCTCAGTCGAGCACTTTCCATGAAAATAACGATAAAGCAGAGACAAACTCACATCTGTTCTGTGAGATAGAGGTTGCAGAGAAGAGAAAAGGAATTCTCCTACAAGGCTACGAAGTCTATTTTGAACTCTATCAAGGCAGGACAAGTCCTTTCTAGCAGCTCCTGCCCAGATGTGGCAACAGAACTCCATTCTTGGACGTACCTGGCTCTTATATAGATAGAGAATTGCATCAGCAGTGAGATATCTCCTGGATCGGAAGAAGGATTCTACCATTTTTCCAGCGGCTTTGGCAACAGATTTGATGTACGTGTTCCATTTCAGATCAGGAGTGAAGGTCAAGCCCAGAAGCTTGACAAAACATGAGGCCTCCTCGAGACGAGAGCCATTCATTTCAATTGATGCCAGATGGGGATCAGAACGTTGATGATGTAAAGATAGAAGTTTGGTTTTAGATGCATTAAAAGTAACCAGCTAACAAGATCAGAGGAGAGAGAATCAGAGAGAACTTGGTCGTTTACGGTCTTAAATGTGCTACCATAGATAGTAGTGTCATCAGCATAAATGTCTTCGAATGATGTAAGGATGTGATTTGGAACATCATTAATGTAAATCGGGAAGAGAGTTGGGCTCAGGATGGAATCCTGAGGGACTCCAGCATTAATACTGTGAGATTCTGATTTCTGCCAATCAAACTACTACTCTTATGCACCTATCAGAGAGAAATGATTAGACATAGCAGAACGGAAACCATATTGTGTGTCACTAAGAAGGTTATTTTTGCCGAGATGGTTGATTACTTCTCTATTTAACACAGATTCCAGCAGCTTACTCATGACGCACAGGAGACTTATTGGCCTGTGCTGAGAGGGAGATGAGCGATCACCTGAATTCTTAAATACAGGGCATACTGATGAGATTTTCCAGGGTGATGGGAAGCAATTCTCCTTAAGACAACGTTTAAACAGTTTTGTAAAGATGGGCGCAAGTTCTGGTTTAAGTTTTTTGAGCACTATAATTGGAATACTGTCAGGGCCAGTTGCTTTACTGGAATCAAAGTTTTTGATTAACTTGCAACATCACGAACAGATATTTTGTATATCACATAGTGTGTTTTCTGATACAGGAGGAAATATTGGGGGTTGGCGGCCTTGGTTGCAAAGGGTAGAATTAGCTGCAAAGTTCTTGGCAAAGAGTTTGGCTTTGTCTGATGCTGACGAGATTATCTCAGGTCCATTGATAATAGTTGGGATAGAGCACACACTTCTGTTCAGGAGTCTGTTTATTGCTAAAGTGTTTTTATTCGATACGTCTGATGAAAGGCAGTTCTCATGAAAATTTTTAAACGATATAGAGTTTGAATTTGTCCGAATAGTCTTGAAACAATTGTAACTACTTGTTGCTATCAATCTATTCCTTGATGTCTTTTTTTTTTTTTAAAACAATATATATATATATATATATATATATATATATATATATATATATATATATATATATATATATATATAATCTCCACACAAACGTAATGTACTTGCAATAACCCTTATCCCTGAGTGGCTTCGGGCCTTGATAAGTGGTGATCACTGTGTAAAAAAAAAAAAAAAAAAAATTATATATATATATATATATATATATATATATATATATATATATAGTAATGTCAATGTGCATTGTTGAAAAATAAACCAGAAGAATGCTCATATGCACAAGTAACAGTATAATATTTATTATTATGCAACAGATACAGGTAATTTATAAATTGTAAACCAAAGGTTTCACGAAAAACTGAATAACTACGTTTTATAGATAAAACAGCAAAGAAATCCTATTTCAGTATTAATAACTATTTTACCTCTAATAATAAACCAATGTATATTAAATGAATAAATGATTACATAATATTTTCCAATGATCATTTCAAAAATGAATCTGTGTAATTTGATAGTCTGGCAACGACCACGTCGTATTGTCTCAGCATTAAATAGTTTCAATTGCTTTGATACTTCTCCTTCAGAAATTCTTAGGTCAAATCCAACTTGAGTGTTCACATTTTCTGAAGGTAGGAGGTTAGTAAATATACTTTCCAATTCCATTAGATTCTGTGTATAACATAAAAAGAATGCAAATTCTTGATATACATTAATTCTGTCTGCTTAAAAAATGAAAATTCTATTTCAAAATGCAGCATGGAAGACAAACAAATAAAAACCAAACATTTCAAACTTAAATATGACAAAGTGAAAAATATTCTATTTAAAACTTGAAACATTTTTTAGAAGAGCCCAGTCACTAATAAAAAATAAACTGTTTAAAAAAAAAAAAAAAAAAAATAGCTTAGTCAGATATGCCTGTGTGCGCACACGCCATTGGTCTACTTCTGATACTTGCTTGAATGTATGTCGTTTTAGGGCTGTGGTTAGATATACTGTATAAAATGCAAAACAAATGCCACTGTGAAATGCATCGTGGAATAATGGATCGTAATTTCTATGAGTTTATGTAGAGGCATCGTTCGATGCAAATACTCGATGGCATGAATGAATGGATTCAATCCTATTTAGTAAAACGATTTTTACTACAATCCGCATTTTGTGTTTTTTTTGAATGACAAGAATATTTGGAGGAAGGGAGCTTCCATAAAACATCCCAAACTTTAAAGTGAGTCAATATATTATTTTAATTATTTTAATTATTTGAAATGAGTAATTTGTATATTTTTATTTATTTGCGGACTATTATTCTCATCTTTTATAGTTGTTGTTTAACGACGTTTCGGCTAACTATTCCTCTGGCCTTTGATAACCGTTATCCCGTTGCAGTTAATAACCTGATGCAAATAAATAAAATATCTAAAGTGAGTGTTTTACGTTTTGTTTTTTACTCATTGTCCTTCTCATGTTTCTCAATCACCTCTTACTTTTTATTTCTTTTTGGAATACTGTGTCTTTTTTTATTAATATAAATGTCTCTTAAGGAATAAACAAAAGAATACAGCTTTCATTTCTGGTTGCGAAACGTGCGTAAGGCGTAAAAAAATAAAAATGCTAAACTAAAAACAAACTGTAAATGATGAAGTCCACATGCTCACACTAGATATCCCGGTTCTGCATGACTGCTTTTAAATCCTGCCTCTCAACATTGGCATCCCTTGCAATGACATTTGGGTATGTGAGCATTCTGCAGTGGGTAGTAGGGCTGCACAGAAGTAGGAAATAACATTTACCGTTCTAGAACAATGACCTGCAAACGGAACACGTCTTGCTTTGAAAATAGATGCCAATGGGAGTTCGCAATAGATTTGTTGCTTGGTTGGATGGGTCTTCCATGAGAAATTTGGGCTCTCATGAGAAGGCGAGTATCTGCACCATTCAGGCGACTTTCCAACTTTTGGGAAAGTTTCTAGGTTTCCAAACTATTAAGGACGATATGTTGAATTATAGATTTAAAATTTTCAATTTCATGTTTTTGCTGAGATGTGATGTCCATATTTTTGCTCGAATCATTAGAAAGAGATCATGCCATCCTCTTTCTGATGTTGAAATCTTTGAATGAGGATGCGATAACTTTTTATCCTTATTCTAGGTACTTATAATCATCAAACTGTTTTAGTGGTGCTTGATTCAGTATTTTGATACCGTGATCTTAGTTGGAAGAAGAGCATTTGTTTATATGTTCAATTTTTCTCTCATTGAGATACAAGCCAACACAGAGGTTTGCTTAAGAGAGTATATATTTGTTGGGTTTTTTTAAAACGATAAATACGGTTAAATAGTGGCCTCGCCTCGAAGCTCATTTTTATTTACTTAGAAAGTCGCCCATAATTTATTTGGACGTATAACATTTTTATTATTTTTAAAACAGTAATCTATGTAGACGTGTGTTTCAGGGAAACTACCTCTCATCAGCGCAGCTTGACTGTTTCTAGGAATCGAACTCCAAACCATGTTTACCTCAGTTCGGTACATTGACTGTTCTGCCACGAACTCCTAGATGACTTTTACTGTTTATTTTTATAGCTTATAAATTTAGATTTGCTGTTGTTGTTTTTCATATATATATTAGTTTTTTGTTTTTGGGAAAAAGAAATCCAGCAGAGTGCACAATTATAGGGAAAATCCCAAAATAAAAGCGCATTTATATTTTGTTTACAGAAAGTTTTTAGATGAGACAAGTCATTGGTACCATCGGTTTCAAACCCGATAATTAGAACCGTTCTAGATACCCATATCAAGCTCTCTTCAGCCAATACTCATCTATTTTATAACCGGAAGTGGAAATATATAAATAAATATTTTAAATGTTTAAAGAATTTTTTTTTTAAATTAAAAAATGTTAAAAAAATTTTTTTTTTAATTTTTAATTTAATTTTGGCTTTAATATTCAAGGCACTTAACATAATTATTAATTGGAAATAGATTTTAAATTTAATATAATTTAATTTTAAAGTTAATAAAATCATCACCATCCGATCAATAAAAGGTGGGGGGGTCGCAAAAGGAGAGTTTAACGTTAACTCGTGATATATATATATATATATATATATATTTTCAGTTCCGGTTATAAAATAGATGAGTATTGGCTGAAGAGAGCTTGATATGGGTCTCAAGAACGGTCCTAATCATCGGGTTTGAAACCGTCGGTACCAATGACTTGTCTCATCTAAAAACTTTCTGTAAACAAAATAATATATATATATATATATATATATATATATATATATATATATATGTATATATATAATTATTCTATGTTAAGTATATTAAAAGATAAAAATCAATGAATTTAACAAGGTTTATATAATAATGCTCAATAAAAAATAAGTAATGACACCTTTCCAATTCTCCAATACTATTGCTACACTATCCCTTTGATTACTGTACACACAATAACCCTTATCCCCGAGTGGCCCTTGGGCCTTGATAAGTGGTGAACTCCATGTAAAAAAAAAAAAAGACTAAGATATACTTTTATTTATATGCAAATAAACAAAATGTTTATTTGCATATAAATCTGTGTTAAATACAGAAGTAATCAACCATCTCAGCAAAAATAACCTTCTTAGTGACACAGAATATGGTTTCCGTTCTGCTAGATCTACAGCAGATGTGCTTACAGTTATATCTCATAGGATTAGCAAATCTCTCGACGGAGGCAACCTTTCTAGGGCAATTGCTTTTGACATATCAAAGGCCTTTGATAGAGTATGGCATAAAGGTTTACTTCACAAGATCTCTAGCTATGGTATAGCTGGAAATGTCTTCTCAATTATTAAATCATTTCTTTCTGATAGGTTCATAAGAGTAGTAGTTGATGGGCAAAGATCAGAAGCTCACAGTATTAATGCTGGAGTCCCTTAGGGGTCCATCCTGTGTCCAACTCTTTTCCTGATCTACATTAATGATCTTCCAAATCACATCCTTACATCATTTGTAGACATTTATGCTGATGACACTACCATTTATGGTAGCACATCTAAGCCACTAAACGACCAAGTTCTCTCTGATTCTCTCTCCTCTGATCTTGAGCACGTGGTACAATGGGGAAAGGAGTGGCTGGTTACTTTTAATGCATCTAAAACCAAGATTATCTCTTTACACCAACATTCTGATCCACATCTGGCATCAATTGAAATGAATGGCTCTCGTCTTCAGGAGGCCTCAAGTTTTGATAAGCTTCTGAGCTTGACCGTTACTTCTGATCTTAAATGGAACACGTACATCAAATCTGCTGCCAAGGTCGCTGGAAAAATGGGGGGATCTTTCTATCGATCCAGGAGATATCTCACTGCTGATGCAATTCTCTATCTCTATAAGAGCCAGGCACGTCCAAGGATGGAATACTGTTGCCACATCTGGGCAGGAGCTGCTAGAAAGGACTTGTCCTGCCTTGACAGAGTTCAAAATAGACTTCGTAGTCTCATAGGAGAATTCCTTTTATCTTCCCTGTAACCTCTATCTCACAGAAGAGATGTTGCGAGTTTGTCTCTGATGTATCGTTATTTTCATGGAAAGTGCTCGACTGAGCTTCACTCTAAGGTCCCCCCTCGCCAAACTTTCAGAAGAAACACTCGTCTAGCTGAAAACACTCTCAATAATTCCCCCCACTCTTTATCTGTGCCTAAACCCAAACGTAGATTCCATGAACAAAGCTTCTTTCTAAGAACTGCACGCCTGTGGAATTGTCTTCCGTTTTCCTGCTTTCCGGCTGACTACAATACAGTTGTCTTCAAGTCTAACATAAACAAGTTCTTGATGAGCCGTTCCATATAAGTTAACAAATTTACCAAATTTCCATTACTAATGATTACTATATTGTCCAATTTTTACTGTACACTCTTTAACCCTTATCCTTTGCCTTGATAATGTGGTGATGCCTGTGTAAAAAAAAGTGGTTGTGATTAGAAGACAACTATGGAAGGCAGTAATTACTAAGAATACAATTAAGACCCTCAGCATTCCTATCTCGTCGCAGTTAACCACCTGAAAAAGGCCAGAGGAATAGTTGACCAAATCGTGGTAAAACAATAACTATGAAGATGAGGATAACAGTCCACAAATAAATAAATAAACATATTACTCATCTCAAAGGATTTCAATGATAAAATAAATGAAAGTATATATATATATTAGTTTAAACTTAGCCACACACACATAGTTTTTAAGTAAATCGAATTACAATTTTCAAGTACAAATATAACTTTAAGATATGCATACACATCTTTTATATAAATACATGTAATAGATTTTTTGCTTCTTCATCCGCAGTTTCATCTCTTTGCTTCCTTCCCACATTCACTTTTGATAGCCACCAATTAATATTCCTGCAAAGTCTGCCTTCTAGATAGCTGGGACAAAAATTGATACGTCACACAGAAACGTAGAAGATAAAAGCAAACATACATCGGGCGAGTATTCTTAGCGAATCGTTTTAAAAGAATTATCATTCCTCTTTTAATTGAACTCCTGGCTTCCGGCGAGTCTATTTGCGAAGTTGGTTGGGGATAGACATTTTAAGAGAATAGAGAAATGTCTGCTACGTTCAGTGGAAAATTAACAGACAATTTCAAAGCAAGTCAAAAATTTCATCATCATATTTCATGGAAGGTAACTGGCGATTTCCATTCCGAAACAAATAAGAGAAAGCAAAATACTTTAAAGCTAAAGAATATTTATAAGAATATAAACGCTTCGTCGAAAATGAGGAACAAAATTATGCTTCGCCAGTGTTTGCACTAATATTCATATGAACGTCCGAATCAGAAGTTAAAAGGAAAGAAAGTCACAACTCGAACTGAAATTTTTAAAAATAAAACTAAACATGCACGTAAATCGGCATAGAAAGAAAAAAAGGACAAAAAAGAAAGTGTCTCATTATGAAAATAGATTGAAAGTGGGGGTTGTCTGACTTGTTTGTTATTTGTTTTCACACCGGAAATTCTATAGCAAGCCCGACTCTCCCAATGGTTTACTTCTGCTCGTGCAGCTGTCATTGCTCAAAGGCAGCATGCTTTCTGCAGATTCAACAGGCAAAAGTCCAGTACCAACAAACAGAAGTATATAAAAGCTAGAAGTAATTGTAAGAGAGTAATAGCGATAGCAAAGACAGAATACACTGAAACCACCAGGAAACGCATCGAAGCACAGAAATTAAGAACCTATGGTTTTTGGAAAATCTACAACAGTGTAATAAATAATGGGCAGTCAACGATTCCCCCACTATCCAACAATCATGAGGTTGCTTGCACGGCAACCGACAAGGCTAATCTACTTGCCAGTCAGTTTGCCTTAAACTCCAAACTGGGCCCGGCACACCACTCCCTCCCTGACTTTCCTTTGCAGACAGACACCACACTAGACGATTTGAAAATCACCCCTTCAGGTACATGGTATCATAAAAAACCTAGACACCTCAAAAGCATGTGGACGCGATATCATCCCGGCTGTTCTATTAAAAAAATGCTCTGCCCAGATTACTCCAGTTCTCTCCAAACTTTACAATAAATGCCATGTCGAATCTTGCTTCCCTGACTGCTGGAAAACCGCTTCTGTGGTACCAGTCTTCAAGAATTCTGGTGAAAGAACTGATCCATTAAATTATCGCCCCATTAGCCTCCTCCCACTTTTCACCAAAATATTTGAATCCTTAATTAATTCAAGCCCTAGTCCCACACCTAACAGCTGCTAAACGCCTGACCGACAAACAATATGGATTTAGGCAAGCCTGTTCAACAGCAGATATCTGAACTGTAATCTCTGAACGTATATACCGTTCACTGGACAAAACAGGGGAGGGTAGAGCGGTAGCCCTCGATATATCTAAGGCTTTTGATAGGGTATGGCATGATGGTACTCCAGTCCAGGGAGGGATTCCTCATTAAATAGTTATTAGTAATAGAATAGTTTTAATTGTCCCGTTTAGAAATATTATTAACCGACATCAGTTGTGTTTTAAAATAGAAGTAGGCTTTATTTAAGCTATGAGAGTTATTTTCCCGTTTGATTTTTATAGATGAAGATGGAGGTGTTTTATGGTTTTATAAATCCAATATGTGTTCCATTACAGGAAAATCGTAACAGCATTAAGAGGATATTAGGTATATCAAATAGTATGTGACTAAAACTGATCTACGATAGTGAAAGATGGGCCCTGATAACTCGCCAAAGTGAAATTTTGGCAGCGACACAAAAGAAGATGGAGAGGATAATGTTGGGCATCACTCTACAAGACAGAAAAACAAACATCTGGAACCGCCAACAAACAAGAATTATTGACATCAATACTGCCATCAAAACATCCAAACACAGATACGCAGGGCACATAACCAGACAGCATGATAACAGATGGTACATCAGGACAACGGAATGGACACCTCCTGAACATAAGAGGCCAAAGAGAAGAACAAGATAAAGGGACGACCTGATGCAGCACATGGGTCCCACATGGCAGCCAATAGCTCGGGACAGAGTTAGATGGCTAAAGTCTAGGGAGGGGTTCCTCATTGAGTGATAAAACCCTTGTTGATATATATATATATATATATATATATATATATATATATGTGAGAGAGGATAATGGCAATAAGGCCAGAAACAACCACTAGCATACATATTCTGAATCAATAGCAAAATATTTCGCTGCTTTTTTATTTTCTATTGTTAATAATGGTGGAATATCTAACTGACCAAACGGAAGAAGTATTTTCATTACTTTTTTTCTTTAATTCTTTTTTTATGTTTTCATCTTAAATACTTGAATGACTTTCGTTTGTCTGGTTTTCTGTCGCACCTCATGTAATTCGCCACTGAACCAAATTTTCATCTATTCGTTTTCTTTTGAAAGCGTACATTCCTTAACCAAGTTATGGATGATGAAAAACGAAGCCCAATAAAAAAAACAGCAAACAACAACAACAACAACAAAAATAACTAAAATAATAAACAATGCTGCAAAGTGCAACTATAAAGCAAAGTCTTCTGTATTTTGGTTGCACAAAAAGCTAATGTCTTCCATCCATTTAACAGTCTTACAAAAGCAGCGGCACCCACACAGGTGAGTGCAGGCACATAACTCAAGGATACTAGGGAAGCCATTCAGAATTTTGTGTCCTGAGGTGGGAGAGATAGAGAAATATAAGCCAATATTGATTCTTACACACCCAAACATTGTCTTTAGGCATGAGTTCACTGTTGAATAATTGGTTTAGCATTGGTAAAAAAAAAACAAAGAAAAAAACGAAAAGTGCACTTTTGATTGTTATTCGCAGTGATAGTTTCATTGTTGTTGATATTATTATTATGTTGTTAATGCTTGAGCTGTTGTTAGTGCTTTCCGTGTTGGCATAAAACAAGTTATCTGCTTCGAGAGTTAAACTTACAATTGCTTTTATGCTTCGAAGAAATCACTGTGAATGGCGAGTGACTGAGAAGGATTGATGTCGAAAAAAACAAACGGACATCATCTATAATAATTCAAACTTTCATTGTTACAAGTGTAAATATTTTGTGGATGCTGTATCGGGTCAGCTGCTTCAACTTAGCTCCTAAATCACTTTCTTGGAAAAAAAAGTTCTGTAGCCACGACAAGAGAATCAGCATTTTAGGGGGGGGGGGACTGTTGTTCTTATCTTGTGTGTTATTTTTTTATTTTTTTTTTACATGGAAGTCACCACTTATCAAGGCCCGGAGGCAACTCGGGGACAAGGGTCATTGCGTGTACAGTAATCAATGAGACAATATCGTAGTAATCGTTAGTAATGGAGATCTGATAAAGTGTCTTAAGAGGGCGGTTTATCAAAAACTTGTTTATGTTGGACTTGAAGACATCCAAGTTATAATCAGGTGGGAAACAGACAAACGGAAAAGAGCTCTACAGGCGTGCACTTCTAAAAAAGAAGCTTTGTTCATGAAATCTACGTTTTGGTTTAGGCACAGATAAAGAAAAAAAACAAAGTTTTGACTAATGTAACTCTTGTTCAAACATATCTTGTTGAACTCAAATCTTTCGGTCAAACTCGGGAATCTGCACGAAATTTTTAAGAGAACCTTTTATTTAATCTATTTAATTAATTTTTTTCAAATTACTTAAGACTTCTACCTGATCATGGCTGACGGAACAAGAGCATGCTACTATTGGGGATTAATTAAAGGATTCCGTTTGAAATTTCATACAGATACCTGAACTCAACAGAAAGATTCCCGAGTTCGACAAGATGCACCTGAAGAACGTCAGCGGTTACATCATCAAAAACTTTGTGAAAATAACGCTCAAGATGAGAACAGTAGTTCGAATAATTAAAATAATATAAATTATTAATCCTCATTTAAAAAATTCAAAAACAATTTTGTCGGATGAACTTGTGTTACTTCCATTGCTGCAAAGAACTCTTTTCTTTCTTTGTGTACTTAAAACTAAACGAAATTACCACTGGACTGCTTCCCTGCAGACTACAATGTATTCGTCTTCAAGCCCAATATCAACAAATACTTGTCGAACCATCCTTTTGAATAATCAAATTCTGTTCATTGTGTCTAATTTTTTTATAGTATTGTTCATTATCCAACCGAAATTCTCACTAATTCTTATCCACAACTGGCTTTTCACCTTGATAAGTTATGACTCATTAGTATTAAAAATAGTCAACTTTTACTATTTTTAAATAATCACATTCACACACTGGTTCTTATTAGATTACTAAAGTTAAATGACCGTGAGCTTGGCCAGTACCAAATGGGTGACCATTTAGAAATACTAGGTGCTGTATGTATTCAGGTAAGTGAGTATGTGTAATGTTATCTAAGAACCACACGTTGTATGCAGTCTACGTCACAATGGAGACCAAGACAAGAAAAGATCTTAAACTCGCTTTTTTTGTTCTATTATGACATTTCCTTATTCTCTCGTTACCGCCATGACATCCCTCGGACATAATCCATGCCCTTAACGTGATCTCGAACATTATTTCTGTCTCTAACATGATCTCTTTTTAAAAGTCTTTATTTTTCTCTACTGGTGACGTCATTCTACATGCATTTGCGTCCACACTATGTCACATATGTATGATATCTCAGGAAGATATACATATTATAATGCCTTGCACAGTTCCAGATCACCCTTTGGTAAGGTGTAGCACGTGTTAACTTTACTATGATATTCTTTTTTTTCTTTTTTTCCTTTTTAATTCATGTTCACCCCTTACAAAGCATATTGCCACTTGGACACAAGGAGCTACTAGTTGGGGCCATGTTTAGGAAAGATTAACAAGATATTTGTTTATGTTACATTTAAACTTCTGCATATCAGTACAATCAGGGAAGCAGGCAGCAGGAAGGGAATTCCAAAGACTAGCTGTTCGAGGGAAGAAATTATTAGTATAGACGGCTTTCTGGCATTTAGGGACAACAACAGTGAAGGGTTGAGATCTTATTGCTAAGTGGGTTTGTCAAAGATATGTACATCGAGGGGATACAAGTGAAACGAGTTCATCAGAACACATTCCATTAAAATATTTGTAAAACAGGCACAGTGATGTAACATTGCGGCAATGAGACAGGGGCTGGAGCTTAGTTGATAAAGTGGGATCGATTAGATTGACATCTCTTTTTTGGACTTTATCTAAGATGGAGATGCTAGTGGTAGATGCACCAGCACAGATGTGACAGCAATACTCCATGCATGGGCGAATGGTGGCCTTGTAAAGGTACAGGATACTCTCAGGTGTGAATAGTCTTTTAGCTCGATAGAGGGAACCCACCTTCTTTGCAGCAGCTTTGCAATGTCCTCTATGTATTTGTTCCAATTCATATTGCCCGCAAATGTTAGGCCGAGGAGTTTGAAGGTGGAATTCTCAGGTAGGGTGCTATTTGTCATGGATATAGGGGGTTGGAAAGGCGTCTTGTAATTGTTAAAGGATAGCAGCTTAGTTTTACTAGCATTAAATGCTACCATCCATTTTCGGCCCCATTCCACTATGGTCACTTTCTAATGATTCTGCCATGGTCTTAGATTTAGATGGCAGATTATCATACTGTCTTCACATCCCTCGGCTAACATCCACATATGTGGTGATTTCAACGTCCATAACGTGGAATGGCTGACCCATACAAATAAGACAGATGACGAGGGAAGGTTTTGTCATGATTTTGCCATTGCTTATGACCTCACTCATACAGGAGTAGATGGAGTTCTTCAACAGTGGTGAAAGTAATACATCTAGGAAAGATTGTTGAAAAAACAAACGAAATAAAGAGAGTCCATTGGCTTTGTATAGCTATTTTCTAGTTATGGTCTCACAAACATAAAATCCACTTCCAATTCGTCATGATCCAGCATGGAAGTAGTAAGTCTCAGAAAACTGTCATGAAAATTCTTGTATCGGTGTGCAATCTAGTCTAATCAGAGATAACAAAACATTATAACTATGTTAATGAAGGTATGTTTTTTTAAAATCTTTTTCGCTCCAATCAAGGCACATTGCCACTAGGAACTAAGTGATTATTATTTGGGATCATGCCTAACAGGGGACTGCGGAACTTGAAAAGCGAGATGTCTTATCATTGCCTTTAAACTTCTGCAGGTTAGTACACTCAGGGAAACAGGAAACAATCTAGCAGTCTGAGAATAGAAACTATTAGAGTAGAAAGGTTTCCAGCAGCTAGAGACTTCAACGGTGAAGGGTGGGATTTTGCTGCTTTTCAGGTTAGTCAAGAGTATGTACGTCGAAGGGCTACAAGTGCTATGAATTTATCAAAGCTTATTCTATTTAAGTACTTGTAAAACAGATACAGAGATACAAAATTATGGCGATGGAACAGAGATTAGCGCTTAGCTGATAGTGCGGGACCTATTAGATTTGAAACTCTCTTTTGGAGCCTGTCTAAGAGTAAGAGATTAGTGGTAAATGCATTAACCCAGATAAGTACAACAGAGGTCATGTATATTTTCAACATATTAAACGTTTTCAATAAATTTAAATATGGATTAATCGGACTACTATTGTGATCTTGGTTAGTTTTTATTTTCAAAACACCAATAAAATTTTCAACCTTCTTCAAGTATATTATTTTTGAGGATCTATATGGAATTTTGAACGGAATTCTTTATTTAATCTACATGTGCAGATTCTTCTTGTTTTATTAACCATGGTTGGGCAGAAGCGTTAATTAATGTTCATATTATTCTTAGCTCTTACAGCCTCGAGTAAGGATTGAACCTTGTGAAGACTATCATTTAGAATTGATTCTTAATGTATTCAACTGTTGTGTCACATTTTTAAGTGACAGAGGTTTAAGGTTCAAACTATTACTAAGAGTAACATAAAAATGAATTAAGACTTCTATTCAATCATAGTCAATGAAATGAGAAACAATCTATAAAAATTAAATAAAATAAAAGGTTCAGTTCGAAATTCCATATAAGTTCCTGAATTTAACAAACACTCAAGCTCCAAAAAGCTGCATCTGAAGAATGTCAGAAACATTGGTAGAAACGTCACAAATGAAAATAGAAAACTAAATAATATAAAATTATCAATTCTCATTTCAAAAAATTTCCTAGTTAAATACATGAGATTTTTCAGACTATTGTGGATTAAATAAAAGTGTTCCATTCAAAATTCTGTATAGATTCCAGAGTTCGACGACAAGATTCCAGAGTTCGACGACAAGATTCCAGAGTTCGACAAGATTCCAGAGTTCGATGACAAGATTCTAGAGTTCGATGACAAGATTCTAGAGTTCGATGACAAGATTCTAGAGTTCGATGACAAGATTCTAGAGTTCGATGACAAGATTCTAGAGTTCGACAGAAAGATTCCAGAGTTCGACAGAAAGATTCCAGAGTTCGACAGAAAGATTCCAGAGTTCGACAGAAAGATTCCAGAGTTCGACAGAAAGATTCCAGAGTTCGACAGAAAGATTCCACAAAATACACCTGACAAAGATTAGAGGTTAGATCGGTCGAAACGTTGTGAAAATAAGATTAAAGACGAGAGCAGTAGTCAAAAATGGACGTTTTGAGATATGGAATAATGGGATTATATTTTGAGGTCAGAATTTTTTTCAACTGGAAACATTTCATATATTCAAACAACAGTCAAAACATGCACGTATCTTTCCTGCATTGTATCAGTGTATGACATTTTAGACAAAATATGTTTTTCGAGTTATGTGTAGAAGGTTAATTATGATTGACAGGATTTGATCCTGGGTTAGCATGTCGCACGATACAAGGGTAGAAATGTCTCATTGGTTTATTTAAGTCATCTGACTAGAAATAGAGAATTTACATAATATTTTTAAGCTGACACATAAGAATGTAAATTCTTAGATATTGGAAGCATTCATATCTCTCATGATTATTATTCGATTAAAAACAAGTTATAGTTAAGTAATTCATATTACAGATAGTTAAGTTAATAAATTATATATTTTAAGATAAAATGATTTCTATTGTTATCTTCCATGTGTGTTCAGTGTAATGCTCAAGAAGTATCTATATAGCATCATCAGGGAGCTGAACATGACTAAGTGGTTAATGCCAGAGACTGATGGCTTGTGTGTGCCAAGTTTGAGTCCGGTTCGTTTAACAGGAACAATTTCACTAAGTGATGCTGACACCTTTTATATATGTCTTTCTAAAAAGAATTCTAACTAAAAAGATGTAAAAACGGATGGCAATAATCATCATCTGATTCATACGAAATGTACGAATTATGTTAAAAAACAACAGCAGGTGATGATGGCTCAGTGTTTAACGACACAAGCTGGCAATCTGGATGTGCTAAGTTCGAACTCGGTTCACTCTACTGAAACCCTTTCACATAGGAACGTTGACAAACTTCACGTGGTCCCTTCTGTAAGTATCTGATATCCTTCAAGAAGAAATTCTTAATAGAAAGATATCAGGGAAACGAATACCAACAAAAATCATCATCATAAATGATATTCAACAAACAAACAAACAACAGCATCAACCTCAGCTCCAAGAAGCGAGCACCAGTAACCCACCTTTTCCCATATAATATTACTTTATTTCAACACAAACAAGCTACTTTACAATTGAGATGTAAAACTATTATGAGTTTGGTACCATAACAACTCTGATGTTTTCAATTCTTATGGACATTCATATCACATAAATGTTGGCTTTCTAATTAAATTTTATTTGGTTTATTTTTTGTGTTCTTGTATTTAAAGTACAAATTACCCCTCCACACACTTACATACTGTTATGGTGTTAAATGGTAATAAAACGAAAGGAACACAAGACTTTTAGAAACAAACATGTATTCACATATATTACAGGCAAGGCGGGTTGAGCAATACCATTCCTCAACTGTTGGGCGTTTGCACACGACCTCCTTGGCCGGGTACCAATCTGACTGCCGGGCACCGGTACTTATTACTGGAAGTGACGTCATGAGATAGTCCATTAATCCATGGAGGGACGTCCCCAACACGTACGTAAAAATTTCATAATTCTTCCTGCTATCAAATCATCTTTAGAAAAAATAAACTTCAGTCTATGTTTGACTTGTCCAGCAAGTTTCAGTCATGAATATCCAACAGTCTTTTTATCGCTATTAAACAATATACTCCAACTGTGCACTTTTGCATTGATCAATATTGAGCGCGATCTAGTGGTTGTTAAGAAATTTTGTGCAGGTGGAGGTTGTAAGGGATGAGCAACAGTTTCAACAAGATGGAACAACTCCTCACATTTCAAATGATCCGGTAGAATTACTGGCAAGACATTTTCGTTTCATCAATAAAAGGTCTGATTCGAAATAAGCTTTGGTTATCTCATAAGATGCTCCATCTGCCTGTCTGTCGTTCATGCTTACACTGCGAATAGCATTTTATTCTCTAAAGTAGAATATTTAATAGACACATCAGTATAAGTACAGAGTAGTTAACACTCATAAATCATAAACAAGAAATTTATATAAAACACATTAGAATTAAATTCTCTAACGAATCTGTAAAGTTTAACATGTGGAAACGATTAGTGATTTTTTTTACAAATGTTAAATTTTAGGAATAGTTAACATACACGAACTCATAAACCAACAAATTGACAGAGCCTGCATATTTTTAACGTGTGTGAACGATTTGTAAGAAATATTTGATAGTATCAAAAACTCTTATAAATCGTTTCCACATGTTAAAATTATGCAGGCCGGTTAAGAATTTTATTTAAATACTTTTTATATAAATTATGTGCTTTTTTCTTTTCTTTTTTTCCTCTAAAGTTCCTGAGTTTAACTATTTTTTACTTTTATTAGTATCTTAAGAATATCAACTTCCTGTTAGAAATCCGAAAAAGTTGTTGGGTTCCTATCATGTAAATATTAATGATTTGGTTTTTAAAAAAATTAAACTTCCAACATTATCTGAAATTAAAAGATACACATATTTAATGGGTCAACTATTTAATGATCAAATATTTAATGGGTCAACTTATTGATACATAACTGTCACAACGACTACATTTGGTGCCATTAGTCTGACTAAGAATGATCACAGAAATAAATTTCAATTTATTCCTGACTCCAGCACCTTGAACATTACCTCTATCCCCTAGCCCGGGTCATAAATATTTATTAGGACCTAGATATTTATTAACCAGTCCAGATAAGAAGTGTGTTCTGTTTGGCTGGAGGGTATGGGATGATGACGCTCAGAAAACTATTATTAGTCTATCAACTTTTCAGTAGCTACACAATAAGTAAGGATAGGTGGGAGAGTAGGGGCTCAAAACCAGTGGACACAGTTTGAAGATAAAATGACCTATTTTGTTATGGCCAGTCATACCTAGGCTATTTTAAGTCCCAGATAGAAAGAAAACAGGCAGACAGACAAACACACTGACCTTACAAAGACAATGAAATGGCTAATTGCCAATAATTCCAGTGTAGTAACCAACTTTACAACTATTCACAAAAGTGACAATTGGTACAAGGCTGTAAACGCTCCCAGAACCCTCTTCTGCTTATTAGAAATTTGAATGGATGAAAAGCTATTGTTTTACTGGGGAATGCTTAGAAATCCGAGCTGGTTTCTTCCTAAGACTGACAATGTTCATCTGACATATTTGACCTCTTTAGTGCATCGATTCAATCAAATCTATGATATGCAGGGATGAATTTGTTTAGATTAATTATGAAATTATGTGTTCATTATACCGTTTTTTATCGCTTTCATTTAAAATCACTTTTCAATTTCTGATAATTTTCTTATATATATATATATATATATATGTATGTATATATATGTATATATATATATATGTATATAGGGAGAGGGAAAGAGAAAGAGCTGGTCTTCTGAGGATGCTCGTACAGGGTTGAAATAAATTTATAATCAGATTGGGTTAAGTTTGTGTTGGATTATTTTTTAATCCATCTTGTGTGAACACTCTAGATTGTCCTTGTATTTGCCTGAATTCGACATTCAATAGTTCTTAATTCCCTTCATTCCCATGGCAATTGTTTGGCGGCCCTGAGGTAGAGGCTTAACAAATAGAGCAAAAGTTGGCTTTGTGGCTGGGTTTTAATCTCATGACACTACACTGATGATTGCGTAAGCATGAAATACTAATGTCCGTAGATATAAATGAATAATTATTATTTAATTATATATATACAAAACGTTGATCCTGTGAAGGTAGAACTACCAACTATCAACTAGGTTGATTCCTGGCTTGGCATGGGTGCTCTTCACAGAAACAGTCTGTTTGTGGGTGATTGTATATAAGCTCCCTCCTCTTCTTGGGTACAGGACTTTCTTAAATCATATCACACACTACTTAGTGTAATACAAAGCAATTTAAAAGTGGCGGTCAACGTTTACATAAAGACATTTGAGATGTGATTTACGATCCCATGGCTTGGAGATAGAACTGTCAACCATAGGTTCCATTCCTAGCTTAGGATGGATGCTAGTCTAGTAAGACTGTAGAGTTGTGATACAGTCTGGGGATGACTACATTTATACATATAACATTACAAGAATACTCATTTCCAGGTGAGCAACTTTTATTCCACGAATAGAACTGTTGTACACCCTTATGAAGATTAAAATCAGTAGGTAAAAATCCTTATTTCAATTGTGATCAAAATCAATGCATAAGTTTTATTCTAAAAAATATCTCATATTTAAAGCTTATGCTTGAGATTTTAAGAAAAAATTTGAAATTCAGAGAATTTAGTTCATTTGATATCTAAAAAAAACAGATCAAATTCAATACAACTCTGAAATATTTAAATTCTCAAATGAAAATATCCATATTATACCCTGTAGAAAACCCTTTAAAATACTCCAAAAAAGTTGAAATTTAGAGGAATATTTAATTTTAACACCTATTATTAAAATTCTAGAAAACTCAGGTGTCTGAATTTTTTGAAGGACCTTCACCTCTTTTTTATAAATTTCATTTTGATATAACTCGATTAAACTAAATATAGCCCACATTTGAATTCTTTATTCTTAGTAGCTATGTTCAAAGAATTTTATAATGATCAGTTAATTAGTTTAGTTGTGAATCCTAAAAATACAAATCTATACACTTTATGGTTATTTTATTCATATTAACCTTAAACAAACCATATTTCCACGTGAACATAAGGGGTTGCTATTTGGGACCATGCTTACAGGGGTACTATGTCGGGAGATGAGCAGTAAGATGTCTGTTTGCATCACAATTAAATTTCTGCAGTCAAAGAAGCAGGAAACAGGGAGAGAATTCCAAAGTTTATTATTTCGAGTAAAAAGCTTTCAGGTATCTTGAGACATTTATAGTGAACGGGTGGGATTTTACTGCTTGTTGGATGAAAGGTACTTATGTTGAGGAACACAAGTGCTACGAACAAAGAAAAACATATTCCATTAAAATACTTGTTAACGGTATTTACATTGAGGGACACAAGTGCTACGTCCATCAGGACACATTCCATTAAAATACTTGTAAATCCGGCATAGAGATACAACATTCTGATGACGAGACAGAGGTTTGATCTTGGTTGATACTGCAAGACCTATTACATTGAAAACTTTTTTTGGACCCTGTCCAAGAGGGAGAGACTAGTTTTAGATGCACCAGCCTATATGTGACAGTAATACTCCATGCATGGATGAATGGTAGCTTTGTATAGATACAGGATACTGGCAGGTATGAGGAGCTTTTAGCACGATATAGAGAGCCCACCTTCTTTGCAACCGCCTTGCCAATGTCTTTAATGTATTTGTTCTAGTTACTGTTACCTATGGCATATCACTTCATATAAATAGAGGCATACTGATAAATTATAACAATTAAATCTTGTACATTGTTTTTTTTTTATGTTTCATGCAATCTTCTGACAGCAAAGAATTGATTTTAAAGCAATGTTTTTTGCCGATGTTTGTTATTCAAATAATTTTTCACCATTAATATGATTCGATCACTTTTCGATCTATAAAATATGTAGGATTTTGAAAAATTCATCCCGTGCTAATTTTCATGTCGATATTTTGACACCGGCTCATTTTTCATGTTCAATAGTTTGCTTCATTCTATGAATGATATCACTAATTTGTCCTCAAAACAAATCATTCATGTTTTTGACGATTATCTTGCCTGATACAACTTTAAAAAAATTTATTCACACATTTTACTGAGGGTTTTTATTTCATTATTTTTTTTCAAACAGTTTGATTATGATGTTCAGATTCCATATGTTTAAAATCTCAAGATAACTGTATCTATATTTAATTTAGTTCTCTATAGAACCTTATACACACACACACACACACACACACACACACACACACACACACACACACACACATACAGTTTTTTCTTTTTACTAATAAGTTACCACTTATCAAGGCACAAAGGCCATTCGAGTATAATGATTAAATGAATGATAAGTGATCGGTGAGACAACACTGTGATGATAGTTCATGATGGTGATAATTATGCAGAATGCATTTATCTTGGATTAAATTTTTTTCATGATATTTATTAATAATGCATTTACATTTTAGTCTATAACTACATTTTTTGTTGTTACATATAATTTTATTATGTATTCCACGTTTAAGTGCAACTGTAGAT
This sequence comes from Euprymna scolopes, assembly GCF_053919585.1. Taxonomy (NCBI): domain Eukaryota; kingdom Metazoa; phylum Mollusca; class Cephalopoda; order Sepiida; family Sepiolidae; genus Euprymna; species Euprymna scolopes. The sequence goes on from NC_136488.1 coordinate 28,812,702, forward strand.
ATGTTTTATGGTAATCTTGTTAAATATTTTGTGCTTTTTATAGTTTTTTTTTATTATTATCATTATTTTATTCAATCGAGAATTCTGGTTAAAAAACTAAACCTATGTTGAATTTACATTGTGTAATATAAAATATACTTATGTCAAATGAACTATATAGAAACATATTTCATGCCAGTTTGTCAATTTTCATCAGAAATGAAACAAACATTTCTGTATAACTTATTCATTATAAGCATATAATACTACTACTATTAAACTATTCACGTATTGAGCATATCACTCGTAGAGTAATTCATTTCCTTAAAGAAGGAAATAATTCCAAATCTTTATGTAAAAATAGGCAGAGATCGTCATTGTGATGGCTGCATTTGGCTTAGAACGCCAACTTGTATTTCCAACTGAAATAACATTAACGGATCAGCGTCGGGATATCATTATTCAGTCCGGCCCGTTAATTTAAAAAAAAAAATCTTTCTCAATGAATTAACGGTTCAATTTGAGGAAAATTTTGACTGGGCACATCAGCATAAGTTGGAAAGATATGAAGATCTACGAGAAGAATGTATCAGATATGGCTGGAAAACGATCGTATTTCCTATCAGAATCTGATGCCGAGGTTTTATTGCGAACTCAACTTCCACATTCTTTAATAATCTTGGTCTTTCTCAATCAGACAAGAAAAATACAAAGAAAGTACAAGACAAGGCTCAAGGGCAATCTCATAGACTGACAACAATCCAACAGTCAGGTGGTATCTTCAGATACTGCTGGGGTGCTCTGGGCTAGTGGTAATACTGCTTTAGCCCCGAAACCATGCCTGAACCCAGAATCATCATCTGATGAGGGTTTTGTTGGAAGCAATGCTGCTATAAAAGCAACAGTTATTGTGTATATATATATATATATATATATATATATATATATATATTAGAGAGAGAGAGAGAGAACTGCACGCCTGTGGAACTCTGTTCCGTCTGCCTGCTTCCCACCGGACTCCAACTTGGATGTCTTCAAGTCCAATGTTAACAAATTCCTACTGAACCGCCCCCTTAAGTAAACACTTCATCAAATCTCCACACTAACCTAATGTACTTGCAATAACCTTTATCCCTGAGTGGCTTCCAGGCCTTGATAAGTGGTGATCACTGCGTAAAAAAAAAAAAAAATATATATATATATATATATATATATATCAAATAGATCTTTAATTATTATCGACATACATATAAGTATCATCCTTACAGAATCATAAGGGTAGAGCTAACTGTTGAAACCAGTCACACTATTCGAACCCCAGAACAAGAATTACCATCAACTCAATAATATATGTATATAACATTAATAAATAATTAAAAATTAAGAGGAACCTATCTAAAAAGATATTAAGATATTTGTGTGTACAAAATATGCTGTCTTGGATTGAATCCGTTCCGAGCTCAAAAGATTTATTTTTCATGCTCATCTCTCTCTCTCTCCCTCTAATATTTATTAGATTGTATTGCTGTAGTTATGAAACTAAACCCAATGAAATTCTGATGTGTATCAAAAAGTGCTCAATGACAAGCAGAAAGTTATTCTTAACCTATAAAACTATTCTCGGTTAACCTCAACAAATTCTCATAAATTCATTCAATAACGTACACAATGTTTGAATGCATGAGACATTTATTTTAGATTAGAAGGCCGTCATCAGTGCTCGTAAATATTAACACTTTAGGCGAAAAAAAAAAAGAAACGAAAACAAAATTATATTAAGCATTCATTTACATTATTATATTTAATTTCCATACAATATTTTATTTTTCATTTATACTTGAGATCGTATTGTTTACATCACCCATTGAATCATATGATCTGCAGTATAAATGAAAATAAATGCTATGCCCGCTATCTCTCTCTCATATATATATATATATATATATATATATATATATGTGTGTGTGTGTATATATATATATATGTATGTATGTGTATACATATATATGTATGTATGTATGTGTATACATATATATGTATGTGTGTGTGTATACATATATATATATCTATATGTATAGATAGAGAGAAAAAGATGACTTTGTATGTGTGTGTGATGAACGGTCTCTAGCAAACAAGTATATCAATGTTTGATCTACAAACTTGCAACTTATATATATATGGGGATTTGAACTTATGGAACAAATTCAATTTGGTTTTTAGCCGGTAAAATAGCTGCTAAGAGTTGAAAATTGAAAAACATTGGAGATTGGCAGGCATAAGTTGCCTAAACATGTTGTTTTATTATTCAAGCCTGTGCAAATATACATTAATATTTTTAATAACGTTATTTTAAAAAAAATTTATATGCGCATGGGCTTGGATCAGACAGTAATGAATAATGGTGAGGAGTTACAGTTTGGTTTCGATTCATGCTGACGGTACCCAAATCATACATTTTCTAACTTTTGAAATAATGAATATATATTGGATACAATATCAATAGAGAATTGCCTCTATAATAATACGAAACCTGCATAAATTAAAATATCGTATTTTACTATTGGACAATGTTGGGTGACCTGCTAGTATATATATATATATATATATATATATATATATATATATATATATAGTATACTTAGTTATTTTTCTGCTTCAAAACAAAAATATCATTATCATTATAGTGTAAACATTGTGAAGCATATATACGTTATTCTTTTCAATAAAATAGTTAAATATTTCAGAAGGATCACATCCACGAACTTTAGTGCCATGCTGGGTAAGGAAAAAGTTAGTTGGTACTGAGCCAAAGGCTCAGTAGTGAAATGATATTTGACAACAAACAAAATACTTTACATGTTTTTTTCTATTTCTTGAATTTGTCTTTTTTTGTATTCATATTTATTCATTTATTTGACTTTTGCTCCGCAAGATCAATCTAAAAAAATAAAAACTTTACTTATATGTACAATGCCAAAACTTATGTATGAGAGAGGTGGGGGGAATCTCAACTCTTGTTGACAAACAGAGAAAAAAGGATGATCAAGAAGCGGTTCGAAAAAACAAAATGGTGGATCTAACATACATTTGCAAAAAAGGATAAAGAAAATGATCAAAAATTTTTTGGAACTTCTTTTATAAATATTAATGAGAAAATGAAGTCAGTTTAGGAAATGGGACAAATAGTTGTTTGCTTAATCAAAATATTTACCAGTGTTTCTGATTTTTGCTTATATTCAACAAAAACTGTTCTCAATTGGTTGTTTTATACTTTTTAATAACTAACTACTAGTGTACATTCTCCATGAATAGTGATAGAAAAAATATGCTTCGTCAGTGTTCGTTGTCGCTACTTATATTAATATATTATTAAAATATTCATATATATTTTCAATTTTAACCCCTTAACAGCTATTTTCACTCGTTAAAAAACAAATCGAATTCGTTTCACAGAACCAAATCCTTTACATATCGAGTTTCAAATCTGTAAAACAAAAATTGACAGAGGAGTTTTGTAGAGACCAGTCATCGCACAGGTCATTTTCTATATATAGATATATATACATACCAGGTTTAAGGTATTCAAGAGTGATAACTAATGAGTATAATGAGCTTATAAAGAGTGCTCAATAAAAGAAGAGCAACATATATTTTTATTAATATAAGCAAATTTACATGGTCGCGACACTAGACATGCTAATGTGTCGGACAAGTGGTTGGTTAAAACTAGAAGTCCTCGTCAGGTGGTTTCATAAATTGTCCGACGTTTTATGGCATATCACCTCTGTCAGGTTATTGTACGCTGAATCTAGTCAGTTTGGTTGGTTGGTTTTGTTTTACGGCATATCAACCCTTTTCAGGTTATTTAATGCTGAATCCAGTGATTTTGAAGAACAATTTTTTAATAGAGTATATTTGTTTTTTTTTTAAGTCGGTTTCTATTTAACCCATAGTTGGGACCCTAACAGGTACTACCAGTCCGGGTCAGAATGGACCTGGGAGCAATGGCAATTAAAGGGTGGCTCTACACTCCCCAAAGTCCGCAAGCTGGGGCCTCACTATCGGATATAGTTTAAGGTCATATCCAGGACCACCAGTCAGTTTTTATGCTTCAAGTTCTTTATATTTGCAAATATTTTTCATGATGTTTGGTTTGATTGTTTAGTATAGAAAACTGTTGTTTTTTTTGTTTTGGGCTTTGCAAAACATGACTGAGTTTTGCAAAAGGAAAAATAATCAATAACATCAATGTGTTTGGTGCATTTTCGGTCAGGAAGCCAGTATGACTAAATTAGTTTAGAAGATAATCATGCACATATAAATGTATAGACACACTTAACTTTACATATACCGAGGTACACATATCTGATATATAAATAGAAATACACAGTGAGGTATTTGATCAGCTAATACTTACTCATCTAACACAGAACATTTGTATTTACGTTTCTTAATTTTTGAGATGACGATGGATTATCTGGATAACTGTTCCCATCTTGAGCGTTATTGCACAACTTTTCAGCCGATGTAACCCCTACCTTCTTCAGGTGTATCTTGTCTAACTCTGGGATTTACACGAAATTTCGAACGGCACTCTTTATTTAATCCACGGAGGCAGTAAGATCTCGTTCTATCAGCTATGAGCAGCTAGAAATCTTAAGGAATTCACAATTGCATTCTTCGTATTGCCGGTACTGAGGATTGAACCTTAAACCCCCAGGAGAGTGCCACTGACAACTAAATTTTACATCATGCTTTATCTATTATGCCATGAGTCGTTGCGGACGTCTAGATTAAATCTAAGGTTTTCTGCTTAGAAACAGAAAAATCAGAGAGCACCATTCAACGCAGTAACCAGTGAGCTATCACATTTTTTAAGGTAAACATTGAAATAGTACTTGAATAGTACTTTTGGAAAATCAACTCTGAAATCTCATTAATATCTCATTAAATCAACTTATTAATAGAAAACAAGGTTAGCCTCATAGTAAGCAGTGTGTAAATTTTATTTGGAAGAGCATTAACACCAAACATTCATGATGTCTCCATTCAAAATAAACACTTAATGCGAAGCAACTTCAATATTCATTTTCTAGTTTACGTCGTGTTTACTGTTTCGAACTAAATACACATCTTATTACATTATGAGGTTTTTATTGTAACTTAAAGAAAACAAACCTTGAATATTATATTTGCAGTTCAATTTATCCATGCATGAAATAACGTTTTTGTTTGAATGGTTTATAGCAAAATGCCAAAGATTCCAAATATTTTATGAAATTATTTTCTAAAATATTTTATTAGAAATGATATTTATTTACATACGAGATTGAAAACTAAACAACCATCTCTAAAGTTAGGTATGTGCGTTTCTAATATATTTCTATGTATAGAATTCATTCCTAAACTGATTAACCGATCATTATGAATTTTGAAACACAGTTGCTATTTAGGATGATTTAGTTTAACACAAAGAGGCCACAATCTTGTGAAAATTCAGATTCCTCCAATTTTTGCTAAATTTTAATAGTAGGTATTAAACATTTGAAAATTCAAAAGTTTCAGATTTACATTAAATATAATCCATAATCATTAGACACCAATTAAACAAGATTCCCTGAATTTCACTTTCTTCTTAAAACGCCTTAAGCTTTAAATTGATTTCTCTTCCCTAGAGCCATCTTCTCTGCTCTGTCCTTATGTTCATTGTTAGTGCTTGACTAACCCCAAATCTATGGTTCCCCCTCCTGTAAAACATACATACCAAAAACTTATTAGTTATCACTGCTGTCAATAATTTCTCTTCCTTCCTTTCTGTACATAAAACTAAATGGAGCTTCCAAGAGCAAAGTTTCTTTCTTAAATTACCCATATGTTGAACACAATACTGCAGGGATGCTTCCCAGATGATTACAACATAGTCGTTTTCAAGTCCAATATAAACACATTCTTTTTGAGCTGTTCTCTTAAATAATCAAATTCAGCCCAGTTTCAACCAAACATGCCTCCATATAAAAAAGCATTTAATGGGAAGAAATTTTAATATTTATTTTCTGGCTTTATGTCGTGTTTATTGTTTCAAACTAATCACAATGACCTACCCATTACCTAACATATTCATTAATCATTGTCCTTGAATAGACTTTGAGCCTTCATTAGTGATCACTCATTAGTAAAACATTGATTTAAATCTTTGTAACGAGACATAAATGTAATACAAAACTGTTCTTTTGTTTGTAAAATTAATTTAGCTCTTCCTGGGACGGGTATTCTTCTAGTTCACTTTAATTGTTAGATACGACCATGCAACTCAAAAAGAGGCTCTGTCTGTTCGTTGATTGCACTGACTGAACAGCCGTATCTGAAGAATATTGTTTCTTTCTTTAAGATAAAGTAAGTATTTGATATCATAGAATAGCCAAATATAGAAATTGCAGTTTTATAAATGTTAAGATTTCCAATATTTTTATACATATATGCTTATTCATGTCAATGACATTTTCTGTTCAAATTTAGACCAAATCCCAAGAGGCATATTCTTCTAGAATTCTCCTCTGCCATTACATAAAAAGGTTAGAGGCAGGTCCATTGCCTGAGGTGTCCTCACTTGTAAGAAATTCTGACAGGTGTTGCAGTTATTTTAGCAACTGGTTCTGACCATCACAAAGCATAAGGATCCATCCATACAAATGACCTCATGTCAAAGTTTAGCACTTCAGGAAGCTGATAAAATGACTAGTCTCTTTTGTAAATGTGTCATATGCATGAGAGTCTTACATGACATTAAATGTGGCATTTAGTCACAGATGTGGTTTTTGCTGTGCTTTCTTCAATCGCTTTATTTCACCATATCACAGTCGGCAGGATGTATGTAGAAGACATTCGGGTTACAAGCTGCTTCATTGGATGGCATTACATTTAGCAAAATATTTATGCAGAATCCATAGGAACAAATACTTAAAAAAATGTAAAACCTGATATGTATATTTTTATCAGAAATGTTACCAAATATGTCACAAAGAAAATTTTCTTTTCATGATATATATAAGGCGGTATGTTTGTGTGAATTGGTTTCTTATGGACTCTGAAACGGCTAGGCCGATTTTTATGAATTTCACATGAAGGTACTTTATGTGTCTGAGGGTGTTCTTGGATAAGTTTTGTATCGGAATGCCTCCGATAAGTATTGAAAATCGATAATCGAAAAAAAATCTGATTAAAAAAAGGAACAGTTCGAATTTTGACCAAAGTTAACACCTTTATACAGCCTAACATCACGGGTGCATTTGAGAAGTTTTATCACTGCAAAAGCAGAAAGGCTCAACGTATAAAATCAACAGTAGGTTATTTGATGATACAAGGCCACGTTTGAAATGAAGGTTTCTGTTTAGAGCACAAGTGAACCATAATACTTAACTTTTGCATTTTAAACTTTTATTCAAACGATAATTATTAAAATAATTTTATAAAATAAACAGTAGCTTCTCTACAGTACAATGTAGATTACAATGTATTAAGTCCCTGTAGGCGGCCATGTGAAGCTTCCTCCCAATGCACTATGGTGGGTTCATGACTAGAGCAGACTATCAAACACTTTTCTTGAAAAATAGGCGATTTATACGATTTTGATGACAATGAAAGTATTGGAAGTATAGAACATTCATTGCTGTTCATTCAATCCCGAGTAACATTAGATTTTTAGTCAGGAACAAAGTGTAGTACCTGCTCTGATACTACACTTCACTTTTTCTGTCCTCAGTCAGTAGAGGAGAAATCCGTCATAACCGAGATAATTTTATTTTTGTTCCTATCCAGAGTGCTTATTTTTAAGGAGCTGGATTTTCCCCAAATTGAAAATTGAATTTGTGTCTAACCTTGCCCACGTTGGGAGGTAAGTACATAGGAACATTGGGTTTCCCTGCTAATTTATAGATAAAACAGTTATCCACAGACACGTGTTTTGCCGTTATTCTGGCTCATCAGTGTGGCTGACTATAATAGACTTAAAATCTATGTTCACAGAGCCTGTAGTCGGGTGTGTTAATCATGATGCTAAGTAGATGATATCTGAAATTACATACTGATTAATCGCATATCAATTGATGTCATAATATTTTTGCTGTAATTTTTTTTGTAATAATTGCATTACTGCTATTAGTTAAATCGACTCTAATAGCAGCTAACTCTCCAAAGTTTAGGGGAGCTAATTAATACTAGTAATATGGTTATCACTAAAAATAACAATAAAAATATTACAGCATATATATATATAAAATTCATTCATTTCTTACCTCTGACATTGTATTATTCCAGCTCCTAATATATTGAGCAGGATTTTTCTATCTCCTATTCTGTTGAGCAGGATTGCAGGATTTTTCACTCATAAGCAACAGAAAAAAAATTAACTTTAACACCTTGCTAAACAACATTCCAATCACAAACAAATGAAATTATCGATTTCTCTTCACAATGAAAATAGAAAATCTACTTAGAAGGATGAAGTGGAATACACACTTTTTCCTAAACAACTAAATGAATGAGTGTCATAAGGATTATTATGGTTTTAAAAGCCAGGAGTCAGCATCTCATGTTGAACAATTGGATTATTTCGAGGCGGATCTGGTGAAAAAAGTCAGGGAGATTACCTTTCATGACAGAAAGAACAATTTCCAAAAAAGATTAGACAAATTGTAAAAGAAATTCAAAATACTAAAGAAATACTACTTAAGGCAAGTAAAACCTAGAACTTTTATAAGATAAGCAAGCTAGAATACATCAAAATATTAGAACAGAATATTACAAGTTATAAAAGATCAGGTTTTGATTTAATAGAAAAAATTGACAAGCAAGTCCATAACCGACAAACTGGAAATTAGTAATAGAGTTAATAAATTAGTAAATCAGGAAGCATACGTTCTCCTAAAAGACCATAAACAAGATTTCAACAACAAACCAACTAAAAGACAAATTAACCCTACGAGATCTGAAATTGGAAAAAAATCAGTAAGAGAATCTTGAAAAGGGTTAATTCTCAGATCAAGAATACATAATATCTAAACCAATGGATTAATACTGCTGATGCAATTAGCTGGTTCTCTAATGTAAAAACAAGGATAAGTGTTCTTTCAATCAATTTGATATCATAAATTTCTATCCTTCTATTACTGAAGAACTCTTCAATCACAACATGGAATTTGCCTCTCTCCTTACCAACATCTCCAAGGACGAAATTGATATTATTAGAAAATGTAGAAACGCTGTTCTGATTAGTAGAAATGAAAAATGGGTTAAAAATCAAGCTGGCTGATTTGATAGTCTTATGGGGTATCATGACTCCATTACGGACTTAGTTGGACTAGATTCTATACACTCTTACTAAAAACATAGAAGTTGACTAGCTGGACGCCCGCCGTTGCCGAGTCATACAATATAATTAGATCATAGCATTTGCTTTTGCATAAACTGTATCAAATGCAGAAGTTTCTAGTTGCTAGTAACTGGCTGACCAAAACATGCTCATGAATGTGTAGCAACATATTACTGCTTATGTAAAATCAAATAGAAAGTAATATATATATATATATATATATATATTTATATACACACAGAGTTGAAAATATGTATGTCAGTTAAGCGACACAAAATTTTCGACATTTCGTCCTCATGAAAATTCGTCAAGCATGGAATTCATGTTTTCACATCGACGTGGTGCTGAGTTTACCAAATCGGATTATTTCTTATTCACGCATTCATTTATCACAGCTAATGATTGCACATTTATCATTTCATCTGTAATTCACCTCTTTCTTTGTTAGTTTTTAGAAGTAATAGAGCGATATGTGTGAGTGCTTACGAACATTACAGTTTTTAATTTTTTGCACTAACCAGTTATAGTTGTGTGTGTGTATATATGTATATATAGTATATTTAAAAAATATTTTTGTTCATTATTTTTTTCCGATCAAGAAAAAAACAAATTCTTGAAAATCTATGGCATAAGGAAATAATTATTTGCTTCTTATATCTTGTATTCCTTGTTCTTGAACAATAATTTTTGTAGATATTAATTTGCATAATTTAATTCCCATCATACAGGAATATTTTTTCTACTCTAACATTATTTTCAACTGAGCTCCCAACTCTGATTTCCCCTATAAAACGTTGACATCCAATACTCATCTAGCTATAACCACTGTAAAAAGTTTTACTTTTTATTCAGTGTACCTAGAAAAAACCCCCGGATATTCCAAGAGCTTAGTTTCTTTCTAAGAATTGCCCGTCTGTAGAACACAATACTACTTCCTAGTTTACTGCAATAGGTCATTATCAAGTCTAATGTTAACAAATTCTTGTTGATCCACCATCTTATCCATGTTGTTATTGGCACAATATTAACATATTTCTACTATACTTGATTTTAAAACTGATGTAGTTCTAACTGAAAATCAAGCCTGTCTTTAAAACTCATATTATACATCCATTGTAACATTTTTCTATCAATTCCCTCTATGCAACGCATGTCCTCAACCCTCACTGGCCAATTTTCACTTCCATACATCACACTACATATATAATTGAGGAGAGTAGGAAGTTGAGCTAAGGTTTACTTCTGGCAGCCTCGGTCTATAAAACATATTGCCATGAGACTGCTTCCTTGCAGATTTTAACATGGATATTTTCACATCTAATGTTGACAGATCCCAGTTATAAATTGTTCTAGAAAATACCTAAAGTTAGTGTATCCCTTTATTCACCTTCAATCCTCTCATAAGATTCCTCCTCTTTTATTTTCCCTTTTTTATGCGTGACATTTGGCCTTGATAACTGACGATGCATTAGCAAAAAACAAAAAAAAAAAAAAAAAAAAAAAAAACAGTATGAATTAAGCAATTTATTAATCTAAATATTAATTTACTTGTCCGTACATTCAGTATAAAAAAAACATCACAAATATTAATGAGAAACAAATTACCTCCCTTTATAGTCGCTCTTTATCAGTTAAAAGTCATTACAACCATTTCCTCTCCAAAATTTTCAAAACAAAACATGGCTGTCTGTTTACGGTTTCAAATTGTGTTTTAAAACTTTTATGTATAATGTGTTTTAAAACTTTTATGTATAATGTGTTTTAAAACTTTTATGTATAATGTGTTTTAAAACTTTTATGTATAATGTGTTTTAAAACTTTTATGTATAATGTGTTTTAAAACTTTTATGTATAATGTGTTTTAAAAAATTTATGTATAATGTGTTTTAAAAAATTTATGTATAATGTGTTTTAAAAATTTTCAACTACTGTGGAATTTCCATATGTTTCGCTAGTTTTTATTATTTTGTTTATTCGGACTACTGCTCTCATCTTGAGTGTTATTTTGACAACGTTGCAGCCGATGTAACCTCCTTCACGTTAAAGCATTTGAATATTAGAATGTAACCAGCAATTTGATTCATGTAGGAGTTTTAAAAATTCCAGAAATTTTAGCTGAAGCTCGATGCTCCTTGAAGAATGTGAGATGGAAAGATGCAAAAGAGATTATATTTCTGGATTTTTTAGATGAGGATTTGGATTATCCAGATTACTGTTCTCATCTTTAGTGTTATTTTCACAACGTTTTGGTTGATGTAATCTCCGAGCTTCTTCAGGTATACCTTGTCGAACTGAAGAATCTGCACAGAATTTGGAACAAGAACTCTTTATTTAATTCACAGTGTGTGGGGGGGGGGGAGCAGAGTCTGCATGCTCTCATTCCATCAGTTATGAGAAGGTAAGTAATTCATAATTGTATTCTTAGCATCACCCGCCATGAGGATTGAAGCTTTAATCTCCAGAAGAGTGCTATTTAGAACTGAATTCTACCTACTACTTTATCTATTAGTCTATGCGTTAGAAACATAAGTAATTATAATTAACACGTCACCTTTTTTCAACTATTGTCTCTTCTTCCTCATTACACGATGCACTGATTTTTCTTTTCGATACTCTTGGAACATTTTCAATTTCGTCCTCTCCAAGAGACGACTCACCAAATACCCCCCTCCCCACTCATATACTAGGCCAATATTGCCAACTTATAAAAAAGAAGAAAATTCAGGTGTAATAAATTTGAATTACTTTACAAGCTAATGAACATCGCCATTTCAAGAAAAAAGTATCGAATGGAAGATTTAATTAAATCGAAAAGACTTTTGCTCAGCTATTAATAAATCGATCATGAATAACGAATTAAAATAATAAGTATGAAAAAAGAAAAGATTTCGAATTCGATGAGATTCCCATGTTATGGTATTACAACGTTACGTTTTTATTTTAAATCATTTCTTTAGTATAAATAGGAAATGGCTGAAAGCGAAAGTTGCTAACATCATATAATGTAATGATTTCTGACAACGATTTTCACTGATAATCTCACTAATTAATTCTGATCTAATATTAAAAAAAATAATTTCCCAACTTTTTATCAGATCCGTTTATTAGTGAAACATTAAAAAGAGAGAGAAACATTTACTTTTCGGCCAAAAATAAAATATGTACTTTAATGGATGTATTTTTTTTTTCTAATTTGACAAATCTAATTTTTATCAAATGTTTAATACTATTAAAGCTCCGTATTTCTTAGTAAATATGAAACAATATTAAAGTTTATCCATACACGTAGCTATATATATACATGCATACGCATTTATATGCATGGATATAGATACACATCTACTCATACACACATATAGATACAGGCACATTTGATACACACATATACATAGATACACACACATCTACTCACACATCAACTCGTATAGCTATGCACACGCATCAATTCATAGATACACACACATACACGTACATGAGTTAGTGTCCCCAATGCTGCTGGGTTCAACAGAGCTGAGAAGGAAACAGGAATCTAAGATCTACATCATTCCCTTAATTATATGAGCAATTGGACTCATAAAAAAATTCTAAAACTACCCGACAAAGATACCCGACATACCCAAGCAAATAAGAAAGCTAATCTTAACATGGGGAAAAGGAGGATTTTCACGTTGTCTGAGAGGAAGATAATTATTAATCAAAATGGACTATATCTTACTTGTCACTGTTATCTCGTCTGCAGAGCAGAAACCAGAAGTTAAAAAGAAGAGACAATATTGACTATAACTGAACTCTATGTCTTATTTTTGAGGTGGAAGCAAGTGGTTCATTTGCATTGGAATTGCGTATATAATTGTTTCATATGCATTGAAATTCCAACAGAAATGGAACAGTCAGCCAACCAACCATGGTACACACCTGAATATGCTACCGCTATTGCACATAAAAACCCATTCTTGCAAACATTTTCAATCGATACCTAAATGAGAAATACTTCTGAACACCTTGGAAAATCTCATTAGTCTGCCTAGTATTTAAAAAAATACTGGAGATTGGTCTTCTGCACCTCAGTTACAGACCACCTTCAAAGAGTTCAAAACCAGCTTTGAAACCTAGTAAGTGATGCCCTTTTCTTTTCCCTGCTACCTCTTTCCCACAGAATGGACGTTTCGGGCCTGTCTCTATTTTCATGGCAAGTGCTTTTCTATGTTTCAATCTATGGTATCAGACTTCACGAAATGCACTCGTCTATCTACAACCAATATAAACAATTTTCCCCACTCCCTGTGCTTGAATCTAAATGCAAATTACATGAACAAAGCTTCTTTCCTAGAATTGCCTGCCTTGATAAGTGCTGACTCCCTTATAAAAATAAATTACTTACAGGTGGACATGTATACGTATTGAAGCAGAAAATTAAGTATATAGTTTGATTTGAATATTACGCCGGTTAAACTATATGAAAAAACTGTGATAAAGTGTATCAATAAAAAAGGAATTATGTTGAAAAATGTATTAGTAAAAATTATGTTGAAAAATGTATTAGTAAAAATTATGTTGAAAAATGTATTAGTAAAAATTATGTTGAAAAATGTATTAGTAAAAATTATGTTGAAAAATGTATTAGTAAAAATTATGTTGAAAAATGTATTAGTAAAAATTATGTTGAAAAATGTATTAGTAAAAATTATGTTGAAAAATGTATTAGTAAAAATTATGTTGAAAAATGTATTAGTAAAAATTATGTTGAAAAATGTATTAGTAAAAATTATGTTGAAAAATGTATTAGTAAAAATTATGTTGAAAAATGTATTAGTAAAAATTATGTTGAAAAATGTATTAGTAAAAATTATGTTGAAAAATGTATTAGTAAAAATTATGTTGAAAAATGTATTAGTAAAAATTATGTTGAAAAATGTATTAGTAAAAATTATGTTGAAAAATGTATTAGTAAAAATTATGTTGAAAAATGTATTAGTAAAAATTATGTTGAAAAATGTATTAGTAAAAATTATGTTGAAAAATGTATTAGTAAAAATTATGTTGAAAAATGTATTAGTAAAAATTATGTTGAAAAATGTATTAGTAAAAATTATGTTGAAAAATGTATTAGTAAAAATTATGTTGAAAATGTATTAGTAAAAATTATGTTGAAAAATGTATTAGTAAAAATTATGTTGAAAAATGTATTAGTAAAAATTATGTTGAAAAATGTATTAGTAAAAATTATGTTGAAAAATGTATTAGTAAAAATTATGTTGAAATATGTATTAGTAAAAATTATGTTGAAATATGTATTAGTAAAAATTATGTTGAAATATGTATTAGTAAAAATTATGTTAAAAAATGTATTAGTAAAAATTATGTTGAAAAATGTATTAGTAAAAATTATATTGAAAAATGTATTAGTAAAAATTATGTTGAAAAATGTATTAGTAAAAATTATGTTGAAAAATGTATTAGTAAAAATTATGTTGAAAAATGTATTAGTAAAAATTATGTTGAAAAATGTATAGGTAAAAATTATGTTGAAAAATGTATAGGTAAAAATTATGTTGAAAAATATATAGGTAAAAATTATGTTGAAAAATATATTGGTAAAAATTATGTTGAAAAATATAAAAGTAAAAATTACGTATTGATTATCCCCTATGAGTGTGAGAACCTCATATACTCGATTTATATAAATTTAGATGTATGTTATAGGTTTTGCAACACCCCTGCTAAGAGTAAGGGTGGATAATATATGTTATATTTAGTTTAATTTAGTCTAATACAAAAAGAGGGTTGAAGCCTTTTGTAAAAATTCAGATATCTCCAATTTTTTATATATTTTAACGATAGATTTTAGACATAATTTGCCAAATATTCTCCAAATTTCAATTTCTTTGAAGTAACTTCTGGAAGGCGTTATATGGATGCAATCTCTTAATTGAAAAATCAAAATTTCAGATTGCGTTACATTCGATAATCATTAGACACCAATCAAACAAGATTCCCTGAATTTCAAATTCTTTTTGAGGACTCCTTAATCTTATGCCTTAAATGTTAGACATTTTCTAGAATCAAAATCATTTAATGAATTTTGATCAATATTCGAGTTAGGATTCTAGGCATAAGGTTTTCTGGGATTATACTAGCCGGCCACCCGGCGTTGCCTGGTCGTACAATATGCTTAAACATGATAATTTAATGTATGCAGATTGCATATGTATTATTATAGAATCAATCCTCCATTGATTATTATATATTACGAAGAAATAATTTGCCCAGTGGACTGATTCACAAAAAAAAATTAAAAAAAACTATAATGTCATTCATCAAATTCCGTCCGTGTTTGCTTACACTATCACGTCAACTGATATTTAGACTTTACACTGATTGCCCTGGAAAAGCCATTTCTGATTAATGTTTAATTTTAAAATATGTAAGCAAAGAAATAAGTTGCGGTGATTTTTAAATGGTACTTCTTTTATCGTAAATTGAACTCATTAATAAGGAAAAATGAAAATAAAATGGTGAGGTACACCAGGGCTTGAACATGGGATCATTCGATCTGTAGTCGAATGCACTACCACTGAACTATATCTTTAGATGACAATAAATCAGTTTTTTGATTTGCTGAGATTTTATTATTGCCCTTGGCTAGTGTAACGTAAAATATTCCCCTATAAAAAATCTTTTTTATTTATAAGAGAGAAAGATTTTTTGCGATTTTCGATACTTATCGGATGAATTTCTGTATAAAACATATCTAAGACACTGCCAGACGTATAAATTAGATTTATGTGAAATTTGCAAAAGATCAGCACAGCCGTTTCGGAACCTATGAGGAAGGAACTCCCACACACATACACACACAGTGACTTTTATATAATAGATAATTTGATTTTAATCTTTGTAAGCTTGCATAAAGCTGATGTAAAACTAATGTGCAGAGAATTAATTTTACCCATCCTGGGACAGGTATTCTCTTAAATGCGTACATATCGTTTAAACTATATGTAGTACTGTGATAAAATATCTTGATCAAAAAGGAAATAATGCTGAAAAATATATGTAAAAAATAAATAAATGCTAATTTTCTCCTATGAATCTACAAACTCTTTCGATTATATATTTTGATGTTTATCATTTCAATGAAATCTATAGGATTCGAATATAAATTTATTTCTGTATCATGTAAAAAAACCTTTTTCATCGTTATTTAACTTTTCAGCAATGATTTTTATAGAATTAATGAAAGCAAAGTATTCAGTTTAATTTGTATAGGTTGAAAGGAAAACAAAAAATATATGTATGTATAGCAGAATTGAATAAACTTTACTTTTCAGGCATGAAATATTATCAGCATAAATTTTGTTTTTTAATTTCTGAATTAGACCAAATACAATTTTTTTTATTCATTTGTTTGAATTAAAAAGGTTCTGCTGAAAATTTTCTCTATGATAAACATCATAGGCTTGGAAGTAAACGATATATATATATATATATATATATATATATATATATATACTCCTATAATTGTTTTTTTTTGTGTGCATTGATATTCGTATTAAAACCCCTTTTTTCTATTTATTTAAAAAGAAAATACAACTTTCTTCTATATGGCTCGTGGAATTGTATTCACTAGCAGATGATCATCTTTACTTACCTAATAGCATGGTGCCCGAGTGTTTGGAGGTGTATGTTAAGCAAAAAAAATTAAAAAAAAAGTGGTAGTAAGGCAGGCTTGAACCCGTACCACAAAGGAGGGAAAAAACCTGACGTCTTTGCTGTTACAGCCACCGCCAAACCGGAAGTAACGTAGGTTTTAATTAAGGCTAGACAACCGAAAGGAGAGTATGACTTTCAAAAATAACGACCCCCCCCCTGTAGAAAAGCGCCCAGTTCAAGGTGAAGAAATTAATGTTTTTTAGCCAATTTTTCGATATTTGTCATCAGAAAGGTCGAACTGATCTTGTAAAAATCCGTCGCCTCTATTGACAGTTTTAGGCAGACATGAAAACATACATACATACATTTATATATTGGTAACTCAAATTTTCGAGCCAAACCCATGAAAACAGTTTGCCCTATCTCTGAATACCCTTTATGTAAAATTTCAAATGTTTAGACCAGTAATTGTCTGAGTAATTTGGTAATTTTTTAACTCTGACCCTTATTATGACCCCTTAAAATTTATTATTTTGGACTCCAATCAAGTTATTAAGTTAGATCCATGTCCAAGGAACCTATATCTAAAAATTTAATTGTTTATACCCAAAATTGGCAGATGAGTTTGGTAGAGTTCTCAAAGGTCAAATCGTTGAACTTTGACCCCTTAACAGCCAAATTTCTAGCCGAAAACCGATCACAAAGATTTTCCCAAATCTTAGTACCCTTTATATCAAATTTTGAGTCTGTAGACTTAAAATTGACGGAGTTATTGTGTAGGTAAATGTAGACACACAGACACTTTCACTTTTATAGATATATAGATTACGTGCAATTATATTCATGCAGATATTCTACATAATTTATACTTGCGTTATATTGTGTAAATAAGTTATAGTAAGTACAAACCTCTTTCTATATATATATGCATATATATTTTTGTTTAAAAATTGGCCTACCAAACTCCTTCATCAATTTTTAGTCTAGAGCTATGAAACTTCATATTTGCGTTTTAGCCAGGGAAAATCGGTGCAAAAGTGTAAAAATTAAAAAGCTGAAATTTGCCATGAACAAAGCTTCTTTCTTAAAAGTGCATGCCTGTGGAACTGTCTTCCGTTTTCCTGCTTTCCAGCTGACTACAATCGGATTGTCTTCAATCCAACGTTAACAAGTTCTTGATGGGCCGTTCCACGTAAGTTAACAAATTTACCGAATTTTCATTACTAACGATTACTATATTGTCCAATTGACTACTGTACACTCTTAACCCTTATATTCGAGTGGTCTATGGGCCATGGTAGATGGTGATTCCTATGTAAAAAAAACAAAAAACAATTGCCAGGTGAAGGTCAAATTACGGCATTATGAATGGCATGCGTAACGTAATAGCGATTTGTTCATGTTTTAATTTTTAGACTTGCAGCAAACATGTCTTCATAGCTGAAGCACTTATGTCAAAGGAAAAAGTAATTCATAAGCTAAACGTTTTGGTTTCGTTTCTCGGTGGTGGCGCACGAGTCATTTTTTTAAATTTTTTTACTATATATTGGGTCCAATATAATATGATATAATAAATACGAAATCTGCATTGATCAAAATATCACATTTAAGCATATTTTGCAACCGGGTAATACCAGGCGGCATGTTATTATATCTATAATATAAAGCTGAACGTCTGTGTGTGTCTGGTCACGAATAGGCTCCTATATGGTTTACTATTATAGAAAACTGATCACAAATAATGATAGAAAATGTATCGAGACACAGGAATGGGTATGTTTGATCTGGCATAATGATGATTCATTAAAATTGTGGGATCTGTGTACGCACCTGGTTCACAAAGTATGGAAATAAAAAATTTAAAAATTAAAAAAAAACGTTTACAAGTGTTTTTGATATAGATGTACATAATACTCTGATAAGTATGTTTTAAATTAAATAGGGATGGTATGATAAAATTGTGGGGTCTGCGTTCGCGACTGGCCTCCATAGAATAGAAATAGGCACAAACTTTAATGAAGACTTTTCATATCTATCTGCGTAAGTATACTTTGATAATTATGTTTCAGTTTGAAGAAATATGGTATAGTAAAATTATGGGGTGTTCGTTCGCGCCTAACCTCTATATAATGGAAATATGTCACAAAGTTTAACAAGGTTTTTTAATATAGATCCACAGAATATTGTGATAAGTGTTTCAGTGCGAACAAGTATGGTATAATAAATTATGGGGTTTATCTATTTTATTTTTACTTTCATCATATTTTGCTTTGGTTTTTGATACCCCCAAATTGGAAGTTATCTCTTTACAACCCTTCCTTTTCATAACCTATCATCTATATATATATATATATATATATATATATAAGCGAAAATGTATGAATGTATGTGTTCGCTTTTTCTGTATGTCAACAAAAGGCTTTTTTCAGAGAAGCGGTCGCCCGCTTCACAACTTTTTATATCACATATAAATCGTAATATCTCACAGTTAACAACGAAGCTCGCCTGTCTATTTAATTTGCTCGATTTCGGGAAGATAAATATTCAATATTTGTCGCTCGCCGCATGTGTGTTAGTATTTTTCCCATAGCATCTTGGGGGAGGGGAAAAAAGCGTTCAGCAGTAAATGAATACTATCCCGCAGTCAAACTTGACCTCATTAACTCATTAAAACGGGCACCTGCTAAATCCAAGTAATTAAATAAATTCAAACGTGTTTCCGTTAGCATCTCGCGGTGGGGCAATGGTTAAGGTCGCACTTTTTTTTTTCACACTTTAATTTACAACTTTGCCTCAACGGTTCCGGTTCGATCCTCATACTTACTTTTTTTTACCCCCCCCCCTCCACACCTCCAAACACCCGGGCAACTCCGGGTACCCCTCGCTAGTACTTTCATAAATCAGAGTCCGTTTTCTGTAGGCTGTTTTTGTACCCAATCAACGACGGGTATTTTTGCTAGTATATATATATATATATATATATATATATATATTGTTTTCACAAAATAAAGACAAAGTTTGGATTGATAGCAACAAGTAGTGTATTTTCATTGTTACAAATGTTTCGCGACCATTTGGACAACTTCAAACCTTATATCGTTTAAAAATATTCACAAGAAAAATGAAAATACACTACTTGTTGCTATCTATCCAATCTTTGTTGTCTTGATTTTGTGAAAACAATATATGAATGCTCGGTTACAAAACTGATCATCTTGAAGCTTACAAATTAAGTCACCTTACACTGACTTAAAATTTATTGGTATATAAACGATTACCGAATTCTCATTTATCAATTATAATAAAGTTCAAAATAATATATCTTGAAATAAACTATTGGAGTAGAAAGCTTTCCGGCATCTAGAGACCTCAACAGTGAAGAGTTTGGACTTTGCCTCTTGTCAGGTTAGTCGGAAGTATGTACATCGAGGCGGCACAAGTGCCATGAGTTCATTGGAGCACATTCCATTAAAGTAATTCTAAAACAGACACAGAAATGCAACATTGTAATGATAGGACATGATACTCTTTGGTGTGAGTGATTTTCTAGCATGTTATAGGGTATACACCTTTTATTTGAAAAAAAAACTGGAGAATTTTAAAAGGTATTGATTTATTATTCTTTATAGCACCTGTACCCTATTATTATTATTATCATTATTATTATCATCATCATTATCATTATTATTGATTTGGTTTTTGTTTTAAACCACGGACCAGTTGTGTAGATGGGGGAATATAGATAGAGAGAAGTCAATAAAATTAATGCCTAATTATGTCTTATCCGGACATCTGTACCTAATACTAAACAAAAATAGAAAGCTGTCTGTCTTTGGAACAAGGGCTACTTCTAAACTGACTATATTATGGTCGTATTCAAGTCCAACATAAACAAATTTTTGTTTAGCCGTCGTCGTAAATAACCAATTTCTACCCAATTCTCACCATTATCATTTATCGTAGTAATTCATTAACCCTTATCTTCGAGTGGCCTCTGAAACTTGATAAGCGGTGACTTCCAGTAATAAATAAACATCTCTAAAACCCCAAGTTTGCATTTGTATGCTTCCAAGCGAACTGACTACTCCCTCCTCTCTCTCTCTTTCTTCTTGAGCTATATGACATCACATTCGTTTCTAGCATGCAGGAGGTCGATCTGACATCCAGGTACACTAAGCTGACACTGACCAAAACCTATTTCCCTGCCATACTAAACTAATAAAGTAGCACTCAAACAATATTAAGCACAAAAACAAAACGCGATATGGTTACCAATCTCTCCAATGCTTGCTGGTCCGGAAGTAGTTTATCATTATCACTTACTCTTCCAGAAATGGCTGACTATTGGGATAAAGCTAAATTCGGTGTGTTTGATGAAAATAGTTCAATGTTCAAAGGCAAACATATTTTATTGTGCGATAAAAAATATTTGCCTGTTTTCTCTCCATAATTTTTTTATATAAAAGTAATCTCGCATTAACATCGACTAAAGATTTACCAGAAACATCAATAATATAATCAATATTTCTTATATGTAAAGTCAGTACTAGAGCAGTGCTTCATAGCATTTTTTTAACAAAAATAATATAATATAATATAATATAATATGTTCTGTTAGGACAGTAATATTGGTCACATAGATGTCCAGGTTGTTAGAAATAATATATTTACAGGCAATTTATTTAATTGTTATAAATATAAGAGTTTAGAGACCAGTCAAAAAAAGATTTATTTTTATAAGGAAATATTTATTTAAATTCGAAAGCTACTTTTTTTTTTCTTTTTACAGGGGGTTCACCACTTATCAAGGCCCGAAGGCTACTCAGGGATAAGGGTTATTGCGTGTACAGTAATCAATGAGATAGTATTGTAGTAATCATTAGTATTGGGTGGTTAGATAGAGTGTCTTACTTAAGGGGTCGGTTTGTCAGGAGTTTGTTTATGTTAGACTTGAAGACATCCAAGTACCTCTATAAGACCACCATTCGCTCATGTATGGAGTACTGTTGTCAAATTTGGACTGGTGCATCTGCTACTAGTCTCTCACTCCTGGACAGGGTTAAAAAGAGATTCACCAATCTGATAGGTCCTGAACTGTCATCTAGGCTTCAGCCTCTGTCCCATCGACGAAATGTTTAATCCCTTTGCCTGTTCTACAAGTATTTTAATGGAGAATGCTCTGACAAACTACAAGCACTTGTGCCCCCCTTGATGTAAATACCCCCGACAAACTCGACAAGCAGATAAATCCCACCCTACGCAGTAGAGATCCCTAGGTGTAAGAAAGCCTTCTACTACAATAGTTTCTTCCCCAGAATCACTAAACGTTGGAACTCCCTTCTGGGATTCTACTTTCCCAACTGTAATGACATGCAGAAGTTCAAGTGTAATGTGAACAGACATCTTGCTGCTCATCTCCCTTCATAATATCGCTGAAACTTATGTCCCCGATAGTAGCCCCCTACTTCAAAGTGGCACTGTGCCTTGTTTGGGGTGAAAATTGAATTTAAAAAAAATGAGTCTTCATCAGGAAAATACAGCCAATATCTTTTTCTTTCTTATTACATATGTAGTATTCTATTTGAAGATTGAGATTGGAATGTCTGATTGTGTGTGATCCCAATGATTTTGTATCCTGGTGTACACGTCTTCGTCAGGAGTGAAAGTATTTCTATTGTTTGAATTCTTATGTGGGTCAGAAATTTAAATATAAAGATATTTGTACATACATAAAAAAATCAGCATTTTAATGTTTTTATCCATTATAATAGTGAAAATTGAAAATTTTAATATTGCATTTCAAGCGAAACCAATGATATCTACTGAATTCTATGTCGTAGTAATGAAAATATCCCAAAATTACGAACAACGATAAGGTAGAAAATTAATTCTTAAAGAAAATAGTTGTCGAAAAAAAATTAGCAATTTTAGCTTACATAACATTTAATTCTTCTTTGTTTCCCTTGTGTTTATGTCACATGTCACGTGACAAAACAAAAATGGCTGAAATGATTTTTTCCGTTTTTGTTGAATCATGAAATACATAGTTTATGTAATACTAGCAGGGTTGGGGCGTCGGGTGTTGCTCGGTCGTAAAATATAGTTAAATAAAAAAGAAAATGGGCTTGCGTGCCATTTTATTGTGTTATTGAAAAGAAAAAATATGCCACGTGGTGGACGCGCATAAGACAGTTGAGAATTTTAAAAGATAGGAGAAAGAAAACATTATTAAAAGAAAACAAAATATGCAGCGTGCTGGGTGTGAACTTGCAAAACCTAAGTTCATAAATGAACACATTATCAATTGGACCATAACGACACAGATGCTATAACGTTGCAAATTTAACTTTTTAAAATGAAACAATAAACGACTGTTTGGGCATGCACGATTAACAAACAGCATCTGAAAATAAGATTTTTATCTACCCCCCCCTTCAAACAAAGCAACATTTCTATGTGAAATAATTGAAGATTTTTTCTAATTTTTCGATATTATGTGTCCGAGAGATCCCTCCTTCTGACAATACCAGACTCATGCCAAAAGTTTTTTGCCGACAAACAAACAAATAAACACATACACAAACGGCTGAGATTTATATAATAGATTCCAAAAATATTTAACTAATTTTGACATGACAATTAGGTAGATAACATTGTTTATTGTTGAATTTGACAAAAAAAAAAATGGAAGTAGTTATTGTTTTTTATTAATTAAAAATAATTTTTTGCGATTGTTTGATTTTGCTACAACAACGAAGAATAACCCAGTTATTTGTTATGTATTCTAATTAATATTCAATTTTTTTACGTCACATTTAGAGGAAAAAAGAATAGAATTTACGCCTTAAGCATATCAACTCAGTGTCCACATTTAAACATGAAAATAATTTAATAAGGCACATATTGTTGGTATTCACAAGTTTTAAAATGTGCGTTCCCTCCATAAAACATTCCCAACAGGGACTCGTCCAGCTACAATCACTGTTAATACATTCTCTCTGATTTCCCGACCGTATCAATATTCAGAAGTTTAAATGTAAGGTGAACAAATATCTTGCTGCACAAATCCCCATTTAGAATGCTTCCTATAAATTTGTCTCCTAATCGCAGTAGCCTCTCATATCTAACTGGAAATAAGTATTGTTTGAGGTGAATAAAAATAAAACCAAAATGTCACTTGATGCTCTACAAAATTTCTTTTTCCGGCAAATTTTTCGAAGTTGGGTTTATCTAGAAATATTTCCAGTGTCATCAGAAGCATCTATAAAAGAATCTTACTTCCTTGTCATTTTCAATACTGTTGAAGATTAGTTTGTTAGTTTAAGATGGCAAGGAAATAGGTTTGAATCAGTGTCAATTTAGTGTACTTAGATGTCAGCCCGACTCCCTGTGTGCTAGAAAGACATGTGACGTCACATGGCCCAACGAGAGAGAGAGAGTGAGGGGAGAGAAGTAGCCAGTTTCTCTCTTGTGGGAGCATGCTCCATAGATAATATGTTCTTTGAAAGCGACTGTATTCATTAAAATGTCTGATGATAAAAGCACACGGAAGAGAAAGGAATTTTCTTTTGCAGTAGTTGTAGAAAGACAAGTTCTTGGTGTAACAAGGAAGAACCTGAGCTTGAAGCTCAGTTGAGAACCTTTAATGGAAAAAAACCCCGATAAAGTCGAGAAAGACTAACAAAGCAAAGTCGATTTTGAACTCTATTAAAGCTACAAAAATACTCTATAGTGCACCTTCTCAAATATGGCAGCAGTTCCTCATGTTAGCTCGCATCTGCCTCTCATGTAGGTAGAGGACTGCATTAGGAGTCAGATACTTTCTGGAGTGATAGAATGATCCAAACATTTTTTTCCAGACACCTTAGCAACAGATTCAACATGTCTTCTATTTTAGATCAAGACTTTCTGTATCGAGATAGACTATGGAATGAAATTGGATTTTCCTTCCAAATTTTACAACCAATCTCTGTGACTTATCCTGTCAGGTTCAGGCTTAGAATAGCACATTGACTAATTGTGGGACGCCAGACTCAGATAAAAGAGATGGAACATGAAATATTTTAGGAGATAAATGATGATATGCCTTGCAGATCAATTTATTGACAAAAATAAACCTTTGCTAGTGGATGACTAGCGGAAGGTTTACCATAGAATCTTCAACAGTATTGAAAATGACAAGGAAGTAAGATTCTTTTATAGATGCTTCTGATGACACTGGAAATATTTCTAGATAAACCTAACTTGGAAAAGTTCGCCGGAAAAAGAAATTTTGTAGGAGCATCAAGTGACATTTTGGTTTTACTTTTATTCACCTCAAACAATACTTATTTCCAGTTAGATGTGAGAGGCTACTGCGATTAAGAGACAAATTCACAGGAAGCATCCTAAATGGGGAGTTGTGCAGAAGGATATTTGTTCACCTTACATTTAAACTTTTGAATATTGATAAAGTCAGGAAATCAGGGAGAATGTATTCTAAAGGCAGGTGGTCTGGTGAAAGAAGAGTAGAAAGTTTTCTGGGGTCTGGGAATATCTACAGTGAAGGGGCGTGATTTTGTTGTTAGTCAGGTTCGTCAGTGGTACAAGTGCAGTAATATCGTTGGAGCACATTTTTGTGGGAGTAAAACAAGCACTGGGATGCAACAGGATATAGAGCTTGGTATCCATAGTAACAATTTGTTTATTAATCGGTCATTAAAAGTGCACATCATTTTAAAGCAGATCTTGTTTTCTTACTAGTAACTATGCATGATATGCTGTGCTTGTTAGGACTGCAGCATTTCAGTAGCTGCAGTAGCATCTTCCCTTGCTAAAACTTCCAAATATGGAACACTGCTGCCACATCTGGAGGGTGCTGTTCAGAGTTCCCTTTCCTGTCTTCACAGGGTACAAAAACGATACTAAAACCGAGAAGAGGGAGGTTTTCTTATCCTACCTATGGTTTTGTTGCTAGTCTTTCGCTATTCTATTGTCATTTTCGTGGCAGATGCTTGACTGTGGTACGCCCCCCACACACACACACATAAAAACATTCACAACAAGAACTCTTTCAGCTACAATCACTGTTAATAATTAATCTTTCTCTCTTCTAGTGCTTAAAACTAAACGAAACTTCCATGAGCAAAATTTCTTTCTTAGAACTACATGTGTGGAACACACTATCACGGGGTTGTTTCCGGGCTGACTACAATTTTTCCGTCTTAAAGTTCAATGTAAAATAAATTCTTACTGAGCCGTCCTCTTTAATAATCAATTCTAACCAGCTTACAACCATCGTTACTAATTCCCTCGATGTTCACTGTCCACCTGTCAAACTCAACCCTTATCCTTTTTGGCTTTTGAACCTTGTGAAGAGGTGACTCGTTTGTTTAATTTATTCATATCAGTCTGTTAATCCTCTAATTCTGAAATGTCGAGGGCGTATAATAAAGAGATAGAGAGAGAGTTATGATGATAAGCTCATTGATTAATTATTATCTAAACGTTTTGTCAAACCATTTTAAAAGCGCGTCTTGTTAATACAAACTTTCAAACAAGACTTCCCAACCAATTAGCATCATTTACAGTTCTTATATAAGGTATCACCTGTAACTTATTTGTGAACTCAGGCTAATTTACATCCTATATTCTTATCTATATCTTGACATTGCAAAGGCTGTTGCAAAGAAGATGGGTCCCTTCTACCATGCTAAAATTACTCATACTCAAGAGTATCCTATATTTCTACAATGCCACCATTGATTCATGCATGGAGTATTGTTATCTGGACTGGTGCATTCACGATTATTTTCTCACTTTTAGACAGGGTACAAATAAGAGTTTCCAATCTAATAAGTTCCCCACTATCAATCAAGTTCCAGCCCCTGTCCCATCACCGCAATGTTGTGTCCCTGTGCCTGTTTTACAAGTACTTTAATGAAATATGCTCTGATGGACTCCTCGCACTTGTGCTCTTCAACATACATACCCCAATCTTACCTGTCCAGCAGCAAGATCCCACTCCTTCACTGTATAAGTCCCTAGTTGGTGGAAAGCCTTCTACTAATTATAGCTTCTTCTCTCGGACTGCTAGACTGGTGAATTTTCTTCCTGTTTCCATGATTGTACTCACCTGCAGAAGTTTAAATGTAATGTGAACAAACATCTCTCTTATCTCCTCACATAGTCCTCTGTAGACAGGGTTCAAATAGATGTGACAATATGCCTTGTTTAGAGTGAAAAAGACTACAAAACATATCCTGTTTACAAATCTAAGTAAGACCCATCTGCACAAAACATTTCATTTATAGTTGTACTAGCAAAAATAGACTCAAATAGTTAACACTTGTAGTAATGCTTCTGCACATTCCGGATTCTGTTCATATTGGCATTAAGAAACATCAATATTATATAAACAAATTAATTTCAGGAGAGTAGAAAGAATTCAAGGACAAAGAGGGAAGAATTGCTGTTTCCTGAGTCAGAATTTATTCCATCTAACATTTTTCGAATTATCTCATGAGTTTTCTTCAACTTTCTTTTTATTTATCTTTTAATTCTAATATATAAAACTCACTATGTCTTTGTGTCTGCCTGTTAATCCGTCGCGAATTTTTCAAAGTGCATTTCCTCTGAAACGCAAGGTTGTAGAGCAGTGCGAGATGGGTTAAATGATTGCATTTTGTGTGGACTGTTTTATATATATATATATATATATATATATATATTAGCTGGTAAAAATAGCTGCTAACGGTTATAATATTTTTAAAAAATTTGGAACTTGGCAGGCATAAGTCAACTAAATATATTATTTGCATGCAAATATACAACTATACGTCAAAATTGGTTCATTTTTAACTATTTTTTATCCATCTGACGATAGGTCAAATGGTAACGACTAAGGTTGAAGTCATTTATAACTAGTTGACTGAAACATACTCATGAATGTGTAGCAATACCTGAAGGTTTATGTAAAAATAAATAAAAAGTATACACACATTTCTACTGTTATGCTAATTATTATATTGCACAGTGAGTATTATGGCAGTAAGAAATATATAATGCAATCATGAAGGGAAGACGAAAATTCATGATTAAAGCGTTAAAATAAAATCCACGTTTAAAATAAAATTAACGGGGTGAAGTGAGTAAAAAGGGGAAAAAGAAAATGGGGGAGTCAGCTGACCGGTTTCGCCCTCGCTTAATCAAAGCTGTATCGAGGGATTTGAGTGAAAAAAAAAGGAGGAAAGACACAATTGGGAATCGAGATTATGTACAGATAACGTTGCGTTATGTATGGGAGGGCGCAATAACATTATATTACTCAAAGATCCTAGAGACTAATCACGCTCAAACCTAAGCGGCATTTCTTCTGCTTGCAGAGGGAAGGCCTTCTCAACCGAACATGAACAGTCTCCAAGATCTTTAACTGAAATCATGAGTGAGCACGACTCAAGATTGTAAAAGAATTTGTGCTAAAGTTCGCTGCACAAGACGGGTTTTTTATAAGGTGGTCAGTAATTGAAGACCCGTATGTGTTGGTAATTACGTCTGTTATGTTGTATGTCCAATTTCAGATTTTGGTAGGTACATGTTGTTGGACTCTTCCATCCAATCTTAATGTTGTTCGACCCACATAGTTGGCACTGCAACTACATTCAAAATTGTAAATTACATTATTATTATGATGGGTGGGTAGAACATCTTTTCGAGAGGATGGCATTAACGTTCTCGTAGAGAACACAACACGTACATTTGAAACAAAATACCAATTTTGCATTGTTGAACTGATTTGCTTTGCAAATTTCTCACTGTCTCCAGCCAAAGTAAACGCAGATATACTGGGCATTTATTGACCGTTTGAATTTTAGTTACAGAGGACTCTGCTATTTTCCTCTGTATAACTGACCTAATCACATCCAACGTGTACCCGTTCCCCCCCCTACATAACGCAATGTTATCTGTATATAATCTCGATCCCCATTCGTGTCTTCCTCCTTTTTTTTTCACTCAAATCCCTCGATACAGCTTTGATTAAGCGAGGGCGAAACCGGTCATTTGACTCCCCCATTTTCTTTTTCCCCTTTTTATTCTTTTCACCCCGTTAATTTTATTTTAAACGTGGATTTTATTTTAACACTTTAATCATGAATTTTTGTCTTCCCTTCAGGATTGCATTATATAAATTTTGTATCCCTCAAAGAATCATGAATATATATATATATATATATATATATATATATAACAATTATTTAAGTTACAAATTATCTAAGCATCAACATAATACTCAGCTTCTTAAGAGACAATAATCAGTTTGTGTTTCTGTAACAATAGAGATAGACATATCAGATTTTAAGTAAAAACGCTGGCGCAGCTCCATTGGAATTCTCTGGCAGAAGTACCTTAGGAGATTGGCTATAAACCAACCCCTTTTTAAAGAAAGTAAAGCCTGGGTGTATGGACTTTGTAGGATTACCCAGAACAAATATTTCAGTCTAACAGAGCAGGGCCAAAAGAAACCACAACTCTGTCAGATTAATCGTAGAGAACATTCTTGACTGGTATGGAATACTAAAAAGAATTCAAAGAATTCTTCGTTAAAAGATGAGGATATGATTATTGAAGAACAGGGGAAAATCTGACACTAATCAGGACCTGATTTGAAATTATCAAAGATAAAAATCATAAGTCGTATGTTTGTTCTTAGTTCGAAATAAAATAGAAAGTTGCCATGAAAGAATGATAATGGAGAAATGCTATTGAGTTTTCTGTAGATAAAGAAACCATTTAAAGCAAACGGAAATTTAAAAAAATGTACAAATCTTTATTTATCAATTCGAATAAAAATAAACAAAATTCTAAAACAATTTTAAAGGCGAATGGCTTACAAAAAATGACATTGCAATTTGTAAACACTTTTCATGAATTATGTCAGATTGAAAAAAAATTTAAAAATAATGAAAGGCAGATGTTTATATAAAAAAGTATCAATAAAACGAGATATGTTTTCACCTGAACATAGAAATATATATATATATATATATATATATATATATATTATATATATATACACAAAATCATAAAGCTTGTTATTTACGATACACATAAATTGTGTATTCAACGAAAGTCCTTCAAAATAATGCCTTTCTAACAGCGAGTAAAAGAGTAAATTCTCTAAAGCTTTTAAAGGCCAGCCTTATTGCATATAAATCAAATCTATTTCTGACATCTTCAAAAGATAAAGTTCTTTGGATAAGTAAATCATGACAATCGATTAATGTTAAACATTCTTTTTCACATTAATTTCTTCATAATACTATCTTTCTGTAAAAAAAATAATTAACATACAACCATTTGCCCAAATGAATGAATAAACGGATTAATTATTACTTGCACAATCCGTGGAAATTCCACGGTAGTTGAAAAATTTTTTTCAAACACGTTATAAATAAAATGAATAAAAAATAAAATAAAACAAAAAACGATGAATTTAAAATTTTTTTTAAAAATTAAATGAAAATTCAGCGCACAACACATTTTTTTTGTTTTTTCTGAATGTTTTTATATAAATTATAATATATCATTTGCACATTTTTGTTAAATTCTAAAAAGGAACTATTAAAAAATAAACTATGATAAAAAAAACTTACAAACTCCTTGTAACAGGACTTGTTTTCTTAAATTATAAAATAAAATAGCTAATGATATTTTTTTTTTTTGAAATCTTTTGGAGAGGAATAGGTTTTAATGATTAACTGATAAAAAGCGACTATAAATGGAGGTGATTCGTTTCTCATTAATTAATTAAAGTTATTTAATAACTAACAAGAAACTAAATAAATTATCAAATAGGAAAATCAAAAATAAAAATAATTCGGCCCCAACACTCTTGCACCCATCTTAAAGCCATAAAAAAAAATTATAAATACACCAAGCCTCAAAAGAAAAGAAAACAATCACTCCTGATGATAATCGAATGCACCGATAAAAAGCGCTTGAGAATATGGCCTAACAACAACTTTTAGGCGCCATTTTATACTAAATGCCTGCTGAAATTAAAAAGACCGCTTGGCAAATGGAAAAGATATTCAGAAAGATTGGAAAAAAGAATAACTGTCGTGTTCAATCAGACGTGCTTTATATATATATATATATATATATATATACGAGAAAGAGAGAATAAATGACAAGTTATATTCCAAACTTCATGATGTTGACCATCTTATAATTTATTCCTTTAATTCAGTTGACTTATACAATTCTTGACAGTATGTGTTTCGTAGCGCTATATATATATATATATATATATATATATATATATATATATATATATATATAAAGCGAGATAGTGAAAAATATAACAGAAAGAGAATCATTTTAGATTTTGTCTTTGTGTTTAAAATTTAACTGGCTTTGCAAGCTCACTTTTTCCTGATTAAAAGCCGAACTGAATGGGTAACTAAACAGCTCACATATTTTCTAACAAGTTAATAACCTGCGATAATTTCTGTTGCTTGAAACTTTTCAAGTGCAGCATTTGTATTTGTCAACAATTGTCTCACCTTTTCATTTTGAATCGTTTGCTATTTGTAAAGAAAATCTTCACAAATAACTGCCCTAGTTTGCATTGACACGACATGATAACAAAGTCTGCAGAATACCAATTACAAAATCACCACATTGAAGAATGTCTACCTAGAATAACAAACAATATTTTAATAAGCCACTTTGCAATCACTACCAACCTCGGTCGCTCAAGAGGAACCTCATATTGTTTCTGCACATATCTATATATCTATAAAAGTGAACGTGTATGTGTGTGTCTGTGTGTGTGTCTGTGTACATTTCCCTACGCAATAACTCTGTCAATTTTAAATCTACAGACTTGAAATTTGATATACAGGGTACTGAGATTTGGGAAAATCTATGTGATTGGTTTTCGGTCAGAAATTTATCTGTTAAGGGGGTCAAAGTTCAACGATTTGACCTGTGAGAACTCTACCAAACTCCTACGACAATTTTGGGTCTAAACACTTGAAATTTTAGACATAGGTTCCTTGGACATGGATCTAACTTAATAACTTGATTTGAGCCCAAAAGAATAAATGTTAAGGGGTCATAATAGGGGTCAAAGTTTAAAAAATTGACCGCTTTTTTTGTTGTTTTTTGCTCAACATCCACCTCCAAACATCCGGGCAACACCGGGCTGAAATGCTAGCTATTTATAATAAAGAAGATGATGATATTCGAAGAGCATTTGTGTAACTAATTTTGTTTTCGGACTATGATCACTGTTATTAAAGAATTATTAACAATGACTTATGTGAACAGCTCAGTAATCATTGCACAATAAAAGATTTGATTATATCCTACTAGCAGGGAGACCCAACGCTGCCCGGAATTGAATAATGATCAACGATTATTTTACACGCCCATATTTTTTTTTTGTCATCGAAATCGGCGAAATTGCCTATTTTTTAATCAAATTGATTGATTGCCATCTCTAGTAGAGGACCCATCGTGGTGCATCGAAAGGAAGCTTCACATACTCCCCGCACTGTAGACAACATACATTGCACTGTAGAGAACCTACTGTTGATTTTACAAAATTATTCTTATATATATAACGGCTTGAATTAAAGTTTAAAATGTAAAAGTCAAGTATTATGGTTCCATTGCGTTCTGAACAGAAATATAAATTTCGAACGCGCCTCTGTCATTTTCAAGGCCCTACTGTTGATTTATATGTCTGGCCTTTCTACTTGTGTGGTGAAAATAGCTTGAATTTAAGTTTAAAGTGGAAAAGTCAAGTATCATAGTGAAATTGTGATTTAAACAGAAACATATCAAACATGCCTCTGTCATATCAAATCTATTATTGATTTATATGTCGGGCCTTTCTACTCGTGCGGTAATAAAACTTCTCAGATGCACTTGTGATGTTAGGCTGTATAAAGTGTTAAGTTTGCTCCAAATCGCCTGTTCCTTCTTTCGTTGGATTATTTAGTGCTCCAGCCGCTTCTCTTGCCGATGTAATTCTTGAGAGATAGGTAAGTAAGATTTAGTATTAACCGACTTGAAGAAATGAATTGAATTTGTACATGCGCAGAAGGAATTATAAGGAAAATATATTGACAAACTGAAATGAACATTTTGCATTTCAATTTGCTGACATATCTGTACGCGTTATTCATCCAGCCAAAAAGAAGCTTTTCCTTATTATGAATCATCTTTGGTGTATGATTACGATTTCCTGATAATTTCAGTGTTATGTGACCAGCAGTTTAAGAATGTATCGCTTAAATATTTGCACACACACACACACACAGATACATGTACTGTTTTATTTATATAGATTTTATCATTAGTAGCAACAATAGAAACTTAAGTTTATGGCAGTGTAGCTTAATTTCCTAGAAGTACATCAACTGAAACAACATGTGTCTACCAAAAAGTGCTCAATGAGTTAACAGAGCAGGTATATTTAATTTATTTATACAAACATTGATGGCTACATATGTGCATACATGTTTCTGTAATCACCCGTCATTGGGGAGACTACGTCTTCAGGCCAAGAATTGCCAAGAAATTTCTTAAGTTTATACAAAAATTTTAAAGATTCGTTTTTGGAATCAGAAATAAGGCTCAATTTTTCCCACCGATTCAAATACCTGTCCCAACACTAATAAAAACATAATTAAAAAAAAACAACAACCTATAACAAAGCGTATTGATTAATGTTTTAAAAAATGGTAAAATCGAAAAATGCCACTTAGCTAATCAACCTCTCTTCACGTAGAGATTAACTTTATCCTTTATGTGTTCGTCTGTTCTCTTGTAGTTAGCAAGCAATCAATGACATGTGACAAGTACAGTCTAGACGGTGTCCACTTCCTTTCTTTGTCACAAATCTCTGTTTGGACAAAGTTATTTTTATAGAGAGGTGCTGCAAAGGTCAGAGGTGAGTCTATAGGAGTCTTCCAATAGGAAGCGCTAACGTGCATCACAAATGTGGTAGCATTATTAATTTTTTAGATATTTTTTCTAAAGAACCAAAACGCATGGAAAAGAGTCGGGTAACTTTATTTAGACGAACTGGTATCAGGTATTATTAAGATTTTACAAAGGTAGTGCTGATATTTATTTCGTATTTGTATTGCTTGGTGCCATAGGATGCCAAAGAAATAAGGGAAGCCTGTTCGGCTTAGATTCTCTGGGAAAGTCTTGCAATGAAAGAAAATCAGCATTCAGAGTCTTTGAATTATGTCTCAACAGGTAAACAACTCCGGAGTAAATAAGGAATGCACAGTTATTATCTACTTCTTCATCACATGAATCCATTTTTATTTTCTATTTAACCATCACAAAAATTCATTCCTTTTTAATTTAATCATCACGTCATGATCACCGCTTAGTCTAGAAAGAGAATGGATACTCCCTGTAAGAGTGGGTGAATGTATAATTGTGAAGCAAGGGTTGCACAATCCCGAACCATACCTCTTCTGAATCGACACTGCTTGATTCTAGTGGCGGGGAAAAGTCTAATGCCAATATAAGCAGAGAGCACATACAGCACCTGAATATTCCCAAATAGTCACCCATTTAGGAGTGACCAGGTTCAATGTTGCTTAACTTCGATGATCTCACAGGAACCGGTGTATAAACATGATTATGCTGAAATCATCACATAGATTCTTATTTTATACTTGATTATTGCATGTGAAATCCATTTTTTTTTAAACCATAACATAATTTTGGTTTTGCTTCTTTTTAATTTAACCATTTATTTTTACCATGAATTTGTTGTTTTTTTTTTTATAATTTAACCATCACATGAATTTGTTTCTTTTTAATTTAACCATTACATAATATTGTTTCTTTTTAATTTAATCATCACATGAATTTGTTTTTTTCTTAAATTCATCCATCACATAATTTTTTTTAATTTAACCATCACATAATTTTTTATAATTTAACCATCACATAATTTTTTATAATTTAACCATCACATAATTTTTTATAATTTAACCATCACATAATTTTTTATAATTTAACCATCACATAATTTTTTATAATTTAACCATCACATAATTTTTTATAATTTAACCATCACATAATTTTTTTTAATTTAACCATCACATAATTTTTTTTAATTTAACCATCACATAATTTTTTTTAATTTAACCATCACATAATTTTTTTTAATTTAACCATCACATAATTTTTTTTAATTTAACCATCACATAATTTTTTTTAATTTAACCATCACATAATTTTTTTAAATTTAACCATCACATAATTTTTTTTAATTTAACCATCACATAATTTTTTTTAATTTAACCATCACATAATTTTTTTTAATTTAACCATCACATAATTTTTTTTAATTTAACCATCACATAATTTTTTTTAATTTAACCATCACATAATTTTTTTTAATTTAACCATCACATAATTTTTTTTAATTTAACCATCACATAATTTTTTTTAATTTAACCATCACATAAATCATTATTTTCTACTAAATCCTGGCATGAATCTATTTTTATTTCCTATTTAATCATTACATATATTCATCTTTATTTTCTTCTTCATAACACATTTATGTTTTTATTTTACATGAAAATCAATATTTGGCATGAAAGTCAATATTTTAAAATATAAATCCATATTTTTTATGGAATAATATCAAATCATTTTTATTTTATGCCTAATAATTACCAACATTTTTATGTTTGGAATGAAATTTGTTTCTTTGAAGCAAAATTTGTTAACGGTTTTAACCTTTAAAATGACATTTCAAAACCTTAAATTATTTTTTTATTTTTTTAAAATTCAATTTTCACCCCAAACAAGGCACATTGTCACTTTGAAGTAGGAGGCTACTATCGTGGATATAAGTTTCAGGGGTATTATGAAGGGAGATAAGTAGAAAGATATCTGTTCACATTACACTTGAACTTCTGCATGTCAGTACAGTTGGGAAAGTAGAATCCCGGAAGGGAGTTCCAAAGTCTAGCAGTTCTGGGGAAGAAACTATTGGAGTAGAAGGCTTTCTTACACCTAAAAATCTCTGTAAAGGAGTAGGATTTAGCTGTCTGTTGGGTTTGTTGGGGATATTTACATCGAGGGGGTACAACTGCTTGTAGTTCGTCAGAGCATTCATCATTAAAGTACTTATAGAACAGGCAGAGGGATGTAACATTTCGTCGATGGGAGCCTAGATGACAGTTCAGGACCTATTAGGTTGGTGACTCTCTCCCGATCGAATAATTTATAATCTGGAAACCGTACATAATGTACATACATACTCATTTTCTATTTGGTGAGTTTGAAACTATATTGGTTAACTTTTTTGTTTATCTTCTTCCAATTTGAAAGTCGTTTGCTACCATTTTCAATAGCGCTTTTTTATTGGCTAATCAAACGCTGAATTACAAAAAATAATCAGAAAAATCCCCCCTCACCTTAACATCACTGTAAAAAATACTAAAAACATTATATAAAAAACAAATAAAATGAAAAGTCCATTTAGCGTTTCAATATTTGAACAACGCTCGGCTGAAACCGATGATTGCCGGCCTCACTCTATCCATGCTTGACGGGAATTCCCGAAAATCTGGGTCAAATTATGCAAGAGTACCCGAACATTAAATTACGTACGTTAAAGACGTTACAGTATTAATATATAGATTCTATACTAGGTCTGTTTAGAAGGTCCTCGTCGCCCAGCATACGCGCTGTTTCTTTCAGTCAGCTGTTCTCTGTCTATACTTTCCACTTCACCCATAAGGGTAGATTATTTTCCTTTTGAAAAATGTACAAGGTTATATTGACCAACACATTGTGAGATAACCCTCAAGAGGACAACTGTAGTTCGAATCATACAAATTGTCAATCCTTATCTAAAAAATTCAGAAACGTAATAAAATAATTTTTAGATAAAATAAATTGTAACTCATGATGCTTATAAATTAAATAACAGCAGGAGCACTCTACAGCCATAGAATGTCTCTTCAGGTGCGGAAACAGGACTGTCATCACCAGACACAGAACAAGCAAGTAAAATCTAGTGTTTACTCAGAGAATCTCTTAATCCGAACCACTTAATAATATAGCAGATTGGAAGAGGCGGATGCTGGGTGATGTCAGTGGTGCTTCTTTGGAGTCAAGTTGTCTGAGAGTCATCTAGCTTTTGTTTGCAGGATCATTTTAGCAGGAAGGTCAAATGGCATTAGCTGTTGGCTCCACAGTAGGTAGCCAGGTGGAAATCACGCCTATTGCTAAAGGTAGACATTTTAAATGTACTTAGGATGTTAGCTATGCTTTGGTAGACTTTAAGAATCCATCACTGCGGGGATGCAAGTAAGAGTAGACTAGCACTTAGAATGACCAGCAACATACAGTACTAATAGATTTAACGGTGCTACAAGGGCCCGTGGAAATTCTGTGATTAAGAAAATAGGTTTTAATGAACGCTGTGTGTATATATATTTGTGTGTGTGTGTGTGTGTGTGTGTGTGTGTGTGTGTGTGTGTGTGTGTGTGTGTGTGTGTGAATTACACTCTTCAATTACTCTTTATATCTTTTTTTGTTCCATTTTACTTCAGTGTATTCTAAGTAAGACTTGATCTCGATAGATATCTAAGTGTTCAATCAAGCTTCTCCTCCGCTTCTCAGATATTGAGTTAGTAAAGAAAGAAAGAACATTAATTTTCCTCTTCCCAATTAACTGTGTTATAATATATCATTCCTTTTGGTTTCTTGGTCTTACTGGATTACAAGAATTCCTCTGGTTTGGTGAAGTGTCCAGCTAAGTGCTGTTACTCGAGGTAGCACTTACTAAAAGGCGCATATAAAGGCGCTTGTATAAGCCAGTGTATAATATAGCTGTTTCAAAGGGAATCCTATTTAGACTTCAAATACTGTTATTTTGAATATTTGATCAGAGTGTACTTGTAGGATGAATTATGCTCATGTGAACTTGTCTTGACAAACCTTTGTACACAGAGAGAAAAGACTCCCAAGGATGGTGTCTAGTAGGTAATTCAAAATCTATGTATGTATATACAACATAATCACGTTGACACTGGTTCTTGTCAGATTACCGAAGTTAAGCAACGATGAGCCTGGCCAGCACCAGATGGGTGACCATTTGGGAATAGTAGGCGCTGTATATGCTCTCCACTTATCTCGCCATTGTTTCCAGTTGTCGTAAAATTTCTACTTGCCACTAGTATTTAACAGTGCTAAATCAGGAGTGGTGTGATTGAGGATTGCACAACTGTTGCCACAAAAAATTACGTGCAAGTCACCACATCAGCGATATTTTGTGGTACTCATCGAAATTGATGGACGGACATCACGTATGTATGTGTGTGTCCTCATGAAATGGATGTTGAGAGTTATTTTCCCCTGCATACGTATGAACATGGAAGATAGGTAAATATTAATTTATGCATATTAATATATTTTTTCTTTTTACTTGTTTTACTAATTAGTCACCGCTTATTAAGGCCAAAAGTTAATGAGATAAAGGAATTGTTGGTTTAATGATGAAGACTATTATGAAAGGATTGAAAATAATGAATGCCACTAAAGTTTGAATACTTATGCGACTGCTTCATAACAAGCATTTTTTGGGCATTGTTATATAAGACTATTTTGTAGTATGCAGGGAAGCATTCCCATAGTAATGTGTTCTACATCATCTACATTATCATCATATTTAGTTTAACGTTTGTTTTAAATGCTAATACGTGTTTGACAATAGCCAAGAACACACTCATCAGCATGCATACATGACGACAAAAGTAAGAGGAGGAGTTCCTATTTAATTGTCTCCCCACGAGGGTAGAGTTAGACACAAGGTCGGTCTTTGATGTGGAGAAAATCCAGCTCTCCCAAAATGGGAACTCTGGATCCGGAACAAAAATAAAGATTTTCTCAGTCATGAAGGATTTCTTCTCCACTGACCGAGAACAGAAAAAAGTGAAGTGTAGCATCAGAACAGATGGTATTTATTTGCTCCCCCACCGAGTAAATTAGGCACAAGGCCAATTTTTAATGTGAGGAGTGAAGGGAGGGGGAAGAGAAAAAGGGGACCAGCTCCCGAGAGGTGGGAAATGGGAGCTGGTTAAAGGTCAGGCATGTGGGGTTGCCCCCACATCTAGTCTTTGCTAGTCATAGCTAGTCATAGCTTGCAGCATCTGCCGGAACAGATGGTATTTATTTGCTCCCCCACTGAGCAAATTAGGCACAAGGCCGTTTTTAATGTGAGGTAAAAACCAGCTCCCCTAAAAGTAGGCAAAAAGGGGGCACTCTGGTTACCAAAAATAATAATTGTCCCAGTATAGAGGGTTTCCCCTCCATTGACTGGTACAAATTATCTTAAGTGCAGCATCTGCCGGAACAGATGGTGTTTATTTGCTCCCCCACCGAGCAAATTAGGCACAAGGCCGATTTTTAATGTGAGGAGTGAAGGGAGGGTGAAGGGAAAAAGGGGACCAGCTCCCGAGAGGTGGGAAATGGGAGCTGGTTAATGGTCAGGCATGTGGGGTTGCCTCCACATCTGGTCTTTGCTAGTCATAGCTAGTCATAGCTTGCAGTATCTGTCGGAACAGATGGTATTTATTTGCTCCCCCACCGAGCAAATTAGGCACAAGGCCGATTTTTAATGTGAGGAGTGAAGGGAGGGGGAAGGGAAAAAGGGGACCAGCTCCCGAGAGGTGGGAAATGGGAGCTGGTTAATGGTC
Source organism: Euprymna scolopes (assembly GCF_053919585.1). NCBI lineage: Eukaryota > Metazoa > Mollusca > Cephalopoda > Sepiida > Sepiolidae > Euprymna > Euprymna scolopes. The sequence continues at coordinate 28,852,437 of NC_136488.1, forward strand.
AGGCATGTGGGGTTGCCCCCACATCTGGTCTTTTCTAGTCATAGCTAGTCATAGCTTGCAGCATCTAAAGAACAGATACTACACTTTGATCTTGTCCCGAAGGCTAAGTAAGAGGTGGAGTTACTGCGGTTTGCACATGTTCATATCTACAAAAACTATTCCTTAAAAGGTATTTTCTTAACGACAGAATTTCCATGGGCCTCAAACGATTGGCAATTAACCAAGGGAGGTGTAAAGTTTAGAAGGGTACACATCTTAGAATCAGGTACAAACTATGCATCATTCTAGCAAAAAGAGCGACTGGAGCCCTATAGGTCATATCTTTAAATGCTAGGGCGAATGCTAGCTCGTCTCACTAGATTCAGCCCCTCTGATGAGTCGTAGATGACGAAACACGTGTCAGGGGATAATTATATTTTAAAAACAATACCACAGTACGTATACTATACTGCGATCTTCGTTCAAAGTGTCAAATAATGGGAAGTTCTTTGAAAGAAATGCTTTCATTTTTCATGAAAATTCCACCCAACACTGGTGAAAGGAACATTCATTGCACTTGAGACAGGACGAGTTCTTGCTCTGAATGTCTTATAAGGAGGAAATAAAAAAAAATAATAATAATCAATATATTTTTTTCTATTCATTAGTCAATTTTCCTTCGTTCAGGAGTCAGATGCTTTTAACGTACGCAAGTTCAGTTAAATTCTCAAAAATAAGCCAATCAAGTAATTCTAGATTCTACTCTGTGCAGTCTTACCTAATCTCTTGCTTCCGTCGGAGCTGATGGCAGTCTAGTGGTTAATGACAGACTGAAAACATGGGTGTTCCAAGTTTGAATCCAGTTCTTTCTATAAAAATCACTTTTACTTAGAATGATGGCAACCTTCTCATGGTTCTTCCCATATATACCCAATGTCTTTCTAGAAAGTCTAACGAGAAAAATATCAGGGAAACCAACGCCAACAATAGAACGTCTGGAATCAATTGAAATGAATGGCTCTCGTCTTGGAGAGGCCCCAGGTTTTGACAATCTTCTGGGTCTGACATTTCCTCCTGATCTAAAATGGAACACGTACATCAAACCTGTTACCAAGGTTACTGGAAAAATGGTGGGATCCTTCAACCGCTCTAGTAGATATCTCACTGCTGATGCAATTCTCTACCTATATAAAAGCCAAGTACGTCCAAGGATGGTATAATGTGTCTATATCTTGGCTGGATCTGCTAGAAGCACCTTATTCTGCCTTGACAGATTTCAAAATGGACTTCGTAGTCTAGTGGGAGATGCCTTTTTCCACTACTAATGATAATTATGATATTGCCCCATTGACTACTGTACACTCATTAACTCTTATCCTTGAGTAGCCACCGGGCCTTGATAAGTGGTGAATTCTATGTAAAAATAATAATAATAATATTTAGATTTATATGATATAATGATGACTTGCTTCCATATTTTCTTTAACCAATTTAATTTGCTTCTACAGCAGTTTATTCAGGAGGACTTGGAGCCGTTGAGAAAATTTATTGATTATCCTGTTTTATTGTTTTTTCATGAATGTTGACTGATGGCCAGCTTGAATTTGTGGATTCTTCTCATACATACTGTCTGTCAGTTGACTTGCAACGTGATGATCAGCTATTCCATAGTGATGATAGCTGAGTAGGGTGTTTTCTAATGGAAATCCCTCCAGACAAGGCATGAAGCCTCTTGATGTAAAGAGCTAACAAGAACGAATGATGAATACTACAAAAAAAGAGTAGATGCCTATAAACCTTAGCTTTGAAAAGACTATGGGTAAGAGGAAAATAGTCAGTAGGAAAAAAGTTTCACAAGTCTTCAGTTTTTGCAAAGAAGCTACGGGAATAGGAATCTACATTACAGTGATGTATCCAAGCAGTGAATTAATGAAGACCACAAGACCAACGAGTCAAATGAGCTGGAACAAAGGAAGCAAGGAATAGATCAGACAATTTTGAAGAACATATGCCTCGATAGTATTTACAGAAAAGATATACATATGAAGCTTCCGCCGGCGCACCGCGGCGGGTTCTCGACTAGAATAGTAAATCAATCGATTGGATTGAAAAATAGGCAATTCCGTCGATTTCGATTAAAATAAAAGTATAGGAAGCGCGAAACACTTGTTGAACCTCATTCAATCCCGGGCAACGTCGAGTCTCCCTGCTAGTTTATAATAATTAAAACCGAAATCCTTTACAACTACTGCAATAAGTTCAGCGATGTTACAATAACAGTTAAGACTTATAAAGCAAGTCGTATTCGCTAAAAAAATTCGATTATTGAACTTGAAAAGTGTTAATGTTTTGCAGTTATTTTTCTTGAAACAAATCGTCAACAAAAAAAAGAAAAATAATCGCGACGGGGCAGAAAACAGTGGCAGTTTGTAAAACGCTAAAACTTATTTGTTGTCTCGGATTCGGAATCATTGTCGTCGACGACGTCGTGGGTTTATCAGAAAGATTAGAACATTCACATGCTGAGAACAGATACAAAACCTTTTTCGTTTTGACAATAACATCTATTGAGAAGGCCATACAAATGACGCAGAGTAAACTTGAACACGTTTTTTTTTTCTTTTTTTTTTTTTTTTTTTTCCTTATTTCGTGTGTGAAGGTAAAACGAAAATAATGCTCTTGTCAATTAAATGAGAACAGATCTAAACGAATTCATGTGATGCTGGTTATCTGAACACCATGAAAGAACCAAGAAACAAAAAGCTCTGGCATTTCCTGTAAAATGATCTTAAAGATTTCACATGAGAACGTATTTCTAGTGTAGAGAATAAGAGAAATTTCAGCTACGATTTTACTCATCAGCAAGGTATCTCAGGCCTCTGTTCAATCTCAAGAAACAATGGGCACCTCATGTAAGCAAGGAGTCAATTGGTCAAGGGCGGCACAATCTCAACCACAACTCACATGAATCGGCACTGCTTGATTCCAATGCTAAGGAGAACTCCTGAACGCCTAAAAATAAAGCAGAGCTCTCCCAACTGATACTTCCAAATGATCACCCAACATAATCATGTTGACACGATGGTTCTGACCAAGTCAAACAATATTTAACCTGGTCACTAAAGTATATATTGACATTTCTAAAAAAAAATTTATTTTACTTCAGCAGTCTTCGAAAAAAAACAAAAACAATTTGTTTATTAGTAACGTATCTTGAGCCTCCATTCAGTTTCGAGAGACAATGGGCACTGAGTGGGTAGTGACTGAGTGGGGAGTCAATTCTGAATTACAATCTTGAACCGGCACAGCTTGATTCCGATGGTAAGAAGAAGTCCTGGACAACTGGAAACAAAACCAAAATAAGCGGAGAGCTCTCCCACATACAGCACCTGGTATTTTCAAATGTTCACCTGGTATTTCCCTTGAGCAGTTTATGAAAAAAAAAAATACAATGTGTCACTTAATTGTCAGTTAATTGAAAATTGATAATTAAAACAACTTAAATAGAAAGTTTTTTTCAAACATAACTATCTCTTAACTGAAATATTTTAACACTGATTTATGTGATTAAAATATATGCTAGAAAAGTTTAAAAAAAAAAAGAATGATATAGCGAGCAAAAATAAACTGGTTTTGTCTCTTTAATTTAAAAAAAATATTTTTCTAGTTTTGCGAACACACTTTTTTTCCTGATTTAAACAATCTAACCAGAGTTCAATAGGTAACGCGGCGGGTCATCTTAAATCTTATCTAATAATATATATATATATATATATATATATATATGTTAGTAAATAAAAAAAAAATGTAATCAACCTTGGTTGAGAGTAATCCAAAGATTCCCTTTTTATTACCTATCGAAATGTAGGGAGAGTGCCACTTTTCCTTTCCCATGAGTAGTCTATTTACTCTTGACGCTTATCTTATAATGCTGAGTCGCGCTAGGGAGCATCAAGTAACAGTTTTGGACTCTTTGGTATGACTTAACCAAGGATTGAACCTCAGCCTCCCAGTCCGTTAGCGAGCATTCTAACCATTATGACATAGGTTGATTAAACAAATATAGTAATAAGAAGAAACTGTCCATCTAAACACATCTACACATTAACAATTAGTTTAAAGTGAGTGCTTCTGGAAGTTCAGAGCTCAACCCTTACAACAGATGATAATAACAAAAAAAAAAAAATAGTATAATTAATACTTCTCTTTTATCATGGTTGAAGGACCATGAATAATATACATCCATTGATTTAATTAGAGGTTCAGTTCGAAATTCCGTATAGATTCCTAAGTTTAAAAATATGCAGCTGAGAAAGATCGGAGATTACATCGGGCGAAATGCTGTGAAAATACCAACCAAGCGAATATTAATATGCGAGGTGATTCACAATATCAATTTATCTACTTTGTTTTGTTTGTAAACAGACAGATATATATATATATATATATATATATATATACACTATAGACTTTTTAGACCATTAAAACAGGCAAAAGTTATAGCGTGTTGACTAGAATGATTGCTTCATACCAAATTAATGGTTGATTATGGTTAAATTTGTGCTCAATTTTGCATTAAATATTAATTCCTAATTAATCTCTAACTGTGTATCAGAAGGTCAAAAAGAAGTGCATTTTTCTGACGAAAGTTTTGTTACAAATCGAAAATTTAATTTAAAAAAAATATATTTATGTAAAAAAATGCACTTGTTTTATGTCTTTTAAATCATTAAATTTTCTATTATACATTCTTCTGATGTGAACATTGTCTCCTGTCATCATTTTTGTCTTAAGAATACTTAACCTCTCCATATTGTTTCATCTGTTTTTTTTTAAACCTTGACTTTTAATTTATGGTTTTATTTTTTTAATTTTTTTTCTCTATTTTATGAACTTTTTGCACATTTTCTTTTGCATTTATGATTAGTTTTCATATAATACTGTTTCAATTAATGCCAATACAAGAAAATTCATAGCTTCGCTATAATATGCATTTACATCAACCGTATCCATTTCCTCTGATTAGAAGAAGGCATTTCTTTGAAACTTCACGGATTAAGGAAATTTCAATATATCTTATTGGAGTATCCTATCGAACAATAAATTCATGTAAAATATAATTTACAGTCTAAAATTTGTGTTCTTACATATACATATATATATGGCACTTCTACAGAATTGGGATGAGATTTTATAATCAATTAATAGAGTTTTAAATTAAAAAAAATCATTTGAAACCATTGTTATTTTTTTTGTCAATTCTAATAAGTTACAATGGTAGCTTCCAAATTATGCAGTCGAAATTACCTGAATATTGCTGAATTATTAAACAAAACAACTTTAATCATGTTAACAAGTGAAAAATTGTCGCTATCTTGCTTAAAGCAAAACGGAAAAGTGTCTCCCTTTAGAACTTTCCTGTGTCTTCTGATCGTTTTCATCAAATTCTATTTTTATTTTCTTTAATAAATAATTTTCTACCTTATCGATTTTCGTAATTTTTGATATAATCATCATAAAAATGCGAGGAATACGTAGATACCATTGTTTTCATGTGAAATTCAATATTACAATTTCCGAAATTTCGCCCCAATCGTGTAGAAGCGTCATATATATATATATATATATATATATATATATATATATATATATATATATATATATATGATGATGATGAATGGACTTTCCCGTCGATTTCGACATATGAGGTTCTGCCACAACTAAGTTGTTCGGAAATCCACACATGATTTGTTTATAATGGTGAAGGCTTTGTGTAGAACCAACCACACTTTTTGGTATTACTGCTAATCCTTGTCGGTGCAGATGACTGCCACAAGACAAATCACACAGAGTTACCTTCTCCTAGATGTATTTCTTAACTAAGACTGGGGGTGCATTGCTCCCAGTGAATTAATGTGCCCCCATATACCAACCTGGAAATTTCTATGACTCAGCACGGTACACACAGAACCTAGCCTTCCCAAATGGTCACCCATCTGGTACTGGCCAGACTCAACGTTGCTTAACTTCGGTGATCTGGCGAGAACCGGTGGGTCAACATGATTGTACCGTATAAACTTTTACTTTGCTTGGTATCAGTAAAATATGAACATTAGAAATTCTAATAAAAACGTTTAGATATGTGATCCTCTTCAAATATTTCAATAAAATGGTCTCTTTTTTTACTATATTTGGTATAAATAATAAAATCTTGACAGTAAATAAGCAATTACCAACGCAGAAATAAATTGTGTGCAGGTATATTTTAGCAATACATAATTAAATATACATTTGAAATTTATCTTATGAACAAAATAGGTAAGTATATTTATTATGAAAAAAAAAAATGTTTAACGTACAAATAGATATAAATATATACGTATATACATAGATATTTCACGTGGACATATCTTTGCATAATAATGTAGCGTGCTTTAAACTACATTAAACGGAATCTACATTCTATAAATGATATACATTAGTTGAATAAATAGAGTTTTCTGTCATCATTTGACAATCAATATTTCAAAAACATTGCGCTTGTCAAAACGAGATTGCATGTTGGTTTAGAATTAAGTAATACATTTCAATTTCACAAATTTTTGTTTATTTTTTTTTTACTAAATATGCAGCCATTATCACTTTCTAAAGCTGTTAAGACGTGTGTTTGATTGCTATAAAAAATAATTGCTGGTTTTGAACTGAAGTCGTCTGCTTACACACAAAGGTGTACAAATGCCAGAATGGAAAATAGTGTTGGGACGATGAATAGGAATCTGAATCGGGAACCGAAAAAACCAGTTTAGTGATGTCAGAATCGGTATCGGAGAAGTTTGTGTCTATTTTCCAATGCCAAAAACGATTCCTTTAATTATCTACTTTTTTTTTTAATTTGATTTTGTTTAAAACATAACTTTCCACTGCTAGTAGTAATAATTATATATTTCTTGATTTTAAACGACCAGTAAAACTAATATCTATAGATAAGCCACCCCATAGCCACCCACCCCACCCCACCCTGCAAGTGCGTTTTTACATTTAAGAAAATATATGCACATTTAACATGTGTTTTTTTATGGTAATCAGGGAAAAAATAACTTTATAATCAAATATTTAGAGATTTAATATGAATCAGAATCGGTAATTGTATCGGAATTGGGAATTTAGTACAGAATCAGTAATTGTATCGGAATCAAGAAAAATATTAGAATCGTCCCATCACTGATGAAAAATGATAGATGAGTCATGCTACAAGCTTCACTATTGAATCAATAGAGATTTACATTCAGATCATTGGTATTTAATAGTCTCTTACTTATTCTCCTGCTTAAGTGAGATGGTAGAAGCAGAAAGTATACGAGATTAAGAAAAAGGCGAACAAATCAATGAGAATGAAGGAAAGGGAGTGATCAAAAAAAATGGTGAAAAGGTGAACAGAACTATTTTCCGACATCTCAACACTGTTCGGGTTATTTAATGCCACATTCAGTAATTTGGAAGAAAAAAAAGATTTTATGCTTGAAATTGTTTATATCTTTAAAAAAAATTTCTGATGTTTGGTTTGGTTGTTTTATGTTACGACATTTTTTTTTTTTTTTACATGGGGTTAACCACTTATCAAGGCCCGAAGGCCACTCAGGGATAAGGGTTATTGCGTGTACAGTAATCAATGAGATAGTATTGTAGTAATCATTAGTATTAGGGGTTTTGATAGTGTCTTGGGGGGGGCGGTTTGTCAGGAGTTTATTTATGTTGGACTTATCAACCCTTTGCAGGTTATTTGATGTCGAATCCAGTAAGTGTGGAAAAACGTTTTCTATGCTCCAAATTGTTCATATCTTCAAATTTTTTATTTATGATCTTTGGTTTGGTAGTTTTATTTTATGGCATACCAACCCTTTTCAGAATAAACGAAAGAAACGAAAGAAAATGGTTAAAAATAAATGAATTTTTATGATGTTTGGTTGGTTTTACGGCATATCAACAATTTTGGATTATTTAATGCCACATCCAGAAATTTTAGGAAAAAAGTTTTGTTTCTAGTTGTTTATGTCTTCAAATATTTATTTTAATGAGGAGATTCTGATACGATTACCGATTTCATACTAAATTATCGACGCCAACACAATTACTGATTCCAGTATTTTATAAATCTCTAAATATTTAACTATTAAAAAAAAACACGTTAAATGTGTATATATTTTTTTAAAACGTCAAAATAAAACACCTGTGAGGGTGATCTATAGATTTTAGCTTTTACTGGTAGTTTAAAATTAATAAATATTTAGTAATTGTCTGTGTTTTTGAGATGAGGTGTTTTCATTTATTGAGATTGTCGGACTAACTTCCTCATCTTGGTTGTTATAGTCACAACGTTTCGGCCGTTTTGCCCTCCGGCCTTCATCAGGTGTTTTGTATCGAACTGGGGAACCGTTTGTTAGGAGTCTCGAACCCAACCCTTTATTATTATTACGGGTGTACTGTGTTCGGACTCCAGCTAGGCTCTGGGACATAGTTGCTGATTCTCTGTTTTGAATGTTACTTTTCACTGCCTTTGTTCAGGATTGAACTCAGCACCTTTGGGTAACTAAACTTTGATATAACGTCTAGGATCACTCGGCCATATGTCAGTAGGACAATTCTTAGTTGGTTCTTGTTAATGTTAAATCTATGTTGTTATTCAAGGTTTTCTCTCTCTATTAGAGGTTTCCAAATTGCATTCAGCTCTACGCTTGGTTTGCTCAGCAGGTTGTTATGTCCGAGCATGTGAGCTGTTTCTTTAAGTTTTCTCACTTTCCAGTGGGTCTCTCTGTTTATTATTTTTACTTCACCCATAGGGGGCGATGGTCCCCTCTCTCCATCTAGACATGGTTGGCTATACCCGATTTTTCCGTCTCCCCTTTAGTTACCGCTTTTTGGTGTTCTTCCACCCTTACTTTGAGGGGGTAAACCTTTCTGCAACTGCATGGGATGGAGTATATACAGTTCTTGGTCATGGTCTTCTCCATGCGGGGCTTCACTCGTACCAGGTGTCGTTTGAATGTTGACTCGCTCTTGAATACTGTCCTGATGTTGTAGGGGGCACATATTCTGAATCTTTTCGGAGATGCCTCGTATGTATGGTAGGCAGACCATTGGCGGGTTTTGGGTTTCATTCTCCTCTTTTATACTATTAACACGTCTTGTGGATAGTATGCTATCGGGGTAGTTGTTACGACTGAGGGTATTCTTCAACCTGACCAGGAAATGGTCAGGTTGAAGAATACCCTCCGTTGTAACAACCAAGATGAGGAAGTCAGTCCGACAATCTCAATAAATAATAAATATTTATTATTATTACCAGCAGCGGAAGATTTTGTTTCAAACGAAATCAAATAATAAAAAAAGATAAGTAAAGGAATCGTCTATATCATCCCAGCACTAATTTATTTATGGTGTTTGGTTTTATTGTTTTGTAGAGAAAAATTATTGCTTTTGTTTTTTACTTTGCAAAAAATGATTGAGTTTTGCAACGAAAAAGGACAAAAAAAAAAAACAATAACAGCACTGTTTGGTGCATCTCAGATCTGGAAGCCAGCATCTTCAGAAAGCCTGATCCAATAGCACCGGAGTTCAGAAATGAAAAGATAGAAGTGATAATGATAAAAGTTGAAGGAGTTTATTGAAACAAAAACAACAAAAAAATGGTAGAGTATTGAAGTAAATATAGTTGGTTAACTTTTCTGAGGGAGTGGTTCCATATTATTTTTTTTAACCAGTAAGGAGGCCTCTCTGTGTGCAAAACTTCATTAATAAGGATATTTTTTAAAATCTAAAAGAGATCGTTGATATTTGTAACTATTTTTTTTTTTAAATTTAAATTACTGATTTAAAAAAAAACCTTGCCGGTTTAATAAAAAAACAATATGGAACCACTCCCTCACAAAGGTTCGCCAACTATATTTACTTCAATAGGCTAGTTAACTTCGGTGTCTTTCCCAATCTTACCTATCTCTCATTATTGCTGACGAGAAGACGATATCCAGAAATATTTTACTTTATTTCTCGATGTTTTTTTTTTCATTTAATATTTTTTTATTACATTTTCACCCCAAACAAGGCACATTGCCACTTTGGTGTAGAGGGCTACTATCAGGGGCAGCAACTACTGGGGCACTATGTTGGGATTTGGGCAGCAAGATGTTGGTTCACGTTACACTTGAACTTCTGCATGTCAGTACAGTTGGGGAAGCAGGAACCTGGAATGGAATTCCAGAGTCTAGCGGTTCTGGGGATGAAACTACTGGAGTAGAAAGATGTTTTACATCTAGGGATCTCTACTGTGTAGGGGTGGGATTTAGCTGCCTGTCGGGTTTGTCGAGGGTGTCTATGTCGTGGGGGCACAAGTGTCTGCAGTTCGTCAGAGCATTCACCATTAAAATACTTGCAGAACAGGCAGAGGGATGCAACGTTTCATCGATGGGACAGAAGCTGAAGCTTAGATGCCAGTTCAGGGCCTAGCAGATTGGCGACTCTCTTTTGAACCTTGTCTAGGAGCGAGAGACTAGCAGCAGATGCACCAGCCCAAATGTGACAACAATACTCCATACATGGACGAATGGTGGCCTTATAGAGGTACAGGATACTTTCAGATGTCAGTAGCTTTCTAGCACGGTAGAGAGAGCCTACCTTCTTCGCAGCTACCCTGGCAATGTTTTCAATGTAATTGTTCCAACTCATGTTTCCTGTGATCGTTAGGCCAAGCAGCTTGAAAGATGTACTCTCAGATAGGGAGTCACTGGCCATTGCTATTTGTGGCAGAGAAGGTTTCTTGTAATTATTGAAGGAAACCAGTTTATTCTTGGCAGCATTGAACGTGACCATCCATTTTTGTCCCCATTCCACTACAGATTGCAGGTCATTCTCTAGTGTTTTTGCCATTTCTTTAGATAGTGTTCATTTGTTTTCCTGTCGTGTCTGTTATAGAGTGTGGTGTCATCAGCATATATACCCATCTCAGAGGGAGTTTTGTCGGGGAGGTCATTTATGAATATCAGGAACAGTAGAGGTCCGAAGATAGACCCCTAGGGCACTCCCGCATTTATATCATTGTTTAGGTGTATGACCGTCGAGGAAACCTGGATTTTTCTCTTATCTAAGAAGGATTTAATTATGTTAAGTATTCTACCAGTGATACTGTATGATCTAATTTTCCTGAGGAGACCCTCATACCATACCCTGTCAAAAGCCTTAAATACATCTAGAACTACTGCTCTGCCCTCCCCCGCTTTGTCCAGTGAGTGGTATATACGTTCAGAGATTACAGTGAGGCTGTGGAACAGGCTTGTCTTAATCCATATTGTTTGTCAGTCAGAAGTTTAGCATCTGTAAGGTGACGAACTAGAGCATGGTTAATTATGGTCTCAAATATTTTGGCGAAAAGTGGGAGGAGGCTAATAGGGCGATAATTTAATGGGTCAGTTCTTTCGCCAGAATTCTTGAATACTGGTACCACAGAACCAGTTTTCCAACAGCCCGGAAAGCATAATTCATTAAGGCATTTGTTGTAGAGTTTGGAGAGAACTGGAGCTACTTCGGCTGAGCACTTTTTTAATAGCACAGCTGGGATGAGATCGGGTCCACATGCTTTTGAAGTGTCAAGGTGTTTTATGATAGCATGCACCTGAGCAGGGGTGATTTTTAGATCATCTAGCGTGGCGTCTGTCCGCAAAGGAAACTCAGGCAGGGGGTGGTTGGAAGGGTCCAGTGTGGAGTTTGAGGCAAATCGGCTGGCAAGCATATTAGCCTTGTCGGTTGCTGAGCAAACAACCTCGTGATTGTTGGTTAGTGGGGGAATTATTGATTGCCCATTATTTACTACACTGTTGTAGATTTTCCAGAAGTCACGGGTTCCTAGTTTTTGTACTCTGATGTATTTTTTAGTGGTTTCAGTAAATTCTCTCTTAGCTGTCGCTATATTTTTCTTAACGTTACTATATACTTCTGTTTGTTTGAACTGGACTTATGTCAGTTAAATCTGTGGTATGCATGCTGCCTTTGAGCAATGGCAGTTGCGCAAGTAGAAGTAAACTATTGGGGAGAGTAGGGCTTGCTAGAAATTTCTGCATGGCAACAAGTGCTTCAATTGCTGTTTTGAACCATTCAGTGGTCTCATTTGCGCACTGTTCAGCAGGAAGAGAAAAAATATTTCCCCCATGGGGCATCTCTGATAAGATCTCTGATGGCTTCCCAGTCAGCCTTTTTATAATATCTCGTTGTTTTGAGCACTGGTTCTTCAGTTTTGGGTCTAGAATTTAGGGCGATTTCGACCATTATCACTGCATGATCAGCATTCCCGAGTGGGCTGTCCACATTTGTTATACAATCCTCGGGAACTGATGTCAGAAACAGATCTAAAAGTGATGCATGTTGTACTTGCTGGTCAGGGAAACGGGTTGGAAACGTAACCATTTGTGATAGGGAGTGAGATATAGCGAAGCTATGTGTTGAGCTGCCAGCTACATCTGTGTGAGTAGAGAATCCAAGCCAGTTTTTGTGGTGGACATTAAAGTCACCAAATACATGTACTTGTGCGCTACTGTTGAGGGAGAGTTCTGTATCTATGCTGTCAGAGACTTTGTTTATTATGGTGCAGTCCTGGGTCGAGGGAGAGCGGTAGAGAAAATAAAAGTAGCTAATGTTATGTTGTATGTTTAGTCTAAAGCACATAAAGGCTTGATCGTCCGTTTCTAGGGTTGTTTCTCTAGTCAGGGGAAGGGTGTTACGGATGCAGACTCCAAGTCCGTGCATATGTCTGTCTGAGTCCTTACGGCAGAGTGGGAGATAGCCAGGCATGTTAAAGTAGTTAGAGGGGATGGAGGAGTGTAGGTTAGTCTCGCTTAGTGCTAAGATATCCGGGATATTTGTTAGGAGAAATGCTTCAACATCAGCTAAATTAGTTCTAAGTCCACGGATGTTAGTGAATGCAAGCCTCAAGGGAGGAGGCAAGTTGGATTTTGTTTGTCCCTAGGCCTGGTTTAAGCTTATTTTTTTTATTGTACTGTCATCATGTTTTATTCGTAAATATTGACTAAATAAAAGGATATCATTTCCGAATCGATCGTACATATTAACTTGGTTTTATTATGTTTCCCCCTGTGAAAACTTGAATATATTTTATTGCGGCTTTGCTCTATTAGAGTCTGGTCTACTATTTTCTATAATATATATATATATATATATATATATATATATATATATATACTAGCAGGCCGCCCGGCATTGCCTGAGTGTAAAATATGCTTAAATATATATTATATTTTTTGGAACCTTTGCGATGGAGTTTAATTTTTCAATGAAATAACAACTATGAAGATGAATATAACATTCCGAAAAAAAAAAAAAAAAAAAAAAAAAAAAAGTAATAAAAGATAAAAAGAAATAAATACACAAAATATATTATTATTCATGCAGATTTCGTATGTATTATTATAAAGCCAATTCTTTATTGATTATTATATTGTACCCAATATATAGTAGTGATTTCAAAAGTTAAAAAAAAATTAAAATATCAATTGGATGTCATGGACTAGAATCAAAACCAAAACAAAGCTCTCCAGCGTTATTCGTTACCATTTGAGCTAAGTCCATATGCATACAAAAAATTAAAACATAAAATTGTGAAATATATAAATGTATATTTGCACATATGTAGAAGTAACACGTTTGATTCACTTATGCCAGTCGAGTTCCATTTTTTATTTTTAAATTTTGACCCATTCAGCAGCTATTTTTACTGGTTAAGAACCAAATCTAATTTGTTCCACAGATCCAAATCTCTTCTATATGAAATTTCAAGTCTCTCTCTCATTTTATATATATATATATATATATATATATATATATATAAGGTTGGCTCCCTCTACCGTGCTAGAAAACTACTTACGCCTGACAGTATCATATACCTCTATAAGGCAACCATTCGCCCATGTATGGAGTACTGTTGTCACATCTGGGCTGGTACATCTGCTTCTTGTCTCTCGCTCCTGGACAGGGTTCAAAAGAGAGTCGCCAACCTGATAGGTCCTGAACTGTCATCTAGGCTTCAGCCTCTGTCCCATCGACGAGATGTTGCATCCCTCTGCCTGTTCTACGAATACTTTAATGGTGAATGCTCTGACGAACTGCAAACACTTGTACCTCCCCGACGTAACTACCCCCGACAAACCCGACAAGCTACTAAGTCTCATCCCTTTACAGTAGAGATCCCTAGGTGCAAGAAAGCCTTTTACTCCAATAGTTTCTTCCCCAGAACTGCGGGTCTTTGGAACTCCCTTCCGGGATTCTGCTTTCTCAACTGCAATGACATGCAGAAGTTCAAGTGTAATGTTAACAAACATCTTTCTACTCATCTCCCTTCATAATGACCCCGCTAATTAAGTCCCTGATAGTAGCCCCCTGCTTCAAAGTGGCACTGTGCCTTGTTTTGGGTGAAAATTGAATAAAAATAAATATATATATATATATATATATATATATAATATAAAGCTGAATGTCTGTGTCTGGTCACGAATAGGCTCCTATATGGTTGACTATTTTAAAAAACTGATTACATATAATGATAGAAGATGTATTGAGACATAGGAATGGGTATATTTGATCTGGCAGAGTCGTGGTTCATTTATATTGTGGGGTCTGCGTTCGCGCCTGGTCCACAAAGTATGGAAATAAAAAATTAAAAAAAAAAACGTTTACAAGTGTTTTTGATATAGATGTACATAATAATACTTTGATAAGTATGTCTTAACTTAAATAGGGATGGTATAATAAAATTGTAGGGTCTGCGTTCGCGCCTGGCCTACATAGAATGGAAATAGGCACAAACTTTAATAAAGACTTTTCATATTTATCTGTAAGTATACTTTGATAATTATGTTTCAGTTTGAAGAAATATGGTATAATAAAATTATGGGGTGTTCGTTCGCACCTGACCTCCATAGAATGGAAATATGTCACAAAGTTTTACAAGGTTTTTTAATATAGATCCACAGAATATTGTGATAAGTGTTTCAGTGTGAACAGGTATGGTATAATAAATTATGGGATTTATCTATATTTTCATCATATTTTTCTTTAGTTTTGATACCCCCAAATTTAACCCAAATTTACAACCCTTCCTTTTCATAAGCTATCATACTTTCATAAATCAGAGTCCATTTTCTGTAGGCTGTTTTTGAACCCAGTCAACGACGGGTACTTTTGCTAGTATATATATATATATATATATATATATATATATATATATATAGATAGATAGAGAGAGTGAGTGAGTGAACATTTTTGCCATTAAAAACAAGCATAAATTATAACCGGTTGACTTAGAATGAGGGCTTTATTCCAAACTTCTAGAGTAAATGTGGTATTGTGGTAATCAATCTCTATTAAAGCTTACTAATCCCTAATCGTGCATTGAACGGATATTGTAATACTTAATTCGCTGCACCTTATGATAACAATGTCCGTATTTCAATTAGATCGGACCAATAGTTTCTGAAAAAGAATTGGAATGGACAGACAAATATAATATAGATACGTAAAATTAAAAACATTTTTTTTAAATGTTTGGATAAATACCCTGATTTATACAATATTATCAGATATATATGTGCTTACATGTTTCAACTGTGAGCTCGTTTGAAATTCACCCTACTTTAGCCTTCAGATCCATTAGAAATATCTCAGGTAGAAAAATAATTTTGCAAATCTGTTTTTTATCCGGTGATTTCGAATGTGATCGCAGGTATACATTTCCTTACATTTTTAAGTAAATAAAACCATGAATTGTACAAGTTAGGATAGAATATTATACATATATTAGAAATTATATATATATAGTTTGCCCTAAGTGATATTTCATATTGCAGTTTCATATTAGTCAATGAACAAACTGAAAATTCCAGTTGAATACTATTTTTAATGATAAAAAAAGAAATTAAAAAATGGACACGTAAAAAAGGCACAAATGAAAACAAGGCAACAATTTATAAAAGACAGGAAAATATTGAAAATTATCAATTCAATCCTTGAAATGTTATTTCACACTTCAACATAACAGACAAATGAAAATGCTATTTCAAACTGTATTGTGACAGAATAATGAAAATGCAATTCCAGAGTAATTATGACAGACAAATGAAAATATTATTTTAAACTGGAATGTGATAGATCGATAGATCAACGGACCAAACCTTTTTAGGGATATAGTTACTAGTGATGGAGCGATTCCAATATTTTTCGATTCTGATACAATTATTGATTCCGTACTAAATTACCGATTCCTACACGATTACAGATTTTGATTCTTTATAAATCTCTAAATATTAAAATATAGCGTTGTTATTTTTCCTTGATTGCTGTAAAAACACGTTAAATGAGCAGATATTTTGTCAAAAATAAAATCACATTTGCGGAGCTAATCTATGCATCCGAGATATACTGACAGTTTAAAAGCAATAAACGTTTATTATTTTATTATAACTTTCAGCAGTGGAAGATGTTGTTTTAAACAAAATTAAATTATAAAAAGATAATTAAAGGAATCGTTTTTGGCATCGGAAAATAGGCACAAATATTTCCGATTCTGATACCGATTCCAATACCCCACAAAGTTCCAATTTTTCTGATTTCCGATGCCAACTAATCGTCCCAATACTAGTACATACATATAAAAAAACGAATAAGATGAATTATTTAAGAATCCGAAAGAATCCAAGAAATCATTTGAAAAAGAGAAATCAGTTTGTTCCTTAATCTTTATTCATTTTTCAATTAGAATCAATATGGATGGTTGATGGAGATAAAAGTAAAAGTTCTTACGACAACCACAACAGATCATCAGAGTAAATAATGGGAATAAATGCTTTCCATAATTAACAAGCTAATAAGCGAAGCTCAGTGTTAAGTGAGCCACTATTAATTTGGTCTGGCATTCGCAAAACCCTCAGATACCAGCATACATAAACGGACGAGTGGTTATCCGTTCCTTTTGTGTGGATCTTAGTTTTGATAGCGTTGCGCATGACTTATGCAAAGTCTTGCAAATGAAGCCCGGTTATCAGTATGCATTAACGACACATTGGCAAACAGCTCAACAGATGAACCAATTAAGAATGCATTAGAGACGATGCGAAACGGCTTTAGGTTGAAATCTAACAGACAACATCCGTCATGTTGATCAACTATAGGACGTACTTAATTAAATGACTTGGAAGAAATGATACAGCAGGGAAAGGAGAATGGAAGAATTTTGCTCGGAACTGAATTACTCGGATAATGTATTTACTACATAAGATCTGCTCGAAAGACGAAGTGACCATATCACCTTTTATGTTTCTGCAGGAGGATTGTCGCTCATTTCGTAAGTACTCTGCTTGTAACATCAAGGAATTAGCTAGAAGATTTAGCAATAGCTCTTAGTCTCTTAGAGAGGAAGAACTAACAGAAAATGTTATGCAAGAAGAATTAACACTTAGTCGAGTTTAGCATAGCACCTGCAAAGAATGATGTGATTAGGTTATGGATTAGAAATCCTACTAAGGATCAGAGTTTCTCTTTATACTCTGAAGGATTTAAATGCTTCTCTTTGGCCTTTTGCCTGTGAACTTAGCCATAATATCTGTTCATTCTATGAAATTATTTACTTATAATATTTATTAGGAAGTTATGAAAACATTTATGGCAATTAAGCTACACGGATGCATCTACTTTTCATCGGCATATGGACTCATGAAATTCATGTTACCGGCCGGTATATATACACACATACATGTGGTGCTTAGTCTAGTTAGCTAATCAATCAGATTCTTTGTTATTCTCTCCCACGGATGAATATTTTCATTAGCTAATGGCAGAGCTTCGCTCAAACAAAGGTTCAGCTGACTTTTACTCCCTCTTTTATTCACAGAAGAGACGTTGCGAGCCTATCCTTGTTTTATCGTTATTTCCATGGCAGGTGCTCGTCTGAACTCTGGTCTCTGGTCCCCCCTTCGCCAATCTTTCACGAAAAACACCCGTCTAGCTGAATCCTCTGTGAAAAGTTTCCCCCACTCTTTATCTGTGCTTAAATCAAAACGTGGATTCCATGAACAAAGCTTCTTTCTTAGAACTGCATGCCTGTGGAACTCTGTTCCGTCTGCCTGCTTCCCACCTGACTACTACTTGGATGTCTTCAAGTCCAACGTTAACAAATTCCTAATGAACCGCCCCCTTAAGTAAACACTTCATCAAATCTCCACACTAACGTAATGTACTTGCAATAACCTTATCCCTGAGTGGTTTCTGGGCCTTGATAAGTGGTGACCACTGTGTAAAAAAAAAAAAAAAAAAAAAAAATATGTTAAGTATTTGTCCAGTAATACCATGGGATCTGATTTTCATGAGAAGACCATCGTGATATACCCTGTCAAAAGCCTTAGATATATCTAGGCTATTGCCCTCCCCTCCTTTGCTTTATCCAGTGCATGGTATGCACGTTCAGAGATTACAGTTAGGATATCTGCTGTGGAACGGGCTTGTCTAAATCCATATTGACGGTCGCACAGAAGTTTAGTAACTGTAAGGTGATGGACTAGAGCTTGATTAATTATGGACTAAAATGTTTTGGTAAAGAGGGGGAAGAGGCTAATGGGGCGATAATTTAATGGGTCAGTTCTTTCGCCAGAATTCTTGTAAAGAATTATATGCATGTATGTAGAACTGCTACTATGGAAACAGTTTCAATCATGACCGAAAAAGTAAAATTAGCAGAATAACTCTTATCTTTTTATTTAAGAATATGTAAAATATTGTCTCCCTTACAACTAAAATTTTATTTCTTTTTTTTGTATATGTTTAAAAATTTTACAAACGAATAAAAGATTTCAAGCTAAAATTGACTTCACTGCATCCCGGCAAACGCCGATTAGGTACAGCTAGTAGATTATAAAATGGACAATGCAGATAAATGTGCTTTGGTATACTCTACTTCATTCTTTATTTAATTTCAGAAATCATTTTTATTTACAGCAAGAACAATTTAATATACGCTTAACTGTGACGAATTTATTGCTCTTTTAAGCTCAACTGTGACAGAAAAATGCGGTTTCCAATGATCAATGGATTGAGTTGTTTTTTTTATAAATGCGCTCGAAAAATATGTGGCCAATAAATTAATGATAAAAATTTCATTTCAAACTTAATCAATGATAAACCAATTAAAATGATATTTCAAACTTAAGCATGACAAACCAAAAGAATTGATATTTAAAAGAGAGACCAAAGAAAAATGCTAACAAACCTCAGCTTGACAGACTTAAAAAAATGTTATTTCAAACATTAGTGTGACAGACCAACAGAATCGATAATTTAAAGTATGACAGACCAACTAAAATTGTATTTCAAATTTAAATGTGACAGACCAAACTCAAGGAGGACAGACGGATCAACATACTGAGCCTTTTATAAAGCTGCTTGGCTACATCTAGAATGAGACGTGCCCATACAATCTGTCCGCTTAACACAAACATTAGCATGACCGACAGAGCCTCAGATGGAGATGCGATGACGCATCCAAGAATAAAGAATAAAAATGAAAGCAATTTTAAATGTCCGATTCCAAGTGAGTGGCATTAATCTTCTGACTTCATTCTGGCAATGCTAAACGTTCAATTTACATAAATCTTTGAATCTATGATGATAGGGTTGATTTGCATTTTTACAGGTCATTACTCTAAAGCTTATTTTGTGAAAACATGTAAAGATTATCTTTGACTACATAATATCACTAGTTTTTGAATGCTTCTGGTCAAGTTATTTTTATAGAGTGCATGTAATCGGCTTAATGGATATTGTTAAAGACTGTGAAATTAGGTAAACTAAGTTCAAATCCAATATAAGCTATTATGGTAGTAGGATTAAATATTAGATGTGAAAAAATGAGGATAAAATAAAATATTCCATGATCCAGATTAATTTAAGCAAGAAAATGCAAAATCAGAGTTAAGATGTTGCATCATAAAGAAGCCACCAGAGTGAATAAAGTTAGAATTTTTTCTTTTACATGATACAAATGCCTATAGCAGCTATGAGGAATTGACCGGTGGTATTATGTACGTGTTGCAGTGTGCCCACCCTACAGATAATAATGAACTCTTCTTAAACACTGGAAACGTGTTTCAGCGTTAGCACAAATGTAATCTACAAGTCTTACACTCTTGGTCGTCGGTCTGACTTATACCCAAACTATTTCTTCTATTTGCTTTTCTGTGCAATATACTTTGTTTCCAGCAACTACCGAGTTGGGTCTTTCATCCGGACCATTATGGGGCCACAATAGTGGATAAAAAAATGCCCCCTTCTCCCCAGAAAGCATTGTTTAATCCCAATAATTCGCTGTTATTTTTAATAACTTAAACCACTGTTATGAAAAAACAACGAAATGAGAGAGAGAGAGAGAGAGAGAGAGAGAGAGAGAGAGAGAGAGAGAGAGAGAGAGAGAGAGAGAGAGAGAGAGAAAACGAACGAACTACTGTTACATGTTATCAAAACAACAAGACTTAAGCTGTCTGGTGGTAAACTGCCATCCAGATAATCTGCCAGGATTAAAGAACTTATTAAACGTTCCAGTCTGGTCATTTGCCCACAGAATATAAATTTAAAGCCAAATCATATTTGCACATCGGTTTTTATCCTATTTCCAAAGTAAAACGAATCTTGACTTTGGCTATTTTCTTTTTTATTCTGCTCCAATGGATCAGAGTAAATGCCAAAGTTCATTGTTATGGTTGGTTGGTTGTTTTTGTTTTACGGCATATCAACCTTTTTCAGGTTATTTAATGCCAAATCTAGTTATTTTGAGGAACGATTTTTAATGGAGTATATATATATTTTTTTTACGTCAGATTCTATTTAACCCATAGTTGGGACACTAACAGGTACTACCACTCCGGGTCAGAGTGGACCTGGGAGCAATGGCAATTAAAGGGTGGCTCCACACTCCCCAAGGCCCGCAAGGTGGGGCCTCACTATCGGATATAGTTTTAGGTCATATACAGGACCGTTCATTGTTATGATGATTAAACTTATGCATTCATTACCTGAAAGTGTCATCTCTCTGTTGCTGACATTGACAGTGTGAGAATCTAAGCAACCCTTGTCATGAACGTGTGTCAGAAACAGTAATGTATCATTGATTTCCTCTACGCAGAAAAAATTGAAGATATCCTTTAAGAATTGTGGTGATTATGTAGAAAAATAAATTCTGGAGCACAAAAGGTCGTCTGTTTTAATGGTACCACTCCCGTTTTAGTTGCTCTTCAACTGAGTTAAAAAAAAAAAAAATAGGAGGCTTTGCTTCACTACAACTTAGGTGAGTGGTCAGTTGGAAATACTAGTTATTATATGCAAACATTCTACCCGGCCGTATAAATTAATTCAGTGATTGGTAGGATTAGAACCAAAACAGGTAAGAAAAATAGAGACACAAATGTTCACATATCCGATCAAAATAGAAAGACAGAGAAACAGGCATAGAAGATGGGTAGAGAAGGATACAGAGGTGGGTGAAGAGACAAAGAAATATTATGAGAAAGATCATTTCTATTATGCTTATTAAATTCACAAAACGGTTATGGTTAATCTAATATATAAACGGCTATATGTCTGTCTGTCTGTCTGTATCCATATTTTCAAACTCTATCTCCTCCGGAACTAAAAGTCGCAGAGCGGCGCTAGGGGCCTCAAATGATTGGATTTTTTTTATGGGTCATTCTTTTATGGGTCGTTAGCCAGTTAAATTTTTTTTTAAGGGGTCAAAAATGGGTCAAAATTGAAAAAATCGTTAAACATTTTGTACATTCAGTTTAATTTAATTTTAATCCGTTTATATGTGTGTAATGTTGTTACAGTGGTAACGTCACCAACTTTGAATGCCCTGGTTTCGCTTTCGATTCTAGATGGTACCAAAATACTTTTTACTTTTGAAATCACGATTCTATAATAATATGTACGAAATCTGGACAAATTAAAATATGATATTTAAGTGTATTTTATGCCCGACCAAAGCCGGGCTCCTTCCCCCCCCCACACACACACACGAGTAGTATTAATATATAAGTTACAAGTGATTATAAAAAATAAATAGTTTAATACTTATTTTAACAGTTGTCTCAGTGCTAAAATAGATAGACCCATGTCGAAAATAATGCTTTTAGTAATGCCTTAAACTGAGGTTGCAGTTTAGGTTAATAATGAAAAATGTCTTCATTTTTTTAAATCTTCCTAGTCAGAATAATACATTTGCAAAGAACATGGTGGCCGATTGGCTACTCAGAGTGAAATATTGATTCGTCAGATGCAATACGACCAATGACAAACTTAATGGAAAAATAGACTAGCTTCAATTTATTATATAGAAGATATAGTCACATCATAGAGTTTTGTTAATTCGTACATGAAAAAATTTATGATGAAAACCTGTAAAAAGGGAGATTATTTGGAGAAAATATAATTGTAGAATAGATATTTTAAAGAGTTAATCCTTTTATATTTATTGATCTGACGTTGGACAAGTGAAAAATATGCTAAAATACTTTTATAGATTAATCTGGGTTTTATTTTTCTTCTCATTATTATTATTACTATTGTTATTACAGGAGAAAAAAAAATCAAGTTAAACTCCTGAATTGTTTGAAAAATCATGAAAAAAAAAAACCCTTAAATTTTTTAACATTATAAATGTTAAAAAAAGTTAAGCAAATTCAGTCAGGATTAATGTTATGAGCATGATTTAATCTTTTAAATACCACATTTGACTATGCACGAAGCACTCTTTATTTCAGTCATATACATTTCTATAGATATACTAGCAGGCCGCCCGGCGTTTCCCGGTTGTAAAATATGCACACATTTTTATTCATACAGAAGCTAAGACATATACAAGCGAGTATTACGCTTTTTCTAATCAATCCACTTCTTGTTAGTAAAAAAAAAAAAAGTACTCGAGCTGAGATCGAAACTAAAAAAAATCAAGTATGATAACCATTCAATCAGCATGACACACTTTAGAAACTGTTTTCAAATTGACTTATATTTAACAAAGAATCTGTGATGTGAACCATTCATGCATGCGCAATCATGAAACAGCAAACAGAAAAGTCCGACAACTCCCACATACCAATTTTTCAATTTTGACCCCTTAAAAGCCTTTTTTCCGGATGAAACCCTATTAAAAGTTTTCCACATGTCTGAATAACCTATATATCAAAGTTCAAGTCTGTAGATAAAAAATTTGTTGAGTATATAGGTTGAGAAGGGTTCTTGAACATCAGCATTTTTATAGATAAACTTTCTCCTTTATAGATCCATCCATCCATCCATTTGCATGTCTAGTTTTATATGTAGATACGATTTATAAATAGTATTTTTAATTATATTTAAATAATATATTTGCTGTACGGGAAATTAGACAATCACAGCAGCACTATCGTAATACTCTCATCAATGCCTTCTATTTTTTTTTAACTAAAAAAGTTGAAAAGCTACGAAGACGGGAATGGTATATTCAAAAGAAACAACCTTTTGTGCTTCAGTTTATTTTTTTTACATAATCAACATCACTATTCTAAATACACTTTTGCCAATCATAAACGATAGCAGTTCATATGCGTGCAAAGCGCGCTTTGTGATAGGAGGCTCGTTCCAAAAGTAAAGCCTCACTATTTTTCTTTTTTTTTTACTCAAACAATTGAAGAGTTACGAAGACGGAAGTAGTACCGTTAAAACGAGCGACCTTTTGTGCCCCAGAATTTATTTTTCTATATAGTCACCACCATTCTCAATGCATTTCTGTCAGGAATTTAACTACACATTTCTGCTTGTGATGCACGTCCATGACAGGAGTTGCTTTCTTAGTATCTCACACCGTCAATATGTGCAATAGAGAGATTAAACTTTCAGGTGATGAATGCATAAGTTCAGTCATCATAACAATGCAATTTGCAATCCCTTCTTCTCCATTTGGGTTCAATACCACAAAAATGTAAAAATAGGGGACATTACTTTTTGAACTTTCCTTTTAATATATATGCATATATATCCACCCATCTATTTGCATATGTAGAGGCGATTTCTAAACGGTATTTTTATTATATTCAAATCTTATATTTGCTGTGCCGGAAATGAGACCATCGATTAGCACTATGGTAATGCTCTCATTTTGATGATAAATAACCAAACCCGCCATAGAGTCCTCACCATTTTCTCCTGTGTAAATGCCTTGTAAAAATTTATATTAAAAAAAAGCATGCAGTCTTACCTTTCCAAGATTGTTTCTTGAACAGAACACCTGGTGATAAAATCTAACATACGAACCATGCTGCCAATTCTGTCATGGGCAAATGGTCTTTTATTTAAGGCAAAAATCAATGATAACACAATGAGAAGTACTTATTGCAACAATTAATATAAAATACAAACACTTAGATTCATCATACAGTTCATTGGTTTTCTCGAGTTTAATTTCTTGGAAATATGGTAAACTTAACGATAAGGAACAAAGTGATTTAAGTTTTTCAGAAGCATTAAAAACTTGTTTGATAGATAATAGACTTTCCCAAAATATGATAAACTAATGACAAAACGTAGATTTCATGAACAAAGCTTCTTTCTTAGAAGTGCGCGCCTGTGGAACTCTCTTTTGTTTGCCTGTTTCTCACCTGACTATAACTTGGATGTCTTCAAGTCCAACAAACAAATTCCTGATAAACCGCCCCTTAAGTAAGACACTTTATCAAATCTCCATTACTAACGATTACTACGATATTATCCCATTAATTACTGTACACGTAATAACCCTTATCCCCGAGTGCCTTCCGGGCCTTGATAAGTGGTGACTGCCATGTAAAAAAAAAAAATTCAGATAGATTAGTACTAAGTATGATGTTGAGTTATAGCAGAAAATACCAAAAAATTCTATATAATAATATGCTAAGACATTTCATATGTGTACATATGTTATACGACAAATTATGTTGACACAACAGTTCTCGGTAGATCACCGAAGTTAAGCAACATTGAGCCTGGTCAGTACCACATGGGTGACCATTTGAGATGTATGTAGAAGGACGTCGACACTTCCCTGCAAGAACTGCAAAAAACCTAACGTCGTCATTTTATTTAATTGAGGATATACAGGCAACTGGAGACCGCTTGTGAATTTCATATTCCCTAGAAATATTCACCGGAGGAAGCCGGTGCAACGTACCTAGGGTGAATGCTGTTTCCTTTTTTCGTATATTTAACTGATATCGCTTAGATAAAAAAATTTCGACCAGTGCTTTTGAAATAAATTGTTCCAAGATCAAATTACGTCGTCCCAACTAGATTAATACAGTTTTAAATAGATACATTTCACGAAGTGACATTTGTTTTGTTGATTTGGGGAATATTTAGGTCAAAATTATTTTTACCAAAGCAAAATGGAGAATATTTATAGTTTCAAATGAATTTAATCGTTACAATTTTAATTAAAGAAACATATTTATTATTTAGTTGACAATGACAATATTCTTACAGAAGAATAAATATATTAACTCACATTTATTATTTCAAAATCAATATTATTATTAATAATAAATTTTACAGATGTATGTAAAAATCACCATGGAATTTCTACAAGGTTCCGCTGGCAATCTATACCAGTTTGTTGACTAATTTGTTGTGTGCATATTAAAATATGTTTTGCGTTTATCCACATGTTACCTTAAATTTGGTGATTAATTTGATGTCACTAAAGTAAAAAAACAAACAAACAACAAAAACAAAAAAACTGACTTTACTCGTTTTAAAATAAATTGTTCCAAAACAAAATTTCGTCTCTTAGACTGAAACAGTATATTTAAAATAAATACATTTCAACAAGTGATGTTGATTCTATCGATTAAAATAATATTTAACAGACAATTATTTTTACAGTAATAAGACAGAATAAGAATTATTATTCTAAAAATATTTAAATTTTTATAAGTTTAAATAAATATAGGTGAGACATCTTTGTTTTGTTTGTTTACAGGATCGCAACAGAATTTTTTTTATTGTTTAAAACGGTTTAAGTTTCTATAAGTTTAAATGAATGTAGAAGGGGCATATTCGTTTTATGTATTTAAAGAGATATTTGTTTGACGATGACAATTATTTTTTCGTGGAAGAACGAATTTTTTTTAATAGTATCGATCATGATAGGAATTACTTTTAAAAAGCTTTATTATTTTTAACAGTAAATTATACAGATTTTCTGCTAGTTAATATATTCCAGACGCCCCGTGTAATAAATGGTAGAATAAAGCTGTTCTCGTTCACTTTTTATCAAGCGTCCAAAACAAGGCAGATATTTTTTTTTTTTGCTTAATTACCCTTTTTACATTAGATTAAATTAATTTTAGAATATATTACATAAAATTATAAATATTTTATATATATATATACACATATATATGCTTCACACAGGACTTTGTTGTATGTGTGGGTACCCACTTCGCGGATACTCTAGCATACAGCAAATCCCGACCTTAACCTTTGACCTTGGAAATTTGTGTGCACCATCTCTAGGTCGGAGACCATCATCATGTCAGGTTTGATCATGATCGCTCCAGTGGTGTGGGCTGTAGGAGAGTATATATACATAGGCTATAACCTTGACCTTTGGTCTTTACCTTGGAAAATGGTGTGCACCATCCCTAGGTGAGGGACCATCATGCCAGATGTGGTTATGATCGGTCCAGTGATGTGGGCTGTAGACGAGTAGCACACACACACACGAACGATACTACTTTATATACATAGATGCTTTTTTTTTTTTTTAAATTTGCTTAGTTTATTCTAGCTGGGTATGGACATTCACCTACTATCTCATACATTCCAACTGAGAGATCTTTTAAAAATTTTAACCGTCCCTTTAAGTGCAATTATTTGAATCTCTCCTGCGCTTGGTTCACTGGGTATATTTACCAGATAGTTCTTGAAATTCTTTTTCATGAGTCCGGTTGCTTGATGAAGATCTTCCTAAGAATCTATTTTTGTTCATGTCATACATAAAACTCTATTTTTTGTTATCTTCCCCCCCCTCAGCTCTCTTTTAATCCAGCATCATTGGGGACACTAAGGTTTCTTCTTTCTCCTTCTTGCCCCATATTACGATAGCAAGTTTAATACTTCCGTTTTCTAGGAAAGTAGCTGTAGGGATTGCATTATCATAATGCATAGAGTACGACTTGTTTTCAACTGTTATTTCTTTATATATATATATACATACATACATATATATTACTGAATATTTTGTTGTGTGCATATTAAAACGGAGAGAAAAAAGACCCAAGTTAGAAGAACCAAAATATGAACATATATGAATTTAATTGTTGAAAAGTAAAGAAAAGTGATATGTACCATGTACGTTTAATAGGTAATTTGACGGTTTTACCTTCTTGCTGCAAATGTTCCAAAATTCAGAAGTTTCTTGTGTATAGAATTATATCAAAGTCAATAGAATTCGCCTTGGTGTGAGCATCTTCGAAAATGAAAACTTACCTGCAAGAAGAAGAAGAAGAAATTGCGTATTAAAAATTATAATCAAACAAATGCATAAAAGATATATAACATTAAGACAGGGTGATTCGTCACTTTTAACTTAATTGGTGGGAAGGTAGGTACGATGGATCAATACAATTTAGATGACGAACACTAAGAACTGATACCAAAAATTAAATTCAAAACCTCGAAAGATAAGTGAATATTTAGTTTTAAGGATTTATGTACAGAAGCACCAAATTTGAGTTCTAAAATCAAATGGCCTCCTGGAGTAAATGTGATATTTAGACGACTGCAGTGACTGCAGGTCAAAAGTAGAAAAATCACATATTATTGTAAGCAAAAGATGGCCAAAGAATGTCATTTACTTCAACTTTCCAAGTTTTGTAAAAGATGTAACCGTTATATTTTTTGCAAATAAGTAAAAATATAGTATCTCTTCTGTCCTCCGTTAGTGGGGGAGAAATCCTGTTTAACTGGAGCAAATTTTATTCATGTTTCACTCAGTGCCCACTCCAAGGATCTGAATACACACACAAAGAATCGACCTTGTGTATAACTTTGCCTTCACAAGAAAGCAAGTAAACAAGAACCTAATTTCTTGTGGTCCGTAGTGAAGCTATTAGATGTTCTTATTTACTTGCCACCCCGCGAGAGCAGAGTTAAACAAACGGTCGATTTTTTTAATGTGGAGAAAATCCAGCTCCCCAAAAAGGAGCAGTCTGGATAGATACAAAAAATTATAAATTGTCTCAGTCCTAAAAGATTTCTCCTCCACTAACCGAGGACAGAAAACGTGAAATGTGGCATCAGAACAGATATCACACAGTGATCTTGGCCCGAAGGCTACGGAAACAAAAGAATAACTAACGTTAATACACGCCAATAAGAATTTAAAAATCTGCCTCCTGATCTCTGCTGGGCAACCATAGATATCTAAAAAGGAAAACTTTTATAGAATTGACCAAATACATCTACCTGAAAAATTCTTGTGAAAGATTTTTCCTTTTTATTCATATTTTGCTTGAATTCATATTTTGGATTTCTTCATTATCAGCTTGGCATTGGTACAAGCTGCAGGCTAGAGGTGGATTAACTAAAAGAACTGCTGCCACTGGGCAGGGAAGGAGAATCTCTATAAGATCTTGCAGCTAAAATCTGCAAATATTCTTAAACTGAACATGTACTGACAAAATTAGCCAAACCGGTAGACAGAGAGATGAGAAAAAATAAAATGAAAAACAAACATATAAAGTCTAGAAACACCATTTTGCAGTGGAAAAAAAAAACACCAGTCATTATGTCACTTTTAGAATGTATTTACTGCATTATGGCAAAGATGAGATGTTCAGTTTCTTCCTCAAACTGGCATATATGTTATGCATGCATGCAACGGCCCAGCTATTTTAACAGCGTCGACAACCTTGGCTCTCCAAATTGTAAAGCCATGGTAATCTCGGTAAGACAAGTAAAGATGATAGTTTTCGTATACCAGGAGAAATCTTCCCATACTTACCCGCAGTGACTTAGTCCAAAATACATTGTAGTCTACATTGCACTGTAGAGAACATACTGTTGATTTTATAAAATTATTTTTATATATAACGGCTTGAATTAAAGTTTAAAATGCAAAAGTCAAGTATCATGCTTCAATTGTGCTCTAAACAGAAGCATTCATTTCGAATGCGACCCTGTCATATCAAAGAACCTACTGTTAATTTTATATGCCTGACCCTTCTGCTTGTGCGGGGATAATGACTTGAATTTAATTTAAAATGCATAAGTCAAGTATCATGATGAAATTTTTCTTTAAACAAAAACATTCATTTTGAACACGCCCCTGTTATATCAAAGAACCTACTGTTGATTTTATATGTCGGGCCTTTCGACTTGTGTGGTAATAAAACTTCTCAAATGCACTTGTAATGTTAGGTTGTGTAAAGTGTTAACTTTAGTCAAAATCGCTTCTTCCTTCTTTCATTGGATTTTTTGGATTATCGATACTTATCGAAGACATTAGAATATAAAACCTATCTAAACACACACAGGCTCATAAAGTACCTTCGCGTGAAATTTCATCAAAATTGGCGCAGCCGTTTTCGAGTCCATGGGGAATGAACTCACCTACACACAGAGACAAAGTTCAATTTATATGATAGTAGAAAAGAGATAATCCCAAAGTTATGCCATCGATTTTCCATTATTGTAATAAAAATGATATTTTGAAGTCGGTTTGACATGAAATTCCTGCATATCCCCACAAATAGATACAAACACACGAGGGAAATCATTACTATTGTATTTTAAAGCATCTATAACCAATAAATTAGTCATTGCAAAATGTATTATTTGAATTTCATCATATTTTATCTCCGATTATCTTCCTGAAATTACTTATATAGGACTGTTACATTTTATAATCAATATTTTAATCTAACAGTAAAAATTATCTTGTATTTTCAAAGTCAAGCCCAAATAGCAATATATCTGGCATATTGATACTTAATTAGCCTGTTATTGGCATCAATTTTTTTTTTTCTTCAATTTTTTCTAAACATATTTATTCTGGTTAAGAAAACTTTTAGAGTGGAAACATTTTACTCACTGAACAAATTAAAGGAAAGTAATCATGTCATGAATTATTTCCCTTAGTTTCTGCAAAAATAAATATCTAAAAAAACATATTTTTAATTTAATATTCAAAAATCGTGTATTTTTTTTTATTATATATATTTATTTTTGTAAAAGTCAAGGGATATAACGTATGACATCATTACTTCCCTTTAACATGTAAGGATAAAAAATCCCATATTAATTACGCATTCTTTTTTGTTCTTTACTATGAATCGATTAACGTCAAGTATTAAAACGATCATCAAAAAATTTGTGTTTAACAAAGTAATCTGATCACGAAATTAAAGTCACTACAATTAATTTTGGTGTCTTTGTAAAATCATTTTCTTTTATTTCCAAGCAAAGTGATACAAAGTTTGGGAAATAAACAAGTTCTCACGAAAGAGACAGGAAGAGATATGTGAGGTCAAATAGGTCAAAGTAGAGTAAAACAAAGAGACTTCACAGATATCAAGATTGAAAAAAAAAAATTCATGTTTCAAAAAAGTCTGGCTGTAGAACTTGCGTTGGACAGATCACGAATAATACTAAAATGACTTGGAGGAAAACTTTGATAATTGCCAAGAGCAAAATGTCCCCTAAGACCTCGGTTCGCTGTGTTTACCCATTGATTCTTAATAAGATAATTAACTAATTAAGATAGTACTACTCTCTCTCTCATATGGAAACTATTCTTTTTAGAATAAACTCAACAAATGATCACATTAAAAAGTTGCATTAATCTAATTCAACTGAAAAAAAGTTACATTAAGAGTATTTAAATATAATCATAGCCTTATATTTTTCACATTCTATTTACAGATTATTTTCCCAATTATAATACTCCTGCTTAATGCCCCAATGGAACAATCTTCCTATTCATTGATCTTGCTCAATGTCAGTTTTCTTTTCCTTCAGCTCAAAGAGATCATCAAGGGTACCAATTTTGAAGTTTCCCATTCTAAGATTGTTAATGGTAAGAGCACTACCCGGTAGCACATTTACAAACTAACAGACAGTAAAAGAAAGAGTTGATAAATAACAGAATGTTGAATTTAAGAATTTCAATGAAAAAATTTTTAAAAAAGTTCAGACTACTAGATTCAAGAGCTTTTACACATTAAAATAAAATAATGATTTTGGTAAGAAAGCATGTGACGACCGAGTGGTCATAGCATGAATTTTCTGATCATTGAAGCCTGAGTTCGATCCCCACACCACCGAACTCAGCGTTTCATCTTTTAATGACCAATGAATGAGTATTGATTAAATTAATGTGTTCAAATTGCGTTTATCTCCCCTGCCTATGGAAGAAAAAGCATTCGAGTCTTGGTTGACTAATTTTATTTTTGTTTTAAATGATGTATACTGCTGCTAGTGCAAATGCTAAAACATGCTGTTGAATCTATTTAAAAAAAGAAAAAAAAAACTTTATGCAAAAATAATAAAATATGATTATTCACATAAATGTACAAAGTGACGCCGTTTTTAGTTTATTTCCAGATATTTTGATATAAAATTTATAAAAATAAATGCATAATGAACTACTTCCAACTTTGTCCATAGATTTTTTTATATAGAAAGACAGTTTAAAAATATACATGGTTTGGTTGCCATCAAAAGTAAACGAAAACATAGGATATTTTTAAGACGGTTAAGTATTTGTACTGTGATTGGTCGAGATATGTAAGGCTTGTTTATGATAATCATAGATCAGGTTTGAAATTGGACAATTATTTTTCATGTACACGAGGAAAAAAATTTATGGTCATGAAAAGTGCTCATCATTATATTTTATTTCCTGAAAGTTGAAAATCTACTTACTTATTTCTTCCATTATTTTGAATTTTTAATTATATTCTGTAGATTTTTCCTTTATAAATTTATTTCAGACAGGTTTTAGGCGCGATAGCAGGAATTTGTTTGTTTTTATGTAGTTCTCTAACCCAATCACATAATGCAGTTGTGTTCCTCTTTTTATTTTTAATAATCATTTTTGTTCTATCCTCATTTCTATCATTATCCCCATCCCTATTTGGTTCATTCTCAGGTTCAATTTTAAATGATGCAACGCGATTTCTAAATATTTCCTTAAGAACCATTCCGTACCCCTAGGTATACCTTCCTACTATTATCTCTCTTAATTCACATTTCAGAAATTAAGCAGTTGCCCTCCAGTGGACATTCGTTAGGTATTCTACAATTACATTTTCTCCTCAAAAAGTCCTTATTTTACTTAATCTATTCTCTGGGAGGAAGTTTTATCAATTATTTTGTAAAATTCTTTAGGGATATTATTTTCAATGTTCACTAAACGGCAGATTAAACCAGACTTGTTTTTGCGTTTATTTCTCTTATTCTTAATATCATTGGCACTTCTTTATTTTTTAATTTCCTTGTTTTTCTTATCATCATTTTCATACCTATCTTCATTCTTCAGATTTATTGTTCCGTTCATTGCCATGTTGTGTAATATTGTTCTGTTATTTCTATTATTCACCTTCTTTATGTATTATATTTTCCCATGATATTTCAATCTAATTAAGGCTTCATTTTAATACTCTTTATTTTCATCAAATTAATTCTCATTCTGAGAAAATCCAGATATTCTTTTTGATATACTGGGCATAAGTATTTTCTTCCTACACTTGGGATGATGCGATTTATAATCAATATAGAACATGTTTGGATCGGTTTGTGAAACGGTTTATAAGTACTATCGTTAAGATTTAGAGTTACATCTAAAAAATTCACTATTTTAAAACTACTGTCAATTGTTATTTCTAACATTAGAAATTTCATTAAAAATATTTTCATTTCTTTCTACTTTCTTCTGTAATTCGATCACTTGAATTAACTAAAAATAGTGCATCATCTTTATATAGCCCCCCCATTTAAACGCGGTATTTATTTTTGCTTATTTCCTTCAGTATGTATGACCTACCAAGTTGAGTCCGGCTGTCCCATCGTGATATCAAAATGGTTCTCTCTATCTATGTCTATAACTCATCATTATATCAAAGTAAGGTTTTCCTTGTTTTATAATCTCAATTTCTAATTTAGTTACATTTGTTTCACTTTCTACTAATTTCAATGCTTTCTCGAAGGAGTTTTGAAGGATAATGAATTTTTT
The DNA here is from genome assembly GCF_053919585.1 of Euprymna scolopes. Lineage (NCBI taxonomy): Eukaryota > Metazoa > Mollusca > Cephalopoda > Sepiida > Sepiolidae > Euprymna > Euprymna scolopes. Next base: position 28,885,756 of record NC_136488.1, read on the forward strand.
TTTAATTTTCTGGAACCAGTCTATCACCTACCCGAAGAAGTGTAAAGGATTGGTTGCATTCTAGATCTTAAAACTGGTATTATAATCCTGTCTAATATTTTTTTACTGATATTA
>NC_136488.1:28888369-28923369 GCF_053919585.1 Euprymna scolopes
TGTTCTGTTCGTAGTGTTAATTTTATTCGTTCTGAAACAGGTCTTCATTTAGTGATATTTTCATAGCAATTGCTCGACTGAGCTTCAATCTATGGTGCCCCCTGCAAAACATTCACAACAAGCACTCCTCTAGCTACAACCATTGTCAAAAATTTCCTCTACTGTCTATCTGTGTCTATAACTAAACGCAAAATCTATAAAGTTTCTTTCCTAGAACTGCCCGCCTATGAAACTATTTCGTGAGACTGCTTTCCAGCTGACTACAACGTAGTCGTTTTCAAGTCCAGTGTAAACAATTTCTTGTTAAACCGTCTTCTTAAATAATCAAATTTCACACAATTTTCACCACTACCCATCATTACACTGTTGTCTCACTGGCCTCCTGACACTCTTTAACCCTTATCATCGAGTGGCCTTCAGGCCTTGATAAGCACTAACTCCCTTGTAAAATACTAAATCTAAATCAATTAATGATACAAAAATATATAACAACGATCTATAAAATATATAATTTTAACAAAGCTGCAAGATCGATATATAATCATTTATAAAAACTGTAAAATCAATACACAATTATGTTCTGGTAAACTTTAAAAAGAGAAAATCATTTACTGTAAATGGTTTCCCTTTATATAGAACTAGCCTGGGTGCCCGGCGTTGCCCGGGTGTTTGGAGGTGTGTGTTGAGCAAAAGAAAAAAAAAGTGGTAGTAGGCAGGCAAAAGGGAATGACTTTCGAAAATATCGGCGAAAAAAGGGAACCCTCCTTGTAGAAAAGTGGCCAGATGGGGGTGAAGGAATCAATGTTTTCAGCTAATTTTTCGAAATTTGTTGTTCGAATGGCCGAGCTTTAAAACGATATCGATCTGTTCCGTCTGCCTGCTTCCCTCCGGACTACAACTTGGATGTCTTCAAGTCTAATGTTAAAAAATTCCTAATGAACCGCCCCTTAAGTAAACACTCAATCAAATCTCCACACTAACGTAATTTACTTGCAATAACCCTTATCCCTGAGTGGCTTCCGGGCCTTGATAAGTGGTGATCACTGTGTAAAAAAAAAAAAAAAAAAAAAATCTCGTGAAAATCCGTCGCCTCTGTCGAAAGTTTGAGGCAGACATACATACATACATACATACATTTAAACAGACAGGTGAGATTTATATTATAGATTTACCAGATAAAATTTCAGAAAAAAATGTTACACATTGCAAATCCTACGAACATATACCAGAAAGAACCGTTAGAAATAAGTCACATACCATTCACTATAATTATGTAATTCCTACAGTTACGTGCCTAGAAAATGAAACTGTTAAACCTGACATAGTGATATGGGACAAGAAGGAGAAAGAAACAACCTTAGTAGAGGTTAGTGAAACAGAGATGAGAGAGATAAGGAAATATCCGGGTTTTATATACGACATGAAAACAAACTGGTATCCTAAGAATATCTTTACCATTCCAGTAATTATAGGAGCAACCAGAGTCATAGGAAAGAATTTCAAAAAACTAACCGGCGAATACACTCGGTCAACCAAGTGCAAGAGAGATACAAACAATTGCACTTAAAGAAACGGTTAAAACATTAAAAGATCTCTTCATTGGCGTGATTGAAATAAGGTGAGTATCTGGCATCGGGTAAGAGGGCATATCCTTGCAAAAACACAGAAAAACAAAAAAGAAAACCTTGTATCTATGGCAATTAACGATCCATACTGCAATGGGTTAAAGAATGTCTGAAAAACACACATGTAAACATATAGATAGTCTAAACTTTTTTTTTCTATATCTTTTGAAATAATGCCAATAATTGTAGGGATTCTCAGTACAACTGTTAATGGCACTGAAAAGGTTCTTACATTTAAAATTTGTACACTTTTCTTTACGAAAATATAGAGATTCTCTTATCTTGGGTTTCGTTTGGCTTCACAGAAAAGAATTTTATTTTAATTTACATTTTTTAGACTAAAAATGAGGAAAATGACATTGATCTTCATAAAGCTTTTACATTCATCCAACGTTGTTTAATATTACAATGATAACTTGTAAAAAAAAAAAAAAAAAAATAGAAAACATTTTTATGTTTTTCTGTGATGTTTTTACTAAATGTATCGGTATATTGTGACGAATAACAGGACTTTCTACAGTAATAATAAAAAATCCTGTGCGTGTGTTTGTGTAGGGGGTGGAGCTTTTTAATTTGAAATTCAAGAAACACCGACTTGTTTACGAATGAATCAAGATGCATTATGGGTAATATGTTCATCCCCCAAAAAGAATTGATTTAACAAAAAGAAAAAAAAAGATTCTTGTCTCAATCTTCCCTCCCAATATAAATATATTTTGGTGTGGGGGTTAATAAGAATATAATTGGCGATACTGTGATTGAAAAATAAGAAATGTAAATAAACAAGGCGCCTGTCTTTAGAAACAGATGAGATCCCAGAGGAAAGAGATGGAGATATAATTGATGAAAATTGAAACAATATAATCCAGTGTGTGGGGGGGGGGAGTCGAGCTTTTAACCGAAAATTTAACAGACTGACTCAATAAACCCTTGTGTAACAGATAAAGTACTAGGTTATATTTAGTTGTAAGTGACGTTCTTCTGGAAGTTGAAGGTTGGATTCTCAGCGCAGGTAATACTCAGAATACAATTGCGAATTACTTAAGATTTCTACTTGGTCATGGCTGACGGAACGAAAGCATGTTGCGCTCAACCCTGTGGATTAAACAAAGAGTTCCCTTGTGCAGATTCTTTGTTCGACAAGATACACATAAAGAAGGTCGAGCTAAACATTGTGAAAACAACAACACTCAATATGTGAACAGTCATTCGAATTATTAAAGTAATATAAAGGGGTTAGGGTTTTTTTTTTTTTAAATAATGCTCATTTGTTTACGAATAAATCAAAAATGCATTATGGGAAATGTAATAATCCCTTCTCAAAAGACAAAGGTTTGATTAAAAATTTGATTCTCATCTTAAACCCCATTTCTTTGTATGTAAATTTGGAGGTGCGGTTAAGAAAATAAGTTATACTGCGTTTCTGTATACAAATAAAACGAAGATGTCTCGTCTATATTTATTCAAACTTTTAGAAATTGAAATCTTTTTGGAATAATAATTATTTTCTGTCTGAAAAAAAATAATTGTCACTTAAATGTTTTTTTAAATCAATAAAACGAATGTCACTTCTTGAAATGTATATAGTTTAGAATGTTTATATTTTAGAATGTGTATATTTTAGTCCATGAAACGAAAATTTTATTTTAGAACAATTTATTATAAAATCGGTGAAGTCGGATTATTTTTTTTTTTTTACTTGAGCGACATCAGATTAACCAACAAAGATGATCACTACGTTCAAACACAAAAAATATCCGGTATGTTGAAATTCCATGTTTTTTCTACATAAATTTTTATAATAATAATAATTTTGAAATAATTAATATCAAGCTCAATATATTTTAAAATAAAAAGGTACTTCATTTTTTTCTTCTGTAAAAATGCCATTGTCAGGTAAATATTCTTTAAATAAGTAAAACAAATATATCTCTTTTATATCTATTTAAAACTAGTCTGGGTGCCCGGCGTAGCCTGGATGTTTGGAGATGTGTCTTGAGAAAAAAAAAAAAAAAAAAAAAAAAAAAAACGTGGTAGTAGGCAGGCAGGCAGGCTCGTACCACGAAGGAGGAAAAGAACGTGAAAAAAAATGTGACGTCTTTGCTGTTGCGTCCATCGCCAAACTGGAAGTGACGTAGGTTTAAATAAATCGACAAGAGAGAATGACTTTCGAAAATAATCGGCGAAAAAAGCGAACCCTCCTCATAGAAAAGTGCCCAGTTGAGGATGAAGGAATTAATGTTTTTAGCCAATTTTTCGATATTTGTAGTCCGAAGGGTCCAGCTTCAAAACGATACCGATCTCGTGAAAATCCATCGCATATGTCGAAAGTTTTAGGCAGATATACAGGCATACATACATAAATACATACATTTAAACAGACACCTGAGATTTATATTATAGATTGTAACAATTTAATTTAATTAGTTTTAAACAATAAATATTCTCTATCTGTAAAACAAAAATTCAGACAAATATTCTTCAAATAAATAGAACAAAATCTCACTATGAAATATATTTAAAATTGTAGTGTTTTGATCAGTTTGATTTTATTACAATTTCAAAAGAGGTGCTCTGAATGCGTTTTATCTTAGCAACATAAGATTAATGACTAATCATCAGTGTGTGTGAAAGGCGATAATGTACGGATGTATTGTCTTCGTATAATATTATACAGATACATTTCTTTGGTTGAAGTAATAAGACACCACTTGTGCAAAATTCGGATTAAAAGTCTAATAATGTATAAAAACATAGTTGGAAAAAAATGAGATATCGGAAAGAATATTAAACAGTTGGTTGATAATAAATATCCCAACTGATCCACTCTATCAACTTGTCTTAATACTCACATGTAGGTTCTTTATTTCTAATATCACTATCACCCCATCTCATTATGAACTAATAGGCACCAAAATGTTTTTCTCTTTCCCTTTACAAAATTCAATGATGCTTTCCGAAGACAAAAACAACAATTATCGTCTACAAACATACCAAACTAAACACCATGAGTAAATACTCAAAGATATAAAGAACTTGAAGCATAAAACCTTGTATCTACGTTACTAGATTCAGCATTAAATAATCCGAAAAAAGGGTTGATATGCCATAAAATAAAAAAATACTAAACAACCTGAATAAACATTTGAAGAGATAAAGAACTTGATATTTTAAAACTTTTACCAAAATACGGATTTATACAGGGTGGAACGATAAAAGTGTTGCCCTAAAGAAAACAGCACTACCGGTTTCCATGAAACGGAAATAGAATCATGCCGTCTTTTCTAGGGCGATGATTTTATCGTTCCACCCTGTAAAGCAAAAGACCCAAACCAAACACCATCAATAAATATTTGAAGATATAAAGAACTTGAAGCTTTAAAATTTTACCAAAATGATCGAATTAGATTTGCGATAAAACAAAACCACCAAGTAACGATCTCATTAACCTTTACTCTCGAGTGGCTTTTGGCCTTGATACCAAAATTATTACACAAAAACAAAAATTGCACTGGTTTTTAGGCAGGTAATAAACCACAGTTCTTGCAAAATTTGGAGTAAAAAATAAGTTTTATAATGCATGAAAACAGAGTGAGGAAAAAAAACGGAAAGAAAATGAACAGGTAGTTGGTGATAAAGAAAAGTTTGTCACCTGCAACATTGCTGGCATTGAAAAGGGAAATGAAATCGGGAGGTGAAAGAGTATCCCACCCAAGGGAGGAGTTCTATGGGTTTGTGCCAATGAATTTGTAAACAGTGTGGAAACCTATCGCTTTGAAACTGGCTTAATAAATGTAATGAGTTAACCCCAAGAGGCAATGTTTCCTCACAGATGTACGACTGTAGGTAAACAAATAGTGAAAAAAAAGAAAAAAGGGAGATAAATATGTAAACACTTTTCTTTTTCTTTTTTTTTTTTTTTGATTATGATAGATTCAGCAGAATCTGGGTAAAATGGGTGGGAGGCGAGAGTACGGATTACTGTAAAGATGAACAGTCGTACCAGTCAGCTTGATCAGGCATGTGAAATAATAGAAAGATTTTCCCAACCTTTGATGTATTTTCAATTCAAGATCTATGTAGCAGTGAAGGGAAGGAAAAATGTTATTGGAAAGAGACCAGAATAAAAAAGAATAACAGCCCAGGGTTAGACGGAGGCGATGAAATGGCTTACCCCCTGGTTGGCTGAGGGAACATTTGCTAACCGCTTAATTAGACCACCAGAGTCAAATCAGAGGAAAAAGTACAAATAAAAAAAGCCTACCCTCTCGCCCCTCACACACATACAAACTTTCTCTACATCATAAAGAAATTAAAAAGGAAAAAGTCACTTTCATATATTTATCAATTATAGATACCAGACACAGAGAGAAGATATTAATTCAAAGACTTTTATCTATTCATTCTTATTGGCCGATTTAGATTTTTGTTGCCATCTAAAAATGTGTTTCAGCATAAAGGTTGAATATCATTAGCTTCTTAATCTACACAAAAAACATTCACACGTGTGTTTGTGTGGGTGTTTGTAAGATTATATAAACATAAGAAACCCCTACGCGCATTGATCTACGATTCGATGATGTTAACATTCATGTCAGTTGTTGAGCCTCTGATGAGACGATTAATATCGTCGAAATGTAGATTGATCTGCGTTGGGGTTTTCTAATATTTATAGAATAATTTTACCTATAATAGCTCTACATATGTATTGAGCACTTTAGAAAAAATGTTTTGTTATTTATGTTCAATATATTTAAACTTATTTAATCTATATACCTGTAAAGTTGTGTTTATTCTCGCTCTGACAGTGATAGCTTATTTTTTCTATTTTAAAATTATTAAAACGAACTTCTTAATATACCCAGTCATGGATATGCGAGTGATTTCATGGAGGTTAACTAATTTGCATATTCAATTGAAAAATGAGCGTTCATTAATTAATCATTCATTTTTTTATCTTTTCATTTCACAATTATGCTTAATTCTTTTTATGCATAGTTTCTACATTGTGTATAATCGTGCAGAATTCAGCAGATTGATATATAGTGACCTTGTTGGTGTGTGTGCACAAGGTCACTAACAAACTCCTCTCTGAATATTTGTGAGTATGCATACATATACATTTTTATCTTGAAGTCGTTTGATTATCAGCCTTTTTTTTTTTATCTATTTAGCGATAGATCAGATGGTAATCACTAAGGCTGAAGTGCTGAATGTTTTAGTTTCGATTTCAGCTGATGGTAGCAAAGTCATTTAAAAAAAACAAAAAAACTTGAAATTATCACTACTATATACTGGGTACAAAATAATAATTAATAGGGAATTTGCTTTATAATAATACGAAATCTGCATGAATCAAAATATCATATTTAAGCATATTTTACAACCGGGCAATGCCAGGCGGCCTGCTAGTTTTTATACATATTATACGACATAGTGTCATTGATACACCAGTTCATCAGATCACTGAAGTTAAGCAACGTTGAGTCTACTTAGTACCAAATAGGTGACCATTTGGGAATTCTAGGCACTGTATGTGCTCTCCGCTTATCTCGCCATTTGTTTCCAGTCGTCCTGAACATACAATTCTACTTGCCACTGGCATTTAACAATGTCTACTCAGGAGAGATGTGGTTGGAGATTGTGCACCTCCTGCCACAAAAATTTCACCCGCAGACACCACTACGGTGGGTATCCATAGTCTGTCAAAGACTGAAGGAACCTTTTTTTTTTTTTTTAAATATATACACATGCTCTGTTATTCTATTTTAACACACAATGAGCGTCTGATTAAAAACAAAAAACAAAAAAAGACATATATTAGAAAAAAGTGTAACCTGTTGATTCACCCATTGAATCTAAGAAAATGTAGTTTACAATTGTTAAATATAAAAATATTGTTTTAATCCAAAATTAACATTTTTTCAGATCACTTTATTGCTTTTCGCTCTTTCTACAGCGTAAATAATATTACTACCTCTCGCGATATTTCTTTTTGTTTATAATCAGCTATTCTAATCTTTTTTTTATTCTTTCCTGTTTTTATTATCAATTAATTAATACAGAGAGAGATATAAAAACGAAAGTGATAGACACCACATAAAAGGTGAGAGAGGAGTCAACATAGAGTAAGCCAGGGTGAGAGTGATAGACAGAAAGTTAGTAATAAATGTGTCACATGATGAGTTTATTGCAAATTGTAACGAATCTATGCATCTATAAAAGTGAGAATGTGTGTGTGTGTGTGTGTGTGTGTATAGGAGGACACTTCTCAACCTATACACTCAACCAATTTTGGATCTACAGACTTGAAATTTAGGATATAGGGTATTCAGACATGTGGAAAAGTTTTATCAGTTTTCATTCGGTAAAAAGTTGCTAAGGGGAGGCTTAATAGTTATACTTGACACACTGTCCTTAGGTTTTGGTTTCGATCTCGGCTCGAGTATAGTTTTTTTATTTACAAGAAATGAACTTTTTAGAAAAAAACAATACTAGCATGCACATGTCTCAGTTTCCTTCAGTTTTGTTTTTTACTTCTTTTTTTAAAAGGAATTTAACGTTACGTTTAATACCTACGGTATTTCTGTCTATATTAAATATGAAATCTGCATTAATTAAAATATAATATTTATGCGTCTTTTACGATCGGGCAACGCCGAACAGCTTGCTAGTAAAAAAATAAAACTATATGTTTATTTCAAATATAACTCAATCCCAAATCTGAGGTATATTTTAGCATATATTTTTGTGATTTAAATATGAATCTTTCACCGGAAGCAATTATACATACAGTAAAATATTGGATAATTTTATTAGCTGTCAGATAGAATGAGAAACGATAATCCAAAAAGTTAAGGTTAGTAGTTTTTATCTGATTACTCTAACATATCTTTTTGGCAATGTCAGGAATTTTACAGCAGAAAACAAAAGCACAATGAAGAATTAAAATTTTTATTCAAACAGGAGAAAATTGCTTTGAAGTAAAATATTACAGATCATCTATGTGATTTCATGTTTTACAAATAAGAAACTACAGGGTGTTCCAAAATGTTTTCCCGTTTCGTAGGCCAATAATTTTGACAATTTTAGTTGGAATGACCTCAAATTTTCACAGCTTGTGTAGAAACGTTTCAAGTTTTTGTGTGTAACGTTTGGCATTTCTGTCTTTTCAGGTTCAGAAATGCCGTTTACTGCAAAAGAAAAGTCATTCTGCATGTTAGAATATGCTCGGACTCAGTCACCGAAGACAGTGCAGCGTGCCTTCTTCAGAAATTTTTCAAAGAAAGCACCAACTACAAAACAAATTAGGACTTGCACCAAAAATTTCAAGAAAAGGGCTGCTTATGCATATCTAAATCGCCATCAAGATCAGCAGAGACAGTGGAGCAGGTTCGTGAAGCCTTCCTGTGTAGTTGTCGGAAGAGTATTAGAAGAGCAAGTGTAGAAACTCACATTCCACAAAAAACAGTTTGGCGGATTATGTGGAAACGATTGTAATTTAAACCTTGAAAGCTGCAGCTCGTTCATGCCTTGGGGGAAAGGTAATAAGCGAAAACGTAAAGAATTCTGTGTTGAAATGCTAGATAAACTCGAAGAATATGATTTCGATGATTAGCTAGTTTTCACACGAATGGTAAAGTTAATAAACATAATGTTCGCATTTGGGACGAAGAAAATCCTCATCGCACAATTGAACACGAGAGGAACTCACCAAAAGTTAATGTGTTTTTGTGCAATATCCAAGAAGAGAGTTTATGAGCCATTTTTCTTTGAAGAAAATGTGAACGTCATAGAAACAACAAATATTTGTATTTTTCTTAGTAAATTTAACCAATAAAACTTATGATCTTAATCATAAAGTGTATTAAGTTTCATTAAGATCCATCTAGTAGTTTCCGAGATAAGGGCATTTAGAATGGGGTCAACCATTTTGGAACACCCTGTATAATGCCAGGACACTATTCTCCCATTTTAGGGTTCATACCAAAATCAGACCAGTAAAATGTACCATTTCTTAGGATAGCTTCTCTAGCGATTTGAGGTCAAGTGTCGTTTAGCTCTAGAAGGCCCAACTTTTCAGACTTTGCTCCTTTGAGAAGAGGTTAGTCAATTTTTATTCAGCCAGAATGCTTTTTTTAGGGCGCTGATTTGAACTCATTTCTTCGATGTTGTATCGCATTTCCCTGCCGCTGAAGGGGAATAAATAAATCTCCTGCGCATTTTTAACTAGAAGCAAAGTGAAGTTATCTGTTCTATTATTACATTATAACTCTTCTGTCCTCGTTCAATAAAAGAGAAATCCTTTTAGACTGAGACTATTTTATTTTTGTTACAATCCAGAATGCTTCTTTTTGGTGAGGTAGCTGAATTCTCCCCACGTTAGAAACTGCCTTTGTGTTTAACTCTCCTACTCTCGAGAGGAGACAAATAAATAGGTACAAAATTGTTTCAAGGTTGTTAATTTTATTGACACAAAAAGTAATGGATATTTTATGAGTAGAAATCAAAACGTGGTTTCAAAGGGATTTTGCCTAATTTGTCAAAATTTCAAATTTCTTAAAAGACGCTTTTAAGAAGTTTTGCCAAATTTTATCACACTACAAACCGCGTCCATGCACCTAAAACAGTTCATATAAAGAGACGTTCTTCAAATTCATTTAATAAAATCCGACTGCCATTTCAACAACACGAGTCAAGGACATTTCTAATTACGAAATGAAATAAAGATAAAACTTTAATTGTTTCTTTAAACACTGTCACTGATGATGGGTATTTTATATTTGAAATTAATAAGAAAAAAGTCAAGATAAAAAACTAACGCTTTTTAATAAAAAAAATATTGGCATCTTCAATGTGGTTTTAATGGTGGTTTGTCTGTTTATTCAATGTATACGACTCCATTATAAAATAATATTTATTGAAGATTTGATTTTGAAATTTTCTGGCAAAAAATAAAAATGCTCTAAGAACTGTATTATACTAATGGGTCATTTTTAGCAAGGCCAAAAACCACTCGTTGATGAGAGTTCATGCGATTATCGGCTTAATGATGGAATATACTATGAGAGGATTAAAAACGATGAATGGAATGAATAAACTTTCATTATTTAAGATGGCGGTTCACCAAGTATTTGTTGAGATTGGACTTGAAAATGACTATAAAATAGTACCATAGGAATATGTTTAATAGAGGGACCGTTCAGGGAAATTCCGTATTGTTATAGGCAGAGGAGACCATTTTACAGATTTCATAAAAAATCAACAAATTCATAAAACATTCTGGATCATTGTTAGATAGGGAAGGGACGCTAGACAGGAAGGCGCCCAAAAAGGAGGAAAGGAGCCTAAAATCAGAAGTCAGAAATCACGTGACTTCTGTCCAAAAGGAAGTTACTCTTTAATCTATGACAACCGAACAGAACAGACGCGAAACATCATTGTTTCGGCCAGGGTGGACGTGGGGTAGGGGTACGGTGTGTACAAGTGGCTACAAAACGGCCTGATTAAATATGCAAGTGGCCGCCCTCATTTCAATTCATTCTTTCGAAATCTCCCCCCCCCCTCTCTCTCTCGTACACACGCATTTCAGTTTGCTGTCATTTTCCTATTTAAATAAAACTTTTAAAAACAAATTAGCATCTACGGAGTTTTCTATAAACGCCTTCATTCAAAAGCATTGATGAAACCTGGGTTACGTCCGCAGATGTAAGAGTGCATAATGTTTATGCATGGTAAGCAGTATCTTACATCTTCGATTTGGTGCCGTGACCAAAATATTTCATTATTAGAAAGAATAATGTCTTCATTTTATGCCACCATGTCTGACAACAAAAAATATGTAAAACATGAAACATGACAATAGCAGAAAAGGAAATTGTTTGAAGCATAAAATTCCTATTCACAAGAAATAAGGAAAAATGTCACAACTTTGCCAAGTGATACATGAATTTGTGAAAGTGTAATGTTCATTTACAGATGAAGCGAATGTCATTATTCGCTCAAGCCATTTCAATAACAGATTATATAAGGTACTTGCAACATTATTTCAAAGCTTCTAATCTACAATTCAAAGAAGTAATGTTTGCCTTTGAGGTTATCTTATGGAAATAAAAAAGAAATATTTTTGAAATTGAAAACTTTTGCAAGGAAATATTTGAATTGGACATTGTTCTTTAGTCGCAAAAGAAAAACAATATTATCATATATATATAATAATAATATAAAATTGCTATTCTGCTTCCAATGTAATTTAGTGTTCTCTACAAAGCAGTTATTGACGTCTTCTTGAAAAGACGTTCTAGCCCTTCTCACACACGCACCATAATAAATGTGATTTACTAATTTAAGTTTGTTTGCAGTATCAATTACATGGGTAGAACGACATTGAGATTGAACAATAAAATTCAACAACATATAGCTAATAAGAATGGAGCCGACGGGCGTTCAAAACAATTCTCTATAACGGGCCATTTGTTTAAAAATAACAAAAAAAACACCATGTGCAACGAATTTTCTATCCTGAGTTATACTCACTCGATGTATCATTTGAAGATCTTAAAGACTATTCATCTTCGTTTAAAACGTCTCTTTCTTTGAATACAGAAGGAGTGTCTTTCAGCTTTAAACGTGATTAGTTTCTAAGATATTATTCCATCTTTATATATAATAAAAAGTTGATTATTTCCGTATCACTTTCGACACTATAGGAAAGAAACAAGCCAGTTCTTATGCAAATCTTTCACATTTACAATTCCTAGCATATACTGTAGCGTGTTTCGCGCCAGAATACGCACATTTTGTCACCGTTTAATATATATTATAATTCACTCTCTTTGCCTCACTCTGATACGTAATCCCATATAAGTAGTAGCGAATATATAACCTTTAAATTTACTCCTCCCACGGAACCCAAAATCACCGAGTCATTTTTTTTCATAACTATGCATACTCACATGTCAGTGAAAAAAATTATTCCCCTTCTAAGATACAATTAGTTACTAGATTCTAACATTAGCCTGAAAACTTAAATTAACAACCGATTCACTGCCTTGTTTGTTCTATGGAATAATGGAATACACCGCCATCGCCAGTTTAACATACAGAAACAGAATCGGAGTTCGTTTTTTGAACACAGAAAATACAAATCAGTCACAAAACCAAACTTTCCTATTGCACGGTTCATACTTCTATTTTACTGTTTTAGAATATAACACCATATATTAAAAAATACATTTCGTTTAATCAACAAAGAAGATACACGTTTTCACGATAGAGTTAGAGAAGATATGCTACTTTATTGATATGATTTTCAGGTTGACATCAAGTTTTACGGTAAGCTTTGTTTAGTAAATTGTCTCCATGTTAATAATGTGTTTCTAAATTATAATGTTATTATTTCTACACGGTACCTTCTCTGCATAAGTACAAAATTTTAGCATATGCATTCATATAATTTGGGAGGGATGTTTTTTCGTTGATTTATAAAACAATTTTATTCAGATTTTTCCGATTCTTTTCCCAACAGAAAAACATTAATTTTCATTACTCCCTAATATGTATGGACACATCGTAGAGGATGAATCTACTGTTTTTTCTTTATTATTCAACTTTGCTTATTTACATAGCTTTTAAAAACGTAAAAATGTTCAAACATTCTCTTTACTAAAGTAAAAAATGATATGCGTGAATTATGTGGGTTTTTTTTTTTGTATTGAAAATAACCCACTTTCCTAACGACTGAAGATTTCTGAAAATATTGTACACTTCCTGAACGGGGCTTATGCAGAAAAGGTACTGTGCTATTTAATGATTGCATTTTCGAGTTAACTTCAAGTTTTGCGTTAAGTTTTGTTTAGTACATTTTTGTGTGAAAGGACAGAATAGTTACAAAATACCCGCCCCTCGTCATGTTAAGAATAGGTTTCTATTTCTTTATTCGTTATATAACTTTCAGATAGTTGCACTGTCCAAATTTTATGTACTAATTTGTTAAGTACAGAATAGTTAATATAGCCCCTTCATCATCCATGTGTAGAACGGCGTCCTATATAATAACAGAGTTCATCACGGTCGGTAAACCGAACATTATTAAACCATTCTTAACATTGACAGTGTCACCTAACAATTGTCAAGGATAACCGGGACTTATTCTGTTGCACATTATTATTATTATTATTAAACTTTACATACCCTGCATTGTCAGTTAAAAAAAATCATCACCAAATATCTTAAGTGGTTACGATTTTCCTGAAAGTTGAACAGATTTTGGATTTTTGGAAGAATAAAACATAGCCATCTTCATTTATGAAATTCAAATAGGGAAATAAAACCTCATAAACTTAAAGAGAAATAACTCATAGGTTAAATGAAAACTTATTACCGTGTTTTAAAGGCAGATAATATTGGTTATATAAATATAAAATAAATCAAACGTAAATTAAATGAAAAATAAATTAAATACATCAAATATATATAATATTTCTAAATTGAATACTTAACAATTCTATTACTAATTTCCATTAAAAATTTAGAGCCAATCATTAAAACAGATTTTCTTAAATGTAATATGCAAATGATATGACCTCTTGAACGTTGATTCTTTTTGAATAAATAGTATATATAGAAATTATGCAGACAGAAAAGTATGTACAAGTCTGTGAAACAGCATACCTTTTGTATATATTAACCAAATTGTGAACAAAGAAACAAACAGGAATATGACTTTATTATAATAGGTTCTTATTGTAGATGGTGATTTTCGTTTTGTTATTACTACTAATACTTTTAGTTATGGTACTATTTAAATTTTCTACATTCTTCATACTTTGTTTTTATTAGTAGTAGTATTTCTAATAACAGTGATAGTATTAATAGTATTCTTATTAGTAGTATTTTTTGTTGTTACTATTTTCAATATTATTTTACAATTATTCAAATGATTATTTATCAAACTTATTAATGTTATGATTATTATTATTATTGTTGTTGTGGTGGTTTTATTTATTGGCATTCTATTTAGCTTTTTTTTCTTAGTTAATGGTACTATTTCATTGCTATGGTCTTATTAGTATCATTATAGTATTGCTATCAGCAGTATCATCATTATTAGTGTTATATTTTTCTACGTATTACTATTATCATTAACATCATTATTAGTAATAGTAGTAATATCATAATTTCGTCACTTAATCTAATTTCCCGGGAAACGCCGGGACAACGGATAGGTTAGTTTTATATATAACATAAGGTTGTTTTTATTTTGAATATTCATAATTACCCGTTTTTGTTTTTCCTATAAAAAAATCTCTTCATACACCTCTTGTTAAGTTAGGGCGAAACCGGTCGGCTATTTTTTCAACTTTTAATCATGATTATTAAATAAAAAGTCTTTCCTTCATAATTGCGATATTAAATTTTGTACTCCCCCCCCCCCGAAAATCATGTATAATTATACCCCAGTTGATGTGGATGTAAAAACTATTTTAAACAACGAAGCTTTTATGATTGATATGAGGATATTACATTCACGGCAATTTTTACAATGGTCAAATACTATTACATTATTACAATAATAAGAGGGATGTTCTAAAAATTATGCCTTCAACTTTTATTCCGCCCGAATGGATCAAAGGGGATTACAAATGCCACTGTCGTTATGATTGAAGTTATGCTTTCATGATCTGAAAGTGTCACTTCTCTGTTGCAGATATTGACAATGTGAGACTTTAAAAATGCAACCCCTAACATGGATGTGCGTCAGAAGCAGAGATGCATTAGTGAATTCCTCCATATAGAAAAAATTAAACCGATCAACATTCACTGGCGCCTGTTGAACATTTCTGAAGCCGATGCAGTTGATGTCAGCACAATAGAAGATGGATTCGTTGATTTCAGAGTGGCAACAGTGATGTGAGTGAGAAGGTGTACTCTGGACTTTTATGGTCATCGAGGCATCGTGGATCGCTGGCAAAAGGGCATTGAGAATGCTGCTTACTATGCAGAAAAATAGATTCCGGAGCAGAAAAGGTCGCTCATTTTCACAGCATTATTTCTGTCTTTGTAGTTTAGATTTTCAGTTAAAAAACAGGAGGCCTTACTTTTCGAACGACCCTCGTATATGGATTAAATGTAGATTTACTAGTTTATTGGTTTATTCATAAAAAACAAAATTCCTGTGTAATAAATTCAAATATTTTCGCCTTTTAATATTTGACAGAATGTATATAAACTGAAATAAAAATAAAACAATTAGCATAAAATCATGCTGATTTCACGCTAAAAATCTAGTTATGTATATATATATATATATATATATATATATATATATATATATATACACAGAGTGAGAGAGAGAGGGGGGAATTAAACCGGAAGTCTAGAAGAGCAAAGTTTGACTTAATGTATTAATACTTTAAAGGAACATTGCTCATAGTACTGTAGATGTGTAAAGAGCTCAATAGGTATATTTATCCTAGAGCTATATTGATATTTAGAATAAAGATTATTAACTGTAAATTATGCATCAGTTTCAAAAAAGAGAAATGATATTTTGTTTCTCCTTTTGAAACTGATTCATAATTTACAATTATTAATCTTTATCATCAATATATATATATATATATTATCACTTCCTACACTGATAAGAACGTATGTTTGAAACAGATGCCTGTAGGTATAAAAAATATGAATATATATCAAAAATATTATGGTTTTTAATCTCCCGACCGGCAGGATTTGTAATCCTACACTTATGATTGCGTAAGCACGAAACACCAGTGTTTGTAGATATAAAAGAATATTTATTATTTAATTATAAATAAATAGATACATATATACACACACGCATGTATTATTTACTAAAACTTCACACATGCTTTAAAAGAACAGTTACACAAAACATGCTTTGATTTTTATATATTAATACATATTTTTTTCAATAATATTTCTTAGGAAGCTTAGAACTGGGTTTTTATATTATTTTATTCTTTCTTTTAGACTAAATCATTTCCTTCCTTCCTCAACACTAATCTTTAAGCATCCCAAACAATTGTCTCAAGTAATGACTGCATGATGATTCGTTGAATGCTGGTGAGTGGACATTGTCTTTCTTTGCCAAGAATTCTTTTAATGTAATTCCTTTATGTAGATAGAATTCCTTGAACCTATTACCATTTATAATGTTCTTTGGAATGAAGCCTGTAAAGCAACTATTTTATTCGAAAACTATCGCTATCATCTTTATCTACATCTCAACGTAAATATGTTTCTATTATTTGCAATGAACATCATAGGATTGGATCCATAAAAAGAGAAATAGTGTACACGGATTCTTGGCTGAATTGGAACGCTTTTTCGTTAATAATTTTATTAACAGTTTCTTTTTGTTTATCAGTTTTTCGTTCTTTTTCATGTATAAGTCTTTTTCTGATAACAGTATTCTTTTTATCAGTTTTTGTAGTTTTTCGTTAACAGTATTTTTTATTTTTCAGTTTTCGTCTTTTTCCTTTGTCAGTTTTCTGTTAAGTGTTTTTTATTTATCAGTTTTTCGTTCTTTTTCGTTTATCAGTTTTTGTTAACAGTGTTTTTCATTTATGTTTATTTTCGTTTATCAGTTCTTTCATTTACGATCATTTTTTTTATTTATTAATTTTTCGTTGGTTTTTTTTTTTTTCGTATATCAATTTTTATTTATTAGTTTTATTTCCAATAATCAGTTTTTTCATTTGTCAGTGGTCCCAAATTAATTTAGAGTATATTCTTTCTATTAGTATAGAATCGACGATAACAACGGACAATGAGGCCCAGTATGCGAGTCTACTAAACATTTTTCTCACAAGTTGCCCTGAGATATGTTCAGTTTCTGTTCTGCCTCCTTTTGGATCTTCCAACCACTCTGTTGTATCAATTAAGATAAAAATGAAATGTAATAAGTACCCAAACATACCTCTCTATCGTACAGTATATCGATACACTAAGGCTGACTGGGATAGCTTCCGTACATTTATATCGGATCTACCTCTGCGTTCCATGTTTAAAAAGTATGTGTCCTCTATAGTATCAGACCTGACGGAATGGTTAATTGTAGGTATAGACCGCTTCATACCCTCGAAAAAGTTCCAGCAAAAACCTAACAGCCAGCCATGGTTCTCTCCAGAATGTGCTGCTGCCATTGCGCACAGAAATCACTTTATCCACTGCTTCCAACGTAATAGATGTATGGAAACTAAAGCCGCTTTCAGGACTGTCAGCGACCATTGTAAGAAAGTAATAAAGAACGTAAGAGAGTTGTATGCCCAGTCCGTCAAATCCAAAGTAGCTGAGCAGCGGCTTGGTTCCCACCAGTTTTGGCAAATTGCAAACAGAATCCTGAACAGAAGCGTGTGTTCTATCCCAACAATCATCAACGGACCTAAGGTAATCTCGTCAGCATCAGACAAAGTCAAATTCTTTGCCAAGAACTTTGCAGCTAATTCTACCCTTTGCGACCAAGGCCACCAACCCCCAGTATTTCCCCCTGTATCAGAAAACACGCTATGTGATATACATATATCTGTACATGATGTTGCCAAGCTAATCAAAAACCTTGATTCCAGTAAAGCAACAGGCCTTGATGGTATTCCAATTATAGTACTCAAAAAACTTCAACCAGAACTTGCGCCTATACTTACAAAACTGTTTAAACGTTGTCTTAAGGAGAATAGCTTCCCATCACCCTGGAAAATCTCATCAGTATGCCCTGTATTTAAGAATTCAGGTGATCGCTCATCTCCCTCTCAGTACAGGCCAATAAGTCTCCTGTGCGTCATGAGTAAGTTGCTGAAATCTGTTAAATACAGAAGTAATCAACCATCTCAACAAAAATAACCTTAGTGACACTCAATATGGTTTCCGTCCTGCTAGATCTACAGCAGATGTGCTTACAGTTATATCTCATAGGATTAGCAAATCTCAATGGAGGCAACCTTTCTAGGGCAATTGCTCTTGACATATCTAAGGCCTTTGATAGGATATGGCATAAAGGTTTACTTCATAAGATCTCTAGCTATGGTATAGCTGGAAATGTCTTCTCAATTATTGAATCATTTCTTTCTGATAGGTTCATAAGAGGAGTGGTTGAGGGGCAAAAATCAGAAGCTCACAGTGTTAATGCTGGAGTCCCTCAGGAGTTCATCCTGGGCCCAACTCTATTCCTGATCTACATTAATGATCTTCCAAATCACATCCTTACATCATTTGTAGACATTTATGCTGGTGACACTACCATTTATGGTAGCACATCTAAGACAGTAAACGACCAAGTTCTCTTTGATTCTCTCTCCTCTGATCTTGAGCATGTGGTACAACGGGGAAAGGAGTGGTTAGTTTCTTTTAAACCAAGCTTCTCTCTTTACATCATCAACACTGATCCACATCTGGCATCAATTGAAATGAACGGCTCTCGTCTTCAGGAGGTCTTAAGTTTTGACAAGTTTCTGGGCTTGACTGTTACTCCTGATCTTAAATGAAACACATACATCAAATCTGTTGTCAAAGCCACTGGAAAAATGGTGGGATCTTTCTATCGATCCGGTAGATATCTCACTGCTGATGCAATTCTCTATCTATATAAGAGCCAGGTACGTCCAAGGATGGAATACTGTTGCCACATCTGGGCAGGAGCTGCTAGAAAGGACTTGTCCTGCCTTGATAGAGTTCAAAATAGACTTCGTAGCCTCGTAGATGATGTCCTTTTCTCTTCCCTGCAACCTCTATCTCACAGAAGAGATGTTGCGAGTTTGTCTCTGATGTATCCTTATTTGCATGGAAAGTGTTCGACTGAGCTTCAGTCTATGATCCCCCTCCCCTCGCCAAACTTTCACAAGAAACACTCGTCTAGCTGAAAACACTATCAATAATTCCCCCCACTCTTTATCTGTGCCTAAACCTAAACGTAGATTCCGTGAACAAAGCTTCTTTCTTAGAACTGCACGCCTGTGGAATTGTCTTTCGTTTTCCTGCTTTCCGGCTGACTACAATATGGTCGTCTTCAAGTCTAACGTAAACAAGTTCTTGATGAGCCGTTCCATATGTTAACAAATTTACTGAATTGATTACTATATTGTTCAATTTCTACTGTACACTCTTTAACCCTTATCCTCGAGTGGCCTCTTGGCCTTGATAATGTGGTGATGCCTATGTAAAAAAAAAACAAAAGAACAAAAAAAAACAGGATTTTTTTTTTTTTTTTTTAGAGAAAACAGCTGGTAACTTAACTTACAATTTACTTATGTATTGTGTGTTATAAAAATAGGATACAAATATTCTATGATAAAGTATAATTTTTTGCATGCTCTATAAGAGATGGATATTTTTCATTTGGAAATGTCTGGTCTTGATATTTTAACCATGGAAATATTTATCGTGCATATAACTATATCAAGAATAACATTTAAAGTTGAAGCTATTAATTGGGATCGGAACCAGGAATCATAAGGGTATCAGAATTTGTACATTTTTTTCCAATGCCCAAAACGATTATTTTAATTGTTTTTTTTTTACTGGTACTAAAGATAAAATGGTAACTGTATATTAATTTTGAAGGTGCTAGTAAAAATAAAATCTCTAGACCACCATCACTTACACACAAATCGGGGTTTTACAGTAACCCGAAACTTTATTTGAAAAAAAAAACAAACAAACTCTATGGCTTAATATTTAGAGATTTTTAACTAATCGGAATCAGGACTTTGAAACAGAATCTGTAATTGTATCGGAATCAGGAAAATATTGGAATCGTTAAAAGCTAAACATGAAAGCAACCTTAATATCAATGCGAATGTGATAAGATAATACAAATAGATTATGATTAATAGAGATTAATATTTCATCTAATGTAAAAAGTATAGTTTTCTTCCTTTAAAATCTGATACTAGTTTGCATCTTTTTATCGTTGCAGCATGTTCTTCGATTTAATTCCTTCCAGGAAATACTTTGTAGACTCGGATTTATTTACAAATGTTATGCATCATAAAAAGGGCATGTAACTCTGCATGGACAACTACATTATTATATTATACCTTTGTTTGAAATAAAGTAAAGAAAATAATATTTTGGAAAACAAAAAGAAAACGGTTTGGTTAAAAAAAAAGCAGGAAAAGAACTTCAAGTTAATGCATTACTGAGCAACACCGACTACGCATGACTAGTGGTAAATAAATCAGAATACTATGATAAGGAACGTAAAAGTATTTTTTCACATGGAAGTCATTACTTATCAAGGCCTGAAGGCCACTCGAGGATAAAGGTTAATTAATGTCAGGTGACTAGAGAGACAACAGTGTAATGATCCGTAACGGTAGAAGTTGGGTAGAATTTGATTATTTAAGATGACGGGTCAATATGACCATGTTGTAATCAACTGGAAAGCAGCCTTGCAGTATAGCATTCCACGGACAAAACATTCTAGGAAATAAACTTTGTTCAAGGAATTTGCATTTAGATTTATGCACAAATGGGGAGTAGAGTAAATTGTTGACAATGGTCGTAGCTAGACGAGTGTTTGTTGTGAATGTTTTGCAGGGGGAGTTGTATAGTTTGAGATAAAACTGAGAAATTAAACGTTAGGTTTGAACTGATTAAATCAGTTATTGAAAAAGTCAACTTCAAATTAATTTTAAAAAGAACATGCTTATTCTTAAGATGTGCTAATTCAATCTGCGCCATTTTCAATGAAAATGCTATTTAAAATTTAAGTGTGACTGACTGACAGACTGACATGGAGTCATGAAGACGCATCTTCTAAAACATCAAAAAGAAAAACAAAAAACAAACAAAAACTTTAAAGCTCAAAATAAAAGGCTAAACTTACAACTGTTTGATTTGTTACTTCAAACCTCGGCAATTCCCAGCGTGCGTTTATTTTAAAAAACAACTTATAATTTCTGATTTATATAGTCAGTATGCTGCAAAATTCACAGAAAGGGGGAAGGGTTAACAAACCGGCATTCATAATATAAGCATTCTCCTCCATTTTCGACTTTAAATTTGTAAACATCTATAGGAGATCAAGAAACAATGGCCGTGATCTCTGGTCCAACAGTTTATAACCTTGGAAGTGCAAAAGGTGAGCTGGAAAAAAAGGATGAGGAGAGAGAGAGAGAGAAAGAGAGAGAGAGGGTGAACTACTAAAAAGGAAAGATTGGAAAGAAGAGAAAAATTAGGGTTAGGGTTGGGATTAGTAAGTGAAGAGAATTAGATGGAGAACAGCAAGTGGGAATATATAAGCCAGTAGAGAGGGGGATTTTATACATGTGAGAGCGAAAGAAGTTATCCAGTGAGAGGGAGGGATGAGGATAGAAAGGCATAGAAAATAAGATTTAAAGAGAGATTATTGAGGAACAGAGTGAGAAATGGGAGAGAGATGCGATTTGAAATTAAAAACAGAAATGAGGAAAAATATGAAAGAAAAGAGAAAGTTAATAGTATAGTATTATAAGAACACTAGCAGGCCGCCCGGCGTTGCCCGGTGAGAAAATATGCATAAATATGATATTTTAGTTTATGCAGAAATACCGAGAGTAATAAACGTAACATTATATTCTTTTAAAAAATAATGCAATAAAAAAAAACAAAAAAACAAAACAAAGCAAAACAAACAAAAAAAACAAAACAAAGCAAAACAAACAAAAAAAAAAAAACGGAAAGAAACTGAGACATGCGCATGCGAGAATTATGCTTTCTCCCAAACAGTTCATTTCTTAAAAGTAAAAGAAAAAAAAATACTCCAGCAGATCCAAACCAAAACCTAAAGACAGCGAGTCAAATATGATAACCATTAACCAATGACCGATGGATACACCAATTAGGGGTATAGGATATAAATGCTCTTTATACCTAGGTATTTCGAAGCCTAATGCTTCTCATCAGAAGAGGGAAGAAGGCGGTAATTAATATATTAGAAATGTAACATCTAGCATAACTACATTAGGAAAGAAATAATAGGGCATCCAAGGTAGAAACTAATAAATCTCACCTGTCTGTTTAAATTTATGTATGTCTGTTTGCCTATAACTTTCGACAAAAGCAACAGATTTTCATAAGATCAGTATGGTTTTGAAGCTCGACCCTTCGGACGACAAATATCGAAAAATTGGCCAAAAACATTAATTTCTTCACCCTCAACTGGCAACTTTTCAACAAGGAAGGGTCGCTTTTTTCGCCGATATTTTCGAAAGTCAACCCCTCTTTTCGATTGACTAGCCTGAATTTAAACCTTCGCCACTTCCGGTTTGGCGATGGACGCAACGGCAAAGACGTCATGTTTTTTTCACGTTCTTTTCCTCCTTCGCGGTACGGGTTCGAACCTGCCTGCCTACTATCACCTTTTCTTTGTTTTTTGCTCAACAACACATCTCTAAACGCTCAGACTAATATATATATATATATATATATATATATGTGTGTGTGTGTGTGCAACTCATTTATGTTAAGTTTTCTTGTAGTTGAAATAACGGTTTCCATGTTGTGTACAAAAATTCTTATGTAAAAAATAGATTTATCGGGTTACCTGTAGCATAGTAAGATATATGTAACCAATTAAAGCGTACATGATTGTATAATTTCTTGTACTGTCACTGACTAGTTTGTTGTTTATACTTTTGTTGCATCTAGTCGCATTAACGAGTTGTGGGCGACAACATAACTGTCTGAATATATATGAAAGTAAAAGAAACAATGAAAACCCACCCCCAAGAGTTTCAAAACATGTTACCCGTACCAAATAATTATTTTTATTTTGTGAATTCTAATAAGTATTAAAAAGGCTATCTATAACAGTGCATAGTAAAATCTTTCATTTCTAATGTGTTAATTAGCGGGTGTTTGATTTAAGGATAATTACGAATGGAAATTAAGTTTTAGAGAAAGGGTTTCCAAACTACGGTTTGTGGGCCAAATTTGTCTTGCCAAAGTCTTTAATCCGGCCTGCAGAGCTTTTATAAAAAAACGTAAAAATATTCAGGAAAAATTTTCAAAATTGAAATGTGTGAAAATAGTGTGGTGTTTTTGTTCAGAAAAGAATTAAAGATTGAGGTTTTGGAGAACCAATTTCACCAAAAAAACAAAGCAACACAGTATAAAACACATCCAGATCATTTTTTTTTTTTATTTTAGTCTGCGTGGCTCTAAAAAGTCGGCAATATAGCCCCCCCTCCTGTTCGAAAACTTTGGAGATCCTTGTCTTAGATGAAACTTATTCAAAAATGAAAATTATAATCGAGATTGAAGATTTTCTTAAAATTTATTTAGATCTATCATATCATGTTAATAAAACGGATTATCGTTACAAGCCATATATATATATATATATATATATATATATATATATATATATAAATTTATTCATACAAACATTGAAACCCCGTTTTCGACGGTAATGCTTGGCCTGAAGACATAATCCCCTAACGCGGGTGATTACAGAAACATGTATGTACATATGTAGCCATCAATGTTTGTATAAATAAATTTAATATACCTGCTCTGTTTACTCACTGAGCACTTTTTGGTAGACATGTTTCATTGGATGTACTTCTAGGAAACTAAACTCTACTGGCTATATATATATATATATATATATATATATATATATAGCTTAATGTAAAAGGAAAAGGGAAAGTTCAATTCCACAAAAGGAGACTTATTCGGATAATGCTAAGCTCAACAATTATTATTGGACCTTATAGAATAGGAAAACAGGAATATGAAATGAAGACACAAAAACTATTGCCGCATATTACCTTTCAGTTTTACAACCTTACATAACCCCCCAAATTATTTTATAACCGCCATTTGCCGCTTAGGTTAGGTGGCACCAATCAAAATTACCCACTCCAGAGAAAATAGACACCCCACAAACCGTTAAAATAAATTACCATGCAGCAACAATACCCCCCCCCTATTTAACCATAATACATATGCCCCTTAATCTCAATACTATGTTAAAGACCATATACAATCTTATACATCATACTATATATAAGCTTCTCCTTATTTATTTAGAATTCAATAAAGCTTCCCCCAACATTCTATAATTCCTCTTAATCTTTTTCGTCCCTAATGAACCTTACGCTAGACGCCGTATCTTCCCCATGCTACTTAGCACCTTCTGTACTCTTCTGATGAGAAGCATTAGGCTTTGAAATGCCATGGCATAAAGAGTCCCTTCTATCCCCCAAATTTTGCCTGTATTCAATTATTCAATAAATGCTCCATTTTATATCTACCAATATATAGTTTTGTGTCTTCATTTCATACTCTTGTTGTCCTATTATATATATATATATATATATATATATATATATATATATGAGAGAGTGCAATAGACGAAAGGTCTAAAAGAGCAGTTTCAATTAATGTACGAATACTTTTAAAGTGCTGCATCCAAAGTACTGCAGATGTATGGTAAACTCAATAGGTGTATTTACCTAGAGCTATATTAATACAGAGGATAAAAGATCAATAATTGTGAAATTATAAATCAGCTTCAAAAGGAGAAGCAAAACAATATCCGATTTTGTTTTATTTCTCCTTTTTGAAACTGATTTCTAATTTCACAAGTATTGATCTTTTATCCTCTGTATTAATATATGTGTGTGTTTTCCTTAAAAAAACAAATATATGTTTATAATATATAAGGCTATCTTTAAATTACAACGGTTTATTAAGCGCAATGAAAATAGATTTACACTTTCAGAGCATATGTAACTTCATTAAACCTTTCAATATCACAGGCATATACACTTTATTCACAGTCATATTGTTTAAATTACTGTCTTACACGTGTTTCACTGAATGGCAAAAACCAAACAAATCATCAGAGACGTTTCATATGTTCATCAAAGAATAAAATGTAGTTTTTTATTCCTTGACTCTAAAAAGAAAGGTCATTTCAAAACGCCGACATCCGATGAAAACAGTAGGTAGGATTTGAGTTAGATTTGGTTTGCATTTTGTTCTGCAGTTTCCAACTAGTTATTCTCGTCTTAAAAAATATCTTCTTGACGTAAATAATTAAATTACGAAGAATTCTGTAAAATGGCACCAAACGGAGTTGGTTATTTGTTGAAAAAGATGAAAGTTCAGGAAAAATGGAATTATAAAATTACTTTAGAGATGATGGAAGATTGTGCGACAAAATTGTATTTTTCAATTAAAAAAATGTTTACTTAAACTAAATAACCTTAGTATAACACAAAAAAATTTTTTTTTTTAATATATTTTTCTATTTGCTACTTTATCTTCAAATAGAACATTGATGATTGAAGAGGTCAAAAGATCAAAGTGTATGGAGAAAAAGTTCTTTGAAATAAAATTTAAAAAATAAATAAAATATAAACTTGTAGTTTTTAAACGCTTCATCATTTGTAAGGCAGCTGAACTTGTTGATTATGGGTAATGAGTTTAAGACAGGTCAGAATGTATGATACAAATAAAACTATTCGTAATACTCTACTTCTAATTTAACTTTTGCTGTTAAATTCTTTTATGGAAATCGCTGTAGACAATGCACGAAGCCACTTAATGTAAGGAACTATGAAGACGTTGCCGTTGGACACACAGCATTGTCCCGCCGACTTAGTATGCATTTAAATAACACCAGCGCCATATACCAACATTTAATAAAAGAATGTAAATGTTCCCCTCCAATCTTAGACATATCATTGTTGATAATACAAAAAATTGTACAACACGTAAACAATTTTAAAAAGTTAAAAATTCTTGAATCATTTTATATTAGAACCCTGCAATCTACTATTAATAACATTGCGTTTGAGAAAAGCATCCACGCATTAAAATGTCTGGCATAGTGAGTAAACGCCGCGCTTTGCTAATATTATCCCATGGACTCGTTAATTTAAAAACTCAGATTTTTAATCGACTTATGTTTTTAACCGACATTTAGTAGACTTTATATACTTTTCACCTACCATCACTCAATACAATGTATAGTATCTTTTACTTTTCACTTTACTACTTCCTGTTTTCGCTCCTATTCACTTTCACCTCATCAATTCCATTGATTCCACCTGAAGATGATTCGCAGTAGAAAAGAAAGCGTTTATGATAACTGTTGAACTTTCATTAATATTTGCGATTCTGATATAAAAAAAATTATGCAGAAAATCGAAAAATACAAAAAAAGAATCAGAAAGCAAAGTATCTCCGTTGTATTTAATAATGTCGGCTTGAATGAAAAAATACTTCCCAAATATACCAATTTCATATATATATATTTGTGGACAGAAAGTTGTTAAATGAGACAAATGTGGTACCATCGGTTTCAAGCCCAATAATTAGGACCGTTTAAGATATCCTTATTAAGCTCTCTTCAGCCAATATTCGTCAACGAATATTGGCTGAAGAGAGCTTAATAAGGATATCTTAAACGGTCCTCATGACTTGTCTCATCTAACAACTTTCTGTACACAAAATATAAATATGCTCTTATATTTCAGATTTTCCTTTTAATTGAGCACTCTGCTGGATTTCTTTTTCCAAAAAAACTAATATATATATATCTAAAAAAAAGAGAGAAATTAACAATATAGCTATATTCAAAATTCAAGGTTATACGAGCATCCTGTTCCTCTCTCCTTAACAGATTTGGCATCTCCGAGGAATAGTTTTTACTGCCATTGCGCACAGAAATCACTTTTTCCATAGCTACCAACATAATAGATGCTCTGAGACTAAAGCTGCCTTCAGGACTGCCAGCAACCACTGTAAAAGAGTAATAAAAAATGCAAGAAAGCTATATGGTCAGTCCGTCAAATCCAAAGTAGCTGAGCAGTGGCTTGGTTCCCACCAGTTTTGGCAAATAGCAAACAGGATCCTGAAGAGAAGCGTGCGTTTTATCCCAACCATCATCAATGGACCTGAGATCATCTCATCAGCATCAGACAAGGCCAAGCTATTTGCCAAGAACTTTGCAGCTAACTCTACCCTCTGCGACGAAGGGCATCAGCTCCCCATATTTCCTCATACAACAGACAACACCTTATCCAACATACAAATATCTGTGCACAAGGTCGCCAAACTAATCAAGAACCTTGATTCCAGTAAAGCGACTGGTCCAGACGGCATTCCAATTATAGTGTTGAAAAAGCTTAGAGCAGAACTTGCCCCCATACTTACAAAACTTTAAGCATTGCCTTAAGGAGAAGTGCTTTCCAACACTCTGGAAAACATCGTCAGTATGCCCTGTATTTAAGAACTCAGGTGATAAATCATCCCCCCTCTCAGTACAGACCAATAAGTCTCTTGTGTGTCATGAGTAAGTTACTGGAATCCATATTAAATAAAGAAGTAGTCAACCACCTCAGCAGAAATAACCTCCTTAGTGACATGCAATATGTTTTCCGTTCTGTTAGATCTACAGCTAATGTGCTACCAGTTATATCCCATAGGATTAGTGAATCTCTCGACAAAGGCTTCCTTTCTAGGGCAATTGCTCTTGACATATCAAAGGCCTTCGATAAGGTTTGGCATAAGGGCCTACTTCACAAGATTTCCAGCTACGGTATAACTGGAAATGTTTTCTCAATAATTAAATCATTTTTTTCTGATAGGTTCATAAGAGTAGTGGTTGATGGGCAGAAATCAGAGGCCCACAGTATTAATGCTGGAGTCCCTCAGGGGTCCATCCTGGGCCCAACTCTCTTCCTGATCTACATCAATGATCTCTCAAAGCACATAATTCATTCGTTGACATCTATGCTGATGACACGACCATCTACGGCAACACATCAAAGGCCGTAAATGACAAAGCTCTCTCTGATTCCCTCTCCTCTGATCTTGAGCGCATCGTTCAGTGGGGGAAGAGATGACTGGTTACTTTTAATGCATCTAAAACCAAGTTCCTAACTTTACATCATCAACGCTCTGTTCCTCATCTAGCATCAATTGAAATGGATGGCTCTCCTCTTGGGGAGGCTTCATGTTTTGACAAGCTCCTGGGTTTGACCTTTACTCCTGATCTGAAATGGAAGACGTATATAAAATCTGTTGCCCGGGCCGCTGGGAAAATGGTAGGATCCTTCTACCACTCCAGAAGATATCTCACTACTGATGCAATTCTCTATCTCTATAAAAGCCAAGTACGTCCAAAGATGGAGCACTGCTGCCACATCTGGGCTGGAACTTCAAAAAACAGCTTATCCTGCCTTGACAGAGTACAAAATAGACTTCGTGGCTTAGTGGGGGATGCTCTCTTCTCTGCAACCTCTTTCCCACAGAAGAAACGTTGCGAGCCTGTCTTTTTTTTTATCGTTATTTCCATGGCAAGTGCTCGTCCGAGCTTCAATCTCTGGTCCCCCCTCGCCAATCCTTCACAATAAACACCCATCTAGCTAAAACCACTGTCAGTAATTTCCCCTACTCTTTATCTGTGCCTAAATCAAAACGTAGATTCCATGAACATAGCTTTTTTCTGAGAACTGCACTCCTGTGGAATTCTCTTCTGTTTGCCTGTTTCCCACCTTACTACAAGTTGGACGTCTTCAAGTCCAACAAACAAATTCCTGATTAATCGCCCCCTTAAGATGCTTTATCAAATCTAATACCAACAATTACTACGATATTGATTATTGTACACAAAATAACCCTTATCCCCGAGTGGCTTACAGGCCTTGATAAGTGGTGATCCCCATGTAAAAAATAAGTTTTTACTTTGTAAAAATATATAGCCATATACAAACTCATAAGGAATATAACGGAAGATATAGTTCAAGATGGCACTGGGGGGGGGGACCTGGATGGCTTCAAGTCCAACGTAAACAAATTCCTGATGAACCGCCCCCTTAAGTAGACACTTTATTAAATCTCCACACTAACGTACTGTACTTACAATAACCCTTATCCCTGAGTGGCTTCCGGGCCTTGATAAGTGGTGACCAGCTTGTAAAAAAAAAAAAAAAAAAAAAAAGAAAAAAAAAAAAAAGAAAACAATGCACTGAAACAGCAACAGCATGTAAATTCTTTGGAAAACCAAATGTCTGATTAAGCTGTCACTTGAGTAAACGATTGCAACTCACAAGTATTTTGGTTGGTGCAATTTCAATGCTGATTTGGTTTCAGACAAAACAAACAAAATCAGTGAAAACAATATTTTTACTATAAGACATGCTTTCAGAATCCATAGAAGTGTCTTTTTTTTATTTTGATTGTCTTATTTGTCTTTTACTAGTATACTACAGGGTGGAATGATTAAATTAAAAGACGACTTGATTCCATTTCCGTTTAGTGAAAACCGGTTTTCTTTTTTTGTTGCAGACCATCTACTAGTTGGCCAGTTGTGTACAAATCTCAAAAGTGATAAGAGTCTTCTATCATGGCTAAAAGTGACACAATGTTCAACAGTGAGATCGTAGATGCGTCCCTGTATAACTCATGTTCTCTACAGATCCAAGTTATGAGAACATGACCATTGCCAGCACCCTCAAAATGCAAATCCAGACGTTAAACACTTGAAGGTACAGCAACGAAGTTTCCAGCCACGGTTATTGTCTTTAGTGTGGTTTCATGTGAGGGTCACATCATGCCATCTCACATCTTCAAAGTTGACAATGTGCTGAAGAGTGTGATGATCCCCTGGTGCAATTAAATGGCTGCTGGCAAACCCTGGGTGTGAAAGCAGGATTTGGTGCCGGCCCACAAATTCAAAGAGACCCAGGCTTGGCTTCAGAAGGAGTTCTACAACTTTGTACCCTTTTCTCACTGACCTCCTCCTCCCCCGACCTGAACCCGCTCGACTACATTTTGTCATATGTCAGGAACATCACCAACATGACCTCCCACAAAACCAAAGCCAGTCTGATCGCCGCTATTTCCTGAGTATTTGCAGAGATCTTGCTGGTGCTTGTGGAAAAGGCATGCTCCCAGTTCTGGACGCATACTGAGACAGTGATTGAAGGTGAAAGAGCCTACACTGAATAGATGTCAGCTCTACCATATTATCAAGTTACTCGCATTGATTTTTTTCAATAAAAGTTTTAGAATAAAGCTGTAATGGTGTGTTTTTTTTAGGGCTACATTTTTATCATTGCACCTTGTTTTCTTGTGATTGATTGGGTCACAACCTTTACCACTATTTATGCTAGTTTGATTTTATTTGAAAAAATGTCTCATAATACCTACTGGAGAAAAATAAATGACTACTAGACACTATCCCCAAATGTCTAAGGTCTGCTCAGAACAATTTTACATGAGGATACTTTCCCTACAAGGAAACATCGAGTAAATGTTCAAAATCACATAGTATTCACGGCTCAAATAAGATCTCAACAGTATGGCTAACTCACACTGGCTTTAGTGAGGAATGGTGCGCCTTCTCCAAATAATATTAACTCAAGCAAAAGCACAGCTAGATCCTACACCAGACTAGATGAATTCTCATCCTGGAATCCAGTAAGACCAAGAAATAAGAAAGATATACTATAACACAGTCAATTGGGGAGAGGACAATTATGTTCTCAACTTCTTTACTAAATCAGTGTCTGAGAGGTTAAGGAGAACTTAAATATATGAATATCTATGTATCTCATATAGAGATCAAGTGTTAACTCCAACAAGGGGGAAGGGGCTTGATTTCTGAGAACTTTTACTGAAGTACAATGAAAAATTGTGAGCCCCGGGCGATATATGATTAGTTTCGAAAAACCAAACTTCATTACAGTACATTAACATCACGAAATAAAAAGTCAATAGAACAACCTTCATCAGAAAACTGGCCAAATATTTTTGACAAGATTGTTTTACAAATCAGACAATCAAAAAACAAGTCTGCTACGGAAATATTCCAAAAGAGTCTTAAAATATTGGAAGAATGGGCCAACCCATGACATGCTGAGAGGGAAAAGATAACGAAATAAGGTCCTGGGTACGACATAAAAAGAAACTAGAATCTTAGGAAGATTTCTATCATTCCAGTAATTATAGGAGAAACTGGACTTCTGAAAAAGAATTTCAAAATCTCCGCCAAATATACCAGGTGAACCAAGTGCAAAAGATATATAAACAATTGCACTTAAAAGGACGATTAGAATCTCTCGGTTGGAATGAGATAGCAAGTGAATGTCGGCATCAGGTAGAATGCCTCATCCCCAAATAGAACAAAATAATTTTAAAAAATATTAAAACCTAATTGCATAACTAAAAATAAAAGTCTCTTTACTTATATATTATGTATTTGAGGCAAAATTATGTTGCATATATAATGCATATTATATAAATGTAAACATTTAAAAAAAAAAAAAAAAAAACATTTTAATATACTCCTCCACTGAAAAATAAAAACAAAAAACTTGTGTTCAGTATATTGTTTATTATAGATATTATGTTTTAGGTTTAATTAATCGAAAATGTGTTGCTTTTTTATTATTGGGTCACCAGTTATCAAGGCCACGAGCTTTTTGAGGATAAGATTGTGTGGTTGTTTTGTTTTCAGGTTACTTAATGCATCATTCAGTAATTTTAGAAAAAAAAGATTTTATCCTTCAAGTTTTTTTTTATATCTTCATATATTTATACACAGCGTTTCTTTTATTGATGAATTTTGTTGTTTTTGCTTTTACCTTTGCAGAACATGATTGAGTTTTGCAAAATGAAAAGAAAAATAACATCAATGTTTGGTGCATTTTAAGTCAGGAAGTCAGCATCTTCAGACAGCCTGATCTGTTAGTACGAGGTATAAAAGCACACAAATCAGATATATTTTATTGGGTTGATTATGTTGAGTCTCGTTATATGTCATTCAGAATTTTTTGTTTATATAGCTCAATATTTCACCAACGATAAGACTAAACTTATCTTTTAATCCAGGCAAAATTACAAGTGAACACTTGAGTTGCTTCCTGCTCTCATAGTAGTTCACTGAAGTGGCAACAGATGGCGCTATAGACCTAGATATTTTTTAATTGTTTATCCTGATTTCATTATAACTGATGAACTGATCCTATGAATTTACTAGCCTAATTTTGCTATGAAACAAAAAATCTGTTTAAAAAATTCTTCAGGTGCTGGTTTCGACGTTTGTCCAAATACATGGTAAAAAAAAAGAAAAGGAAGAATATGCCAAAAGAATTCAATTATGAAGGAGATTATGTAGATTATGGTTTTGTGTATAGCTGCAACAGTCATCAGAAAATAGTCGGCATACTGCCATCGAGAAATTTCATCAACAAAGAATATTAGCTTTATAGGACATCACTGTAGGGCATAAAATATTGCACTGACAAAAACAATGTTTTCCAATGCCACGAGATTATATTCCAAAGATCCATGGATAAACATTGAACACTTTTTGGACTTTCCAACTAATAAGACAAAAAAAAACTTACCCAAATCAGGAAAGAGTTCACAGTAATGAGGCCGAAGCAGACTAGCTTGTTTTCTATGGTTGTAAAAACCATTTTTTAAAGTAAAACTCATGGAATAAAAAGGATTTATCAATGTGTAATATTATATAAAAACTACAGTCAGAATTTTCCCATTATAAATATGTTTCAGCAATCAGAGAAGGCAAATATTGATCCATGTTCTAAAATAAATTAAAAAAAATATTCATAACCGAGTTTATCCAGTTTGATATTTAATCCTGATCAATATTTAATAAAAAAAAAACTAGAATTTTAGCATAGATTCTGTAAGAAATATGTTATAAAAAGAAAGCAAATAATTATGAAAAATAAATATTTTTGAAACTATTAAAACTAGTTTAAAATATGTTAAAAATAAGTTTCTCTAATATTGTTATTTATATGCATGTTTTTTCAGAAACAAGATGGATCGTTGCAGAATATATCCTCACACATAAATACAGGACAAATGCAACAATAACAATATGTGTATATATATATATATATATATATATATATATATATATATTGTTGTTGTTGTATTTTTCCTGTATTTATGTGTGACGAAACATTCTGAAACGATCCATCGTTTCTGAAAAAAAAAACATTCATATAAGATTATTTACCCACGGATGAGTAACATTAATTCAAGAAACAGAAGAGTTTTAAAACAGTTTTCTATCACTTTGCAAAGATTAACATCGAGATATATTGATATTAATCCTTACTTCTAATTTTGATCAAAATTCATTACATGACTCTTATTATAGAAAATGTCTCAAATTTAAGGTTCATGTTTAAGGCGTCTTAATAAGACATTGAAATTTAAACAACATATTTGATGTCTAATAATTATCAAATTCAATGCGAATCCGATATATTTTCTCACTCAAACGGGTAGTTGTGTCCATATTATGCCTTTTAAAAATATACCCCAATGAAACTGAAATTTGGGAAATATTAATTTATTCATGCCTAATATCTATTGTCAAATTTTCATAAAAATCAGGTATCTGAATTGTTATGAATAGCTTCCGTCTTTTTTTTTTATACCTCCTTTGACTAAACTAAATTAAATATAGTTAATATTAATAAACTCCTCAACTTAACAACTGTTTCAAAATTCAAAATGATTGGTTAAGTATAAAATTACTTAATATATGCCATGTCAAAATTATGGAGCACCAATGAAAAATCGAAATTATGATTCAAACTTAAATATTTAAAGTTTAAGAATAGTGGAGTAAACAACAATCAATATTTGGAATGTCCTTCTTTTGCCTTTGTAACAGCTTTTATTTGTTTTTGCATTTTATTAGCTACATTGTTGCAGGTGGTAGGATCTATTTTCTGCCACTCTTCATGAGTTTGGCCTCTGATTATTTTTTTTTATGAATATTTGTACATTCTCACTCTTCCCTAGACAGAACCAAAGTTTCAATGGGATTTAGGTCTGGGGATTAAGGGGGGGGGGTGCACTTCATCACTGTAATCCCTTTTTCACGAACCAAGTCATTAAAACTTTTGATGTATGGCATGAGGCATTGTCTTCTTGAAAGATTACATCACTAAGAATGTTATTAAATATTTTAGTTAAAAAGGTTTGATAAACCTGGTCCAGCATGTTACTATAAATTATGGAGTTCACTCTGCCCTTACATGCCGAATATAAACCGCTCCAGTGGTGCCAAAAATCTGATTAAAAAAAAAAAAGAGAGAATTTGCTACAATTTTTTGAATAAATGGTTTGTTTTTGTATTCGCATAAAAGTTTCAATTGTTCCTTTCAGAGTTTAGAAGTTGTTAACTTGCCTCAGAGTTACTTTCGTCAAACCAAACACGTTTGGCCCAATCATCAGGTGTCCAATTTTAATGTGCTTTTTTTTTCTTTTTTTTTTTTGCAAATTCCAGTCGTTTTTTTTTGTGTCGCCTTGAGACAAGTATGGCTTCTTCCTTGCTTTGCATCCTTTTAATCCCGCTTCTTA
>NC_136488.1:28925869-29185869 GCF_053919585.1 Euprymna scolopes
CAATTGGTGGCCTTATAGAGGTACAGGATACTTTCAAGCATTAGTAGCTTTCTAGCATGGTAGAGAGAAACTACCTTTTTCGCAGCGGTCCTGGCAATGCTCTTAATGTAATTGTTCCAACTCACGTTTCCTGTGAACGTTAGGCCGAGGAGTTTAAAAGATGTACCTTCAGATAAAGAGTCTTTGACCATTGCTATTGGTGGTAGAGAAGGTTTCTTGTACTTATTGAAGGAAACGAGTTTAGTCTTGGCAGCATGTGAATGTGACCATCCATTTTCGTCTCCATTCCACTACAGATCGGAGGTCTTCCTCTAGTGTTTCTGCCATTTCTTTAGATATGTGTTCATTTGTTTTCCTGTCGTGTCTTATCGAGCGTGGTGGCATCAGCATATATACCCATCTCACAGACAATTTTGTCCGGGAGGTCATTTATGAATATTAGGAATAATAGAGGTCCAAGGATAGACCCCTGAGGCGCTCCCGCCTTTATATCATATACACTTTGTTTAAGAGAAGTGGCGTTTGATCAACACTTTTGATGATCTATGGTTTAATATACTATTTTGTTTCTGAATCCTCGAAACAGTGTTTCATGGTAAACAATTGATGATCGCTGAAAACTTAAGACTATTGTGAATTCGAGAAAGCAAGTTGATTCAGCGACTGCTGGAGATCAATTGACTAACTAACAAAGTAAGTTTCCAACGAAGGACTATAAAATTTTATTTATTTTTTATATAGTTTTAAACACTTTCAATATATATATATATATATATATATATATATATAAATGTAAATGTTGGTTCGTTCGGAATTAATTGTCTAAAAAACCACTGGACGGATGGCTTCCACGTTTTGGTATAATATGTTTACTATATCCATGTGTGTTTTTATATATTTCTTTTTTATTATAACATTATACTTAATTTTTCCTGTCACGTGACCAGTGTTACAATTTAGCGGTTTTCCTGCTATATCTGGAGATTTCGGTTACAATCTAGCGGGAAATTCTAGAAAATCTGGAGGTATTTGGCACCCACACACCCGCATTAGAAAAGCGCTTGAAAATATTCAATGTTAGTAAAAAAAAAAAAGTAGCATTTATTGCCTTTGGTAACAATTATTTATTGATTATTTGTTTTGTTTTTCACCTTTTTTTCGACTAACCATTCTTAAATCTCACTATAAAATCGATTTTTCCAAGTACATTTTAGGTGTGGGGGGCATTCCAACCTCCGAAGTTTGGGTTTGTATTACTGTACACATAGATTCGAAAAAGTTGTCAAAAAACAAATACATAACAAATAAATGTTATCAAAAGCAAGATAAGTTACTTTTCTGCCAAACTGGATATTTAAATTAACCACACGTGGTCTCAAAATGAATGACGACGCTCAAAGTGTATATACATTTTGACTCCTCCCTTTACTTAAAAATTCACCAAAAATCAGGAAATTAACGAATTTTAATGAAAATTGCAGTATTTTTCAAATAATGATTCGCAGAATATAATGAACTAATTATTTTTACTTAACTCTTAGTTAAAATGTTTTATTTTGTTTAAACAAAAAATACCTTTACTAAAGTTATGGTTTTCAGTAGTAAGTAAAAAACGCAAGAATTTATTTTTGCTTTTTTTAAAGCATCGTAATTTGTAACAATAAAAAATAATTTTTACAGTAACATTACGAAAAAAGCCCCTAAAGTCCGTATTAATGTATTCGATATAACTCGAAGAAAAATGAATTATCGGATACTATTCAGGAAATTAAAGATTCAATTAGATTCCTATTTCAGTCACCTAAATTATTTAAGGTGAAATGAGTTTAGGAATTTATAGCCAAACCTAAATATTTTTTTTTTTTGGTAAATATCCAGATACGCTACTACAGAACACCGACCACTCTAATTTGTTTGGGGGGGGGGGAACAAATATATAACAAATAAATGTTATCAAAGGCAAGATAAGTTACTTTTCTGCCAAACTGGATATATTTTTCGTGTTTTTATTCAGCTCGAAAAACATACAGTGTTTACCGATGCATTCGAAAATTCAAGATGGCGTCTCTCACACCCTCTTTAACACCGTAAGTTTGGAAAAAGGTGTTATAAATAAAAAAAACTATACAAAATACTATTAAAAACCCGCCGAATATATGTCAAGC
This sequence comes from Euprymna scolopes, assembly GCF_053919585.1. Lineage (NCBI taxonomy): Eukaryota > Metazoa > Mollusca > Cephalopoda > Sepiida > Sepiolidae > Euprymna > Euprymna scolopes. The sequence continues at coordinate 28,928,035 of NC_136488.1, forward strand.
TATGTCACTGTAACATATATTGAGCGAGTTTTTAACAGTATTTTATCTGGGGTTTTATTTATAACACCTTTTCCCAAACTTACCGTGTTAAAGAGAAAATCAGACGTCATCTTGAATTTTCCAATACATCGGTAAACACTATGTTTTTCGAGCTGAATAAACATGTTACATTGAATAAAACCACGAAAAATATATCCAGTTTGGTAGAACAGTAACTTATCTTGCTTTTGATAACATTTATTTGTTATATATTTGTTTTTTAACAACGTTTTCGAATCTATGTGTACAGTAAAACAAACCCCACCGACCACTCTAATTTGTTTTGGGGGGGGGGGAATCTGATGTTGGGGCGCGCGCGCGTCCCAACATCACATCCGCCCCCCCCCCCCAATGTACAAAGTAAAATTTTCGGAAAATGTTAAATAGTGTTCTAATTGGTAAATGTCGGTGCGTTACTTACGGAAAATTTGAAAATTCGATGTTCCAGGTAAAAAAAACAAAAAAAAAAAAACAGATAAATTACCCCCCCCCTACTCCAACTTGGTGTGCTTTCCTTTTCTTATTTTATTTCTTTTTCAGCTAATTTTAAATTTTCCACCCAAAAAGCGCTATAATGTATTTTTGAAAATTAGAAAATTCTATGTCCTGGAAAAAAAAAATCCCCTCCCCCCCCAACGTTGGTGAAGCCGTCGTTTATGATACAGCGTGCATGCGCGTAGCATAAACGGAAGCTGCAAAATGGTGGAAAGAAGTTCGTGGGTTCAGGGGTAAATACCATCCAAACGGTAAATTTGCCCCAAGTTTGACTATCAGATTCGTTGTCAGCGACCTCAATTACCTATACAAAAACAAATTAGAGTGGTCGGTGTTCTGTAGTAGCGTATCTGGATATTTACCTTTTTTTTTTCTTGCTTAAAAAAAATAGCATTAATACAGTAAGTTAGGTAAACTGACCTTTTCGTTTAAAAAATGGAATTATTTCCCTTTTTTTTAATAAATATTTTGTGTTTTATATACATAAAGTACAATTGTTGAATGTCACTTTTGATTGTATTCGTTTGGGGGGGGGCACAATTAAAAAATTAAGAAAGATTAAAATGAAGCGAAATTTGAGTTTCCATTCCATTTTTACAACAACCGTAAAACAGTGCATACTCAGCAAGTTTTATCGTAATTTATAAGCATATTGAAACACTAAATCAACATTTTATTTATTTTTTGCATAATTAATGATGGAAGTATTTTTCTGTTTATTTTCTTAACATCTGTTAAAAAAAAATAATTTGTACATTCTCTTGAAAAAAAGAATCAAACTTTCACATGTGTTCCATTTTAACAAACTGAGCCACAGCAACGCGTGGCCGGGTACAGCTAGTATATATATATATATATATATATATATATATATATATATAGTAGAGGCAAGCTGCTGAGGAACGTTTATGTTTCATTTCATTAAAGTAAATAGGCTAATTGTGAGACTTAAAATAGTACTATTTATTTTGTAGACAAGTTATAAGCTACTACCCTTTTATTTCGTCGTTATTGTTTATTAAAAACGTATACTCCCCTCACTACTACGCCAGGCTATGGTAATGGCCATTTTGTTATACAAGGCAGTCACTACAAGATTACAATTACATTGTCCGGTTGTAAGCAAGCAGATGATTCAGCAGCCCCGATTTAAGTTTACCATTCCTGCTATAAATATGAGATCAGTAGTTTCCATTAACAAGTAGTCATGCTACATAAATCACACACACACACACACACACACGATCGAGCAGAAATGTATCCGGAAATTTCGATACTGACTGCTTTATAAAAGCAAGTGTCAAGATGGAGGACACTATTCGCTTTGCCTCAAAATCTTTGGCATAATCGTGTCTAAGACGAATGAAAACTGATCATTTCAAAGTAGATCGTCTTTAATGATATCTTTAAATGTGTTTTAAGTTTATATATAAACTAGATAATCTATACGGCCGTTCTCGGGAATTATTTAAATTTTTGCCTCCCTCCAACTTCCCTTTTTTATTATGGAACATTTTTATGTGACGTCGTATATGATGTCATCTGCTATGATATCATACATGACAAACATTGTGAACAAAAAAACAGAGCCAGGAATACCACTCCCATTTGTAGAATGCGATTTAAATAATAACGTTAAAATTGTAGCCGAAATAAGACGTTTATTTCTTGCAATGAATGACAGTAAGTAAATAAAAAATTACGAAACAGTTTAATCTAATAAAAGCCGTTGTGAGAAGATAAATAGATAGATTTCTTTTTTTATTTATTTGTTGTTTTGTTATATGAATGATAAATGTATTTCTTTTTTATTTATTACGTATTTTTTAATATATTTTTTATTTATTTATCTACCTGAATTTAAACTGTGGGTAGTATTTAATTCCAAAGGTCCTTTCGGGTAATCACCCATCGTCAATGGAAAAATGAATCCTCTCTCTAGGATGTAATAAGATGTAAATTACATCCTAGAGTTAGTTTAATCTAATGTTTCCAAAAAAAATATATATATATATATATATATATATATATATATATATATATATATATATTCAAAGAAAATAATTTTAAAAAGTGTCTTTGAATAATTGTATGTTGTTTGATTGAAGTACTTGTACTACTACTACTACAACTAATAATAATAATAATAATAATAATAATAATGATGATAATGATAACGGTTAATCTTGTTATACAGTGTATTTGTATTAAATTGTTAGGCGAAAATACAGAATCCATGCCCATAGCAGGACTAATAACAGTAAGTATTACTACTGTGCCGAAATATAAACTAATGTTGTCAATTGTTATACCTGAAAAGAAATATGAACAATGATGTATAAAATTATAATTTTCTAGAATATTTCAGCGTTTACGTACCCAAGGAAAAGTGCGCCTGGGTATGTTTATAAGAAACGAATATGTTACAGTTTGAGTGTTACTAATAACAGCAATAACTAAACTCAATCAAAAGAATAATAAAATAATAATAATCACAGTAGTAGTAGTAGTAGTAGTAGTAGTAGTAGTAGTAGTAGTAAGGAAGGTTTTTGCAATTCCGGATCTCCGTACCCGCAGACGATCAGTGTGTAAATATCGTGCGTTTAGCATTGTTTATCTTGTTTTTTCAGTAGCTAAGGTAAACGATCTATGGAAAGTATGATTGTCTGAAGATAAATTAAACAAAACGTTGGGAAACGTTAGTTGTGTTTAAACGTATACGAAGCAGACACTATGACTATTTATTTTCATGTTCGAATAACAGTAACTAATTCTGAAAAGCAACCGTCTCCAATGTTAATATGTATTTGTAAGTGCTGATTGTCGGATAATCCGTCATTCTGTGAAATTAGGGTGACAGGAATGAAATTCAAAAGAATGTACGATGCAGAATGCAATAAGTATTTATTAGGCTAAGAGACATCAAAATGTACACAGAGTATGTGTATTTTTGCTGTGTGTGACCCCCCCCCCAAAAAAAAAAACAAAACAAAACAAATCGCGAACCGTATTTCGGAACTGCTACTGGTTCTAATGTAGAAATGGTGGATGAGTACGTATAAATAAGCGTACATGAATGGTCGGTTTTTCTTAAATAAGTTGAACATGTTACGTTCACACAAAGTGAATTTCTGTTGCTGGATGACAACATTACGTGTTGTTCCTGAAAGTGTTTTGTAACGTTCAGAATTCACTTATTCCGTAAATCGGAAGCGCGTGCGAACAGCCAATAAAAAGTGAACGGAACTTGTTCAGGGAGTGTTCATTATTTCAGGCCTTGTTGCCGAAAGGATTAATTTGAAGTGTATGGTAATAAAAACAAAAAAACAAAACACAAACGGCGTTCTTGTTAAAAGTTGTGTCTATTGTAGAGAAGTTCCCAGTTACGTTGAGGAGGTGAAAATGATTAGCGAGTTATAATCGTGCTACCACCACTAAATATGACTTAATTTAGAATGCGATTCTCCTAGGAATTAATGTAATATTGTATGAGAAAAGAAGAAAGCGCATGATAATATGCGCAAAGCCTACAACAGATATTGGCTAGTAGTCCGAGTCTGACCATATTGAATTCATATGTGGTGTCTGTGTTTACAAGATTATAACGGTTTTTTTTTTTTTTAGGAGAATAATCTTTCCTATATATATATATATATATATATATATATATATATATATATATAAATAATACTATTAGGTTGGTGCAAAAATAATGTCGTTCTTTTAGGTTTAACTATATGTATAAAACGACATTATTTTTGCACCAACCTTATATTTATAAAATTACAAATAATCTTTTAGCAAAGAAACCTATCAAGATAATCCTAGTTTTTTTTTTTTTTTTGTAGATTTATAAACCTGGATATTTCTGTTCTGGTGAGAAGCATTTGGCTTCGAATGCCATGGCCTAAGGACGTTCTTTTCTTATTTTCCTTATTGATCTCATAATATAATACAGTTTTATTTAAATTCTCATATATATATATATATATATATATATATTATACACACACACTGGCATTTAGATCCGCTGTTGCCCAGGATTGAATAAGAATCAACGAATTTCCCATACTTCTATTATTTTTATTATCATCGAAATCAGTGAAATCACCCACTTTTAAATCAAATTGATTGATTGCCTGCTCTAGTTGGGGACTCACCATGGTGCATGAGAGGAAGCTTTATATATATCTTCCCCACAATGACTTAGTACACAACACATTGTAGACGACTTTGCACCATAGAGAACTTACTGTTGATTTTTTAAAATTATTTTTATATAATAGCTTGAATTAAAGTTTAAATTGCGAAAGTAACGGATCATGGTTCAAATGTGTTTTAAACAGATACATTAATTTCGGACATGCCTCTGTCATAGCAAAGAACATACTATTGATTATATACACTGGACACTTCTGCGGTGATAAAACTTCAATACTTCTAGACAAGGTTCAAAAGAGTCGCCAACCTTTTAGGTCCTGAACTATCGACAAAATGTTGCATCCCTCTGCCTGTTCTACAAGTACTTTAATGGTGAATGCTCTGACGAACTGCAAGCACTTGTACCCCCTCGATGTAAATACCCCCAACAAACCCGACAAGCAGCTAAATCCCACCCCATACACAGTAGAGATCCCTAGATGTAAGAGAGCCTTCTATTCCAGTAGTTTCTTCCCCAGAACTGCTAGACTTTGAATTCCCTTCCGGGATCCTGCTTTCCCAACTGTACTGACATGCAGAAATTCAAGTGTAACGTGAACCGACATCTTGCTGCCCAACTCCCTACATAGTACCCCTGTAGCTTATCTCCCTGATAGTAGCCCCCTACATCAAAGTGGTAACTGCCTTTTTGGGGTGAAAATGTAATTAAAAAAAAATGCATTGTGATGGTCATAATCGGACGGTTCCTTCTTCAATCAGATCTTTTCCATTATTGATTGTCAATAGAGGGGGATCTGATACAAAATCCTATTTAAGAACACTCTCAGACACATAAAGTACATTTGTGTGAAATTTTAACAATATTGGCCCAGCCGTTTTGGGGTCCATAGAGAACGAATTTACACACACATACAGGGACAAAGTATATATATATAGATATATATATATATATATATATATATATACTAGCATTTAGATCCGATGTTGCCCAGGATTGAATAAGTGTCAACAAATTTCCCATTCTTCTATTATTTTTATTATCATTGAAATCGGTGAAATCCACCATTTTTAAATCAAATCGATTGATTGCCTGCTCTAGTTGGGGACTATCGTATATAAATTCCTTTAAATTCACACTAAAGTTGTAATAGCTCATACTGTATATATTACTAAACTCAAAATGTAACGATTTAATAAATGTTCCGAATTTGTTTTAAAACATTTCCATACATACAATTGTTTCTACCGGTTTTAAAACAAATATTCTCTTGATAAGAAAATGTTTTCAAAATGAACAAAATAAAGCAAAAAGAATTGTAAACATTCCAAATTGTTCTCATGGTATAACTAGTTAATTTTTTTACGCCCCAATGAGATTTGATTTCAGTTTCATTTTAAAACCTCACTTCGAATGTTAACTTTGATTCTTAATTTGCTACTTAAGAGGATTAACGTTTTAAAACGGGCAGAACCAATGGCATGAATTAAAATGTTTTAAAAAATTCGGAACACGAATTAAACATACACGTATCTCTCTCTCTCTCTCTCTCTCTCTCTCTCTCTCTCTCGAGAGAGAGAGAGAGAGAGAGAGAGAGAGAGAGAGAAAGTGACACTCATAAAAATAAACAGATTATCTAACTTTGTATTTTACCTGTAACAAATCAATGAATGACTCTTGTAGGAATTAATAAAGACATTGTTACTAGAATCTAACTTTCTATTATTTATTTATACACGCTCAGGAGTTAAAAAATATTCATTGAGAATAAATCCTTAAGGTCTAGCTATTAATAATTTATTTATTAAATAATAATCAGACATATCTTTGAGAGAAGCCATGACATTGGTTAGTGTAAACATTAACTCACTGGCAGGAATAAATGAATCCGATTGTTTAGCTAGCTAATGCTTTCCTACGGGAGTGAAATATGGAAGACTTAACTTAATTGTCATACTTTTATAACTACCTAGTTCTACTCAGGTATTGATCACTGTTTAAGTAAATACTGAAAATCGAGATGTAAAATATATCTCTTTATAACATTTTATGTGAATGCATGAAACAATGATTTATCTCTATAACACACACACACATATATATATATATATATATACACACACACACACATACATACACCAAAGGCGTTCCAAAATAATGCCTCCTATTTTTTTTATTCCAAACGAATGGATTAGAGTGGGTTACAAACTACATTCGTATGATGACTGAACTTATGCATTCATGACCTGAAAGTTTCATCTCTCTATTGCAGTCGTTGTCAGTGTGAGACAGTATGAAAGCAACTCCTATCATGGACGTGCGCCAGAAGCATAATTGGATTTCCCTATGCAGAAAAAAAAAAATGAACGTTTAAGCCGATGCTGTTGATGTCAGTCCTATTAGGAAATGGTTTTGTCGATTGAAGAGTGGCGACAGAGATGTTAGTGGCACGGCATGCTTCAAACGCCCATGCATAACCACCACCTCACAGGCAAAAATGCATTGAGAGTGGTGGTGATTATGTAGAAAAATAAATTCTGGAGCACAAAAGGTCGTCCGTTTTAATGGTATTATTTCCGTTTTCATAGCTCTTCAACTTTTTTTTTCAGTTAAAAAATAGAATGCATTACTTTTGAACAACCTCACGTATATAGGGAGACAGATGTGTATGTTTCTATAGAATAAATAACTGGACAGTTTCCCTAAATATGATTATGTTACTGTACATAGAAGATAGCATTGTCTTGCGAATCTTAGATTAGTGCCACGAGGTATTGACTTTAATAAATAGTAGCCATGAAAGAAAATAAAAAACAGCAAAAACACTAGAATGACTGGATTAAAATTGGGGAATTTTCTGATCGGACATTTCATTGTAGAATAACGATTGGCAGGCGAGACTTTGGGGCTACAATAGTAAATTTGATCAAGACTATATCATAGTTGTGTTTTTACGTGAGATTAGGCTGACTAAATCCTGATAAGAATCACTGATATTCTAAAAACAAATTAAAAGAATAAAAAATAAAATCCGAATGTGTGATATTTTAGCTTAGATGATTATAATTTAGACTATGTCCGTCAACTTGTCACAATCCTGCTGCAAGATTATCAAGATTAAGAGTGAAAAAGAAAAAAAAACTTTTGTACAGAAGTTATAATCGAGATCCATGTATATAAAATATTTTTAGATCCATGTGGTATAAGAACACATTTTTCTTTTATAAATAAACTAGCGTTGTTGCCTGGCGTTGCCTATGTGTTTGGAGGTGGGTGTTGAGAAGAAAAAAATGGTAGTAAGCGGGCAGGCTCGAACTCGTACCGCGAAGGACGAAAAGAAGAACAACTAAAAAACGTGACCTCTTTGTTTTTGCGTCCATCGCTAAACCGGAAGTTTAAATTAAAGCTAGTCAACCGAAAAGAGGATGACTTTCGAAAATATCGGCAAAAAAGCGACCCCACTTTGTAGAAAAGTGGCCAGTTGAGGAGGAAGGAATTAATGTTTTTAGCCAATTTTTCGATATTTGTCGTCCGAAGGGACGACCTTCAAAACAATACCCGTCTCGTGAAAATCTGTTGCTTCTTTCAAAAGTTTTTGGCAGACATACATACATTTAAACAGACACGTGAGATTTATATTATAGTCTAGCGGGGGTACCCGGCGTTGCCCGGGTGTTTGGAGGTGTAAAAGAAAAAGTTTTTAGTAGGAAGATAGGATTGAACCCTGAAGCCTTGACGTGAAGGTGAAAACAAAAGGGGGGAAAAAGCCAGACACTTAACCGTCTCGGCCATGAGGGAAAGGAACTGATAATAGCGTTAAGTGAAGGTTTATGAAGCAAAATAAACAGGTGCGAGGAAGTAGTGTAGTGTCTCACATAGTTTTGCGCTGTAAGGCAGATCATTCGCTTTTCAAAGTGGCGATCTAGTAAAAGTCGGGCAAATTAAATACACACGTGACTCCTGTTCGTAACTCTTAAATATTATCATTTAGGCGTAATATAAAGTTTTAATAAGGAGTGAGATGACCGATCGCTTCTTGGAAAAAAAGCCTTTCACGGACATACATACATAAATACACACATTTTCGCTTTTATATATATATAGATAAACAACAAAATGTCATTTTTCCAAATTGCTTTAAAGATATTAGTCCCTATTTTGTGTATGCAACATGATGTACAGAAGTGAAACCTGGTCGGTGAGAGTTGAGGATATGCGTTGCATGGGAAGAAAGAATAGGAGGATGATATGATGAATATGTAAACTGAGCCTTAAAGACAGGCTTACATTTGATAAGCTTAGAGGATGATTAAATCTGAATAGTATAGGGGAGGGGTAAAATACAAGAGACTTCAATAGTGTGACCACATTGAAAGACTGGATTAGTAAATGTAAAACAGTTTAAATACCAGGTTCAGTTCATAATGGAATGTGAGAAAGTGAACTGCCAAATGCTTTTTTATTTTGTCCTTTAGTGCTCGCATTCCATGAGCAATATTTTTGGAAGAATTGCTGTTTTCTGGATTGTAATTTATTCATATAACATTTATCATTGGCTAATGTTTAACCTGGACGCGGTATTCTTTAGTTCCTTACATCAAGTGGCTTCATGTCTTGTCTGGAGAAATTTTCATAAAAATGAAGACATGGCCAATGATAGTTTTATTTGGAAATCAATTTCTTAACGGCGTTCAATGCATGCTAGCATGTGACACCAATCATCACCATGATGATGATCCTTCCAAGATATAAAAATAGAGCAAAAGTTTTTTTTTCCTTTTTTTTCCAAAATAAATAATGGCGGCTGTCAATTCTTAAAGACACCATAACAAAGCAGATGGATTCCAGTTCATGAAGTATTATCCATTTAGAAAAGTAAAGAAATTGTGTTACTATAGAACTTGGGTTGTGGTAGAGACGAAGTTTACAAATTATAAAAAGTTTAATATTTTATTAATAGTTTCTTTCTGAATTCATTTCAAGCAACGAGGTAATTCTACGGTGGTTGTCTGACTTGATATTCGCATTTTTTTGTTTCTTGAAATAGTTTTTCCTGTTGAAGACGAGAAAAAGGCACCTATTTTATTCCATTTTTACATGATTTGATGCAATATACATATATATATTAGGTCGACACAAAAAGTTTTCTGACAATTGAAAATTTCACCTTGAAAATTAAAAACCGTGTGTTTTTGAAAATCTTTATTCATAACAATAACGACCTTTGCACCTATAACATGATTTCATCTGAGAACAAGCTTATAAATTCCTCATTTGTAAAATTCTTTAGAGTTTAATGTGAAATATAAATCTAACTCATCTTCAATCTCCTCTCGTGCTTAAAACTTAAAGCCATGTAAATAGTTTTGTAGTCCTCGAAATAAGTGATAACCCGTAGGGAGCTAGGTTAGGGGAATGTGCAAGATCAGGCAGATTTTCCAAACAAAATTTTCTGGGGAGATCATAACCCAATTCTCGTGAGAGATCACTGGTCAGTATAGCTGTGTGAGGACAAACATTATGATGGAAGATGACTCCCTTTCTGTTGACTGAAAAAAAAAGGTCGTTTTCAGATGAATATGAGTGAGAATATTGTGTAAAAATATGAACGATGTTTTTATAATCTGAAAGAAAAAATTAAACATTACTATGATTAATTTATAAAAGTTATAAATTAATAATGATATGTTCAAATAATAACAATATAATATGAAATAAATTAGAATAGTTCAAGATTCCCCTTCTACAAACTGGTAAAACTTTGGCACCAACGTGATATTTGTATGGAAATAAATACACATGCATGTTTATTATAGAGTTGGGAGATGACGATCCTCAATCGGTTAATGACACAAACTGACAATCTGGGTGTTCCAAGTTCAAATCGAGTTTGTTCCACAAAAATCACTTGCACATAGGATGTTAGCAACCTTCACGTGGTTCCTCCCGTAACACCCGATGTCTTTCTACAAAGAATTATCGGGGAAACCAATGCTATCAATAGAATCTTCGGATTCATACAATGATGATGGATTGGAGGATGTAGCAAATAGAGAAATAAAGATAGATGTTATAAATAAAAAGATGAAATCGGCAAGCACTGCTTTTGCCGTTGAAGTATTACAATCGCCAAGTGTAATTCTTCATGACATAATGCGGTAGATAGACTTGTTTTTGAGCTGGCGGGGGGTAGGGTGAGGGGTTGTGAGTGGAGTTTGTGGTGACAAAAGATTGACCTTCAAGCCATGTCAGCCAGACTTGGTTAATAATTAAATCAACTGAAACATTTCCTCGCCAGACGTCCAAGTTTGCCTGGAAGACAATAATCAATCTTGAAGCATTCCTCTCTGCATTTTTCGATATTCTATATTGTAGTCGATTCTTCTTTGCACTTGACTCATATTTCTTCTTCTGCTGTGATTATTAGAATGATGTGTTCACGGTTCCAAAATAAGTGGTTCAATAAATTGGTCTTATTGGCAATATGCAAATTAGACGTTTCTTGTCCTGTTTTGGAACTAGAATAATACAGTAAAAATCGTATAACCCTACATTGAACTAATCATCTTTTTAATATCCTGTCGAAGAAAACTATTCTCTTATCCAGTCTTTCAGCAGTTTCATCTTATTCATATTTTCCCCTTTTTTGTGTATTCAACTAATGAAGTTCGCTTAAATCGATGCCTCTGTTCAGTCTCGAAAGAAAGGATATCCCCTGTAGAGGCAGCTGCACATGTAATTATGAAGCAAGGGTTGCGCAATCTCTAACCACACCTCTCCTGAATCGGCACTGTTTGGGGTACAGTGGCAAGGAGAAGTCCAGGACGACTGGAAACCATGCCGAGATAAGCAAGGAACACATACAGCACCTAGAAGTCTCAAATGGTCACCCATTTAGTACTGACCAGTTTCAACGTTGCTTAACTTTGGTGATCCAGCAGGAACCAGTGTGTCAACGTGATTATGCAGTATTTGCTTAAATGAAAATCTGATAATATGATGCATTTTCATATATGTGGATCGCAAAGATCAAAATCAGATGTTATAAAAGTAAAATGTATTATTAAAAGGAGTTATGGCCCTTGTTAATTTTGTTTCTGTTAATAATTTAAATATAATTTGAACCAACATTTCGCTGCTCAACTCCTTACATCCCCTATAGATATGGTCCCAAATAGTAACCCCTTATGTCCAAGTGACGCCGTGCCTTGTTTGACGTGAATCTGGATAGTAAAAAATAAAATATCTAAAAATCTTTTATAATATATACTGTTTATACCTAACTGATTATTTGTTTTTTATAAACTAGCAGTGAAGCATCTTATTATATTGCCAATAACACAGCACAACAATAACAAGTGAAAATTTGCTCGTCTGAAACAAATTTTGACTTGTCAGTATAAAAACTATTTAGGGTTAACTTTTAAAATCCGACTTACATAATTTTATAGATGTATCAGAAACGGAAAAATCAACATGAACATTTTACAATCGCTAACGTAAATGTCCTGGAGAGACACAAAACATCAAAAGAAATTTAAAGACTGTTCGAGATATTGAATTATTAGCTCAAGACACCAGAAAAAGATATAAGCTCAGCTGCATTAACACATATATGCTGAAAAGGAAATTGATATATACAACTCATTGTCACCGTAGACAAAAAAAAGGTCTTGCTACAATGCTTTGTATTTAAAGGTTTTGAAAGTTTAGGCGCTAAAACTACTTTGGAGAGTGTGGCGTGTGTGTGTGGGGGAATAGGATCCCCTAGTACCTGCATTGTTCAAAATATTTAGAAATGTTTACTAAATATATGTTAAATGCCCTGCAAAATAATTTGTTGCTTTTGTTCTTAGAGAAAAGAAATTTGAATTCTGATCAAATAAAAGTCAGATTTGTTTAGTCTAACACAAAGCTATAAACTGAGGATTCAACATTTATATATCATCTGATACAAAATTTGGAAAATTGATATGAAGCAAATTTTTCAGATTAACCTCTTGAATTAAACCTGAAACATTTTTATTTAAAAAAATAACTTTACACCATCGACTGAACACAGACATCACAAACATTATAGTAATCCAATTGAAGTTAGCATCCATAGATTAAAATAATTTAAAGAATCCTTATATAGGAGTGCTCAATGATAAATTGAGTTGTTTAATAGTGTGTGTGTGTGTATATATATATATATTGTTTTTTAAAAATATAATTATCCACTGACACGTGTTTCGTCGTCCACGACTCATCAGAGTGGCTGAATCTAGCGAGATTTGAAATCGGCACCTCGTGATAAGAAGCCTAAACCTCTACCACGGTGCTAACCTCGCCGGACTACTAAATGTATCACTTTTACGTAGATGTTTTTTATTTGTTTTTGTTAGCGATACTTTCTTGAATGAATTCAAGTATTTATACGAAAGTGCATTTTTACCTAAATGCTTGTTGGGAATAATTTTCCCATTGACCAATCTGGCACCCCCTTTAATGGGGAGCGGCATATATATATTATTTTTTAAAAATATAATTATCCACTGACATGTGTTTCGCCGTCCACGACTCATCAGAAACTTGAGACAAGATAATATAAATATAGGTATATATGAATTTATTTGTCAGTTTAATGAGGAAAATATCCAATAGAAAGAGGAGGTTGTAAACGCTCTTTATGCCATGGAATTTCGAAGTCTAATGCTTCTTATCAGAAGAGGAGATTGGAGCTTGGTTACGAAGATAGGAAAATGCAACGTCTAGTACAGTATACATCAGAATAAAAATGTAAAATAAAAATACAACATGGAAGGAAGATACATCATAAGGAAAAACAATGCAAAAAGTATGGTGATTGAACGGACGTTATATAACTAGGGTTTTATAGGCTAGAGGGGCGCGATGGGAGTGACTAAAATGAGGTGAGTTCTAATAGAGAAATGTATTGGGGGGGGATGAGTATAGAAAATGATGAAAAATATCAAAGTAAAAGTACGATGAAAGGACAGTGGATAACAAAATATGATGAAACAATATGAAACAACATATAACCATAAAAACACACAAAAACCCAAGGGACCCAGATCTTACTTATATAATCTTATTCTTTAACCACCTGGTATGTAAAAGAAGATACTAGTGCAGAAAGTGATCCGGACGTAAATAATAACGTTATTATTTACAAAGCCATTCTTAACATGGGGATGGGAGGATGTTTTGTACTTATTCTATACTTAAACCTTACAATTGAATAAAAAAAACATAAAACTTTAATTAAACTTGGAAATACGATTTAAAAAATAGCGCGGATCACTCTCTGCACTAGCACATAAAAGAATACATATATATATATATATATATATATATATACATATATATATATACTAAACTTATTCATGATCCGTTGAGTGAAAACTGCTACTACTATTGTTTACTTACATTTCATTCGTAAATTTATAAACTCTAACATATATGTTCAGATATTTCTCTTGTATAATTAATTAATTAGATTGCAATGCTGAAGAAAAGGGTCACTTATTCTCTGAATGCTCACGGAGACATTAAAAAATATTAGAAAATGGTTTAATCAATAGAGTGTGAGGGAGTAAGAACGATAGTGATGTAAGTTAATCGATAACTATGTGTGTGTGTGTGATATATATATATATATATATATATATATATATATATATATATATATATACACACACACCTTTTATTTATTTTACACAAGCATTTATATGCCGCTACACATTCATGAGCATGTTTCAGCCAGCCAATTATAAGTAACTAGAGACGATATTGCTTATACAAAAGTGAAGTCTGTAACGCTACAGACTTTACTTTTGTATAAGGAACATCGCCTGAAGAGGTCTCTAGTGACTTGTAACTGACTGACCGAAGCATGCTCATGAGTGTGTAGCGGCATGTAAATGCTTATGTAAAACAAATAAAAAGTATATCTTGCCCTACTTTGGTATTGAGCACTCTTGTATGAACCTAGTAAAAATTCATTGATTGTTTCACCATGGAATAAAATAAATATATATATATATATATATATATATATATATATATGAATCTTTAAAAAACTTTGAAAAGATGAGATGTAGGTAAAATATTTTCTCATGTTTTTCCTTATAAGGGAAATGGATTCCATATTGATCATTGTTAAAATGTTTTTATTCAATGCGTCTGATGAAAGGCTGTTCTTGTGAATTTTTTCAAACGATATAAGATCTGAATTTGTCCGAATAGTATTGAAACAATTGTAACTAACGATGAAATTCATTAATTGTTGCTATCAATTAATTCCTTAATATCTTCATTTTCTTAAAACAATATATATATACACACAAACACACACAATTTTACTATATTCCAAAGTCCAAGATTTTATCCACCTTACCAGTCATTTTTTTTTTTTGAAAATTAAAATTTTATACATTTTACAGATTTGTTTCGTTCATGGGTTATAAATAATATTTGCATGTCAATATTGAATATTTCTTTCATGAACTCATCACAAAAAGCAAACTTTTGAAGGAGAAAAATGCATAATTATGTAATAGGTAAAATTCAGAAAAGAAGCAAAACAACTCGTAGTACATTTTACTGCATTTAAAACTTCTTGAATTGTTTTCCTTTGTTTCCATTGGAAATCTTCAAAAATGAAAGTAAAAATGTCCTCAAATCCTGAAATGCACAAGTACCACTTATTTTTCCTGACCATACTAACCAGCCCTTCCAGTTCCTGAGCACATTAAACAACATTTATAGTAATTGCAATCAACACACAGAATCACCTTCCAGTGCTGACATTACTGTTAATATTGACCGTGAAAATAACATAAAAAACCGTGAGACATCCAAGGTCATTCTAAACTTCAGAACACCATGGAGCCCTGAGCAGGGCAAAGTTTTTCACGGAGCACTAACAAGATAATTTCTAAAATAAATATGAAAGACATTAATTTCACATTTTAACACTAATTAATGATAATGTTTTCAACCATTTTTGTTTTTGATTAATAAAAAATGCTGCAATTTTACTAATTTTTTTAAATTTACTTTTTCATTAACCATCCTGAAATTCTTCACACCTGTAGTTACGTATCATATCTCTTTCCAGTAAAATATCAATAATTAAATGCCTGCAACCATTTCATTTTTCCATGTAAACATTTGGTCCTCTTTAAGAAAGGGCTTCCGGAGCCACTTAGCCTCACTCATGGTGTACCAAGGCTCTGTGGGGGCCACTTTGGGAAACCCTGGTCTATAATAATATACTAATCTTATAAATAGTTAGGTCGGTAAAATTCATGAAAAAATCGCACAGAAACATCTCCCTCAGTTAACAATTAACTAAAAGAGTTTCCAATGTAATGTGTCCCATACTAATGACCAAGCCCCAACCTTTATCCCATCTGTGCAATGTTGCATCGCACTGCTTGTTTTACAAGCAATTAATGGAATTTTTTCCGACAAAAATGTAGCACTAGTGCCCTCCCTCTCAACATAAATGCACCCGATTAACCTGACAAGCAGTAAAATCTCACGCTTTCACTGTAGGAAGTTTCTTCCTCAAATTGCTAGACTTAGGAATTCTATCCCTACTTACTAATATCCAGAAATTTCAGTACAAAATGAACAAGTATCTTGCTGTTCAACTTCTTAAATTATTTCTGTACGCATGGTCCCTAATTCTCAGTAGTAATTTGCCTTGTTCGGGGTTCAAACGAGTAAACACAATGCATAAAAAAAGAAAAAAAAACAAACAAACAATATGTCATGTGAACAAAGACATAAATAGCTGTGGCATATTCTTTAAATTTGTATAATCGAGATGATATGTTTAACATGATCTGAAGTCGCACATAAACCTTTGATGTACATCCGGGTTCCTCCTTAGAAGAATATGATTGGCTGGTTAAGCCATAAATATTAGTAGGGCTCCTCAAGAGAGAGATCAAAAATCTCATCAAATACCAGCTTCGATCACAAACACTCATTTAGTAAGGTGACTCGCCAGATCATTAATCAAACTGTAGCAAAGATCACTCAGTGACTTCAAAGGAATATACCACTTTTGCAGTTAAACCACGAGTACTGACTGGTGGAGCCACCTAGACATAGAAAGGTGTGTCAATAACCTCATATTAAGGAATCATCATCATGTGCTGTCCTTCGTGTCTGAAGACAACTTCCTGTGAACCATCATTCTCTATTTGTCACGGTCGTGACTGAGGGTTTGCCAGCTTCCAGTAGGGATCAACCTGTCCGTTAGATTTTGTTTGACGGTGTTACGAAACCTGAGCTTAGGTCTGCCTATGCGTCATACCCCATCCTCCAGTTATGAAAACAGTATCTGTTTTGGTAGTTGGGAGTTCTCCATTCTGTTTATGTGCCCGACCCATCTCAGGTTTTTCTGGATGAGCAGGTCATACATGCTTGAGAGGTTGGCTTGTGATAGGATCTCCCTGTTGCTGACAGTCATACCACTTGACATTTAAAATCTGCTGGAGGTGCCTCATCATATAGATGTTGAGCTTGCGGGCTACCAGTTTGTACACTGGCCAAGTTCCTGCACCGTATAAGAGTGACGAGAGGACGATGGTGTGGTACACCAAGCATTTAGTTCTGAAAGTCAGGTCTTTATTTTGCCAGACCTTCTGTTTGAGTTTTCCATAGGATATGGAGGCGTTAGTCATTCTTGCAGAAATCTCCTCGTCCATTTTGTTGTTGTTCATGACCGTGGTCCCTAGGTATTTGAATTTGCCGACATTGTAAAGCTCCTGGTCTTGAATCTTAATTGGCTGGCTTGTTGCTGGTGATCCAGGGTATTGTTGGTACATCATTTCGGTTTTCTTTATGTTAATCTTCAATCTGAAGGCCTTGGCTGATCCTGCGAAGTGAGTTATTATGTCCTGAGCATCCTCGTGACTATGCGCTACAAATGCGGTGTCATCAGCAAACCTGAGCTACCGTACGAGTATCTTTGTTGTTCTATTTGCGGATTTGTATGCATTGACATTGAAAAGGTCTGCTCCTGGCATAGATCGTACAAAAACACCCTTATCACAATTTCTAAAGGCATGCCGAAGCACAACTGACAGGTAGAGTGAGAAGAGGGTTGGAGCGAGGACGCAGCCCTGTCTGACACCATTCTGCACGTCAGATGGATCGGAGAGCTCGCCCTTCAGCTTAACTGTGGCTTTCATGCCTGAATGAAGGGTTCTGACAAGGCTGGTGAAGTGTGCAGGAAAGCCAAGCTTCAGCAAAACTTCCCAAAGAGTGCTTCGATCCACCATGTCGAAAGCCTTTGTAAAATCCACAAAGATCATGTACAGCTCCATATTTTGCTCCACACACTTTTCTTGGATCTGTTTGAGTGAGAAGATCATATTCACTGTGTCTCTGTTTGCACGGAATCCACATTGTACCTCAGGTAGCAAGGTTTCAGCGTGCGCTGTAAGCCTGTTCAGGAGAACATGAGCGAACACTTTCCCAGGGACTGAGAGCAGTGATATACCCCTGTAGTTACTGCACAGCCTGCAATCTCCCTTTTTGAATATGGTCACTAGCTGTGCGCCTTTCCAATCTTGAGGGACAGTTGCAGTGGTCCAGGCACTCTGTATGATTGTGCAGAAAGTGCTAAGTAGTTTTTGTCCTCCTCGCTTGATGATCTCAGGATATATGCCGTCAGACCCTGCTGATTTGCCATCCTGTAATATCAGCACTGCTTTGCAGATTTCATCTGAGTCAGAGCATCTGTCCATCCTGTGCTGTGTCGGGAACTGCTCTAGGTTGATTATTGCTCGTTCGTCAATGTCTGGCGTCTCGTTTAGCAATGTTTTGAAATGCTCAGTCCATCGTTTTAGAAGCTCGCATTTGTCAGTGAGGAGACTGGAATTGTCGCTTGCAAGTAGTTGATCGGGATGGCTCACATTTGGGCCCCAGACTGCTTTCATACTCCCATAGAAACCCTTCATGTCTTTGGTGTCAGCCAGAATCTGTAGTCAATAACCTCATATTAAGGAATACCAGCTCCGATATCAAACATTTTTCAGTAAAGCAACTTACTAGATTATTATTAGAAACTGTAGCAAAGATCACAGCTACTTTAAAACGAATATTTCACAGATCATATCAACCTCCAACTATCCTGAGATCTATCTATGAAAAAGAAGTGTATATGAGAGATGAAATCCAAAAATCTCGAAATTTGAAGACAATTTTTTTTTCTCAATATAAAATATTATTTGGATTATTAGAATTATGGGCCCTACAGAAACAAATTTCAATACATATTAAATTGTTTTTAACGCCAATACATAGTTAAAGAGAAAATTGATTGTTTTGGTCCATTAAAATAATTTGATAATGTTTAGCCAGATTAGAGGAGGAGAATAGTAATTATCATAGATCATCCAGTGCACTCTTATAGGGAAATGCTAATTGAACTCATCTTAAGCACTTTTGTACCTTCATTTTCTGGGTAGCTGGTTTTACTCATATTAAACGGCCTTGTGCCAGATTATGCTGTAGTGAGAAGTTTGTAAACATACACTGTACCTATCCAATGTTATGCAGAAGTCATTTTACTTTCATCTAGTATAATACAGAAATAGCTTTCCATATATCTACACCAGTAATTCCTCGTCAGCTTTACAACGTGTACCTTTAAAATTCTAATAATTTTAAATTTCGAACTTCTTGCATTCTTTCCTTCAGTATTTAGCTATCACTGCTTGTAAACACTTATATGATCCCTTTAAGACATTTTCTTGCACACACACTCAGGCAAAATGTTTTTGACAATGATCATAAAATATCATAGTCAGTATTATATGTCAGAACTTGGTGTTATTGGTATGTCCTCAGAGAAAGTATTTGTAGTTTTCCAAAGACTCCCAAAAGAGCCACTTTAAATTTGTTTTTATCTAAAAAAAGAAAAAGAAATAATAAAAGACTCCATGAATAAACATTGATTTAAATTTTCTCTCAAAAGACCATAATACACTCATAAATATATTTTTTTTTTTTAAGTAAGAAAAACCTTAAGAATTGAAAACGAAACGTGATATACGCTGCTACGTTTGTTTGTACATTAGTTTGACCTGGGGATATTTCAGAAAGTAGACGGACTTACCATCGAACCGCTGAGCGATCAATTTCCTTCTAAGTATTTATTTGAGACCGAATCAAAAGCAATATTTGATTTATTATAAATCTGTCGCAAGGAGTGAATGATTCTGATTGAGAAGAGGAGACTCAACTAACAATAAAACAAGACTAATAAATACAATAGACGATATTAATTTGATCTGATATGAAAATATAAGAAAATCTCTCTGGACTTAATGATTTTTCAAACAGTTTGTGAAGCAAGATCAAATTAAAATTGTTTTTATTTTCTTAAACGATTTTCCTTCAGGTTTTTTTTTTCTCTGTTCATTTCCAATCAATTTACACATAACTGTCAACTAATATTATCGCATTTCAAAAGCAATCTTGCAGTTTTGTCTGCAAACAAATAATTCTTAAAACCGCTTTCTTTTTTGAAACGCAAATAGTCAGCATCATGCATTAACAGAAAAATGATATATATATATATATATATATATATATTTTAATTTTGGATAGATTTGTATTTTGTAAAATATTTCATTAATGAGAACACTGTATTCTTTTAAAACAAACACACACACATCGATGCTTCCGTTTAGTCTCGAAAGACAACGGATACCCCCTGTAGGGGCAGCTACGCATGTAATTATAAGGCAAGGGTTGCGCAATCCCAACCACACCTCTCCTGAAGTGGCAATGCTTGAGTCCAGTGGCAAGGAGAAGTCCAGGATGACTGGAAACAATGCCGAGATAAGCAGAGACCACATACAGCACCTCGAAGTCTCAAATGTCTCACCCATTTAGTACTGACCAGGTTCAACGTTGCTTAACTTCGAGGCTCTGATGGGAATCTGTGTGTCAAACGTGATTATGCCGTACACACACACACACACACACATATATATATATATGAGGTGTCTTAAATAAATATTGACTGCCAATATACACAATATATGATAACACAAATTTCTCCAATACAACTGATTTTTTACTAAATACTTTATCCATTACACATGTACTTGGTAAAAATTAAGTTATGAGTTTCACTCTACTTTCACTCCTCAATGCAGGCGACACTCAAAATACAATTGCAAATTACTTCAGACTTCTACTCGGTCATGGCTGACAGAACAAGAGCATGCAATCCTCGCGGATAAAAGACTCCATTCGAAATTCTTTTTGTTGAATGCGGGGAGTCAGCACAGATATCCGACAGGATACACCTGAAGAAGGGTGGAGATTACATCGACTAAAACTTTGTGTAAATTACACTAAAAGAGAGCAGTAATTCGAAGAATACAAATTATACAAAAAAAAATGTATGGTGAAAAAAAATGTGTCCATTAGACAACTGTGAGACTAATAAAGGTGACTCTCCAAAACAATATAAAAGATCAAAGTGCAGTATCTGTTCTTCAGATGCTGCACTTCCATTTCTCGTTCTCTTCCAGTAGAGGAGAAATCCTTCACGACCGAGACAATTTTTATTTTTGTGCCTTTTCTCCACGTTAAAAAACGACCCTGGTGTTTAACTCTGTCCTGTGGGGAGGCATAGTAAATAGGTACAATTAAAAATAGCAATTGTTGCTTTTTGTTTGTTTTGGTTTTTTGCTCTCTAGGTTTCTTCTTTGGAATGATAATCTCTACAGTATATCTCCATGGATAAAATCTTGATTTACTGAAGGTGTAGCCATCCATCAAGACAACGAAAGGCCTGACAGCTCACCTACTCTTATTTGACTTTGCCAAACTTACACACAACGTTTGTTGTTCACACCCTGTAATTCTATCGCGTCATTGTCACATTGCAAAATGATTGTTTAGTCTGCTTATTTATGCATCTCCGTAGTTTATAACAAACTAGCTAAGCTGTATCTCAGCGTTGCCCGAGTAAGTGGATTAAGTCGAGAAATGTTAAAAAATTTGTCATCTTGACTCGATGCTAATCTATATATTAATACGATAGCGTATGTGTTCTTTTGTGTGTCACGCTTTCTGGCAAATTTGATTGGTTGAGATTTAATTCCGGAATATGCATTAATTACAGAATACACATTTACGAACGCTCAAGGCAACATTCTATTAGCGTGTTCTAACCACTATATGTGTTTTTAATTCTATAAAATTTATGGTTTTATCTTTCAAAAGTTGTTAAGAAATAATTGATTTTAAGTTATTCCGTAATAAAAAAGGATAACAACTTTCTCGGGCGGCGGGGACAAAAACTGAGCATTTATTTGTTTCATTGTTTATTTTTCTTTACATTTGTTTAGAGAGAGAGAGAGAGAGAGAGAGAGAGAGCGCGCACGCGAGAGAGAGTGAGAGAGACGCTGATTTCTTCATTAATTAAAAATATTATTGCTACTACTATTAATTGCTGTAATATGTAAACAAAGGCCAGATTCATATGTTATGAAACCTCGAACTTAGTCACAGGTTATTAGCGAAACGAAACTGGTTTTGACTCTTATACTAATATATACGAAATCTGCATAAAAAAACTATCATATTTAAGCATATTTTACGACCAGGCTATGCCGGGCGTCCCTGCTAGCTTTAATATATACTTTTGCATTTTAACAAAAGAACTACAATAACATCAGGGTGTCTCCATTTACGCTGAACATCCACAAAAAGGCCAGCATCAATATACTACATATGAAAGAGTCCAGTTATTATTATTATTATTATTATTAATAGTATTATCACAAATAGCATGGCTGTTATAAAGCAGGCGAAATCAGTACATCTGTAGATATCTATCTTGTTCATATGACTGCGCTTTTGTGTACTGATCTACGGTGGTAACTTGAACAGGATAAAATTGATTTCATTTTATTGGATACTAGCAGGGGCGCCCGGCATTGCCCGATCGTAAAATATTTATTTATTTATTTTAAAATTACATTTTCACCCCAAACAAGGTGTATTGCCACTTTGTTGTAGGGGGCTACTATCAGGGACATAGGCATCAGGGGTACTATGTAGGGAGTTGGGCAGCAAGAGGTCTGTTTACGTTACACTTGAACGTCTGTATGTCAGTACAGTTGGGAAAGCAGAGACCCGGCAGGGAATTCCAAAATCTAGCTATCCTGGGGAAGAAACTACTGGAGTAGTAATATGCTTAAATATGATATTTTAACATATGCAGATTTCGTATATATTAAAATATCGATTATTACATATTATAGTGTACCCAATATACAGTAGTAATTTCAAAAGCTTAAAAAATATGATTTTGGTGTCATCAGCTGGCATCGAAATCGAAACCAAAACTTATAATGCTCCAGCCTGAGTCATTACCATTTGAACTATCCTCAGTTGGAAAAGAAATAGCTAAAAATGAACTAACCTTAACGTGTGTGTGTGTGTGTGTGTGTGTGTGTGTGTGTATACTAGCCGATTTACCCGAGCTTTGCTACGGATATATTTGTATTACACAATACTAATTGGCATTCTTTTAATATTTATGTAATTACATGTTCGAAACCAAAACTTCTGGGTAAACGAAATTTCTTGTACCACTGGTAAAAATGTAAACGAAAGTTCTACATTACGTAGAAAAAAAAAGCTGTACAGGTCCGTTTTCAGTTTGTGTTGCTCCCAAAAATGTAAATTAGGATTTTTGCGGATAAACTATGCTTGGTTGTGTATATAAAAAGTACCCCATTTTTAATAAAGGAAGGACTTTCACATAAAAATTTGATAAACAAAAGATACGGCAAAAATTGAATTACACTTGTAAATCATATCTAAAAAATAGCACGGTTCGTAAACTGCCGAAGTACTAAACAGATAAAAACACCCGCATTTTTGTACTTCTGCAATTATTTTTCTTTGAGTGACGCTGAGACATAAAGCGACACCCCCTCCCCCCGAAAAAAAAAAACACCCATAATTACGTCGAAACTCCCCCACACAAATATATATTATCAACTAAATCAATTACCCAGACAGGAAAACATAAGATCTTTCTCAAAAGAAAATCGAAGAAAAAAAATGTGAAAAAAAAAAAAACGTGTAGAAATATATCTGATATAAAAAGCATTACTTTACCTTGTTTCTTTTTCAAAGTATTATGGAAACGATAATAAAATTCAGACAGTCAAGTGAATAGTTGAAAAATGATTTTAAAATCGTCCGTAGGAAATAAATTTTAACCTTTTGGTAAACGTGCTCACACGAATCAATGAATCGACATTTATAGCCGAGACTTTAATAGAGGGCTAACGATTTAAAATATTTCGTCGAAAAATGAAATCATCCTTAGCCTAATTATTTATTTTTTTTAATCAATATTTGTAACTTTTACATTTATAGAAAATAAATAATTAAAACAAATCATTTTATCACCATATCTCTCGATTTGGTTAAAAACTATATCCGTTCATAACCGGAAGTGAAATATCAGTGAAAATTACTTAAAATGTGCCAGTTTAGCAAATAATACAAAATAACTTGAATTAAAATAATTTAAATAAATTAACTTTAAATAATACTCTTAAATAGAACAATTACATCAATTACATTACTATAATCAGTAATTTTAATTGAGCGAATTATTTAAAAAGATTTTCTTTAATATAATATGCAAATTAGATTAGTCCTATTATATATATTGCCTTCAATATAGTGTATATATATTGATCGTTATGCTATTTATATAGAAAATCTTATAGTAAATAAAATTTATATAGATAACCGTTTTCAGTAGGAAGTTTTGTATATATTAATCAAGTTGTGAACAAACAAACAAACAGACAGGAATATATATATAATAGATGCGCATGCGTGCAAGAAAACTTTAAGTCGACTTATACCTGCCAAGTTACAATTTCTTTCTATTTTTCTAACCCTTAGCAGCTATTTTTACTGGCTAAGGATCCATAAAAACGGCCCACAGAAAATGCAGTAATTTGATCTGTCTAACACCACTCTGATCTTTCGTCTTTGGGTAGGTACAGTTTGAGAATCTGGAGACAGACAGACATAGTGAGTTTTATAAATAAGATATTTTAATTGAATAAAGAAGTCGTCTGGTATCCACAATTTCAAAATTAAAATTATGCAGCATAATGGATAAAGCATAAGGTAAAATTCAGTTCTAAGTGACACTGTTCTGCAGATTGAAGGTTCAATCCTGAATGCGGGCGATACAAAGAGTAAAATTGCGAATTGCTGAGGATTTCTACTCACAGACGAAGAGCATGCTACACCTTTGCGTTATCTAAAGGGTGGCATTTGGAATTTTGTACAGTTTCCGGAGTTGGCAGAAATATGCCCGAGTTCAACAAGATGTGCCTAAAGAAGATCAAAGGTTACGTCGAATGAAACGTTGTGAGAATAACACTCAGGATGAGGACAGTAGTTCAAATAATACAAAACGAAAAACTGTTTTTGATCAATAACATCTACTTATTGTCGTATTTGATATATATGCTTTTTGAGGCACAGGTCACTTATTTGTTCAAAATATTCTGCTAGGAATGTTTAAATATAGGATACATTAAACATGTTTTTTTATTTATTTATGCATAGATAGTTATGTATACATATGTGCGTAATAAACACATACACACATATACACTCGCGCGCATACATACGAATATGTTTGTGTATAGAAGGGAAAAATTTATTTGTTTTAATAGAATGCCGATGACTGAAAACCAATTTTATTTTACTTGTTTGATATTTAAAAACATTTTGTATTTCTTTTTCCTTCTGTTATTTCTATTGAATATTTGCAGTAACAGTGATCTATTTCAAAACCAATATATTTATATACTGCTTAAATTCAGAGGATCTTTTTTTTTTTTTTCATGCACACTGGGCGATGTCATCATTTTATGATAGCAACTAAATCAATTACTTTATAAAATGGTTGATTGAGAATAAGAACTTGCTGAACAAGAGGTTAGTAATTTATATTTTCGCATGTATGACACAAGATTAAAATGCAACAATGATGTCATCCATTTAAAGAAAGATGTAGATGACGTCACAAAATTATCACGTCATCAATCAAAATAGAGAAAGGGGCAAGAGATGCTTTAGCTAGGCGACCTGTGGTCTAAAAGGTCAGGGGTTTTCAACTAGATGAATATTTAAATCGCTGGATTGTCTCTTGGTTGTTGTTTTGTCTGTCACAAAGAAATGCCCTTGCATGGCTATGATGCTATGCAGAATTGAATGATATTATTAAAAATGAAGTTGCTCAATCGCCAAACATGAAATAGATAAATATTTGTTATTGCTGTTTACCAAAAGTTAACATTTCATCCATTTCTAAATTAATTGTTTCAAACTAGATGTCATAAATAAAATTCTATCATCATCAATGTTGTGGTGTCCACCTTAAAGATAAACTCTTCCATTTACTATAGAGACCGAGAGAATATGCCTCTTAAGGTAATGCACAAATTATGCAGCTTTGGCAGTCGGACTGACGTATAACCACGCTATATTTGTTTTATTTTATGTTTAATATTTGGTTTCCACTAAATATAGAATTGTATCTTTCTTCCGGACTCTTACTGGTCCACAATAGTCAAATGGTATAAGTTTATTTTTAAAGGATATTTAACTGATAAATATTTTTATATTAAAAGAAAGAGAAAACGGTACATAGCAATCGTACTAACATAGGAAAGGGAAACAGCACTAACCCTATTCGTGTTTAACAGGCTTCCTCCAAAGAAGGAAGTTCCATGAGCGTATGAAATTTACAAGTGGTCCCCAGTCGCATGTATATCCCTGTTAGGGGAGATGACAGCGTTAGGTTTTTGCAACTCTTGCAGAAAGGTGTCAATGCCCTCCTATATACAGCGCCTGGAATTCCCAAATCGCTCACCTATCTGGTACTGACCAGACTCAAAGTTGCTTAATTTCGGTGATCTAATGAGAACCGGGGTGTCAACATGATCATGGCATACGTACTAACATAAAAGAGAGGTGTATGCATCTAGTAATTACTTCTGGGTTATTAGACCTAAGAATGTGTAATTTTGTAAGAATTATATCTGTGTATGTAAATGATCACAAGCTTATGTTTTTTTTCCAATATAATTGAGGATCCCTAGTAAATAGTATTATTGTATGCAAAAGTGCTTAATACTCCAAATAATAGAGCAATAATAATAGTGTATGGCTTACATCACGGTTTCCATCTGCATATCTTGCAGGCGAAAATAAGTTATTACAACAAAAGTGAATTCTGGTTCTTCCTCACAATAGTATGATTGGCTAGTTAAGTCATAAATACAGATTGGTAGAGGCGTCAAAAGATATGCTGAAAGCCTAACACGTTTAAGGGTATTAACACCATAAAGTACAAACACTCGACTTACTTGAGTGCATTATTCGATTATAGTAACTAAGACCATTCATCTATTTCATGCAAATATATCTCCTTTGAGGCAGCGATCGCTTATTTGTTCAAAATATTCTTCTATCAATGTTTAAATATAGGATACATTAAACATGTTTATTTTTATTTATATATAGATAGTTATGTGTACATATGTGTGTAATGCACACATACATACATACATACATACATACATACATACATACCTCCTATACATACGAATATGTTTGTGTACAGAAGGAAAAAATATTCATTTTAATAGAATGCTGATGACTGAAAAGTCATTTTTTCACTGGTTTGATATTTAAAAATATTTTGTATTTCTTTTTCCTTCTGTTATTTCTATTGAATTTTTATTTATTTATTTTTTGAAAGATAATATTCAAGACGACAAATATTTTTGTTTTCTTCCGTTGAAGAAAAAGAGTGAGCAAGATGATAGGAGATGGCCATAAAGAAAATAGATTGATGAAGCAAGTTTATTACATTGCTTTTGACAGGCGTTGATTGGAAATAAGCTGACCCAATATTATTAATGGCAAAGTAATTACGTGCCCTGAAATGTTTTAGCACTATAAAAGTGTGATCGCCCTTCATTAAGTTTGTCGCCAAGTGATTTTAATGTGGATTTTCTTATTGCTTCCAAAGACCATTTTCTCGTTACTCGTTTAACTCTTATTAGTGCAGACCTATACAGATATACATTTTTAAAATCAGTCCAATCGTTTTTTTTTAATTTATTTTTATTTTAAATATTTAATGATATGGATTTATTATAAACTAGTGGAGTGGTGGTGGGGGCGTACCTGGTTGTAAAGCACGCTTAAATATATTTTAATTCAGGCAAATTTCGTATTTGTAGTTACAGAACCAATTATCTATTGAATTTATATTGTACCTAATATATACTACTGATTTCAAAAATTAAAAACAAAAATTGTTTGGATGTCATCAAATGAATAAAAACCAAAATATTTAGCACGTCAGCCGCGTTTCCTATTATTTGAGCTATCGACAGATAAAGATTTAAAATTAAACCACTTCAAGCTATGAATGAATGTGCACATGCGCAAATGTAATAGAAATTTGTCCACAAATTGAAACGAACATTTTGCATTTTTTATTTACTGACATATTTCACGGACACGTTATTCATACTTTAAAACAAAGATTTTACTCGTTATAAACCGTCCTTAGTATCTGATTACTATTTCCTGTTAATTACAGTGCTATGTGACTAGTAGTTTAAGAGTTAATCGGTTAAATATTTTCACATATGCATACATCTACTGCTATACTTGTTCCAGAACGGATAAAATTAATTGCCTACTTTTGTTTCCTTATGAAGATGAAATTAAGATAGAATGATACTAAACCTTATGTCTAGATGTTATATATTAGTGACCAGGGCGACACTTAGTGCAGGTCACCATAACTCAAATCGGCAAAACAGATGAGTGGGTAAAGTTGAGGCAAGAGGAAACAGCTCAAACAATAGACAAAACAGAGTGAGATGACAAATGACGTCACGTTTTTCGAGTTGAGAGAAACAAAGGTTTTCAAATCAGTTTTTGGGAGCCTATAGGGAGGCATCGAATACTGTAGGCCTGGCATGGGTTGCGTGCAGTAGCTGTTCAATAACATAGAAAAGTTTCATAATCTAATTGCAAAATGTTCATTCAATATTTCTATTCGTGTAACACACGTTTAAGTTAGGGAGTAACTAAATAATTAGCTAAGAGAATATTAGTCTCTTTCTCCAAAATAAAACCTTGAAAACTCCCAACAAACGTTTCCTTGTGTTACTTTCTGTGTTAAAAGAAGTGACTATAAAAAAAGTGATAATAAGAGATCACATAAAGACACACCCTACATATGAACAGCACACTTATTTATAAAGAACATTTTATTATAATTTTGATCCAAATCTGTTACATGATTTTGATGTTAGAAAATTTAAAGCTTAAGTTTAAGGGGTCTTAAGAAGGAATTGAAATGCATGGAATTTTGCTTAGCTGATGCATTTAAATTCCTTCTTAAGACTCATTAAGCATAAGCTTTAAATTCTAGGCATTTTCTAAAATCAAAATCATCTAATAGATTTTGATCAAAATTAGAATAAGGGTTCTAGACATGAGGTCTTAACGATAATTGCAAATATTATAATTGGATTTTGGCTAAGCGGTTTCGACCTTAGTGATTAGAATATGAAATCCAGTTTTAACCGATTTTATAAATATCGGTTTTAAGACCTAGTCAATCATTTTTATGTAAACATTGTAACATTTGCTAAATATCAAAGCTCTATAATTAATCCATATATTAATACGATAGAGTGTGTTATTTTCTGTGTCATGCTTACATCCGGGTTGTTTAATAGTTATGTACTTCCATTTCTTGTAATGAATAATTTTACTAAGAATTCTTCATAAGTTTTGGTTTTGATAATGGCTGAAGGAACTCAAGTTCCTATATATATATATATATGCACACACACATTTCTTTTTCATAAGTTTTATTTCGGTGTCAATTCAAGCTAATGCACCCAAGTCATATGGATATATGTTTTTTGTTTGTTTTTTTTTTCTTGGGAAATCGCAACTTTATAATATATAAAAATCAATAGAACATTAACTCTATAATAATATATATGCAATCTGCAAGAACTAAAATATATTTAAGTGAACTTTATGACCGGGCTTTGCCGGGGTTCATGCTAGCTTAGATAAATACTTGTGCAATTTTAACAAAAAAAAAAACTACATTAATATCAGAGCGTCTTTATTTACACTGAACGTCTACAGAATGCCAACATCAATATATTACATATGAAGGAGTCGCCTGTGAAACTTCCACAGGTCTCGCTAGTCAATTAATTGAAATGAATAAAAACTAAAATTTCTCGATAAAAATTTTTGCTAATAGAACTGAAACCAAAATGAATTTAGAAAAAAAGTCAATAAACTTAAGTTATTCGACCGAAAAAAAAAGTGGAGAATTTTTAAAAGAACGATAGTCATGAATGTTCAGGTTGTGTTCATATTTTTGGTAAGAATCCTGGCTTCCTTGATTTGCAGAAAAATATCAATTAGAACTTGAAAACCTGTATTCTAGTCAGTCGGGAAAACGACTCGTGGTATTTTGTGCACAGATGATATGTTCTACTTAAGAAACTTTGTTCATGGACGTTTTATCTGGTTATTTGAAGAGAGATAAAGGAAATTTCTTTGCTTTGATTGTAATTAGGCGAGTTCCCATTGTGAATATTCTACAGAGGAATTGGGGCTCAGTTGAGCACCTATGTGAACATTACACTATAATAGAGAGAGGCTAGCAAGATTTATTGCACAGAAATCGAGTGAAGAATAATTATATGGAGGACTTCATTTTACAATCGATTGATTTCTATTTACAAAATGTCTCAAGGTAATTTGAATATTCCGAGAGGAGAATTATCCAGGTTTTATACGTTTACAATATTTGTGAATATTTTGCTGAAATTTTCGTGCGTTGCCTCGTATTGTCTCCACAGAGAAACCTTTTATTTCAACATTAGACAAGACAGACATCAGCTCAGATCTATGAAAAGAATAGCAAACTCACGTCAGACATTGTTGACGTTTGAATACAATTCCTATGTCGGCAAGATTCTTTAACATACAATTGCCTGTCACGATGATTCCTGTAGACTTAATATTTCTTGTAAAAATATTTTCTGATTATACAACTAAATGACTTATATAGCATAGATATATTTAAAGAGTTTGAATGCAACACGCGATAAATCCAATTGATTTTAATCAAGGCAATTTTAATCAATTGATTTTATTCAGAATTCTGGTTATTTGGAAAGAGATAAAGGAAAATTCTTGTAATGAGGCAAGTTCCCGTTGTGAATATTCTACAGAGGGGACGAGGATTTAGGCCTCAGTTAAGCACCTATGTGAACATTGCAATATAATAGAGAGGCTAGCTGATTCTTCTAAAATCAGCCCAGCCCTGACAATCGTTTTAAATTCTTTTTTCTATGCACATCTTATCTTTTTTTTAATAATATTATTTGAACCCATTCCCTTCCTTGTACCCATTTGTGAATTATTCCACGGATTTCTGCTCTTTGGATTACTTTGGACCATCTTCCAATTACGTGATTCCCTTGGATTTTACTTGTGGAAATGGAAATTGAACCAACTTTCTGGGATTTTGGATTTTACCGTTATTGGGTATTTTACCTTTCAGCAGATCATCCATTCGCGTGAAATCACCTTTTTCTTCACCATACTCCCTCTCCTTCACTATTTGTTACCAAGTAAGATCAATGACTTACTTCTAGTTTCATTAAATACTTTTGCAATCAAAATCCGATCCCGCATTTTTGCTAAATCCTACCCTCTGATGAGAAGGAAAGTATTTCTTTGAAACTCTGCAGATTAAGGACTATCCACTTATTTTGTGCTTCTTTTAAAATTATGTTTTTAACTTTTTTTCAAAGTGTCTTTTAACACGTTTTATTAAGTACTTGTTCTTTATATATATATATATATATATATATATATATATATATATACTGTAGATATAAAGAATAATGATGGCTTAATCAAACAATCATTTTTATATCTACAGACACTATTGTTTCATGCTTACGCAATAATCAGTGTAGGGAGTGACAATTCCTGCCACCGTTTGCTTCATTTGCTAAGCACTACCTCAGGGCCACCAAACAATTGACAGGGGAATGAAGAACTATTAAACGCCGAATTCGGGTGAATAAATTAGATAAGCTGGAGTCTTCGAAAAGGCGAAAGTCGTGAACCTGGCAAAGACGCTAGTTGACTGCCTTATATATATATATATATATATATATATATATATATAGTAATTTATAAGCCTGACGAATCCTATAGTTGGATGAAACGCAGAATATTTAGTGTAGCTTAATCGCCATATATATTTTATAAATTACTAACTAGCTCTACCTACGTATTGAGCACTTTTGAAGTAAATACTTAAAGTTTACGCATAAATCTATACTTTCGTATAGTAAATTTATGTGAATAAATGAAATTATATATATATATATATATATATATAACTATTAGGCATTTGACACTTTACCGTCGAAAGAATCATAAACGTAAGAATTACGTTACCAGCATACATAGATGTTTCAGAAATTGTAAATGTTTAGATGAGATAGTTTCTATAACATAGAAACGATTTTAATGTGACATGTCGAGTTTTGGATTCGTGTCAGCATCAATTAAAACAGGAATGGCGTTCAAAGACATTGTTTTTTCTTAAAATAAATCAAAGAAGTCTGAAAAAGTCAGCAACACCATTTCTTTGAGTTCTTACATAGATTCTGCGACTAAACAAGTGCATTTTCTTTTAGGTTTTTTTTAGAACGTTTCATGAATCTTCCTGAATATATTACATTCTGGTCAATTATTTTATTTATGTGCATATACATTATATATATTATCTAAACGCCCTGAAGAGCGGTGATACAGCGAAACAGTCTTTCTGTGGATGACTACACATTATATATATATATTGCTATTCATCTGCAAGTATGCGTTTCGTTGTATCACAACTCATCAGTGTAGCTATATATACCAAGTGCATCAATTGGAAACCTAGATGTCACACAACTACCAAACATTATTAACTGGTGTCGGATGTGTTACCATATCAGCTATGCTGCTGAAAGTGGAAAAATTTATTGAATTTATTCATTTGTTTATAAATTGTGCCATACTGATAATTGAGAGGACCCAATTCTTTTTATAAAAGTGTATTGCATTATGGTATATGGAGACCATGATTTTACCCATCGGAGTGCTACACTTATATATATATATATATTCACTGAAAGCGGTTACGTCATTTTCTGACTCCTCATAGCGAATGCATGAAATTATATGTTGCAGTTCCTGTCTGTTCGCGAACTACTCCTAGGGGTTTGTAAATAAAAACTCATGGCCATATAAATTCTGAAACTATATTACAAAAAGTTCTCGAATAATTATTTTGATCACAGTTGGGTAAACACCAGCGTAGGGGCTCTATTCATGCTGTATTTGACCCAAGAGAGAATATAACTAAAAACTTTCTATTTAAAACCTGCAAATTATAGAAATAAACGCATTAGAAACACTAATATGAGATTTAGCGTTTGGATTACGAGTATACGAGTTTCTCATTCATTCCCTGAAAATGCCGGATGTGCCTTGCTGGTGATTAAAGACTGGAAATGAGGAAAGGTAAGTGAAAGTGAGAGAATAGAGAAACAGAAGAGAGACAATAATAGAATAGAAATAAAAGAAAAAGAAACAGATAAGAAAGAGAAAAAGAGGAGAGAGAGAAATAGAACACGGAGAGAGAAATAGAAAAAAGGGGGAAAGAGAGAGAAATATAAAAATATATCAAAGAGAAAGAGACAAAATTAGAGCATATAGATTGAAATAAATAGGAGATAAAACAAAAAAAAACAAAAAACAAAGAAAGAATCAGAAGAAAATGAGAGAAAGAAATCGATTGCAGAGAGAGAGAGAGAGAGAGAAGGAGTAAACAAAAAATGTAAAATTGATTGAAGAAAAATGGATAACGATAGAACAAGAAAGAAGTAGAACAAATATGGAATGGATATATTAAATCGAGTGAGAGAGAGGTGGGTGGAGGGAGAAAGAAATATAACACATGAAAAAAGAAGGAAGAAAGATTAATTCATGAGAAAGAGGTAAGTTAAATACAGTAGACAAGAAAAGAGAATGAAAGAGAAAAAGAGACAGAAAAGAGGAGATAAAGGGAAACACGGGAAAGAGGCAGAAAAGAGAGAAAGAGACACGAGCGAGGAAGAGAGAGGGAAGAAAATGAAAGGTGGAGAGAGAGAGAGAGAGAGAGAGAGAGAGAGAGAGAGAGAGGTGGAGTTCATTATGCTCATAAATTACACACGTTCCTTTATAATGTTTCATAAGGACTAAATGCGGAACGAATTCAGATCCTAATTTCTAAAGGTGGTCTTCACAGAGGAAGACAGGATTAGGAAATTTAAAAAAAAAAAAAAAAAAGGACCAATAACTTGGCAGGACTCTGAAATGCAAAATTACTTTAATTCGTCAGGATGATTCGTCAGAAACAGACTATATCAATTGCTGCGCAATATCCAGTAAGTTTTTGTTTTTACTCTGGGAGTTGGCTCGCATAACAAAAGGGGGCACTTTACGATAATTTCATAGACATGATAATGATTTGATAGAAGACATTACAGACAATAAAGATTAGTTTATATCCGAAAACTGATCAGAAAACAAGCCAGAAGAAAGTCGCCGGAATCATCGGAATGGTTCTTAAAGCCATTCAAGAATGTTAGTTGCGGAATAAGCTGAGCCCAAATTGAAGAATAACAATGGAAGATGAACTCAAAGTAGTTAAAGACACATTTATCCAAGGGATTGAAGCACAATGGACAGTGCTGGAAGCATCTACATCTGGAACGATTCCAGGATATTCCAAAAGCGTCTCCAGTTGTAATAATACTGATAGAAAAACTTGGCAGTGTCTACAAGACAATTTCTTATTTCTTGAATTCCTCATTTGCACACTGCCTTCTGGGAATGTTGCAACAATTAGGAAAATACAACTAAAATGGGACAAAATAAGACAAGTTGTCATGATGAATTGCTTTCTGATCTTCCCCATGAATGACTATTCTAAGAGGCAGTGGGTATAATTGAGTTTTGAAATCCGGCTCAAAGATAAAGCCTGTATTGGTAGAAGGACAGGATTCAACAGGATTGGTTTATGACTTCTTCAGACAGGAATCAGGAATTATATTATCTTAATTCTATTTCTATTAGATCAACCATTGTCAGCGATTATTTGCTTACGTCGGATAGTTCTTCAATATCAATTTGACTTTAATAAACCATCGTCATCCAATAATTAGTTAAATCTAACCATTTCTTGTTTGATTAAAAAAACCAAAAAAAAAAAAAACCACTGAGAATGAGGCTCTTACTCGTTTAGAGACCACTTTAAAAATTAAAAAAAAAAATGGAACCATAAATATTTAAATTTAATCAAAAAAATAAAATTATGTTCTTGAGTAACAGTAATAATTGTAAAATAGTCTGATAGCTTTTTTTTTGGTATTGACTCTTATGGATCGTCATTATCTAATAAGAATATAAATCTGACGATTCTAACAAAGTCGAGGGCGATGTTTGTGCTGGCCCAAAGCCTTCTTTAAAAATTTAAAGAATTTTAAACTCCAAATATTTAGATTTAATAAAAAAAAAAAAATAAATAATGCGTAATAGTAAGTAGTCTTAGAAACTATGTTTTGGATTTCCCCCCTTACCCCATTAAAAATATATTTAAAAGATCAACATTTCATCCTATTTTAATTTTAAGCTGTTTGATTGAGCTTCAATCTCTGGCTCCTCTCTAGGATACTCACAGCAAGAGCTCGTCTTCTCATGAAGACGAGTTCTTGCTGTGAATATTTCAAAGAGATTTCCTTTTTTCCTCCATGTGTCTAACATCAAACGACTTTTTTTAGCACAGTTTCTCTCCAAGAACTTCCTATTCATGGAAGCATTGGAATGTGACTACCTCCCTGCAGACTACAACATACTCGTCTTCACACTTAATGTTAAAAAATATTTATAAACGTCTTCATATGATCAAAACTTTGTTCAATCCATTTATGTTCACTCCTCTCATAATATTCTTTATCATTCAAAGACAATCTATCCATCTTGTTAGCTCCTTATCTTGAATAGGTTTTAACCTTGATAAGTGATAACTCATCAATAAAAAGAAGTATACTAAAATCAGTTTTTTTTTTACAAAGGAGTCACCACTACTCAAGGCCCAAAGGCCACTCGAGGATAAGGGTTAATTGTAAGGTGGTAGTATAGTAATCATTAATGGTGTCGATTGGATAGAATTGACATTATTTAGGGGGACGGCACAACAAGAATTTGTTCACATTTGACTTGAATGCTTCCATATTATAATGGGCCGGGAAGCAGGCCAGTGGGACAGTGTTCTATAGGTGGGTAGTTGTTGGAAAGAAACTGTTCATGGAAGAAATAATTTCATCGGAAAAGGGGTCAGATTTCATGAGAAACACCTAATGATAAGTCGGATCCTTTTGTAGTAATCTGAAAAGATTGATAGTTATTTCTATAAAATCTCAAGTTCCAATGTCCTATGGTCAGAAAATAAGGGGACACATCTGGGATGCACAGTTTATCTAATAGACATCATTATTGATTCTGGCTTCAGCTATGGCATTTTAATATTCTGTCCTGTGTTTCATAATACTCTAACATTGTCTACCTCACTCCAGCCTCTGTCTCATCACTTCAATGTTGCATCCTTGTGCTTGTTTTAGAAGTATTTCACCTCTTCAATGTAAATGCCCGACTAGCAACAAAATCATACCCCTTCTCTGTAGAGCATCGCAAATGTGAAATAGAAAACTTACTATATTATTAACTTCTTTTCTTGAACCCTTTGCCTTTAGAATTCGCTCCCTGCTCCCCCAAATGTACCAACATGCAGAAATGTAATGTGAACAATAATCTTGCTACACAATACACCACTTAGGAAGCTCCACACAAATCTAGCCCCTAATCACAGTAACTCCTTACATCTTGCTTGGGATAAGCAAATGTAAAAAAGCTATGATTTTGCAATTTCTCTCCAGCTATGTGTCAAATGGCAACTTGGGTTCAACTAATCGTATGCATTAATTTGCTATAGATATCGGGTTTTGACATTAAATCTAATTAAATAATGACTGATATATCGTAAAATAGGCACAACTGTCTCATTCGTAAAGATATGCCTAACCTTCAGTCATGAAACGCAATGGATGCCCCTTGTAAGGGTAGTTGCATGCACAATTATAAAGCAAGCGTTACACGATCTCTTACCACATTTCTCCTGAATCGGCACTGTTTGACTCCAGTGGCAAGAAGTCCAGGACAACTGAAAACAATGCTGAGATAAGCAAAGAGCACCCGGTGTTCCCAAATGTTCATCCATTAATATTGATCAGGCTCAATATCACTTAACATCACTGATCTAACAGGACCTATTGTGTCAACTTATGCCATATTTAATAGAAATATATGCTCAAAAATACATACTTGGATTCATTTAATCAAATATTAAAATAACGGTTTCAAATATCTTGAAAGAATGATGCGCTTTTCTAAATTTGCAATTTACTTGATGGAATCAATAACAAAAGATAAAAATTATACCCACAAAATGAAGAACATTCTAATAAAAATTTTATTTATTTGTGTAAGCTGCCCTCAACCCCCCCCCCGCTCCGAAAAATGGCATCCATGGTGATCGGAAAGTAATTCCCTATTCTAAAATGACTATATATTTTGGAAGTATACTTTCACCAATTAATGAATATGGAAAGAAAGTATAGTTCATGAACCTTTATTTAAAATTCAATATGGATACCACCATTTGACATCAGCTTTTCAAGTCGAATAAGAATCGCATCAACTGATTTCACAAGAAACTCTTGTGGGATGGAACTAATAACTTCACGTATTCTCCCTTCAAGATTAAAAACAAATTCATAACATTACCACACATTAAATAACATGCACAAAAAAATTGATAAACATAAGATAAGCATTTGAATAAATTATAGTTATTTTAGAACAGGGATTTATTTTTGGATCACCCTGCATATTATATTTCTCTTTGTCTGTCTGTCTGTTCCACCTTTTCTCAGAAACTACTTGACCGAGCTGGCTGAAATTGTGTATAGACCTTTGTTCTAATAAGGTATGGTGAACTAAGTATTATGTATTCGATTCACAGTTAAAAATATATTTACCACAATAGTTAGGAATAAATAACGGTTAGATACCACAATACCATGTTTACTCTGGAAGTTTTCTCAGATGATTTTATTCTTTACTAGCAGTTCAGTCCGACTTTGCTCGGGCACTGTTCATAACTTTATGTGCATATATATATATTTAAAAGTTTGCCTCATGTCCAGGAAACCTACATCTAAAATTTCAAGTGTTCAGACTCAAAATTGGCAGAGGAGTTTGGTAGAGTCTGCAAAGGTCAACTCTTTCAACTTTGACCTCTTGGCAGCCAACTTTTCGTCCCAAAACTGATTAAAATGCTTGCCACATATCTGAATACCCTTTATGTAAAATTTCAAATGTTTAGACACAAAATTAGCTGAATAGTTTGCTAGAGATTGCAAAGGTAAAATCTTTTGAACTTTCACCCCTTGTCAGCCAAATCTTCGGCCAAAACCCTATTAAAAAGCTTGCCCTATGTCTGAATACACTTTATGCAAAATTTCAAATGTTTAGACCAAAAATTGGCTGAGTAATTTGGTAGAGACCGCAGAGGTCACTTTGTTTAAATTTTGACCCCTTAACATTAATTGTTTTGGACTCAAATCAAGTCAAAAAGTTTGATCCATGTCCAAGGAACCTACATCTAACATTTCAAGTGTTTAAACCCAAAATTGGCAGAGGAGTTTGGTAGAGTTTTCAAATCTCAAATCGTTGAACTTTGACCCCTTAACAGCCAAAGTTCTGGCCAAAAATCGATTAAAAAGATTTTTCCGAATCTCAATGTCAAAACTAGACTGAAGATTGGCAGAGTAGTTTGGTAGGGAAATTTACACACAGACAATTTCCTTTTTATAAATATATAGATTTTTTCATCGAAATATACAACATCAGTTGAAAATCAATTATTCCCAAATTTCCTTTGGTAATACTGGCAAAAGTATTCTTTCTTACAACACAAGACTCTCAGCCCATAAAAAACTGGCAAAAGTTATAGACTATTGACTTAGAATGAATGTTTTATGCTAAATTTAGAGAGAATGTGATATTGTGGTGACTAACTCCTATTAATCCCATAGTACCTAGTTCGGCACACTTTATCATAAAGATCTATACAAAATTTCAGACAGATCAGCTCAGTAATTTTTGAAAAAAGTAGAACGAACAGACAGGCGAAGAGAAATAATATAAACACCTGCTTCCCCCTGTACTCCAATGGTATTATCAAAGTAAAAAAAGATACTTGTGAATCGCATCAATATATTTTCTAAAATATAAACAATATATATTCAACAAATAATGGTATTCTTTGTTATTCCATTCAAATCTGTAGCATCAGTTGAGAACCAATTATTCGCAAATTTCTCCCGTTTTGTCCAGTAAATATGAACTTGTAAACACAGTTGTCGTCTGCACTCCAGATGTTTAGATATTCAAATCAGTTCCATAAAGCAAATGGCGCTTCTGTCTATGCAGATCAGAACGAGAATATCTATGTATGTCTATATGTGTCGATGAACAAATGTTCCTCAGGGTGGAAATTTTTCTTAAGTGACTCATAATTGAGGTTAAACTCCCAAAAGATTCCGTCTGGGAAATGAATAATCAGACAGGTAAACAGAACAAGAAATGATTCGCAAAAGCATAATAGACACTGATTGACCAGCGGGCAAACAGTTGGACTGCCGAAGCAATAACATACAATAATAGTATTTTATTTTCGAACGCCAACACTACTATTTGCACAAGGAATTTGGAATGACCTACGAAAATATCTAAACTATGCTTGAATTGGAATCAATTTTTATAGCCACACCAAAAATGCTATATTTCCTGCAACCGTCTTGACTAGTGAGGAGGATGGCTAGTCACCCAGCAAAATGAAAGCAAAACATAGTAAAAAGCATATGTCGTTAATGCTATTGGCAGTGCATCAGAGTTGGATTCTTTTAGGGAGCTAAGTTTTAGCAGATCTCACGTTGACTGTCTTCGATTTGCTCTTGCTACTGATTCTCGTATTTCATGATATGGAAGTGCTGTGTAAGCCCAGTAAAAATCGTCTCTCTGCACTGCTGTCTGCTTTTATGCAGAAGCAGGATTGATAAACATCTATATGATACACACACCGTTTATATATACATGCATCATTTATGTATACATATAGAGAAAGAACACACATATGTCGGTGTATAATGCACATCGTATATATGTGTTTGTACATTATATATATGACGAATTCTCACGAGAATGAAACGCGGAATATTGTGTAGCTTAATTGCCATATATATTTATAAATTACTACCTAGCTCTACCTATGTATTGAGCACTGTTGAAGTAGAGATTGAAAATTTACGCATAAAATTATATCTTTGTATATTAATTTATGACAACATGAGGTATATATATATATATATATATATATATATATATACACACACATACACGAGGTGTCTTCAATAAGTTTGCAGATTTCTTTTGTATGAACACTTATTGATAGTATACACATGAAACTTTAATTCCCTTCAAAGTTATCTCTCCCGGCTGCAATGCATTTATTGTACAGTTCATAAAATTTCTGGAAGACCCCATGAAGTCCTGTTGAGCGAGCAGGTCAATGACCCTCATCACAAGCTCTTTCATCTCAATTGTTTCATAACGACATCCTCTAAGGTTTTCCTTGAGCTTAGGAGATAATCAAAAGTCACAAGAAACAAGGTATGGACTATAGGGAGGAAGAGTAACTGTCTTGGTCAAATAGTCTGTGACAAGGATGCTACTGACCCGCTTTGTAAAGTGCTAACCTCTTCTGACAGAATCTTCTCCTGAACTCTCTTAAAACCGCAACATAATATTCCTTGTTGATTGTCTGTCCAGTGGGAATCCAGTGTATGTAGATCATGTCCGTGCTGTCAAAAAAAGGTATCCTCATAAATTTCTGGGTGGATTTGCTCTGTCTAGCCTTCTTGGGTCTGGGAGAGCCAGTATGCTTCCACTGGGAACTGTCAGTTGGTCTCTGGGTCAGAGCAGTAGATCCAGCTGTCATTACAAGTCACCAGAGCATCAAGAACTGCGGGATTTGAATTGATAAGATCGACCATCTCCCTGCTGTCATAGCAACATCTTTCTTTTAGATCTTCTCTGAGCATCCTTGGGACAAACTTTATGCAAATCTTCGGCATCTTCAGTTCCGCATGAATAGTTGTGTGTACATTCCCAGACTGACATCAAACTGTGCACTTATTGTCTTTATGGATGCACGACTGCTCTTATCCATGAAATTCTTTATTTGGCCAATCAACTTTGGTGTTTTGACTTTCTTACTCCTCCCACACTTCTCATCTGTCAGACTCCCTGTCTTCCTTGAATCTCTTATGCCACTCAAAAACTGATGTTCAATTCATACAAGATGGTTTAAAGCAGTCTGAAGCATTCTATACGTTCCTGTGCCATTTTTTTTCAAGTTTAAATTAGAATTTAATGCATATCGTTCTTCTAAGGTGTCCTCACATTCAGATTGTATTTTTGAAATTCACCAGCTGTGACAATCAGGCTTTAAAAAGGTGTATTCCAGTTCCTGCTGTAGCTGTTCATTTGAACCTGAAATCATAAAATTGGTCAGACATCTCATAAGATGCATAGCAATAATATACTGAATTTTCAAGAGTCTACAACCATTTTAAATGCCTGCAGAAAAAAGTCTGAAAATTTATTTAAGACACCTCATACATAGACATACACACAGATATATATATGTAAATAAATAAACCAAAGTCCTTCATAAACTGCAGTTTTTTTTTTCATCTATTACTCCTTACTCATTAAACATAGCAGGTGTACTAATGCCAAGATAAAAAACACACACATTTTTTTTTTAGCTTGTTAATATAGGCAAGCTTTATAGTCCATAGACTATATGGGCTATGATTATATATGACACACATCTATTATACGTACATGCATAATGTGTGTGTATGTATAGAGAAAGTGACACACATAGGTAGGTATGTATACACACACACAAAATGGAATCATGCACAGGCAGCTGTATTTTCATCTAAGACTCATTAGTGTCTAGACGTAGCAGGTGTATCCATGCGAATTCAAAACACACTCATCTATATATATATATATATATATAAAAATGTAATTCTTGGTTCGTTCAAAGTCCATAAAACCATATTTCTACATTACCAATTTAATTGAAATTCATGTGTAAAGTCAAGGAATGTTTGCATGTTATTAAAATAAATTAAGATCGTTAAGATCGCAAATTATAAAAATATATTAAATAAAACAAAAATATTTTTCGTAACTGCGAGACTGTCCGCCATATTTTATTTCCGGTAGAAATGAGCCTTTCACGTGGTTGACGACTTTCGAATTACAACATTTAACTATCTAATTAATAGATAGGTAAAAAAAAAAAAAAAAAAAAAAAAGATTCCCAATTTTTTAAATTATATATATATATATATTGTACTTTAACCTTACAATTGAATAAAAAAAACATAAAAAAACTTAAACTTGGAAATACGATTTAAAAAATAGTGCGGATCGGTAAGTGCACTAGCACCATTTGCTTATCTTAATTTTTTTTATTTTTAAAAGCCTACCTAAAATAAATTTGTCTAATTCTTAATTTCTTATGCTATTGGAAAAAAAAAAGGCAAATATAGAGAATTACTCCACCCTCGAAAATTCCTTTTTAATTACCACTTTTGTAGGTTTTCGGGACGCTGAAAACGAAAATAACGTTTATAATAAAGGTAAACGAGTAGTTTCCAAGATATGAAGAAATGTTGTTTAAAAAAAGTGGAGGA
Source organism: Euprymna scolopes (assembly GCF_053919585.1). Classification (NCBI taxonomy): domain Eukaryota; kingdom Metazoa; phylum Mollusca; class Cephalopoda; order Sepiida; family Sepiolidae; genus Euprymna; species Euprymna scolopes. Next base: position 28,970,896 of record NC_136488.1, read on the forward strand.
TCACTTTTCCATAATAATTTAACGTAAAATGATCACCCACTTTGTGGCCACGATTTTTTTTTTGGGGGGGGAGACTTTCTTTCTACCCTTGGAAAATCCTTTAAAATTACCTGTTTAAATTGCAAAATACAAAAGAAATCAAACAAAAAACTTTTTAGCCAAGAAACACAAAATTTTTTTAAAATAGCATCCATTTTTTTCTATCGAATTCATTTGCTGTTTTTATTGAAAGCTATTTTCTCCCGGATTTTTGATAAAATTTTCCATAAAGGGACGTGCGTCTCACGTTCGTATATAAAAAAAAAAAAAAATTTTAAGATTTCGGTGTGCTAAAAACGAATCTGCAAACCGTTTCCGTCGCAAAAAAAATAGTTTTTATGATATGAAGAAATTACTTTTTCGAAAAGTAGGCGATCACTTTTTCATGTGAATTTAACTTAAAATAAACACTACAGCACCCACTTTCTAGCCACCTGAGAGAGGGGGGGATTTTTTCCCATGTTTATTGGCTAAACAGCTTTCATTTATGCTCGCACATAGCATAAACGAAGGCTACGGCTGTGAAATGGGAAATAGTCCCAGAGTCCAGGGGTTATTACCATGCAAAAGAAATCAAACAAAAAACTTTTTAGCCAAGAAACACATAGAAAAATGCCCCTCTCTCAGGTGGTCAGAAATTGGGTGCTCATTCTAAGTTAAATTTAGATTGAAAAGTGATCACCCACTTTTCGAAAAAGTAATTTCTTCATATCATGAAAACTTTTGCGACGGAAACGGTTTGCAGATTCGTTTTTAGTACACTGAAATCTACAATAAAATATTTCGTTATATACGAACATGAGACGGGCTTTAAAGTAAAATAATACCGGATTTTGGGGCAGATTTGCCGTTTAGTTGTACAAATATCCTCAAACCAGGTAATCATTAAAAGGGACTCTTAAAAGTCGTCATCTGTATCGAGCAAAAGTTTAAAACCACTGATTATATGTCAGCCTACGTCACAGTAACATATATTGAGGGAGTTCCTAACAGTATTTTGTATAGTTTTTTAGTTTAAACTCATTTCCCCAAACTTAACGTGTTCGATATAGTCTGCCGCCATTTATATTTTTCAAATATACCGATAAACACTGCATGTTTTTGAACCGATTAAACATTATACATTACATAAAAACACTACAATGTTATTCAGTTAGGTAGAACATTTACTTTTCTTGCCTTTGATAAAATTTATTTGTTATTATTTGTTATATATTTATTTTATGACAACTTCTTTGTATCTGTGTTTAGTAATACAAACCCTTTCCATTTAATGTAACATTTAGTCGGCTCGAAAAACAATGTTTATTGGTGTATTTGAAAGATACAAATAGTGGCGGACACTTGATTACGTTAAGTTTGAGAAAGTGAGTTAAAACTAAAAAACTATACAAAATACTGTAACAAACCCACCGATTATGTCAGCCTATGTCATGGTAACATATATTTGGTGGGGTTTTGATACTGTATTTTATAGTTTTTAGTGTTCAACTTACTTTCCCAAACTTAACGTATTCAACAGAGTCTGCAACCATTTCTGTTTTTCGAGCCGATTAAACATTTTACATTACATAAAAACACTAAATTATCCAGTTAGGTAGAAACATAACTCACCTTTGCTTTCATTTATTTGTTTTTGGACAACTTTTTCAAATCTGTGTATAGTAACCCCCCCCCATCACTCAAATATCAATTACTAACTCACATTTTTGTATACAGAAAACAAAAACAAAAAAAAAAACATTTAGCGTTTCAACATTTTTGCTATGTTCAGCTTTATCCACTGATTGTTGGGCGAGCCCAAGCCATGATTGACGGTAATCCCGAGGATCAGGATCCAATTCTGCAAGAGTACCATTTTTCATTTTCGCCTTTTTTATTTTACTTTTTGGAATGGATTGCTGTACTAAGAATATAAGAAACATGCATTTTCTCTTTTTATTAGAATTTTCCATTACACCAAATTGAGCCACAGCAATGCGTGGCAGGCTACAGCTAGTATATATATATATATATATATATATACACACACACACACATATATATAATTTGGGGTTGCTATTTTTCAAAAGTATGGTAACCAATGAAATATAACGAGGTTAATACAAGAGTGCTCAATACGGAAATAGAGCAAGTTACATTTTCAATTTGTCTTTACATAAGCAGTAATTTGTTGCTACACAGCCATGAGCATGTTTCGGTCTTCTAGTGTTTACTGACTAGAGACCTCTTCAGGCAACAAACGCTTATTTACGAAAGCGGAATTTAAAAAAATGTCAGTCTGGGAATGCACACACAACTGGTTATGTGGAACTGAAGATGCAGAAGATTTGCATAAAGTTTTTTTTTTTTTTTAATTCCGCTTTCATAAATAAACGTTTGTTGCCTGAAGAGATCTCTAGTTACTAAGCACTAGAAGATCAAAACATGCTCATGACTGTGTAGCAACAAATTATTGCTTATGTAAAGACAAACTGAATATATATATATATATATATATATATAAAGCTGAAAGTCTGTGTGTGTGTGTGTCTGGTCATGAATAGGCTCCTATATGGTTGACTATTATAGAAAACTGATCACATATAATGATAGATGGGCATGTTTGATCTGGCATGATGATTCATTAAAATTGTGGGGCCTACATATGCGCCTGGTCCACAAAGTATGGAAATAAAAAATTTAAAAATTAAAAAAAACATTTACAAGTGTTTTTGATATAGATGTACATAAGAATATTTTGATAAGTATGTTTTAACTTGATTAATGATGGTATAATAAAATTTGGGGTCTGCGTTCGCGCCTGGCCTCCACAGAATGGAAATATGTCACAAAGTTTAACAAGGTTTTTTAATATAGATCTGCAGAATATTGTGATAAGTGTTTCAGTGTGAACAGGTATGATATAATAAATTATGGGGGTTTTTCTATTTTATTTTTACTTTCATCATATTTTGCTTTGGTTTTGATACCCCCAAATTCAAAGCTATCTCTTTACAACCCTTCCTTTTCATAATCTATCATACTTTCATAAATTAGAGTCCATTTTCTGTAGGCTGTTTTTGAACCCAGTTGACGACGGGTACTTTGGCTCGTATATATATATATATATATATATGATGCAGGCACAGACTAATTTTTATGAAAATTTACAATCGTTAATTATAATCTTAAATTCTTTATCTCGTAAATAAATTTTATATCCACTTTATATAAAAAAAAAAATATTTAATATTCTCCATGTTAAAACTTTATCCCAAATCATGGTTTTCTAATTTTGAAGAGTGTATATTCAAGGAGATTAAATAATATTAACAAGTGGTAAAGCTAAAGTCCCATGACTCCACAAATGTTTAATATAGTACCCTACTAACTTGCTAAACATATGGATGTTTTTATATTTTAAAACACTAAAAATCGAAGAATCGTCCAATTTTAATGAAATTGTCAGCATGTATTAAATAAATTATATTTGTTTATGAAGGATACAATTTTTGAAATTTAACAATATGGTGAGTTGTAAAAGCTTGGGTGCTTGACTAAATGTTAATCCCGAATCGCTTAATACACAGCAACGGTTTCATTTCTAATATATTGCTGCCGTTAAAAGCTACTCTATAAAATCCTTTTCCAATCTTTTAAGAAATTGAAGAAAAACTAAAACTGATGAGTCACCAACCCTCCCAGTATGAAGATCAATTCTTCTACATTCGCCTTACAAGCTTTACCTCTACCCCCACCTCCAGCCGGTTGGTGAGGGAGTCTGAGATAGGTTGCAACAACCCTGATAACAATACTTGCACCTAGTATAGTCTAATGCCTAGAGTTCTTCCTCTGGGTAACGTGTAGAAAACTCTTCACTATTATTCTTTGAATATATGAGATACTAAAAGGATAAAATAAATCTGACGGTATGAATTAAAATGAAAATATAAAACTGAAAAATTCTAGATTTTGCCCATAGTTTTACTGGCTTTATCAATAGGGAAAAACACTAAAAGTGGCACATCTCATATTACCCATAGGCTATAAATATAGTCGTGGGTAGCAATTAATGGCAGTTATGGCTCTAGAACCATGACGTACTTCTGTAACATACTTTTGCTAATAGACTTCTTGTTTGTTTTGATTATTACTCGCCAACAAGACGGTAACATACCACAAATGATTGAAAGTTTTCCAGACAATTTTAAAACAGACTTTATTTTTTTTATAACACTAAACAAACTTTCTATTAATCCGTTACTATAAATTTCTGAAACTTACACTACTGTTTTGTAGATCAACAATCTTGTTCATTTTTAAATGTTTACGATGTGAACATATCCCTGAACTATGAGATTAACATGAAAACCATTGTATTTCCGGCAAAATAATAATGAAAAGGTAAGTATTCTTACTTACAATTAAATTTAAACTTACTTATTAAATTTAAATATAACTAGACTACCATTCACCCATGTATGGAGTATTTTTTGTTGCATTTGGGCTGGTGCACCTGCTACTAGTCTCACTCCTGGACAGGCTTCAAAAGAGAGTCGTCAACCTAATAGTTCCTGAACTTTAAGCCCTTACCCCCCCTTCTACATAAATACCCCCGACAAACCCGACAAGCAGCAAAATCCTGCCCCTTCGCAGTAGAGATTCCCAAATGCCAGAAAACCTGCTTTAATAGTTTTTTCCCCAGAGCTGCTAGACTTATGTTAGAGTTCAAACTGAAAAATATGTGTGTTATAACTCAAAGTAGAAATCCTTATAGTCTAGCTCAAACTGAGAAATGTGGGGCACTCCGGAAAAATGATCGAACTCTAATAGTAATCATTTTCAAAAATAAATTTTGAACTAGTAGACAATAGTCCTTCCCTCAGTCCATTCAATTATATCTTCATTTAAATCAACATATATAAATAAATCTGTCTCTTTAAAATTGCATACTGTTTGATAGATGTCAGTCTATTCATCTTTATAAATGAAACTCGACCTGCACAGTTATACTTATATACACTTATAAATCTATCAAACTTCATCTATAAATCTGTCTGCACCAATAAATTTATCCATCTGCAGTTATAAATCAATCTTTATCTGTAAATTTATATATCTTATCAATTTGTCTTTAGCCATAACTATCAATCAATATCGCTGATTTATCCACTTATTCGTCGGAACTTCTCTTTCTGTACCATTTAATTTATCTGACAAGGAATTCCTAACTCAAAATGTGCCTATAGTTACGTTGAGGCATGGATTTACCAACAAGCGAAACTGTCGAAATGAACTTGTATCCTTAAAATAAAATATGAAAAAATAATTTTTAAAAGTGCTACCATAAAAGACGGAAGAGATTCGGATGTGACTGCAAATCAAGTAATTTTACCTTATTTCTCTCCAATTAAGAAATAAAATACTCAGAACATTTTATCTTTGTGTCAGAAGTATTTGAAGAGAACTTTCTTCAAAATCCAATTAAGAAGTTTTCTCATTGAAAATTCTGTTGCTCGCCATTGAATTTACCCATAATTCAATATTTCCGTCTTGAGAGCATTGATGAATGATTTATGGAGTAGAAACTATATTCCAGATGGTTCTTCTTGTCTCAATCGCTATTCAGTAAGCACTTAAGCAACCACCCATTGAGAAAATCATGTGGGGGTTCCGTTTATTGATGTTTAAAACAACAATAAGGCCCTGAAGAACTCTATGAAAGACAGCCAGGTCTTGGTAAAAGTGTAACACTTACAATTATTATGATTAGTATTTTAAAAGGAAGAGGAGGGAGAGTAGAAGGATGTAGGAGGAGGATTGAAAAATGACTAATAATGTTGCAAGCTGGAAATGTATGACTTCTTGTTTTATTCAAGTTATCATTTCCTTGATTTAGACAACTGTATTTTACAAATGATTTTTTGTTTTCTTTTTTTTCTTTTTTTTTTAATACTAATGACTTACCATTCATTAAGTCCCAAAGGCCACTCAAAGATATAAGTTAATGAGTTTGTCAGTTGGACGGGGAACAGCATCCCAATAAAGCATGTCTCTAACAATATAAATGCAGCACTCTTACGATACTAGCGCCCAGGTACATATGTGTTGATTTTCATGTCCATCATAATAATTAGCTAGGTTTCTTGAACTATACAAACACAGATCCACTATATCTCATTCCCTTGCACACACTGCCACATACCTGATCCATCTCCAAAATCGTGAGGATCAGCAAGTCTCACTTTTTCTATTCCTGAAAACACTACTTGACCTATTCTTGACTACAGGCAAATACATATAGCATCTTAGAAATGCTAATCACCCTTGACTCTAAGCTTATGAACTATTTCTCAAAATGACAGGACTGGAAAATGATTGGTGAATTACGAATTAAACTTGAAAACAACGACCATGTTCAGTGAGCTCAGGAATCCATATGGAACTCCTTATATAGTCCAAGAGGGTCGATTGTTCTCGTTCCATCAGCCATGGCCGGTCAAAAGTATTAAAAAATTTATAATGCTATTCTTAGTTATCACCTATGTTAAGGATTAAATCTTCAGCCTATATTAGCTGTCCATGTCGATAAATTCATTATGAACCTTTGGTGCCCCAAACATAATCTTGTTTCCAGGCGTGTAGCACCAACACCCATTGCTATAGATATGTACATATATATATAGGAATAATAAGTATTTAAAAAACGTATCTCAACACTCTACAGCTAAATTTGTTCATCGGAATTGTAATGTCATCTGTTATGTCTGCGTGCATTTGAATGGGAGCTCAAATAGTTTGCATTCAAATAATGCAATTTCTTAATCCACAGCTCACAAATTCTGAAACATGGAGTTTGGTAGTTTGTTAACATCGGAAAAGTTTATAGAAATGTGAATTTTGGGATCCCATTTAAAGTCTCAAACACAATCCCAACATTCTCAATCACAAGTTTATTGTTGAATTTCGTTCTAATCAATTTGCATAAAGGAAACTCATTTCGTATTATTTGGATTTTTAAGACTACTGTTCTCGTCTTGAGTGTGATTTTCATAACGTTTCGGTCGATGTAACCTCAAACCTTTTTCAGGAGTATCTTGTCGAATTCTGGAATCTTTCTGTTAAACTGATGATGGTTAAAGTACTCTGTAAAATTTAACTGCAAAAGTTATACTCTCCTGGAAATCGAAGGTTCAATCCTCACTATGGGTGACATTCAAAGTACAATTGCAAATTACGTTATAGTTAACAGAACAAGAGCAGGTCACCCCCACCCCCGTGGATTAAATAAAGGGTCATGTTTGAAATTCCGTATAGATTCTCAAGTTCGACAAAAATATTCCAGAGTTCAACAGAAAGCTTTCCAAGTTCGACAAGATACACCTGAAGAAGGTCGGAGGTTACATCAACTGAAACATTGTAAAAAATAACTCAAGATGAGAGCAGTAATCTGAAGAACCCAAATAATCCGAATAATCAACCCTCATTTCAAAAATGAAGAAACATTATTTCCATTCATTTGTATTATTTGAAAGAGCATGGTTTTGTGACGACCTTTTTATGTCAATAACGTGGCATAAAACTCAATTCAACTTTATTAACACAGTTTATAACAGTTGTGATTGCAGTATCAACAATATCCCAAATTAAGGCACCCAAACATAATAAAATGTAAAAAAAAGTAATTTCTTTTTACTATTTATTGTTAAATAGCCGAGTATATAAGCATTTTATGATTATTGACTTCTCTCGCCGAAGTATATGAAAAGTTGAACTTCACCAAAATCTAACAAAGAAAACGCTCATTCACTTCAACAGTTGCTGGTTGGAAAGTGGGTAACCCTTTGACGTTCATTTTTTAAATTAAACGCATCCACTTTCTAAACAATAAACAATATTGTTAATTTTCTAGTCCAATTCGGTCAAATCACCAAAAAATAAATTAGAATTTCATTTTTCTAAAGTGAAATTGAGGAATAAATAAATATATAGTAGTTGTTTATATAAAGGAAATACATAGAAAACAATAGAGAGAGTTGTAACCGATAGATAAAAAAATGATAGAATAAGCTATGTAGATTCGCCTTTTTATTAATAGAGTATAGATGTTATTATTTTATATATTATACTTGCGTTGTGTCAATATAGTCTGATAGAAGTCCGTATTGTATAATATTCCTTTTTTTTTTTCCTTTTTTTTTTTTTTACATAGGAGTCACCACTTAGCAAGGCAAAGAAGCCATTCGAGGATAAGGGTTAAAGAGTGTACAGTAGTCAATGGGGCAATATCGTTAGTAGTTGAAATTTGGTAAATTGTATTACTTAAAGGAATGGCTCATCAAGAACTTGTTTACATTGGACTTGAAGACGACCATATTGTAGTCAGCTGGAAAGTAGGCAAACAGAAGAGAGTTTCACAGGTGTGCAGTTCTAAGAAAGAAACTTTGTTCATGGAATCTATGTTTAGGTTTAGACACAGATAAAGAATGGGAGAAATTATTGATGGTGGTTTCAGCTAGACGAATGTTTCATGAAAGTTTAGCAAGGGGTGAACTGTAGATTGGAGCTGAGATGAGCACTTGCTACGGAAATAACGATAAAGCAAATTGTCAAATATGTCCGAGTATAGTTCAAACGTATATACAGAACCATTTACAATAGCTCTGTATGTAAGCAAGAACTTATATTTCTGGGTTTTTAAATGAGGATTGACAATTTTCTATTATTTGGATTAATCGGACTACAGTTCTCATCTTGAGTGTTATTCTCAAAACGTTTCAGTCGATGTAACATTCAAGCTTCTTCAGGTGTATCTTGTTGAATTCAGGAATCTTTCTAACTCTGAAATCTGCATGGAATTTCGAATGTGAAAAATAAATAAAATACTAAGTAAGAGTCAGTCCTAAGTGACACTATTCTGGAGGTTGAAGGTTCAATCCTTAGTTCGGGCGATACTAAGAATACAATTTTGAATTACTTAAGACATCTACCTGCCAGGGCTGACAGTTTGAAAGCATGTTGCCCTCATGGATTAAATAAAGGGTTCGATTCAAAATATTTTGCAGATTTTAGAATTTGAGAGAAAGATTCCCAAACTTTGACAAGATGCATTTGAAAAACATCGAAGGTTATAACTGCTGAAACGTCGGGAAAATAACTTTCAAGATGAGAATAGTTGTCCGAATAAAGCAAACGATCAAACACACTTATCTTTTAACGTTTTCAGACGAGGGCAAGTGCATGTGAATTGTAGCCAAAAATAGAAAACCTGATTCATCCAAAATGGCTTTTCTACTTTTCCCTTTATTCTTTCTCTAAACATTTTTTGTTGTTGATCTTTCATTGTAATTTACAGACACTAAAACTGATAATAAGATTATCTTGATTACAATTTTACTACTTTTAATCCTCCCACCACCATAACTTATCTCTACCAACAGAAATTGAATTAGATCTGGTCTACATAACACGAAAACAGTTCCTGTAACACCCAACCGATATTCACCCATGTCCCATCAATATAGAACAGCAAAAAAAGATTCTATGAACAATTGCAGTAGTGCAAGAAGAATTAGAAGAACCGCATTCAATAATAATAACATTAGGTTGTCATAAAATAACAATGGATTTTCTATCAATATCCGATGCCTCAACGTTTGGGCATTTGGGAACGTTTTTTTTATTTTTGCTATATATATATAAATAAATGGTGATTGTAAAAGAGAAAAATTTTTTTGTTTCAGATTTTTTGAAGATGGGGATCGATAATTACATATTTTAGAGATTATTTGAAGGGTTCAAATACAAAATGCGATAAATCGAAATTTTTTCAAATTGAAAAACTACATGAATGTTTTAAATCTAAAATTTGAGTGTAAATACTTAATTGGCCACTCATGTAATTTAATTAAGAAGTATTTTTTATTTTCATTTTCGAAAGAGTTCTAGTAGGAAAAAGGTTAAAATTAAAATTTAAATGATTTTCCACTGAATTATTTCTCTAAAAATGTACAAAAAAAATCACTCAATTTGGAAGACATTTTCATTATTTTTCTTTATACCAACAAAAAAAATTAACGATTTTCACCGATTACTGTCTTTATTGGAGATATATGAATGCGGAGCAATTATTTTCGTGAAAACTGAAAACATTGATGGTTTTGCATGGCTGGTTCTATATAACTATGTCGTAAAGTTGTTTCTATAAAGAATGAGAGTATCTTTTCACAGTCACATTTAAGATTGAAGGCCATCTTAGAATTTATTTACATGTGCGTCTATGAAATGGTTAATGATGATAATGTAAAAATAGTGTGAAATGCAATGTCTCATCTTTACTATCATATAAAAGTCACTATGTGCGTGTGTAAGTTCGTTCTTCATAGGTTCCGAAACGGCTGAGCCTATTTTTTGCAAATTTCACGCAAATGTAATTTATGTGTCTGGTAGTGTTCTTAGATATGTTTTGTACAGAAATTCATCCAATAAGTATCAAAAATCGAAAAAAATCCGATATTTAAAATAGTCTTTTCTCAAAGATAAAAATGAATAATTTTTTATAAGGGAATATTTTACGTTACACCGGCCAAATTTCAGCAAATCATTTTTTCTTAAAAGATCTATTATAATCTGGATATAGCTGAGTGATAGAGCATTTGACTACAGATCGAAAGATCCCCTATTCAAGCCCAGATGTACCTCACCATTTTATTTTTATTTTTCTTACTAATGAGTTCAATTTACAATAAAAGAAGCGGTACCATTTAAAAAAAAAAAAATCACCGCAAATCACTTCTTCCTTTGCATATTTTAAAAATAAACATTAATTATAAGTGATTTTTCCAGGGCATTCATCGTCAAGCCTAAACATCAACTGATGTGATATTGTAAGCAAACGCAGATGGAATTTGATGAACGACATTATCATTATTATTTATTTAGTTATTTTATTTTATTTTTTTTTTTGTGAATTAGTCCACCGGGCAAATTATTCCTCATAATATATAATAATCAATAGAGGATTGATTCTATAACAATACATATGCAATCTGCATCAATTAAAATATCATATTTAAACGTATTGTACGACTAGGCAACGCTGGGCTGCCAGCTAGTCAAACAATAAATCATTGGAGGATATTGCTGTAGGAATTGCGCATTAAATATTTTTTGCAATTTCCGGTTAAAATGCACTAGTGCTTTTATTTATCTATTATGCTAAAAGTCTGATTTTGTTTATCACTGTCTCAAATTTTAACGTCATGACGTCATTTCTAGCAAACGTTTCAATCTTATCGACTAAGGCTGGAACGCTATATGCTTTGGTTTAGATTCTAGTTGATGCAACCTAAGTCATTATATATAATTAAATCCCTATTATATATTGGGTACAATATAATAATCAATTGAGTCTTGGTTTTATAATGATAAATACGACTCGGCTAAAGAGTTTTATCCTTGGCCCCCAAAATCAGCAGATTAGACTATTCATGTAATGATCCAGTCCCTGTTGATTTTGCGGTAGGACTTTAGTGTTGTGCAGTTCAAACAAAAACAATTTTCTTCCACAAAACAACCAAACCAAACACTATGAATAAATATTCAAAGATATAAAGAACTTCAAGCGTCAGAACTTTTACCAAATTGGCCGCATTTGGCATTAAATGGCCTGAAAAATGTTGATATGCTGTAAAATAAGACAACCAAACCAAACTGATCAGCCACGATTGGATATAAGTATTTAATATTTTATATTATTTTAGTTATTTACGTGAATCGCCGACATAATAATTATATAAATAATAATAATCCATATAATTATAAAACTCAAATGACCTTGTAACGAGTGATGTAACCCACTTTCCAGTTTACGACATCCGGTTGCGCATGCGAGCATAAATATTAACCCATAACAATGTAAACAAATAAACACAAATCGCTTCTTTTGCAGATTTTGACCTGCACACTGAAATATTAACGTTATTATTTCGAAATTATTATTTAACATGGGAAGAGTGGGGGTGTTTTGCAACTATTCTTTATTACAACTATACTGTCGCTATTTTCTTACAACTAAACAACTTTAACCCGTTGACAAACATAAGAACAATTGTAGTAAAGCCAAGACTACTACTACTCTCTATCCGTCCCTTTTCTATCCTTCATTCTTTTTTTATTTTTTGTTTACATTTCTAGATACAAAATAGTTGTGTGAGAACGGTGAATTTGTTGACACATTTACTAATCTTTTTTTCAATATTACTTTTATTTTATTTATTTGGGTTTTATTTTTTTGCTTCAGGTTTTATTAATTATTTTTTTTTTTAGATTTTAAGTTTCTATAACCTGGTTGAAGGATTCCAATATGGGTTTTTCATTCTTATATTTCTTATCAGTAGGTTCATGTGCGTTTTTGCTGTTAAATGACTTTCGTCGGCGTTCGATTCGTAGGAAAATCATTTTTAACTTTCGATTTTTGGGCGATTATTCAGAAAAATAGGTAACTTTACACGAATAGGGAGGATTTTTTTTTCATGTTTGAGTGATCCGTCCGTGATTTTTCATTTACTTTCATAGAAATGTTTCTGTTATGTCAAAAAAAAACTATTTTCTTTACGTCACAAGTGTCACGCTCATACATGAATTCCATAGCTAATATAACATACTGACCCAACGGGTCACGGGTAGTCTAGTAATATATAAATGTATTTATTAACAATCTTGTCCAAGTGACATTCTTCTTGAGGTTGAAAGGTCAATCCTTACCACAGGCGAATATAACTAAGAATAACCTAATTAATACGTACTCGATTATGTCTGACAGAACGATTACAATCACATTGATTAAATAAATAGTTCAGTTCAAATTTCAATAAAGGTTTCCTAGTCTGACAAAGATTTTCAAGTTTGACAAGATGCAGATTGAAGATTGCATCTGCCGTTGTGAAAATAAACACCAAGAGGAGAAATTCATTGGTTTTATATTTCCCCAGGAAAAAAAATAAAAATAATAATAAAAAATGGAGAAAACCAACATTGAACTTGGCCAATACTAGATGGGTGATCCGTTAGAAATACCAGGTGCTGCATGTTGGGGTAAGAAAGTAAAAAAAAAAAAAAAAAAAAAAAAAAAAAAAAGAAAAAGATACAAAAAAAAAAAAAAAACAGTATGGTTAATGAGGAGAATATTATTCCAAATTGATACACCACAGACCGACGAATGAACAGAGCCATAAACTCTGCATTCATATAACATCCAGAGGTGACGTAGGTCGGTTGTTAATGACACCGATTGACAACCTGGGTGTGCCAATTTTAAACTGAGTTCGTTGCACAGAAACCCTTTCAATTAAGGATGTTAGCAACCTTCACATGGTCCTTCACATAAATACTCATGTCTTCCTAGAAAGAATTCTAACTGGAAAAACATCAGGGAAACGTATGCCAACAATAATCATCTGATTCATACAAAATGAATGCAATGAATGAGGTTCAACAGCCTCTCATCAATATATCAATGTGCAACTCAAAATAAAGAACCTTAACGGAGACCCAAAGTGAATTAGTTAGTCGGCGAATTTTATCGCTAAAAATGATAATCAGTTCCTGTAAACTTTTTTTTTTTTTTTTATTACATTTTCACCCCAAACAAGGCAAATTGCCACTTTGGTGTAGGGGGCTACTATCAGGGGCAACAACTACTGGGGTACTATGTAGGGATTTGGGCAGCAAGGTGTCGGTTCACGTTACACTTGAACTTCTGCACGTCAGTACTGTTGGGGAAGCAGGGACCTGGAATGGAATTCCAGAGTCTTGCGGTTCTGGGGAAGAAACTATTGGAGTAAAAAGATCTTTTACATCTAGGGATCTCTACAGTGTGGGGGTGGGATTTAGCAGCCTGTCGGGTTTGTCGAGGGTGCTCACGTCGTGGGGGCACAAGTGATTGCAGTTCGTCAGAGCATTCACCATTAAAATACTTGTAGAAAAGGCAGAGGGATGCAACATTTCGTCGATGGGACAGAGGCTGAAGCTTAGATGCCAGTTCAGGGCCTATCAGGTTTGCGACTCTCTTTTGAACCTTGTCAAGGAGCGAGAGACTAGTAGCAGATGCACCAGCCCAGATGTGGCAGCAATACTCCATACATGGGCGAATGGTGGACTTATAGAGGTACAGGATACTTTCGGGTGTTAGTAGTTTTCTAGCACGGTAGAGAGAGCCTACCTTTCTTGCAGCGGCCCTGGCAATGCCTTCAATGTAATTGTTCCAACTCATGTTTCCTGTGAACGTTAGGCCAAGGAGTTTGAAAGATGGACTCTCAGATAAAGAGTCGTTGGCCATTGCTATGGGTGGTAGAGAGGGTTTCTTGTAATTATTGAATGAAACTAGTTTAGTCTTGGCAGCATTGAACGCGACCAACCACTTTTGTCCCCATTCCACTACAGATTGGAGGTCTTCCTCTAGTGTTTCTGCCATTTCTTTAGAAATGTGTTCATTCGTCTTCCTGTCGTGTCTGCCATAGAGTGTAGTGTCATCAGCATATATACCCATCTCAGAGGCAATGTTGTCGGAGAGGTCATTAATAAATATCAGGAACAATAGAGGTCCAAGGATAGAACCCTGGGGCACCCCCGCATTTATATCATATTGTTTAGATGTACGACCGTCGAGGACTACCTGGATTTTTCTCTTATCTAAGAAGGATTTAATTATGTTAATTATTCTACCAGTGATACCGTATGATCTGATTTTACTGAGGAGACCCTCATGCCATACCCTGTCAAAAGCCTTAGATATATCTAGAGCTACCGCTCTGCCCTCCCCTGCTTTGTCCAGTGAATGGTATATACGTTCTGATGCTATTGTTTACCTAATAAGATTTTGTTTTTACTAAGACATTATTTGCAAAGGAATATGAAATTTGTCTTGGCTTAGTGCAACATTCATGTTGTTTAGGTTGAACCAGCTTCCTTTCATGTGTTTCAACGACGAAATTTCTAAAGAAGAGTCGAATACATTCGAAGATGAAATACTGTTGCCGCATCTGAAAATGGATTGCTTAGAGCACCCTTTCCTGCGTTGACAGTATCTAGTATGGGATGTCCTCTTCTTCCTGCTACCTCTTTCTCATAAAACAGACGTAGTGAGTCTATCCCTGCTCTATTATTTCCATGGAAGGAGCTTGGCTGAGCTTCAATCTATGCACCCCCCAAACAGCCACAAGAAACACTGCCAACAACTTCTCTCATTCTCTATTTCGACCTTAAATGAAACAAAAATTCTATGAGCAAAGTTTCTTTCCTAGAGCTGCACGTCTGAACACAATACTACAGGGCTGCTTCCCAGCTGACTACAACATGGTCGTTTTCAAGTTCAACATTAACATTCTTGTTGAACCATCCTCATAAATAATCAGTTTCTGCACAATCCCACCATTATCGATTATCATGGTGTTCACTTACTTGTTAACCCTTATCCTTGAGTAGTCTATGGGCCTTGATAGTCGGTGACGCCCTTGTAAAAAAAAAAAGAAAAGAAAAAGAGAAATTGAATTCACAAGTGGTCCTTATAAGTTACATATCTTGGTTATTGGGGATTGTTTTTATGAGGTTAGTTTTTGCAGTTTTACATGAAGGAGTAGTTGTTCTACATACAGTGCCTGGTATTTGAAAATGGTCAACTATCTGCTTCTACCCAGGCTCAGTGTCATTTAACTTTGATACAATAAGGAGAATGTATGTTTCTGCTACATAGAAATTGAGAAGTATAGTATTAAATACTTGTACTAACAAGTATGATATGAAACTCTGCATTTTAAACTGGCATCTATGATCACTAGGGCTAGGACAACAGTATATTCTTATCGTTTTGACTCGAGTATATATCCGACACAATTAGACACAGTTAATCAACCAAGAACCACATCACTCTATATAAAAGCATATAAGATATCAACAGATACATACTCGAGAGTCAAAACAGTGAAAAGAATATGCTGTTGTCCTAGCCCTAATGATCACCATTCGGTATCTTGTCATTTGCACAATATGACAAACAGTGCACACGGCAGAGAAAATCCGAGTCTTTTGTATATAGAGTAGAAAGTGAACCTTAGGTTTACTTTTAGTAATTTTGTGACTCACTTCCCTTATTTTGTCCTTTAGTCCTCACATTCTATGAATGACGTTTTTGACAAAGAGGGAAGAATTGCTGTTTTCAGAGTCAGAATCTATTCCATCTAACACTTCACTTATCGTTGGCAAATTTTGATATTGAAGTTATATTTTTTAACACCTTACATCTAACGGCTTCATACCTTGTTTGAAGCGATTTCTTAAAAAATAAAAAGAAAAAAAAGAAAGCATATTTCAGCTAAGGTTAAAGATAAGCAATATTCCATCTCAGTTATTAGGAATTGATCCAGTTAGTCAAGATTCTCTGCTTGTTTTTACTTCTGGTTTCTGCTCTGCAGATAGGACGACAGTGACAAGGAAGATATGGTCCCTTCTGATTAATGATTATCTTCCTCTCAGATAACAGGAGAGGGGAGGGTTCACGTTAAGAATGGCTTTCTTGTCCGCTTGACCATGTCTTATTATCCATCCAAATATAGTCTAAAAGTCTAAAAGAGCAGAAAATCTTGACTATAATTTTCCCCCTTTGTTGAGGGGGAGGGGGAGGTGTATGTTAGGAAAACCTCCTGCAGCTAGAACTTCTGCATCTTTTCACAAGGTATTCATTATCTTTAGAGATGGATATAAAGTCAATTCACGTGCATTTACATAATTATATTTTGGCATGGATCGAATGAGAGTCGGAATATTTGTTTACAACTATAAGAGTAAATTAAAGATATTAATGCAAGTGATTTCAGTGGGACACATCTGTCACACACACACATGTATATAATTTCTGTCTGTTCCATTTTTATTTTTCAGAAACTTCTAGGTCGATTCGGCTGAAATTTTGATATAAGGGGAAGTGAAGTAAGTATTATGGTATATGTTCAATGCAATGCAATGTTAATAGTAGTATCACATGAGTTAGACCTCTATGTCACTATGTTTTAGTCAGTCTGAGAAATTGTCTTCAGATGGATGATCTCTCACATAGCCTTCTTCCAGTCAAGTGACTAGACAGTGCAGGATCAGGTGGTCTATGTTCTGGGGGACTTCTTTGCACTTTGGGCAGATTGGAGAAGCTATTTGTCTCCATCTGTGTTTGTGTACTGCAATCATGCAATGTCTTGTTCTGATCCAGTTTGCTGCTACTCACTGCTTCCTACTTTAGGAGGGGCAAAGTTGTCTCTTCAATTTTCTTTCTTTGAAAGGGTTTTTTTTTTTTACATAGGCATAACCACTTATCAAGGCCAAGAGGCCACTCGAGGATAAGGGTTAAAGAGTGTACAACAGAAGTATAGTATTGTTTCTCCATTTCTCCTTTTATGTCTCACCTGGGTCGAAAGTTAGTAAAAGGGCTTTCAGGACTCAAGTCTGGAAGTATCTGAGGCATCTTTTAAAATTTGTTGGATTGGCAAGTCTCGAGTGTCCATCTTGACGTTTTGAATCCATTTTTGAGTTGACTCTTCTCTCCTTATGTGGGGTTTTGTGATTGAGCTTTCTGCTGGTAACCATTTTTGTTGAGGTTGATTTCAAACATCCTGAGGTAATATGCATGGTTTCTGTGTTTTTTGTCAATTATCTTGTGTTGACTCCAAGACCATGCTGGGGTGCAGTATTCTGCAGCACTGTAGCAGAGTGTGACTGCTGTTGTTCTGAAGACTCTCTGGGAAGCTCTCTATCGTGTTCTGGCTGCTTTCTTTTGGAGGCTATTTATTTGGGCGATTTTATTCACACATCCCCTAAGAGTTTAATAGAAACTAGTTACCATATTTACTCTTTTTCTTGGAAACTACTGAGCCGAGTTAACTGTAATTTTGTATGGATTTTTGTTACAATAAAGGTGCAATGTACTAAAT
This sequence comes from Euprymna scolopes, assembly GCF_053919585.1. Classification (NCBI taxonomy): domain Eukaryota; kingdom Metazoa; phylum Mollusca; class Cephalopoda; order Sepiida; family Sepiolidae; genus Euprymna; species Euprymna scolopes. Next base: position 28,988,892 of record NC_136488.1, read on the forward strand.
ATTACGGTATCCATTTGAAGATTAGTATTTAATGCAAAAAACGAGCAAAAATTTTACCATATTCAAGAATCAATTTGGTATTAAGCACTCATTCCAAGTCAATGGGCTATAACTTTTTCCCGTTTATAACAAGCTAAAAAACCGGTATATATATTGATTGACAATTTTTTATTCAATCAGTATTTTAAAAAAAATCAGTGCTTGTGAGAGCACATGAAAAACTTCAGGAAAAATAAGGATTGTTCAAAAGTAAAGTTTGAATATTTTATTTTTAACTCAAAAGTTGAAGAACTACAAAGATGGGAGTTGTACCATTAAAACGAGCGAGCTTTTATGCTCCATAATTTAATTTTCTATATGGTTATCACCATTCGCAAAGCACTTTTGCCAGGAATTCAATGACACATTTCAGCTTCTAACGCATCACCCTGACAGAAGTTGCTTTCTTAGAATCTCATACTGTCAATATCTTCAACAGCGAAATGAAACCTTCGGATCATAAGTTCACTCACTATACAATATAATCGCTCTGATCCATTCGGGTGCAATGAAAAATATGAGGCATTATTTTATAACACCTCTGGTAAAATGGATACTTGCTTGTCTTATACAAGGAAAGATGTTTTATGAAAGATTTTCTGTCCAAATATACTTTATTATTATATATATATATATATATATATATGTCATCCACAGACTGTTTCGCTTTATCATAGCTCTTCAGTGTGGCTAAATTAGCAACTACTTCAAACGAGGATGAAAACCTGGTTGCCTAGGCAATAGTCGGCACTTCTAATCGTTACGTTATTTGGCTGCAGCTAAGAAAGGCATGCGAAATTACAATGATTAACATTGTCCAAACGCCTAAGCTCCATTTGTTTACCCAAATAGCATTGCATTATACGCTAGTGGCAGTTTCTTATTTCACTCCCCAATATGCTCAACTCAAAATGGGGGAACATTTATAGTCACCCACAGGCAGACTGCTTCGCTGTATCACAACTCTTCAATGCAGCTAGTATATATATATATATATATATATTCACTTAAAGAATATCTACCCAGAATGGGTTAAATGAGTCTCTCGAACAGGACCAGTTGTACACTCCTTATAAAGATTAAAATCAAGCTATAATGATACACATCCTTACATTTAGAATCCTTATTCTGTTTTTGATGAAAATCCATTACATGATCTTGATTTTCAAAAATGTCTCAAATTTAAAGCTTAAGTTAAGAAAAAAATTAAATTCAGAAATTCTTAATTGTTGTCCAATATCTATGGATTACATTCAATGCAAATTTGACGTATTTGAATTTTCAAATGGGAGGAAGCTTATATTATACCCCTAATAACTCTTTGAAATACTCCAAAGAAATTTAGGTTTAAAGGAATTTTTACCTATTAAAATTTTGCAAAAATTCGAAAGTATCTGAATTTTCACAAATGGTCTCCCCTCCCCCAAACACTTTTGTCCTTTTACATAAAACTAAATTAGACTAAATATATCCCACATTTGAACCACTTATTTCTAGCAGCTGTGTTCTAAAATTGATTTTAGTTTGGTTAATTAACTAAAAAGTGAAAGCAGTACATAGAAATGTATATTCACATATATAACTTATATATATATATATATATATATATATTTGTAATTCAATGAATTTCAAAAAAAAACTCATTGAAATGAACCTCTTATCAAAGAATTTTTATTATTCTAAGTAAGACAAAGAATGCTTTAGAAAGTTAATCTCCTTAACCTATAGGGTTTCAATGTCTACCATCTCAGAGGAGAGAAAATATTAGCAAATATTTATAAGGTATGCACCCTATTTGCTAAAGTCAGTGAGACATGGAAAGTCAAAGTCAAAATAATAAATATTTTATTTGCTCTATCTTGCATATCGAGCAATTCTTATTTAGATGGGATAACTTATAGAATATTACTGCCAGTAATATTTTGTAAACCTTACAATCTCACGTTTCCATAACAACTGATTGTTAAATAAAAACTATTCTGAAGAATATATATATATATATATATATATATATATATATATATATATATATTACAGTAACATAATGCATGTGAGTGAAGTAACTCTCTCAAGTACTTAAATGAATCATGTGTACGTGGATAACTATGTTTTATATTTACGTACACAGCAAGTAAATCAATACATGTAAAGTGCAGACAACAAAAATGTACAAAAACGAAAACAAAACTAATGTGCAAATTAATACTTTTTTTTCAATTGTGAATGAGCAATTAGTAAGAATGAAGTGACATTCTGTGATAACATTGCAATCTGTTCACAAAAGTAAAAAGAACCAATAACTAAGTTACTAAATTTGTAGTTCGAATTTTTTATTTCAAACACACATTTTTTTATATACTTTTTTCTCATTTCCTTCTTAGACATTTTTTCATATCAAACAAGAAAACTCCAGCGAAAAAGAATCGATGCAATTTTTTGTTTTATTCTTTTTCTTATCATGTACCATCTGCCTGTTGGAAGAAGCACCAAGAAACGTCAGAAATATCATGTCTTATAAATAAAGTTTATTATTCCCGCTTCCAACATTTAAGTAAATTATTAGACAATAAAAACTAAAAAATAACGAATTCTGCCGAACTGATTAAATTTAGGTAACCCAGGAAAAGAATAGAATTGCTATGCAGCTACTTACAAGAAAATAGAATGTTTCAGAAGATATATATGCATGAGCGAGAAAGCGAAGGAAGATTATGTTTCGATTTAGCTTGAGGCATTTGCTTGTCTAGCCACACTGAAACGGTGTTATATAATCAAAGGCACATAACCAAATGGAGCTATCAAGCAACTGATATTTGTACACTGAAATTTATTTTGCTTTCAGCAGTAATCAAATAATATTTTTAGGAATGTCAACTGCTACCCAGACGGTTGAGTTTCGATCTCGACTTGAGGCACTTGTTTGTCTAGCCATGCTGAAGAGCTGTGATATAGCGAAAATGTCTGTGGATGTATGTATATATATATATATATATATATATATATATATATATGTATGTATATATATAATGTTGAAAAAGTTCTTGCAGAATTTTTAATTTTGATTTCCAATGATGTAATTTCAAAAATGTTTTCATCACTCACTTCATATATCCTTTTAAAGAGCGTTTTAAAGCGATTGTAATTTAACACGATTAGACAAAGTGAAAAACAATTATTTCTTCTTTGCAGAATGTTGAATACAAGATTGAAAAAAAGGAAAATTCAAAACAATTTTCCTATTTCAATTCAAGCTAGGCCGGAAAGCTGCTGAAACAACTCGCGATATCATTGAAGTGTTTGGTCCAGGAACTACTACTAAAACGAACAGTACAATGGTGGTTTAAATTTCGTGGCAGTGACGAGAGTCTTCAAAATAATGAGCATTGTGGTCGGCCATCGAATGTTGAAAACGATCAATTAAGAGCCTTAGTCGAAGTCAATCCACGCACAACTATTCGAGAACTTGCTTCCGAATTAGACGTAATGCATACGAAGATTTCCAACCAGTTGAGTGAAATTGGAAAGAGAAAAATACTTGATGAATGCGTGCCTAACAAATTGAACAACAATCAAAGGAAACGCGATTATGAAGTGTCATCATCTCTTCTATTATGCAACAAGAATGATCCGTTTTTCAACCGGGCTGTGACTTGCGATGAAACATGGGTTCTTTATGACAACTGACGATGCTCATTTGATATGCACCGACGAAGCTCCACGACACTTCACGAAGCCAGAGTTGCACCAAAAAGAAGGTCATGCTGACTGTGACCGGTCTCACCCATTAGTTTTTTGAATGTAGGCGAAACTATTATGGCGGTGAAGTACTATCAACAAATGGACGGAATGCATCAGAAACTTCGACACCAACACCTAACATTAGTCAACAGAAAAAGGCCCAATTCTCCTCCACGACAATGCCTGTCCGCATGTTGCTAAACCGACCCTGTAAAATTTGAATGAATTGGGCTATGAAACTGCCTCATCCACAATACTCTCCAGGCCTCTTACTTACCACTTTTTCAAGTATTGACAACTGTCTGCATGGGAAATGCTTGAAAAACCTAAGCGATATCAAAAATGCTTTCAACGACTTCATCGCCACCAGAACGCAAGATTTTTATGTTACTGGAATAAATACACTTGTTTTGTGTTGGCAAAAATGTGTTGATTCTAATGGTGCTTATTTTGATTAATAAATTTTTGTTTGAGCCGGGATATGTTCATCTGAATTTAAAAGTTTAAAACCACAATAACTTTCTTGTCAACCTGATATATATATATATATATATATATATATATATATATATATATACACACACACGCACACACATTTGGCAATATAATGAACAATCAAAGTGAATAGATATGCACTACCTACTAATTTTTAACACGTCGCTAGTACAAATGCCGTAAAGGGACAAAAACAAAAAATTACAAGAATGGGTTGGAGCATAGAAGATTGCTTTCCAGGCATATATCTGCCGTGAAAGGAAAGGAAATACACTTATATGTAAATGAAAGGCATTATAGAATCAATCACGTACACGCATAAATTTTGAGACGTGTTGGGTGCGTTTATGTACATACTAACACTTTCATATAGTCTACAAACTTGTGCACTTTCTCTCGACACATCTTCCCTCGACAAAATAGAGACAATCACACATGCAGTTGTTGAGAGAACAGTTAATTTCTAAAACAAACATGGAAGCTATAGTAGTCGTTGCTGAAGTTGTTTTAATGTGTTATGATGCATGTAAATACTGCATAAATGGACATACCTTGATATTGTGGCAGTTACTTGGAGATGATATAGATTGCAGAGTTTTGAGCTTTTCTGGTATAGATAAGTTGCAGGTTTTGGGCACCCGAGTAATGCAGTTCTATGCATGTCCACAAGCAGGGAGAGTGGAAGAGGAAGGATATAAAATCATAGTATGCAATCTTCAGATGATATATCAAATATCCCCAACCCTCAGATCATATTCTGCCCATATATCAAATAAATGCGTACTGCAAATACACAAGTGTGTACCTCTTATCAGCATCCTTCTTTGCTCTTTCTTTGTGTTTGCTTTGAATTTAGAAATAATAGTTTAGTATGCAAGAATTGCCTCATTTTGTGTCCCAACCCTCAGAACCCCTTCATCAAATATAACAGCTCACGGCATCATCTTTCTCCACTCTTACATTTTGTGTGCTTTTTCTGAATTCGGAAGTGATAGTTTTTATTTTTATGTTTTATATGCCAAATTTTTCAGGGTATCGTTTACTCCAATGAATATTTTTTATTCTAAATTGTTATTATATGGGGGAAAAACCTGACGTAGACTTCTTGAAGACAATCTTGAAAGATCATAGCGAAGGCCGTCTTAAAACGTGTTATAATTAATTATTGAGTTTTAATTAAAAATTCACTTTCGTTTTCAGCAAATTCAGCCCCGAAAATGCTAACATCAAAATTTTATTGTTAAATGAAATTGCTTAATTTTAGCATATAAAAATTTCATTAAAAAAAGTGTTTCTCCCAACGCTTGCTGTCTGGACATTGGTAATTATTTCACATTAAATTTAAATAAAAGTAGATCAGTTGAAATAGCAGGATCAGTTGGTAAGGGATGGCTAAAAGAAAATATGGCAGCATGATGATAAGGATAGATTTGAGTGAAAGTGAGATGAAAACGTGATAAGTTAATCTGGAAGCCAATTTCTAAAAAAAACTGTCCAGCATGTGCCAGCTTGTAAAATGGATGCTGGCCCAAATATGATGAGGATCAATACAATATTAGTAGCCTTATGACAGGACAATACTGAAATATTTGTCGACATGATAAAATTAAATGTTAGAAATTAATAGTATTATCATTGATTTTGTAAAGTATTGTAAAGAATAAATATTGCTTTTACATGTGTAATTGAACTCATTGGATGTCAAACTGTAAATAAACCAGAGTTATGAAAACCATGTAAAAATGCAGAGCTTGGTCGAACATGTGAAACATGCATAAAGTCCAATTCTAGAGAAAGAAAAAGGTCTTGTTTAAAATCTTACACATGTGCAGTGCGAATATTTTGTGTACAAATAGAAGAGATCATTCTTTTGTTGGCCAGTATGATTCGAGGGAAATAACTTTAACAGAGTCAAAGGGAATAAATTCCTAAATATAGTGAGCTGACAACAGAATAATCTTTGTGTATTTAAAGCCCACATTAAGACACTAAGGAACATTAGTCTTTTCTTCTATTATGAACGTTAATGAGTTCATTTATCTCATCAGGAGTTGAGAGATAAGGTCAGGTGGGGATTAAAAAACTATCTGGCCATCAATAAAATGTCTAAACAGCACTATCAGTACTAACCAGTAGGTGCATTCCAGTAATCTAACTTCTTCTCAAAGAGAAAAGGCAAAACCTGGGAGGGTGGACTTACTAGAACTACACACAGCCATGAAGCTTAATAAGTGTGATTTTAGTTTTAGCCGGTTAAAATCGTCACATCTCAGTACTGTACATAGACACAGGCTGTGGTCTAAATTCATGACTGACAAAAAAAAAGTGTTTTTAGCCAAGCTGGCTTGACCTTATTTGCATAATGAAATTTCATGTTACTTCATGAAACCCACATATATAATATAATATATAATGTAATATAATATAATGTAATATAATATAATATAATGTAATATAATATAATATAATGTAATCATGTAATATAATGTAATCATGTAATATAATGTAATCATGCAATATAATGTAATCATGTAATATAATGTAATCATGTAATATAATGTAATATAATCAGGTGTGGCCACCATTATGCAATATAATGTAATATGTAATAATGTAATGTAATATAATCAGGTGTGGCCACCATCATGCAAACTTTATACACTACAAACTCATTCAGAAATTTGAGGTAACTCCCATCTGCATTTTTATAACTAGGGCTGTGACAACAGCATATTCTTTCATTGTTTTAACTCTTGAGTATATATCCGTTAATATCTTATGTGTTTTTATATTAGACGGATGTGGTTCTCGGTTGATTAAGTGTGTCTACCTGTGTCGGATATAAACCCGAGAGTCAAAAGAATGAAAAGAGTATGCTGCTCTCACAGCCAGACTTATTTGTTATAAATGGCAACAACAGATTTCATCCCAACGAGGCAACAGATTCATAAGACAAACATTTTTATAAACATGTGAACTTTTTCAAGAAGCAATTTTCTCCTCTGCATCATTGCTAAAAACGAAAGACATTAAAAAAAATTAAGTCACTATAGGGCTAGCACTTCCCACAAATATATACATGCCTGACAATTTAATTCATCTTTCTGCATCTTTCATAACCAACGATTAACTCCTAATGAGTTAATTGGTGAAAGGGACCCCTAGGGTTTGTTCGTATATTATTTTCAAAGCGCTGTATAACTTTTACACCATTAAAAAGTTTATATATATGTGTGTGTGTGTGTGTGTGTGTGTGTGTGTGTGTGTGTGTGTGTGTGTGTGTGTGTGTGTGTGTGTGTGTGTGTAAATTCGCTGAGATGCATTCCATACTAATATTTTTAGCTTAAGCAATGTTAGATTTGAGAGCAAACCCTAATATTGATAAGTGATCTATAATTATCCGTCTAATAAACTGTTGGCAAGATAAGATTATCATTATTTTCAAAGTATTTTTCTATGGACCGCTGGGATTTCACGGCAGCATTCTATAAAAAACATCTGCAGCTCAGCAAAAAAGATAGAACAATATCAGAAGAGAATGTTTCAACACCAAGTCCCTCCCTATTGTAGCCATATCGAAATCAGGATTCCATAGTTTACTTCGAAATAACTAAGAATTCTTGGCTTCTTCGTTAGGAACAAAGTGTAGTCTCTCTTCTGAAACTACATTTCATCTTTTCAGGTCTAACAGTAAAGGTAATTTCTATTTTGTTCCAATCTAGAGTACTCTTTTAAAGGAGCTGGAATTTCATCCATATAAAAATCGGCCTTATGTCTAACCCTAAGCTCGTTATGTGAATAGGAACTATCAAGAATTAAAGATAAACACTGCAATTTTTTTTAAAGTGAAGAGTAATAAATAGACACAATAAAAGCATATGTCTCTTGTTTAAATTTGGAATAGAAAAACAAATGAGTAAGAGAGAGGATGGCTATGATCTACAGAGATCCAAGTACGTCCAAGGATGGAATACTGCTGCCATATCTGGGAAGGAGCTGCTAAAAACAGCCTATCCTGCCTTGACAGAGTACAAAATAGACTTTGTTGCTTAGTGGGGGATGCCCTTTTCTCTACCCTGCAACCTCTCTCCCACAGAAGAGACGTTGCGAGCCTATCTTTGTTTTATCGTTATTTCCATGGCAGGTGCTCGTCTGAACTCCAATCTCTGGTCCCCTCTCGCCAATCTTTCACGAAAAACACCCGTCTAGCTGAATCCACTGTGAAAAATTTCCCCCACTCTTTATCTGTGTCTAAATCAAAACGTGGATTCCATGAACAAAGCTTCTTTCTTAGAACTGCACGCCTGTGGAACTGTTCCGTCTGCCTGCTTCCCACCTGACTACAAAGTCCAACGTTAACAAATTCCTAATTAACCGCCCCCTTAAGTAAACACTTCATCAAATCTCCACACTAACGTACTGTACTTGCAATAACCCTTATCCCTGAGTGGCTTCCGGGCCTTGATAAGTGGTAACCACTGTATAAAAAAAAAAAAAAGAGAGGTTTGGAGAGACAGAATTTACTTTACTATTTGTGATATCACTTGATATCTTAATTCGCTTCTATTATGAATTTGGGATATTAATTTTCTTCAATATGTATACGCATGTGTGTGACGACACTTCTCAACTTATATATTAAATGAATTTTTGATCTGCAGACTTGAAATTTGGTATATAGAATATTCACATATGTGGAATAATTTTTAATTGTTTTTCATCTCTCCCCCACAAAAAAAAAAAAAAAAAAAGCAGGGTGGGGGGCTACTAATTGGTCAAAATTGAAAAACTGGTGTGTGGGAATCATCGAATTTTTATGTTTGCTAACTGTTTCACAAACGCGCATGCGTCAATAGTTCAAATTACAGATTACTTATATTATGAATAATTAGTTGAAAAACACCATTTAAAGATAGTGTCACGCTGGCCTAATGGTTATTATACATGACTCACTATCTTTAGGTTTTGATCTCAGTTTGAGTACCTTTTTTTTTTCACTTACAAGAAGTGAACAGTTTAGAAAAAACAATACTCGCATGCACATGTTTCAGTTTCTTTATAAATTAAAATATAATATTTATGCGTATTTTACGACCGGGCAACGCCAGGCGGCCTGCTAGTATATGCATATAAGTGAGAATGCGAGGCGGTTTCTCAACCTATATGCTCAACTAATTTTTGGTCTACAGACTTGACATTTGATATAGAGGCTTTCCAGACATGCGGAAATTTTTTTAATTAGTTTCCATCCGGAAAAAAAGGGCTGCTAAGGAATAAAAATTGAAAAATGGTACGTGGGTGTGGTCGGATTTTATCTGTTTGCTGTTTCACGAATGACAGATTCATTATGTTAAGAATAAGTAGATTTGAAAACGCCTTTTAAACAGCGTGTCAAGTTGGCGTAATGGTAATCGGACTTGACTCAGTCTTTAGGTTTTGGTTTCAATCTCGGCTCAAGTATTTTTTTTTTTTTAATTAGAAATGAACTGTTTATAAAAAGCACAATACTCGCATGTACAGGTCTTGGTTTCTGTATAAATTAAAATATTTTTATGCACATTTTACGACCAGAAACGCTAGTATATATATTTGAGTTCACACAAAAAATATATATTTCTAGGTCCCTTGTAATATAGTCCAAATTGTTTAAAAAAAAAAAAAAAAAAAAAAATGAAGTTCAAGTGGTATCTTAATGATCAAACAAAAAAATCAGTTTACAATCAATTTAATATTTATTTTTTTATATTAAATTTCGGCGAATACTTATATTTCTTGTTCTTTCCGATTTATACAGATTACACAACAAAAATATTGTCGCTGGGTTTATGCACTGCTTTTCAGATATAATTATTTATTGATAAAAAATATGATTATGGACGGATTCTGCCACTGGGATGCAACTAACGATAACACATATATATATATATATATATATATATATATATTATGAATATATAACTATAATATAAAGCTGAACGTCTGTGTGTGTGTCTGGTCACGAATAGGCTCCTAATCTGCTCCTAAACTGATCACATAAGGATAGAAAATGTATCGAGACACAGGAATGGGCATGTTTGATCTGGCATAATGATGATTCATTAAAAATGTGGGGTCTGCGTTCGTGCCTGGTCCACAAAAATATGGAAATACAAAATTTAAAAATTAAAAAGAAACCTTTACAAGTGTTTTTGATATAGATGTACATAATACTTTGATAAGTATGTTTTAACTTAAATAGGGATGGTATAATAAAATTGTGAGGTCTGCGTTCGCGCCTGGCCTCCACAGAATGGAAATAGGCACAAACTTTAATAAAGACTTTTCATATCTATCTGCGTAAGTATACTTTGATAATTATGTTTCAGTTTGAAGAAATATGGTATAATAAAATTATAGGGTGTTCGTTCGTGCGTGACCTCCATAGAATGGAAATATGGCACAAAGTTTAACAAGGTTTTAATATAGATCCACAGAATATCGTGATAAGTGTTTCAGTGTGAACAGGTATGGTATAATAAATTATGGGGTTTATCTATTTTATTTTTACTTTCATCATATTTTGCTTTGGTTTTGATACCACCAAATTCGAAGCTATCTCTTTACAACCCTTCCGTTTCATAACCTATCATACTTTCTTAAATCATAGTCCATTTTCTGTAGGCTGTTTTTGAATCCAGTCAATGACGGGTACTTTTGCTAATGAATATATATATATATATATATATATATATATATATATATGTTATATTATAAACCCTTTTTCTAAGAATTCAAAACACAACCATTGGTGTAAGAAAGAGTCCGTTTTTTATTTCTCCTGTTGTTTTTGCTTATGGTAGATAGATAGAGAGAGAGTAGGGGAACGACAGAGAGAATTATCGTGGCGTCCACTCGGTTGACAATCAAATCTCCAACTGCAATATTTTTCCTTCTGTGAATTTTTCCTGTCAATCTTTTCAAAACATCCACGTAACCAGATTCCTTTCCGTTACATTTTTCATAATAACAAGGTCTGTTTATATTTGTGAGAAATATTGAAACAATTCCCGTTTAGCTTGTCAATTTCTGACATTTCCTCCGCAGACGCATGCCACATTTTAATTCATGAACATACATATATGTATATACACCTGTACACATATATATACTAGCATGTCAACCCGGCTTAGACCGGGTCATTCGTGTAACATTTATATATATATATATATATATATATATATAATTATTCTATACAGTTTGAATATACGGACACCGGTTCTCGTTAGATTACCGAAGTTAAGCAACGTTGAGCCTGGTCAGTACCAGACGGGTGACCAATTTGAGAATTCCCGGAGTAGGAGGTCGTCGACACCTCCTTGCAAGAGTTGCAAAACCTAACGTCGTCATCTCCCCTAACGTGGATATACGTGCGACTGGGGACCGCTTGTGAATTTTATACGCCCATGGAACTTCTTCCTTTGGAGGAAGCCGGTTAAACCCACCATAGGCTAGTGCAGTTTCCATATACAGTTGGAATAAAAGCTTATGCTATATTCAGAATGAAAACATTACAATTTTAAAAGCTTGACAAAAGCCATATTACTTTTAGAGCTGCTGTTATATACAAAATCATGATAAAATATGGATGAAATATTTTTTTAAATCTGATCTCTGATACAACCAACAAATACTATCCATCTAAAGTTAGGTATGTATATATGTATATATTTCTGTCAACAGAGTTCACTTCCAAATTGATTAACCGATCATTATGAATTTTGGAAGATAGACGAGAGGAGTAAGATATCCAAATGTGAGCCAGTTTTAGGAAAGCAGATAAGTGGAACACATTCTTGAAAATTCAGATGGCTCCGATTTTTAGGAAATTTTTTTTTTTTACAATAGCTAGTATATATCAATCAATAAATATTACACAAATTTCAGTTTCGTTAAAGTATTTTAAAGAGTTGTTAAGACGCATAGTATTGGGAACAACCTTCCTTTTGAAATTCAAATATTTCAGATTAACATTAAATTTTATTTGAAATCATTAGACATTGATTTAGCAAGATTCTCTGAATTTCAATTTCTTCTTAAGACCTATTAAGCCTTAAGTTTTAAGTATTTTCTAAAATCCAAATCTGATCAAATTATGAGGATTCTAGACGATTTAAGTATCATATCTTGAGTTTAATCTTTGTAAGGCAACATAAACGTTTTGTTCAGATACTTAATTTTACACGTTCTAGAACCGGAATTCTTCTAGTTTAATATAAATACTTACTATAATCAGCAACGTATATTATTATATGAAAATATGAAATCAATTATAAGTAAACATCAGCACAACGTAATTTTCATTAGTGGAAATATTGATAATTAAAAACAAAAATTAAATTTGTTTCTCTAAATGAAGATTTGCAGATTAAAAGTATACTTCAGGCAATTCAGGTTTTTGTATTCAGAATTTAAAACTTTATCGATCTTCGGGATTTTCAATTCCTTCAACTCACATACCTCATTAATAACACACATATTGTGGTCCTTTATCCTTTTCACTAAATGTAGTAGGCATTCTTAATAGCTAGAAATTTTGTTTCGAAGTTAAAAACAAAAGGATGAACAGTTGGTTGGTTTTGTTTTACGGCATATCAACCCTTTTCGGGTTATTTAATGCCGAATCCAAAGATTTTGAAGAAAAATTTTTTAATAGAATATATTTGTTGTTTTCACGTCGGTTTCTATTTAACCCATAGTTGGGACCCTAACAGGTACTACCACTCCGAGTCAGAGTGGACCTGGGAGCAATGGTAATTAAAGGGTTGCTCCACACTCCCTAAAGCCCACAAGCTGGGGCCTCACCACTGGATATAGTTCAAGGTCATATCCAGGAACCCCATTGAGGGACTTTTACCCTCTGTAGGGGGGCAGTTAGCGTATTCTAATGTCCCACCGACAGGGCCAGGATGAACAGTACTTTCTATTTTTCATATATATATATATATATATATATTTTTTACTTAGGAGTCACCACTTATCAAGGCCCGATGGCCACACGAGGATAAGGGTTAATGAATGTAAGGTGGTACTGTAGTAATCATTAATGGTGTAAATTGGGTAGAATTTGATTATTTATGGGGACGGATCAACAAGAACTTGTTTACATTGGATTTGAAGGCCACCATGTTGTATTCAATCAGGAAGTGGGAAAGCGGAACAGTGTTCCACAGGCGAACAGTTCTGGGAAAGAAGCTTTATATAAAAGGCAGTTGTTTAGTTATTTTTAGCACACACACAAAATACACACAGTACAAACAGCCACAAATTTAGTATATCCGTGATTAGTATTGCCCCGGATAAATAATATCTAAAATTAAAAAATATATACATTTGACCTTAAAGCTAGCGCAGATTTCGGAAAGGGTGGAAAAGGGTTGGTTTTTACTTTGTATGGTTTTATACTGAAGGAAACTAAAAACAAAAAAAAAAAACTGATTATGGTTTATTTTTCATGTATTTCTCTTATGTCGACGGATGGAAGATTTCATATAAATATGTTACATTTTTGTCATGGGCCCACCTACACTATATTTCTAGACTTATTATTATCAGCATTATTATTCACGCAATAATTGAAATTAAAAGATAATGAAATTGAACTTAAGTGATTAATTTTTGACCATATGAAATACAACGTAATCGATTATTGGATATATTTTCAAATTTGACTTTTTGAACGTTACTATAATCAATCAGGATTAGTTTTTTTTCGTATGAACCTTTAAGAATATAAAATCATTGATTATTTAGTATGTTCAAATTCAATTCACTTTTTGATTTCGATAGAATCCATTCAAAATTTTCCTTTTGGGCCTTACGAAGTACAACTTCATTAATAGTTTAATTATTTGATTTGTTACTTCCACTATTGTATTCTGTTTAATTATTGAAAAATGCTCTTTTTTCTTTTTTTTTTTAATTACACGGTGGTCACCACTTATCAAGGCCCGGAAGCCACTCAGGGATAAGGGTTATTGCAAGTACAGTACGTTAGTGTGGAGATTTGATGAAGTGTTTACTTAAGGGGGCGGTTCATTAGGAATTTGTTAACGTTGGACTTGAACACATCCAAGTTGTAGTCAGGTGGGAAGCAGGCAGACGGAACAGAGTTCCACAGGCGTGCAGTTCTAAGAAAGAAGCGTTGTTCATGGAATCCACTTTAGGCACAGATAAAGAGTGGGGGAAATTTTTCACAGTGGATTCAGCTAGGCGGGTGTTTTTCATGAAAAATTGGCGAGGGGGGACCAGAGATTGGAGTTCAGACGAGCACCTGCCATGGAAATAACGATAAAACAAGGAAATCAAACATAAAACAAACTTTTTAGTTCTCAAAATATTTTATATATTTTCAAATTGATGCCAATTTATAATTTGACTATTTTCTTATCCTCTGATGATAAGGGTATCTTTGAGAATCTATGGATTAAGGATTTTCTTAAAAGTATAATTCCTTGTGCGAATTTTTGATGGATTAATATATATTGTATTTATTCAATTTTTATTTTCATCAATTGTTCTTATATATATATATATATATATATATATATATATATATAAAAACATGCAGTAACATCAATTTCATGCATTATCCTGACTAGAAAACGTAAAAAATCCCTTGTAGCTAAATTTCCATTTATATTTTTACAAATAGTTACTTAGTCCATTTACTTAGTCTACGTATTGAGAACTGTTGAGGTAATAAATAGTCCAAACCGATGCATAAAATATATATTCTTTAAAATCTAATTAGATGCATTAAATAATATATGCATGTGTGTGTGTTTGTGTGTGAAACATGTTTAAAGGATAAATATATCTCACAGAATATTGAGATTAAATGGATCGCATATTATTGAATCTTGTGGTATCAAGTCTTACAAAATATTCCTGGGGGTAATATTTTGTAGATAAGACAATCCCAGCCAAATAAGAATTGTCCAATATACCAGATAGAGCAAAAATTATATTTTTCTGAATTCAATTTAAATATAAAAAACTATATATAAAGGAAATAAGCACATAACACAAATTCATTCAATCGTCTGCTTTCCACCTCAACTTTCACATTACCAACGTTATATTTTTAGGTCTTTCTCTTCTTCAAATCTTGTGTATATCTACTAAACTGCTTAATGAAATGTTTCTTGATAAAGTTTTGTAAATTAAAATATTGCAATCAACATAAGCGTGTGTTTATTATTAAAGACAGTTTTGAAGAAAGGAACTGAGACAAAAAAAAATTCAGACAAGAAACCCTTTTTAAAAATGTAGGACGAATATTTTATAATTTTATACTTTAAATCATTATAGAAGTCAAACGAAGAAGATTCCATAGAAAGTTGAAGTCTACAGACTTTCTTTTGTTTAGTTCCATGAACCAAAGAAAAACGCTAAAACTAAAAATAGTCAATAACTGACAGACTATATTGGTCACATGATGTACACACGGTGTCTGTTTTGTGGGGCAGGGCATTTGGAATTCATTGATTTGAAAGACCGGCTGACAAAACTATTTGATATATCTAATTAATAACACATTGACTTATAGAGAAACAGTGTCGGATTTAAAATAGTCTGACAGATTTCATTTACTTCCTTTTCTTTGCATTTTGTTTTTCCAACGCAAAAAGAGTAAAGAATTCTGTATTCCATACGATGGCCCAAAGAACTTATTTTTAGAATGGACATTAGAATTTTTTTTTTCTTGCAATTTTTTTTTTTTTGATTACCTTAAAAATTTGAAGACAGAAAACAACAAAAAATATGAAAAAAAAACAAGATGGATAATTAGTCTCTTTAAGAGGGAAGAAAAAAGAATTTATTGTTTGTACATTTGGAACAGAAGAGAATCATCCTTTTTTGTTTCTGTTCAAGTGATAATTATTGAAAATAACAAAAGGAGCGATCCAATTAGAAACAAGAGGAGGGTGGTCGAGAGAAGAGGAGGAGGAGGAGGAGGGGGGGATACAAAGAACAGACAAGGAGGAGGGAAACTGAAAAGAACAGGGAGAAGGAGGGGGATGAAAAGGATGGGGGAGGTGGATAAAAGATGCGGAAAGGACAGGGGGAACGAAATTACACTGAATAACCAATTAAATCAATTAATTGAGAAAATGACAAATTAGAATTCCTTCATTATCATTATTATTGTTTTTGTTGTTATTGTTGTTCTTTTTTTTTACCTGAAGCATTAAGTAAAATGTAGGACATCTGCGAAAGTTTTTATGGACTGACCATTTTATAAAAGAGAACGTTTAAAAGAGATATTGGAAAAAAGAAAAAGGAAGAGGAAGAGAAATGTAGTGTATATAGAAATAGCTAATAAAAGTAAAGAGATGAAATAGGAAGAGGGTCGGAGGAAAAAGGAAGTAGTGAGAGAGAAAGCAGGGAATGAGAGAGAAAAAAAAAAGAGGCAGAGAAAGTGAGTGAAAATTGGATATTTAAATGTGAAGAAAACAAATTCTGAAAAAAAAGAAAAAAAAATTTTTTTATCAATACAATGTGTACATTTAGAAATTTAGAAACTGAAGTCCGACAGACAAAAACAATATTTTGGAATTAAGTGTGACAGACCAAAGGAACTGTTAATTTAAACGAAAGTGTGACAGACAAAAATACTTGATTAATGTTATTTCAAACTGAAATATGACAGAAAAAAGAAAATGCTATTTCAACCTGAGAGATGGACAAAGCCTCTTCTAGAACTACAAAGGTACGTCTGAAAACCAGAGATAATAAAAAAAAAGAAAATTATTCTTGAAATAATTTAGAAGGCAACAAAAATCTTTCAAAATGAAAATAATTGTTAAAATGTGTTTAGAATTTACATTCAACTTGGAAATCAATATAGCATATTAAACTTGAAAATTATATTTAGCAGCTGGTAAATATACTTTTTCTTAAATTTAAGATATAACGATTTGTGTATGCTCCGAGAATTCCAGAACAATTTAGTTGTGCGATCGTTTCTGGGACAATTTCGATTTTTATTGTTATCAGATCTCATCAACAGCCCGGGAAACTGACACAAATTTACAAGTTGTAATATTGCATGATGAGAATTGTGAAGACAAACAGTTCTACAGCAAATCGAAAAGTAGAGATGGTTTACTAATGACAACTTAATTACAACGCAATTATATCAACCATAGAATGGAAGGACAAGAAAAATAAAGATTGTTCACATTACAGATGTGCATAAAAAATGTACAATATAATAACAGTTTAACCATTACTAGACTACCGTTGGGTCAGTATGTTATATTAGCTATGGAATTCATGTATGAGCGTGACAGTTGTGACGTAAAGAAAAGTTTTTTTTTCTTTTTTTACATAACAGAAACATTTCTACGAAAGTATATTAAAATGAAAAGAGAATATAGATAGATTTCTATGGGTCGTTCTGTTTATTATAATTGATTATTTTTGAGAAAAAAAATTGCAGTTACTGAATTATAAGTGGTTGGCCATACTTATAGATAAATGTGCACTGAACAGATACCATAATACTTATAGCTAAATTCAAATTTTGATATATCTGCTTTTTTTTCTACATCGTTCATTTCTGTATTGCGTTTAAGTTATTTTAAACCCCACTCTTCCCATGTTAAATAATAATTTCGAAATAATAATGTTAATATTTCAGTGCGAAAGTCATGCGTGCATGCGTAACCGGATGTTGTAAAGCGGAAAGTGGGTTACATACATCATTACAAGATCATTTGAGTTTTATAATTATATAGATTGTTTTGTTTTTTTAGGGGAAACGTTCAAGCACAATAACTAATAGTTAAAGGAAACTGAAGAGTTTTCTACTTATAGAACTCAGAAATTTGGACAGAATTTCGAACGGAACTCTTCATTTACTTCACGGGGAAGGAGGTAGCATGTTTTTGTTCCATCAGCCATGACTTGATAGAGGTCATAAGAAATTCGCAATTGGATTTTTTTTTTTTTAAATACAATTGCGAATTACTTTCTATCCTGTCACGACGAAGGTCAGAGAAATAGTTGACCGAAACGTCATGAAACAAGAACTAAAAAGATGAGGATAATAGTCTGCAAATAAGTAAATGGATAAGTAATACTCATCTCAATAAAGATTCCAATTAATTTAATAACATACTTAACTATTGTTAAATATTTGGTTTTATGAAATTCTAAATTAACCTCATAGAAACCTGTTTTTCATAATTTCAAAAGCACCATTGATTTTTTTTCATTCCCTGATCATATATGACATTTAATCCACTGACACTGCACAGTATACTATAAATATATATATGTGTGTGTTTGAATAATGTGTTGATACTGGTTTAAATGCCTATGGCGACTGGCAGTTTCATAACCAAATTGATCAGCACATCTGATATTAATCACAGACTACATAAATAAACTAATTGACTTAATATGACAATAGCTAAATATGTTATGCCTCTAAATGCTCTATTAAGATAGTTATGATAGAAATTAAAATGAAGAATGCAGTCTGACCATGCAATGCTCAATATCAATAAAAATTATGTGACTATTTCTTAGGTGTTTCTCATGTCTATATAAAGGAAACATTTTATTTACTCGATCATTTATTCAAATCAAAAAGGCAATAGAGTAAAGTATTAAAACGAGCATTTTTTTTAAATCTTATTAAAAAATAATTATGAAATTACTAGGCATTCCAACCAGTTAAAATCTGGCGAAAGTTATAGCCCGTTGACTTAGAATGAGTACTTTATCACGAAGTGAAGATTGAATATGATTACGTTTTTGCATCAAATATTATAGATCAGATACCACAATACTTAGTTGGCTGCACCATATAAAAAATCCACACAAATTTTCAGCCAGATTGGTCCTGTAGTTTCCGAGAAAACTTCTAGAGTAAATGTGGTATTGTGGTGACTAATTCCTATTAATCCTGAACTTTTTATTGAATGGATAATATAATGCACATTTCGATGCACCTTATTGTAACAAAGGTTCATATAAAATTTTAGCAGGATTGACCCAGTAGTTTCTGAGAATTAGTGGCGCGGATAGACAGACAGATGAAGAGAAATATAAACATTTGCTACAATGATTTGCTGCTTATTTGTAAGCAATTTAGATGTTAAGGTGTAGCATCGGTTATACTCACTCTGATATTGCAGGGGATTATCATAGAAGAGATAGATGAAGCTACTCAAACGTGGTAAAGACAATCAATTTCGGAGAAGGAAACTGATAAATAAAAAAACAGAAAGAATCCATTAGTCCTGGAAGGCAGTCTTCTAGTGATGGTATCACAAAAACCTGCTTCCAATTTATCATGAGGCAGCACGGAAGTAGTAAGGTTTAGAAAGCTGTCATAAGAATGCCATGTCAGTGTTCAATCTAGTCTAACTGAGACAGCAAAATATAAAAATTAAATATTTTTTATCTTTTTAACATTGAAAATACTATTAAAAATCCAAGTTGTTAAAAATAAAAACAAGAAAAAGAAAATTTTTTAAACGTAATGGCTTATGGGCAATGCTACGTCGGATCAGCTAGTACATAATAAAATAACGTAGAACTATGTGTGTGTATTAGTTTTTGGGAACGATCAAGTGGATTTAGAATTGGGAATCGGAAAAAGCGGGATTTTGGTAGGTATCGGAATCAGTAAATATGTGCTTACTTTACGATTCCAAAACGATTCTTTTAATTGTTTTTTTTTTTTTTGTCTAAAACTTGTTTCATCGCTGGTACTAATCACAAAATGATAATTATTTATTGATTTTAAATTAGCAGTAAAACTAAAATCTATAAATCATTTCCCTCTACAAGTGTATTTTTATGTTTTAAAAATACATGCATCTTTTACCCGTTTCTTTTAAATGGTAATCTAAAAATAAAAGGAAACAATGATGTTTAAAAAATTGAAATCGA
This sequence comes from Euprymna scolopes, assembly GCF_053919585.1. Lineage (NCBI taxonomy): Eukaryota > Metazoa > Mollusca > Cephalopoda > Sepiida > Sepiolidae > Euprymna > Euprymna scolopes. The sequence goes on from NC_136488.1 coordinate 29,009,112, forward strand.
TAATTTCAAAGAGGATTAGTAACTGTATCGAAATCAGGAAAAGAAACCTCAAATCGCTAGTGTGTATGTGATTTTGATATGATCAAACTAAGATAAACAAAAATATATATACTTCAAGAGATTTGGAATTTTGATGTTTAAATTAAGATTTTCTTGAATGATCTTTTAAATGCAATAAATTTTATACAATCAATATGAAAGCTTATAGTAAAATAAGCAATGCAAAATACTGGAATGTGGAAAAAAAAACTAAATATAAATTTCTTTTATGATAAAAAGAATTAATAACAACTAACAGGACGCGTGGAAATTCCATGGAATGGGAAATATATTGAATCAACAAATATGTTTCAATAAAGCTGGGATTTTTCTGGATAGTGCTAAAAATTAGTTTCCTGGATAGAAAAACATAACATGCAAATATGAGTTTATTAATATTTCTATGAAAATAATGTCTATTGTGTTTTATATAGAGAACTGATCCACATGAGATGAATTAATAAGTACTAATAGATACTCATAAATTTATATTGTGCTACATAGTTCAATACAAATACTAATATGACATTGTATGAGAATATCTCTAATTTACTCCCTTTGGCAGTTTCTTCCAAATGTTTCGTTTATGTAACGTTTCATCGATTATCTTCAGTGAAGAACTGCTGCACGTTAACGTGATATTAAAAACGAGGCTATATCAAAGGGAAGTCACTCATTCTTGTCCATTGTTTCCAGATTGATCTTTTTAAAGCCAAATTTCGTAAATCTGGCCCTTTTTTTTTTTTTAAAGCAGTCTGGTCTTCAAAAATTGTATTTGGCCTTTTTTTTTTTAAGCGTAATATACGGACTAACAAAGGAAGGAAGTAGAATATTATATAAAGATTAAAAAATGATTATGAACAGATATTCTTAAACTGCACGAGTTCAATCCGTCTATCTGTATTATTTACATTTTTAAGACTTTTCTCATCTTGACTTATTTCGACATTTCAATCGATCTAACCTTCGACCTTCTTCATGTGTATCTTGCTAAACTCGGGGAAACTCGGAAATCTGCATGGAATTTCGAACAGAATCCCTTGTTTAATCTACAGTAATAGCATACTCTCATTTCATCAGCCATGATTGAGCAGAACGCCTAAGTAATTCGCAATTTTATTTGATTAATGAATATATGAATATTTTAGTTGAGCTATGTTTTTCAGATTGGCTTTTTAGTTCAAGTTTGGTGTAGATTAATTGATGAACACTTCTTCAACTGGAAAAAAACAAAACAAAAAACTAATACGGAAATATAACCAGTAATTAGCACTGAGCAGTGGGTTTAAGAGCAAATGATATGCGAGTAAAATTATGAATAAACTAGACTTTAGACCCATTAAAAATGGGCAAAGATTATAACCCATTGACAGAAGTATTACTTTATGCCAAACTTCTAGAGTAAATGTGATAATATGGTGACTAACTCCTATTAATTCCTAACTGCGCATCAAAGAAATACCATAGTACGTAATTTGTTGCACCTTATCACAATCATATTCATTTCGTACAAATCTTAAGTTCTATTGTTTTTTTAAAAATATTTTTCTAGTTAGAATTCTTTCTAGAAAGACATTCGGTACATCTGGAAGAGACCACTTTAATGTTGTTAACGTCCTAAGTGAAATGTGGAACAAACCAGATTCGAACTTGGAACACCCAGATCATAGGTTTGTGTTGTTAAATACTTGGAGATCTCACCTTATAAAAAACAAGGTTCCGTACAAAGTTTTAGCCAGAACGACCCAGTAGTTTCCAAGAAAAAAATGAAATGGAAAAAGAGAAATATAATATAGAAACATTTCTTTATTCTAAAAGCATAAACAAAATAGAGATTCGTGGACTCATTTACGTGGGTGATTTATGTCTCTGGGGGAATCTTAATGATTAAAACAAACTCACATTCATAGGCAACATGAATTGAAACAAGTGAAGCATGCATGGTCCCCTGTGAGTGCACAGTGAACGAGGCATAAAAAATATGACTGTTCAGCATTTCCTCCCCCCCCAAAGTCCCCAGGGGACGTCAAATCATGGTGAACAAACAGTGCAGTTTTAGATCTTAACATATGTAGATTTGAGTTCTGTACCATGCAAAAAAAAAAAAAAAAAAAAAAAAAATGGCTGTCCCTCATTTGCACCACCCCAATTTAACCCGAAAGTATCCAAGGCCTTAACATATTTAAATTTGAGTTCAGCACCATGCAAAACTGCTAAATAGACAGAAAATTTTGGACAAATACGGTAAAATAGTCCTAAAAATGGAGTGTTTTTATCAACCTCAAAAAGGCCCCTGGGGCACACCCAAGAGTTATTACAAAGTATCGACAAACAATTATATAAAAATCAATTATTTACAACTTTTCAAAAAGTTTTATAAAAAGCCAAGGCATCAATTTTTTTTAATAAGCAGAAAAGTGTCAATTTTAGCCATTTTAGTAACTCTAGGGGGAGCAACCGGAGTTTTCCCGGAAAAATCCATTCTGTTTCTTTTTTGTTTTTGTTTTTTTTTACTCATATCATGTTTAATGTTTAAGCAAAATTTTTAAAAATTCCAACGTGTGGTTATTGAGAAAAGTGTGAACGGAGAAGGGTGAATTTACAGGTCCACCCTCTTTTTGTCAGGGGACGAATAAATACATTGAAGAAATTGCCGAAGTTGCTGCAAAAAAAAAAAAAAAAAAAAAAAAAAAAAAAAAAAGATTAATTTTCTGTACTTCAAAACTAATCTCACTTGACAATATCCTGTATCTCTACAAAGCCACTATTTGTCTACACGTCGAGCACTGATGCTACATCTGGGCTGGTGCACTTACCACCAGTCTCTCACTGTTGGTGTCCAAAAAAGAATCACAAACCTTATACGTTCGGCACTGTCGGAAAAACTCCCACCCTTGTCGCATCATCGCAATGTTACATCCCTGTGCCTCTTTTACTAATATTTTAATAGAATATGCTCTGATGAATTCATAACACTTGTACCTCCTCAATAAATACCCCGACAAGCAGCAAACACCCACCTCTTCATTGTAGAGGCATCTAAATGCCGGAAAGCATTCTGCTATTATAGTTTCTTCTCTCAAACTGCTTTATAGTAGAAAGTTATGAAAATATATGGCATTTAAGCTACACATTATATTCTGTGCTTAATCCCCATAGGTAACCGTCAGGCTAAAATGCAATGGGATTCGTGTTACCTGATCTTTTTATACATACATGTGGTGTTTAGCTTATCTAGCTAACCAATCAAATTCACTGTTATTTTTGCCAGCAAGTTTATGTTTTCATCAATCAATGGCCGGGCTTCACTCAGACAAAATTCGGCTGATTTCTATTCTATTTTGGGTAATGTGCCATATATATATATATATATATATATATATAAAATGGGTAATAGATTTGTCGAACTTAATTAAGAAATCGATTTCTCAAGATGCATTGTGATTCCATAAGTATTTTCGTACATATATCAAGTGTCAATAGCAGATAAGAAAATGTTTTTTTTATCGAATTCATTGACTGTTGATTTGCTTTTTCAGTTAACAATAACGATTTATTGAGCAAAAGATAAGTATTTTCGGGAAAGTGGTATTGATAAAAACAAAGCAATACAATTTAAGAAAAACAGTATCATGTAATGATTATGTTGTCCTGTTTTTTAACAAGGGAATCACCAATTATCAAGGCCCGAGGCCACTCGAGGATAAGGATTAATGAGTACGTTCATCACTGAGACAACAACAGTGATCGAAATTGGGTAGAATTTGACTATTTAAGAGGACAATTCAACAAGAACTTGTTTACATTGGACTTGAAGACGACCATGTTGTCAGCTGGAAAGTAGGCTAGTGGAACAGAGTTCCACAGGCGGGCAGTTCTAGGAGAGAAACTTTGCTCATGGAATTTGCATTTAGATTTAGGCACAGATAGAGAGGAGGGAAACGTTGATAGTGATTGTAGCTAGACGAGTGTTTTTTGTGAAAGTTTGGCAGAGAGATTGAAGCTCAGATGAGCACTTGCTATGAAAATAATGAAAAACAGAAACAGGTTTGCAACGTCTCTTCTGTGGAAAAGAGGTTGCAGTTGGGAGAAAAGAACACAACCTACTAGTTAGTGAGGGTAAAGTAGACGGCGAGACCACACCTTGAGGATTTGAAACCATGATTGAAGCTGGTTATAACTACTACTACTACCACCAACAACAACGTATAGAGCACTGTTGAAATAAATCCTGAAAATAAATACACAATATGTATTATATCACTTTATAATATATGTATATACATGAAATAATAAATATATTTTTTAATTTATTTATCCATGGACACGCGTTTCGTCCGTCTTTGTAAGTGTCTATAAGCAGAGATAATATTTTTTTCGAAATCAGATGATTTGTAATTCTCCCCAAACTTGAAGGTGTTTTTTTTTTTTTTTTGGTGTTGATTTTTTTTTATCAATTTCTACGCCTTATATTTTAAGTTGATAATTTTTGTTTAGATTACTGATGCTTTTGGGTGGAAATTACACATTGAATTTCTTTCAGTGGATAGTCCAGTGTTTTGCATGTTTTTTTTTTGTTTTGTTTTTTTAGCAATATCAACATTTAACTCTGAAATCCAATAAACCTGTAACAAAATAGTAGGAAATTTTTCTTCTGGTGTTTGGACTAATTATCAAAATTTTGTTGATGTTCAATATTTTGGAACATTTTTACATAATACGGATTAGGTTTCCAACTTTTTTGAATGAGAACTGATTATGTGGATTATTGAGTACTATTAGGTTAAGAAAATTGCAGATTTTTTTTTATTTTGATTTCAGATGATGTATTTTCAAATAAGTTTTCGTTATAATACCTCTACTCTATACATCACTTTAAAGAGCGTTTTTCGCTCTATCTAATCGTTTGAATTACAATCGTTTTAAAACGATTAGGTCTTACTATCAGAACGTTGAATACAAGATCGAAAAAAAGCAAATTCGCACAATTTTTTTTATTTCATTGGCAATGGAAGCTAGGCCGGAACGCTGAAAGCTGCTTAAACAGCTTCCGATATCAACGAAACATTTGGCACAAGAATCACTACTAAGCATACAGCACAATGGTGGTTTAAGAAATTTCGTGGCGGTGACGAAAGTTGTCAAGATGATGAGCGTAGTGGTCGGCCATCGGATGTTGTCAACGACCAATTAAGAGTGTTAGTAGAAGCTAATTCACGCACAACTCTTTGAGAATTTGTTTCTGAATTAGACGTAACGTATACGACGATTTCCAAACATTTGAGAGAGATTGAAAAGGCATAAAAAACTTGATAAATGGGTGCCTCACGAATTGAACGATGCATACATTACTCGAAGTTTTCAGAGTGAAATTGTACATTATTAAAACAGTGTATGATAGCGGTTGTGACCGGCTGAGCTACGTATTTGCTTTGAGTGGTTAATCCACCGTTTTGCACTTTAGAAAAATTATTTAATTAAAACATTTATTCAGAAAAAAATATTTAATTATTAAAAAAAAAAAATCAAGATATAAGAAGCTCAACACGTGGAGGTGGAGCATAGATATATAAAGAAAATTATAGACAAGATTAAATAAATATAGGCATATATGAAGTTATTTATCAATTTAATAAGGAAAAAACATCAATGGGGAGAGGCGTTAGAAATATTCTTTATACCGAAGCATTTAGAAGCCTGGTGCTTCTCATCTGTAACCTAGCCCATTCTCTTCTGATGAAAAGCATTAAGCTTCGAAATACCTAGAGCATAAAAAAGCATTTATAACCCCTCTCCCCATTGATGTTTTTTCTTATTGAACTGACAAATATATTCACACACATATATATTTCATTTAGGTGTGTGCGTGTGTCTCCCTCTGCAACACTTCAGTAAGCATACTACACAATAAGTCCTGGATATAATCTTATCTTTTTGCAGGTAATATGCTTATTTACTTATATTAAATCATAATTTGATCAAAAGTTATTAGAAAAATAATCTTTATTATTGTATGATTGTACATATATCAATAGATATAAATCAGGTAAAATCGTAGTATCTGCAATCCATTTCTTTCTCTTCTGTTCCCGTTATGCTTTCTGACCTAGAAACCTACATTAAAATACAAACAGGACGGATTTAGAAAAACGAGGTGGAGATAAAAGTGAGAAAGGGAAAACCAGGTAAAAAAAGAAAAAAGGTTTCCATCCAAGTTAAAAACAAAACATTGAAAAAAAAAATACATTAAAATGAAAAAGAAAACAAATAAAAAAGTAATGAATTAAAAAGAAAAAAAAACGGTAGCAAAAAAAAGGGGGGGGGAAGAAAAACACAAAGGAAAAGGGCAACGCACATTGGTCTATCAACTGAGATTTATCTCACATTCCAGGATCTTAATATTATCTCCCCCCCCACACACACACTCATTTGCTCCATTTTCTCGTATCTACAGAAGTTTCCGTTAATGTTAAAACTCATCCCTTATTTTAAAGCACACTTAATAACAACAGCAACATTTGAAATTAGGCTGTTTTTAATCTATGTATTTCTAAAGGTGCTGGTTCTTATCAGCATGTGTTAAGAACAACTCCTATAATATTGGTATGTAAGAAAAACCGTCGCTCGAAAGGGAAAAAGAAACAAACAAAAAAGGAAAAAAAAAAAAAAAAAACGAAAAAAAAAAGTGGGGAAAAAGGGGGATTTATTCATTTATCTACACCGTTTGGTGTACGTTGAAGAAAGTTAAAGTGTCCGCGCAACGAAAAGGTTAGAAAGTCGTTTGAGCTGCCGGAAGTTTGTGAGCAGATAGAATATTGTATTATTTTTTCTAATTATTTGATCAATAATAAAAAACGTATTCTTAGAACGAACACTTCGAGAAATTTATTTATTTACTTTAAAACAACTAAATATTTTAAAAGATATTCTAAAAATATGATAGGGGTTTTACTTTTTGAAACGATATTCCCCCAAGAATAGTCTTAAAATATATTGCTAGTCGCAATTAATTCCGTGGCTCCTAATTTTCATACTTTGCAAAAAATTGCCTAATTTTTGCCTTGCTCAATTTTCCATTGTCTAATTTTCCGAGAACTGAGCAGTGATCTTTAGTAGAAGATAGTTGATACATGAGTGTCCAGTGGACAGGGATATGAGAGCTTTCAGGAATCTCAAGAAATCAATCGTAATTTCTAAAGGGGCTACAATAGTCCTTGGGATTGGTGAAATAAATGCACCCTGCAAGCTGATTGGTCAGTGTATGGCCAACTCAGCTAACAGAGTTATGTCTGAGTAAAAAATTAAAAAAATATTATTTATGATAATTGCTACATTTCTCTTGTGCTCCTGATTCAATCACGCTAATAGTTTCTAATATCTCGGTGTGCATTTAATGAAAGAGCGATTCTTTTCTCTCTTTTTTTTTTTTTAGCTAATTTTAATGGTGTGTTCATATACATATGTAAATTACGAGGAGTTTCCAAAAGTAATGTCTTCTAGTTATTGATTCCGCCTCAATGGATCAGAGGGCACTGCAAGTAGAATTATTACGATGCCTGAACTTATGCATTCACGACCTGAAAGCTTCATCCCTCTGCTATAAATATTGACGGTGTTAGACTCTAAGAAAGCAACCCCTGTCATGGACGTGTGTCAGAAGCAGAGATGTATCATTGAATGCAGAAAAAATTGAACCGACCAACATTTACTGGCACTAGATGAACGTTTATACAGCCGATGTCAGCACAGTTAGGAGATGGATTCGTCGATTTCAGAATGACGACGGAGATGTGAGTGACAAAGCATGCTCCAAACTTTTACGACCAATGCATTAAAAGAGGCTGGCAAAAGTGCATTGAGAATGGTAGTGACTATGTAGAAAAATAATTTCTGGATCAGAAAAATTGCTCATTTTAACAGCACCACTCCCGTCTTCGTAGCCCTTCAATTTTTCGAGTTAAAAAAAAAAAAAAAAAAAAAAGAGACTTTACTTTTGGAACAACTCCCGTATATGTAAAAACAATAGGTTTATTTACTTCTATATTATTTATACATGTTAAAATATAATTTATTTTATAAGCAGATTTAATAAAAAGATGTTTGATTAAAATTAGACTATTAGGAAATTCTGTCATTTCAGATATGTTACATTTAAATATATCTAGAATTTCCTATATTGAAGATTTATATAAATTTCCTGTCGACAACCTTTATAATTAGGGGTAGGCTATAGAAACAATTTTTTTTTCAAATAAATGCCAAAAGTGGCTTATTACCTTCATTTATATGTAAATAGATGGGAACAAGTGATTTTGTACAAAACGGGTCAAAATTGGAGGGTCGCTGGCCCCAAACGTGATTTGACCGCGTCAACGCGTGAAAATGACCCAAATTTCGCCCCCGAACACACTTAATCATTTATTGAAAGCCACAGGGTGCATTTTTTGACTATAAATGCATTTGTATCATTAAATCTAACATTCCCATTGGCTATCCCACAAGTATAGGGCTTTTTAGGGTATCTCAGAGTCCAAAATGGGTCAAAATTACCCCAAAATTAGCCAAAAATGGTCGGAAATCACGGATTTTCCAAAATGCACCTCCCAAGCCACACAGGGGGCAATTTTTGACCATAAATGGCTCTATATCATTAAATCTAACATTCTCACTGGCTATCCCACCTATATAGGGCTTTTCAAGGTATCTTAAAGGTCCAAAATTGGTCAAATTTACCCAAAAATTAGCCAAAAATGAACGAAAATCACGGATAATCCCCAAAATGCAGGTATTATATCTCATCGGGCTCCTATAAACACTCCTGTATGGCTTTTTACAGTTGGAAGACTGAAATAACCACCCTGTTATCTTATCCATTGTATTTTGGAAAATCCGTGATTTCCGACCATTTTTGGCTAATTTGGGGGTAATTTTGACCCATTTTGGACTCTGAGATACCCTAAAAAACCCTATACTTGTGGGATAGCCAATAGGAATGTTAGATTTAATGATACAAATGCATTTATAGTCAAAAAATGCACCCTGTGGCTTTCAATAAGTGATTAAGTGTGTTCGGGGGCGAAATTTGGGCCATTTTCACGCGTCGACGCAGTCAAATCACGTTTGGGGCCAGCGACCCTCCAATTTTGACCCGTTTTGAACAAAATCACTTGTTCCCATCTATTTACATATAAATGAAGGTAATAAGCCACTTTTGGCATTTATTTGAAAAATTTTGTTTCTATAGCCTACCCCTATTATAATGTAAATAGATTAATGTATTTATTTTTCGAATCTGTTACAAACATAAGTTTGTGTTGAATATATAAATTTATTGTTACGTTTAACGTCATTAAAAATACTAATTTTAATCTTAGTTAAAAGAAGATCTAAGGGGAGACAACTTACTAAAACGGATTAGCTATTCTGAAATATTTTACCCATAAACATAAATTTAATATAATAAATGCATATTTTAAATACTATATTGAGTTATACATTATGGAATTTAAAGTACACTATACCCCACCTACCGAGTTACTAAAACAAAAACGTCCTCAGTCTAAAAGGATTACTTCCTCACTGGTTGAGGACACAACAGATACTAAAGTGACGTATGAATTAAATACGTCCTTTAAAAAAAAAACTAAAACTTTACAGTATTTTCACGGCATAAAAAATAAATAAAATAAATAAAAAATAAAAATTTTTTTTAACGGCACGTGTCTAAATGTAAAGCAATTCTTTATTTTCCGTGTTGGACCAGTTTTATAAATCCCTCTGCAATACCCATTCTTCGTAATAGTCAACATTGTGACCGTTCTATTTTATTATGCGACATTAGCAGGTCACATGACTTAGAAACGGCCTCCTATTTACGAAGACCACGTCCTAGCCCGAAGACCAAAGAACATTAATAAGTTTATTTTCAATGTTATTAATGTTTGGATCCTGGTTCACAAGAGATGATATACAGGGTTAAAAATAAACGCAGTGCTCTGATTTCAGTGAGGTTGTTATTGAGCAGAATATTAAACATCACTTGAAAGATAAAAATAAAGGAAAGAGGTAAAAAAAAAAAATTTAAAAAAATAGCAAAAAGGAAAGGAAAAACAAAAAAAAAAAAGAAAGAAAACAAATCCCTGACCTATTTTCTAATCAGTTTTTCTTTTATTGCATTTTACAGGTCATGTTTTATTCAATGGAATGTGGAATGTTAAAATCTGGCTTAGCTTGAAGATAATTATGAAAGTTTAATGGCGATCCTTGAAGATCGCCATGTTTAGACAATGCAACTATACTCCGACAAGAACTATGGTAGGCTGGTTTGTTTGTGTTATTGTCCAACCAAGCCTTTTCAAGAGTAGAAATCTTAAGTTTAAGTTTTAGCAGTTGAGGGATATTTTCCCTCGGCACTACAGTCAACGGGGTCAAAACCATTTCTGAAATGGCCTTGACCTTGTTGACTGTAGTATGATGCTATCCTGTGCAGTTCTAGGAGGTCCACCCTCTCAGACATTACCACCTCGCTTTGAGAAAGGGTTAGTTTGTTATTCGTCTCAGGCGCCTCTGCTGGGAAATGTTGAAGGGGCTATGCGGGCATTTTTTGTAGGTTAGAGGGTTCCTCCTTTGGAGCGTTGGCTCTTCAATCCCACTTTCCGACCCTTGTGTCACATCTTCTCGCCATGAGAAAGAGATTAATATCTAGCAGCCTTATAACTCTTGCTTCCCTCTCAATTTTCTTTAGACAAATAAAAAAAAAAAAAAAAAAAGAACATGGTCGGATCTTTGTGTTGCTCCAGAAAGTGCTTTACTCCTAACGCAATTCTCTGCTTATATAAAAGACAAATATGTCCCAAGATGGATTACTGTTGCTACATCTGGGAAGTTGCTGCTCAAAACATCAAAACACCTTTCCTGCCTCGATAGAGTATAAAATGTATTTCAAAATACAATGTAAGCGGAGGGGGGAGGGATGCCCTTTTCTCTTCCCTACAGCCTCTTTCTCACAGAAAAAAAAAAAAAAAATTGGTAGTATTTCTTTACTTTATCGTTATTTTCATAGTAAGCACTCGACTGACCTCCAATCAATGGCCCACCTGTAACACATTTCCAACAAAACATCTACCTACAATAACTAAATAATTTTCCTTTACCCCTCTGTGTACATAAAACTAAGCACAACTTCCATGGGTAAAGTCTTTTTCCAAGTACTATCCATCAGTGGAATACAATACCATGGAGCTGCTTCCCAACTGACTACAGCATGATTGTTTTAAAATTCAATATTAAATTCTTGTTGAGTCTTCCTCTTAATCTAATTTCTGGCCAGTCTCAACCCTTGTTATTAATATTCAGGTTGTTGTTTCACTATTCTCTTAAACTCATTGACCCTTATCCTTGAGTGGCCTATGGACTTTGATAAGTAATGACTCGTTAACACATAAAACTGACTTCATATTTCTGGGGCAACGTTTTGAAAAAAGGGGAGAAATAATAACTGGTCGACTATTGTTTTAAGTCAGTAGTATGTGCAGAATTACAATCCTCTAACCGTATTCATCATCATTCAACTGTCAATCCATCTCATTAACTCGTATCCTCGAAGGTCTTTTAGCCTTAATAAAAGACTCATTAAAGCAGAAAAAAAATGCTGGATCGGATCGTTATGACTATGGTTTAGTATTTCAGTTATGTCCTCAAAAGAAAAAGTTTTTTGCAAAATTGAAAACTATTTAATGCTTAAAAGTTTTAGTTTAATTAAAAAATGTACAATTATTTCGATAGATTTCAGGTTTTAATGGCTGTGATAATGTAATTTAAGGTAATGTCAGTGCTTTCAATCTAAAGATAAATTTGTGAGATGAAAAAGCTTAAAAAATCGGATCATATATGAGCTCAATAAATGTATAAAAGTGTTATAGTCTGCTTCAAACATTGTTCATATTTTATAAGTTTGAGGTTCAGGAATCTGATAATGCAATGAAAGGTTATGCCCATCAGGTTTATCATCTATATTCCTTCGACAGAGGTTCGACACTGTCTGTCTGTCCTTATTCTAAATCTCCAGCGATCAAAATTATTGTGATTGACAGTGTCCATTTGCCATTGATTATAATCTTGCGTTAGGGTTCCTTTTTATGCTTGCCTAGAGCGCCAAGCTTTCTTTTTGCTATCCAGTCTTAGGGCTCTGCAAGTACTGATATGCCCCTTTGCTTTATTTTCAATATGATTGAACCAATGAAAACCGTTTGTCCTTAAGTCGTGAAATAAATTTGATGCTTACATTTATGTGCACTATCTAATAAATTTCCAATAAACATAGAAACGCTTGATAGCAAAAATAATTCATAAAAAAATACATACTTTTCTAGCAGGAATTCAAATTTCGTCCAAATGCTTCATAAAAGTCACTAATATCAAAAGAGAACAAGGATAAAACATAAGACAGTACTAAGATAGTCTTAAAAATTCTGCAGTTGTAGTGAGTTTTAAAGATGAAGGTAGAGTATTACCGTGCACTCCTGATAATAAATGTTTGAGGGCAATTATTTAGCAGAATAGCACTTGTACTCCATCGATCTACATCTACCTGACAAGCAGCAAAATGCCACTCCTGCACTGTTGAACTTTCACTACTCAACTCCCCACAGTAGTCCCTTACATCCAAGTGGTAATATGTTTAGGGTGGAAATAGTTGTTTAAAAAATGTACATTAAAGTGTCCAAGAAATGTCTGATACATTCGATGTCAATATCTGACCATATGAACCAAATTTATGAGATGGAAAAGCTTGAAAATTCGATCACATATGAGAGCTCAATGAATTTTGTAGTTTGATTGAAACATTGTGCATATTGTATAAGTTTAATAAGGTTAATAACTGTGACGAGTGTGTGATACGAGTGTATTGAAAGAAGAAAATAGACAAAATGTACATAAATAGATGTAAGATAATTTTATTTTCTACTTATTATGTTCAATTAATCGCGTGTTATACGATGTCCAAGTTTGTCTGATACTTTTGTCCAATATCAAGATTTGTTACTTTGTTTTCTAAGTAAGTTCAGATCAGTCCCACGTGTATAATTATTTAATGCTTTCTTGATAGGATTTTAGAGCATAGATGATTGGTTTTACATATTTTTTCTTATATTCTATCTGGCCGGGCTCCTTGCATGAACCAATATGACTGACTCTCTCTCTCTCTCTCTCTCTCTCTAGATTTGCCTGTCTTCCATCAGGTGCCTCAGATCTTCGGGATCAGTCATGTACAATTGGCTGTATGTACGTGGATATAAGTCGTCCTATATCCACATACATCATACATTAAAAAGGTACAGAACTATGCTGTTTTAGCATTTTCAGACTTTTTCTAAGAAATTGTAATATTTTTCATAGTTCTATTTTGATATGAATACCAAACAGAAAAGGCGGAAAGTTCTACAAAAGTTTTTAAGTGATGCTAAATGACCACATATTAACAGAAGATGGATTCATTGTATATAATATCCTTATTTGAAATGCTGCCAAACAGTAATCTCAGATTTAGTCCTCTGCTCTGATTATAGTAGCCATCACAATGTAGACAGAAAGGGGGAAGATTAAGGTTGTTTACATAAGCAGATAAAAATACATACTTAAAGTCATTGAATATTAGCAGGGTTACACGGTGTTGCCTGAGAGACACGGATAACAAAATAGAATTAAAAAGAACTGCATATAACTATATAAGTGAACGTGTGTGTGTACATTTCTCTACGCAATAACTGTCAATTTTAAGTCTACAGACTCGAAATTTGATATACAGGGTACTGAGATTTGGGAAAATCTATATGATCGGTTTTCGGCCAGAGATTTGCCTGTTAAGGGGTCAAAGTTAAACGATTTGACCTTTGAGAACTCTACCAAACTCCTCCGACAATTTTGGGTCTAAACACTTGAAATTTTAGATATAGGTTCCTCGGACATGGATCTTACTTAATAACTTGATTTGAGCTCAAAACAATAAATTTTAAGGGGTAATAATAGGGGGGCAAGGTTAAAAAAATTGACCGCTTTTTTTTGCTCAACATACACCTCCAAACACCCGGGCAACGCCGGGCACCCATGCTAGTATATATATATATATATATATATATATATATATATATATTAAACTGAAAGATGACAAATAAAAGTTATATAACTTTATTATATCATCAGAACAATAAGGAAAAGTTAAGGGGAAAATTAGGCCATGGAATTTCAAAGCTAAATGCGTCTCATCAGAAGAGGGAGAAGGGCCTAAAGAGTTTTTTTCTTAATTTTTTCCTTATTATTCTGATAATATAAATTTATATATAACTTAATAAGTTTTACTTTGTTAAAGATTTACTCTTTGATAACATATATGCCAAGGGTGTGAGTTCGATTATAGAAGCATTTATTTAATTTGAATAAAATATGCATCAAATGCACTTGAAAGCCAAATCACAACGTAATATTAGGAAAATAAATATTTTACTTGTTTGAAATTCATAATTTCAACATATTTCGGAGTCGGACTCCATCCTCAGTATGTTGTTTTGTTTCTTTTTTTCTTCTTTCATATATATATATATATATATGAATAAATGACAAACGTCTATATTCCAAATTTCATGATGTTGACCATTTTACAATTTATTCCTTTAATTCAGTTGACACTTACAATTCTTGACAGTATGTTTCGTGGCACAAAATAATTCACTTAATTATTATATCAATCAATGAATCTATTTTGCCCTTAATTCAGAAAAAATAGCAACTATCGATCCACAAAAAGGAAATAAAATGCGTTTGGGCATGATTGAAAAATCCGAAAATTGGAGAAAAGCTGCAATTACCTTATTGTTTGCTTACATTAAGCCATTTAGAACAAAAATGAACAGGAATAAATTGTAAGACGATCAACGTCACGAAATTTGAAATATAGACTTTTGTTATTTATTCATTATATGCTCTTTAATTAAATTGAGCTGCTTAAATAAAGATTGGTATTTCCACAGAAATATATTATATATATATATATATATAAGACATTTATAAGAACCAATTTCGGTGCCAAAGATTATTTTTAAGGAAGTGAAAAATAAATCCAATATTTCAATTGATACCCGACTACCCCCAGTAAATTATAGACATATTTATATTTTACTTTTTCTCATCAACTGATGACGACAAATGCCACGGACAGACGATCACAAGTTATCTCCCTTTTCACATATATCTGGTAACTAGTACAATATAATAGAAAAAAACAAGAGAAAGAAAAAGAAATCATACTTCTGTTTAATCTACGTTCAGTATTGTTTTTAAAACAATTTTACTCTTTCTTTCATGAAATACTTGGTCCATGATGATCCTGAAGAAATTAATATTACAGCATTTATTTTGACATATCAGAATCACTCTATATCTTAAGTTTTTTTTAAGTATCTCATGTGGTTTATGACTTTTATTAAGACAAACACACAGAATTACGACTTTGCTTTATATAAAAGATTAAGTTACATGAAAAACAAAAAAAGCAATAACTTAACCCATTGGTTGGATTTCTGATAGCTGTAAACAATAATGCGTCTGTCTGACTTTCTCTGAAGTCAGACCAGAGAAAAAACAAAATCAAACATCAATATATCGATTACAGTAAAATAATCAGAGATGATTAGTTTAGGATAATGATCACTGCTCCTATGCAAGAAACGAACAAATAGTCGTCGCTCTTCTGTAATCAGTTTCATAATTTTGAAATTATTTTGAAAAAGCGAATATATTTCCATTAATAAAATGTTACCATTCACAACAGGTACTTAAGGAATTCAATCGGGTAGTGTTACATAATAGTGGCCCTACGCTAGGAAGTAGCTATTTAGTGAGAATTTTGACAAGGTCCACCTTTAGTACATGTCAAGATAATCTTTCTGTAAACAGAATTGTACCCAGAGATGGATTACGCAAGTTGAAACGAGGGGTGGTGAAAAGGTCAAATCTGTAGACAAGACAGGCATTGAACAATATGATAATGTGACACATTAGTCACCTTTTTCGAGCAGGAGAGAAACGGGTTTTTAGTTCAGTCTCGTTCTGGAAGCCGCGCAGATAGGACAATCTAAGGCGAATGTCACTTTGATATCTGTCCATATGCGCCTATCATTTGTTAAGTTCAAAAACAAAGTTAAGAAAATAATTTCAGTTATTTAGTCTCTCTTTTAAGTCAATTCTTTCCCATAAAACCTTGAAGTAACTCAGCGAACGTCTTGTGTGTTTCATGTATAAATTTTATTCATCTTCGTGTAACGTTGTCTAGGAACCAACACGTTGTAGACAAATAATAGAAAAGAACTTCAACTCAGATTGCTTTGATTGTATAACATTTTCCTTATTTTCTCATTACTGCTGTGACGTCCTTCACGTGATCGTGCTCTCAAACGTCATCCACGCCTCTAACGTGATCGTTTCCTTTTTATAGTCTCTTTCTTTACCGGCGACTTCACTTCGTATACATTGTGTCAGTGTTCTGTTACATTCGTTCAACAGAGGAGGCGATTGAGAACCACGAAACGATCACAACATGAAATTCGATGAAGATGAAAAGAAGCGACTGTGAAGAATATAAAGATCAACACGTATGGATACCAGCGCATGTAGTAAAAGACTTAGTTTATTTGAGTTGTTGATCGCTCATGGGTAAGAACATAAGATTAGAATAACCGGAATAGCACAACAAAGAACGCCAAGATTAATAAAATAGTTTTAAAGAAATCGATGATCAAAGATAAAACATTTTATGCAAATTATTCTTGTAAAACAATTTTTCAAACGGTTATTGTTAGACTAATTTTAGCACAGTTTTCACAAAGGAAAAATTATCCATTATATAAAATATGATTTCGATCATCAATTGAAAAAAAAATGTATAACAGGTGTCCCAAAAGTAATGCCTTATATTTTTTTTTATTTAATCCGAATGAATCAGAGGGGATTGCAAATTGCATTGTTATGATGACTGAACTTACGCATTCATGACCTGAAAGTTTCATCTCCCTGTTGCAGATATTGACAGTGTTCGACTCTAAGAAAGCAAACTGTCATGAACGTGCATCAGAAGCCGAGATGCGTCATTGAATTCATGACAAAAGTGCCTTAAGAATGGTGGTGACTATGTGGAAAAATAAATTCTGGAATACAAAAGAACGCTCGTTTTAATGGTACCACTCTCGCCTTCACAGCTCTTCAACTTTTTGAGTTAAAATAAATATCAGAGGCTTTACTTTTGGGATGACCCTCATATTAAATTATTTACTTTTGCGTGATTATGTTAGTTGCTTTGATATGTGTCTTCCATATAAACAAACCTTTTTCTAATTCTACTGCGTTAAACATTTGTAATCATTAATTGCATTTAATTAATATTATTAAAAAAAAGCACATATTTTTATACTAAGTAGAATAAAATACCAGCGTAAATATCTAAGATCTGTAACCACAGCATGTTTTGCTGGTGCATACGAATGGCAGATTAACAGGCGAACGTATCTTTGGCTGGGGTCCAACCACCCAGGAGATATTTTCTTTGTTTGAAAAAGTAAATGCCTCATTGAATAGGAAAGTCATGCTGTGATGAGCCTTTGTGAGAAACACAAAGCCGAGATAATCTGCAGATACTCCGCCATGAATGAATATGGTCGGGATGTTATCTTCTGTGGACATCTCCATTAGCTGACCTCTGAGTGGTCGAATGGTGATCATATTGAGAAAGCTCAGAATCAATCTGGAGTGAAAAAATTTCAGGAAATGGGAAGTGGAGGCGGTCATAGCCAGCCTTCCAGAAGAGGATAAGGGGTAAGGGTGAGGGTTGAACAGTAGACAGGGTAGTTGATTTTCCTAATAAGATGCTAGGTAGTTAAACCAGTGTGTGCCTCTTGTTAAGGCCCTTGGGGGCTTTTGGCTGAAGGGCTGTGTCAATGGAACGTGTGTCAATTGATATGGTCAGGCAAAACTCATTCACCAAATCTGTCATTCAACCTTGGATAGGCGACTACCACTTGCAATACCCCCCTCCCCCCCCCCAAAAAAAAAATAAACAAACATTTGTTTATAAATTTGGCTTGTGGTTTTGTTTTTGATGGACAAGTTTTTCCTGCATGACTGACTAGACTTGATACAGTACCTTTGAATTGGCACAACAAGAGTGGCGATTACAACCAGTACAGTGAGCCTACAAAGCCATGTTAGATCTGGTATGAGCTGGCGAAAATAATGTTAGAAACAGAATTTTTACATAACACTACAGTCAGGTGGAATTGGAAATTTCCATTAAAAGTTAAGTAGAAGGACGGCTTTGTGCTCAGAATGTTATGTCACAAATAGAAAGTAATGATATCTAGCAAATAAGCTGATTAAATCTTTCTTTTTTTCTGGTCTGCGGAGAACAGCAGTTGTTTGGTTGGCTAACTTCCCTGTGATTCAAGACATCCATGCTTCTACAATGGTTTATCCAAAGGGATAGACGTTTCACATGACGTTACCAGCGTAACCGATTCGACTTTAGGAATATATCTATGCTAAGCAAATATAATGCTTTCAGCGGGGGTTGATTATGCCAATGGTGGGATATGTTTCCCAAAAAACGATGGAAAACCCTCATAAATGAATCTTATAAAAATATCTTCAATAAAGCAAACCTATCAAGATAGTAAAAGCTTTACACAATTAAGAAGAACAATTCATATATTGGACCAAGTAAAGAATCGATACCCTGTATCAGAAGACGTCTGGCGGCGACCGGCGCACATTTCCAGTGACATCTTGATTCGACCTTGACATTGGCACAAGCACATGGCGTTGGTTGTTTGTAAACACGTCAAATAGAAGACATGGTCGAATATCCGCGAGCAATATTAAAAAAATATATATTTACAAAATATTTTTTTAAGTTAGTAACAAAACGTATTTAAATAAAAGATATTTAAATAAATGGGTATTTTTCTGAGTGCGTTTTTAATATATTTACATAACTTTTTAATAAAACTTAGAATAATTGTAATAAAATAAATAAATTTAAGCCAAACTTATTAACAAAAACAAATGTAAAAAAGATTTGTGATATATATATATATATATATATATATATATATATTTTAAATCTCGGTTGCTTATACTTGTGATTTTATTATGCATAAAAATTGCCTCGGCCTAGAAGTATTTCTCCTTCACTAACCACCAACATAGATCGCAATTTAAATAAATATAAAATTTTATTCAAAACGCACACTGAACGAAAAAAACAAAACAAAAAAAAAAAACACTGTACATAAAAATCAATCTTGGTCGCAAACATTCACAAAAATTCGAACAAGTTATTTTATATTTGTTTCTGTCATTTAAAAGTTTGGTTTAAATAATTTTATTTTTACAAGTTTTTGTTAAATTATGTATTTTTAGGACGTCGATTTTTAATGTTTTTTAATTAATATAGCTCATTCTTTTTATTTCTTTTTATTATAATTATTTTAAGTTTTCTTAAAAAGTTCTGTAAATATATTAAAAACGCACTCAGAAAGACACCCATTTATTTAAATATATTACTTTTAGATTTTTTGTCATTTAATAAATTGATCACGTGAGGGTAGCATGAGATTAAATCAAAATGTTGATGTCTAAAAATGTTGATGTCTAAAAATGTTGATGTCTAAAAATGTTGATGTCTAAAAATGTTGATGTCTAAAAATGTTGATGTCTAAAAATGTTGATGTCTAAAAATGTTGATGTCTAAAAATGTTGATGTCTAAAAATGTTGATGTCTAAAAATGTTGATGTCTAAAAATGTTGATGTCTAAAAATGTTGATATTTAAAAATGTTGATATTTAAAAATTGTAATATTTAAAAATTGTAATATTTAAAAGTTTATAATTTTTAACATATGGAAGTTAATGTTTTAAAGAATAATTAAATTGAACTGTATTAAAAACGCACACAGGAAAAAAAAAACAACCATTGTACATAAAAATCAATCTTGGTCGCAAAAATACGTGAAACATTCACAAAAATCCGAACAAATCAGTTATTAATGGCAGAAACGAATATAAAATAAGTTTGACTTAAATTTATTTATTCATTTATTTTATTATTGTAAGTTTTATTAAAAAGTTCTATAAATATATTAAAAACGCAATCAGAAAGGCACCCATTTATTTAAATATTTTTTATTTAAATACGTTCGTTTTGTTACTTAAAAAATGTTTTTTAAATATATATTTTTCTTTTAAATCTTCAAAAGTTTTGTAAATATATTTTTTTAAAAATCTTGCTCGCGAATATTTGACCATGTCTTATTTGACGTGTTTACAAACAACGAACGCCATGTGCTTGTGTAGGTCAAGGTCAAATCACCGGTGTCACTTGAAATGTGCGCCAGTCGTCGTCTTCTACTACAGGGTATATATTATTTACTTGGTCCCATGTATTAAATTAAAAGACAATGAATAATAATTACTTATAACTTTCTTGTATCAATAAGGTGAACACGATAAAAAAGAAAAAACCTCTTTAGACCGTGGCATTTCAAAACTAAATATTTCTCACCAGAAGACGGGAAGAACCGGCATTATATAATTATAAAGATATACAAACAGAAACTGACTTAGGAACATTTAGATTAAATGAAAATTATATGCCATTCAAAATGTAAGTTTAGTAAGCCAATTCAATGCAAATGCTTTAAAAAATAAACATTTATTTGCTGGTAAATCGATTTTTCGACGTAATCACGTCTTCATAAAGATGGACACAGATTATTTTTGCTCTTCTTTATCCCTTGTAGCACGATGCGACTAAGAAAAACAATGTTTGTTTACTTTAAAAAAATAAACAAATACATGTTTGTTAATTTTTTTTAAAAAAGTCTATGAATTGGCTTACTAAAATTATATTTTGAATTTGCACTTAAACAACGCTTTTATCACAAACACAAAAAAAAAAAAAATTCTCATATAACTTTCCACGCGTTACCATGTAGATCTCCCACTCTGGACATTTAAAAATCATTCGTGGATAATACCAAGCGGGTCTTGTTTTTGTGGTATCATGCCACGAAATTAGAAGAAAAAAAAAACTGTCTATCCTGATGAAGACGTGCTTACGTCGAAAAGTTCGATTTATAAACAAATGTTTGTTTGTTATTTTTTTAAAAATCTGTATTGAATTGGATTCGTAAACTTACATTTTGAATTTGCACTTAAACGGCGCTTTTATCAAGCAGAGATGTGTGTGTGTGTGTGTGTGTGTGTGTGTGTGCGTGTGTGAGCGAGATGCGCGCGCGTGTGCGTGTGAGAGAGAGAGAAAGAAAGAGGGGGAAGTTTGGTTAAAGAAAACAATATCTCTTGATGTGACTTAAAATAACAGTTGAGAAATTTATTAGATTTCTTTATATGGAATAATTTTTTTTTTCAGTGATCACCACTTGTCAAGGCCCGGAAGCCACTCAGGGATAAGGGTTATTGCAAGTACATTAAGTTAGTGAGGAGATTTGCTGAAGTGTTTACTTAAGGGGGCGGTTCATTAGGAATTTGTTAACGTTGGACTTGAAGACATCCAAGTTGTAGTCCGGAGGGAAGCAGGCAGACGGAACAGAGTTCCACAGGCGTGCAGTTCTAAGAAAGAAGCTTTGTTCATGGAATCCGCGTTTTGATTTAGGCACAGATATAGAGTGGTGGAAATTTTTCACAGTGGATTCAGCTAGACGGGTGTTTTTCGTGAAAGATTGGCGAGGGGGGACCAGAGATTGGAGTTCATACGAGCATCTGCCATGGAAATAACGATAAAACAAGGACAGGCTCGCAACGTCTCTTCTGTGGGAGAGAGGTTGCAGGGTAGAGAAAAGGGCATCCCCCACTAAGCCACGAAGTCTATTTTGTACTCTGTCAAGGCAGGATAGGCTGTTTTTAGCAGCTCCTGCCCAGATATGGCAACAGTATTCCATCCTTGGACGTACTTGGCTTTTATATAGATAGAGAATTGCATCAGTAGTGAGATATCTTCTGGAGCGGTAGAAGGATCCCACCATCTTTCCAGCGACCTTGGCAACAGACTTGATGTATGTGTTCCATTTCAGATCAGGAGTAAAGGTCAAACCCAGAAGCTTGTCAAAACACGGAGCCTCACCCAGACGAGAGCCATCCATCACAATTGATGCCAGCTGGGGATCAGAGCGTTGACATTTAAAACAAACTGTTATATAAATTGATAAAATCTTTCAAAGCCTCAGTCAAGATTTTAAACTATTTAATGTAGAAATATGTATTTTTAGTATCTTAATCAAGTTTGACAAGTATATTTTTTTCTTGAATAATTTGTTGGCAAACAATTTTAGAATAACAAACAATAGTACACAACACTGACTCACTCATAAACCCGAGCAAAAAAAGCAACAACACATAATTTATATGAAATGAATAAGAATAAAATTCATTATCAAACCCGCATAATTTTAACATATGGAAACGATGTTAAGAGTTTATAATGGTCGCGCATAACTGTAGACATTGATTGTCGAGAAGACAGATTTCATAGAAACAAACGTATGCTTAAGCTTTTACAAATCGTTTCACATTAAAATTAAGAAATTCAATAGAGAATTTCTCTCTTATGCGTTTTATATAAATTATTTTTTTGTGTGTTAACGCGGTATTTTATACGGTTACAAAAAAGCATATTGAAATGGTTCAACATGATAAACTATACTATTGCTACAATATTTGAATTAGAAACTATATTTTACGGTTAAATACTTAGTTCAGTTTCCTATATCATTTAAGACTTATGCACCATTGCAGAACAGTATACGTTCTGTTGTTATGAGACTATCCTCTCAGGCATTACATTACGTATACTAGCATACATATACGACCAGAAGTGGCCGTTGGCATATTTTTGCTACTATTATCTAATAGTTATTACAGGTCTCTTTGGCGGTTTGGTAGGAGCAGGATATAGTATAGGCACCGCCAAAAATGGCCGCAAAATCAAGTTGTTGTTGTTTTTTAAAACTAAATTACATTTATTAAAATCCATTATTTCTGAGTAACTTTTTTTTTCCCAGAAAGATAAAACCCTGAATTTTATCATATAGAAAACAGAATAATGTAAAACTTTTTCTACTATTTTTAATTCAATTTTAAATGTTAAATTTTCCCAAAAAGTTAACAATTGTTATTTTTTGTCTTGCACAAAAAACGTACTTAAATATTTAAAAAAAAGGGTTTTTGAAATAATTTATTTATTCATTTATTGTCTAACTAAGATTTAGGATGATTTTCTAAGAGAATATGCAAAAATATTATAATATAAGTACCTGAATTTCAAATAATTCCACTTATTCATATATGTAACCAGATATTTCGCGTCGCCGAAGAGTTCAGATCGACTCTGTTTACGTTTTCTTTCGATGAGACGAAAACTATGGAAGACTAAACAGGCCAAAAAAACTTATTTTTCAGTGACGAAAATTTCAATGTATTATTAAGCTGAGGCTGGCCAGTACCAGATGGGTGACCATTTGTATGAGTTTGGTTTTTAATGTGTATGTGTGTGGGGGCCAGGCTCCCCAAAATGGGGGGAGGGGGCAATTTAAAGCAGAATAAAAAAAAATTATTTCAGCGCTTTTGGTCCACCGTAGTCGAAATGCGGCAAACGTTTTCAAACGAGATCGAAAAAAATGATGCTATTTTTAACACAAAGGGCACAATATTTATCGATTTTTTTTTTTGTATCGATTATTCAAAGCATGCTCTGTTTAATAATGGTCATGTATTATTCGGCTCGCTAAAAACAAATTGTTAATTTATTTATCAAAAATTTTAAAATGGCTTTTTTCGTATAAATATAAATTTTTTTTGTTGTTTTGCTTAACTTAAATTAATTATTTTACTTAACATATTCACCGAATTTCACACTTCAAAACTCAAAAGCGGGATAATTAAACACAATCGAAGTTCTGATATTCAGACGTCAAAATAAGGTATGAAAACAATTTTTTTTTTTTTTTTTTTTTTTTAATCTATAATTCTGTCCCTTACAACAACACAATATGTTTTGTTCAGTTTCAAATGATTATTTTAAGCATATTTGTTCCCACTTCAAAACAAGGGGGGGTTTTGTAAGCAAAAAAAAATATATATATAAATATCGTTTATGAAAAATAAGTACACTGTTATAAAGTTCATTCTTCTCCTAATAATCGCTGAAAATTTCGTATTGATCGGATAATTACCTGATTTTTGGTAGATTTTTAAAAAGACGGTCCGTCAAAAAGTACTGACCTGCCCCCCCAGTTTTGGCGGTGCCTAATATAGTATCTGTCTGATACTGCATTTTATATTTTCTGCCCTTGGTCTTTAAAAGAGAAAAACCTTTCGGGATCAGTTAGAGAAATAACAGTATAGTTTCAGATTCAGTTAGAGAAATAACAGTATAGTTTCAGATTCAGTTAGAGAAATAACAGTATAGTTTCAGATTCAGTTAGAGAAATAACAGTATAGTTTCAGATTCAGTTAGAGAAATAACAGTATAGTTTCAGATTTAGTTAGAGAAATAATAGTATAGTTTTAGGTTCAGAATTTTTATTTTCGTCGCAATACAGAATGCCCCTTTAAGGAAGCTGGATTTCCCAACATTACAAAAACTGACTTCGTTTAAGGCTACCGTCGTGGGGAGGCTAGTGAATAAAGTTTCTTTCTAATAGATATAATACGCTTTTTATTTTATCTCTGAAGTAGTTTTTATTTGTCAGTGCAATGATTTAGTATTTCTATCGATCAATCGAGTTCTCGGCCTCTTATTTTCCAAGTCAGTCGTTTATCTTTTTATCTGTCAATTGGAATGTTTGTATTCAGCACAATCAGATGACAAAGTTCATGGAAGTAGCGATAGAATTAAAGTTGTGACATTGCACCGATCATCCCCCCTGACTGTGAGCTGACTAAACAGGTCGAAACCTGCCGAGAAAGTGACCCACTTTCAGGTGAGATAATGACACCGGATGACCTAATTCTTGGATCACTAGAGTCCTAGTTTCACGTATATGCGGTACGTTGAATGCAAGTCGGTGGTAGCAATCAGTTGTTTTTTTTAGTAGAGGTGAATCTCCTCTTTTGGGGTAAGAAAAAGATAAGATAGAGGAGAGGAGGAAGAAAAGATAAAGGATGAAAAGAAAAGGGGATTGGTATAAGAAAGCAGCAGGAAAAGAGTTAGCAGTGGAAAGAAAGAGAGGCAGGAGAACAGTGGGAAAAAGAGAGCGGGAAAGAGGAGAGAGGAGTAAGAGTTAGGAAACGAGAGAGAGAGAAAGAGGAGTAAGAGTTAGGGAAGGAGAGTGAGGCAGTTAGGGAAAGAGAATGGTTAAGGAAAAGACAGAGAGCTAGTTACGAAGAGAGAGAGAGAGAGAGAGAGATGGAGAGAAGTAAGGTGAAAGAGGGACTTAGAGAAAGAGAAAAGTTGATAGATAATGATTTATTGGAGAAATAAATGTAGGGAAGAGACGAGAGGTAGGCCGAAAAAGTAAAACAGGGAAGGGGGTGAGGGAACGGGATAAGGAACGGCTGTAAGAAGTGAAAGAGAGAGAGAGAGAGAAAGAGAGAGAGTATGGGGTATTATATAAAACTTAGGGGAAGAGGAACAAGGAAAGGTGTTGAAAAGAAAAAGAAAAGGAACGGGAAAAAGACAATAAACAAGCACAATAGAAAAAAAAATGTTCGTCTCTTTCTTATTCTTAACAAAACCTTGAAAAGTTGCACGATTCACCCAATTGTTCTGACCTTTACAAAGCAAATTCACAAAATGGTAACAGAATTATTTGTAAAACCGACTTCTGTGTCAAGGCCAGTAGGTCACGTAAGGCGACACGTTCGTTCGCCTTTTCTCGATGTGGCGTGTTCTCCGTAATGGTTTGCACGTTTATTTTAATTATATTTTAATCCCTTTCAGATTATTTTCGAATACCTTTTCACATCAATACGAAAAATGTAATTAGTATCGAATAGAGTATAATAAAACGTTTATTGAAAAATATGGCGTGGAAATAAATTCGGAAACAGAAATATACCACTCAAAGGAAAAGTAAAAAATCGATTACCTATATGAGTCTAAATTTTAATGAGTAAATTAAATTGATATTTATCTCTAATATATAAAAGTCACAGTGTGTGTATGTGTGTGTGTGTGTAAGTTCCTCCCTCATAGGTTCCGAAACGGCTGAGCCTATGTTTTGCAAATTTCACATAAAAATAATTTATATGTCTGGCAGTGTTCTTAGATATGTTTTGTAGAGAAATTCGTCCGATAAGGATCAAAAATCGGAAAATCCTATTTTAAAAATCGTCTTTATTCTCTTACAGATAGAAAATAATATTTATGGGGGAATATTTTACATAACACTGGTGTAACGTAAAATATTCCCCTGTAACATATTTTATCTATAAGAGAAGCAAAACTATTTTTAAGCTTGTCAAACCCAAATATCAGCTGACGTGATATTGTAACAAACACAGACGGAATTTGATGACTGACATTATCATTTTTTGTGAATTAATCCACATGGCAAATCATTCCCTGTAATATATAATATTCAGTAGAGGATTGATTCTATAATAATGGTATTTAGTTCTCTTCTACTGCAAGGACTTAGACACCAGAGTGGAAAGTGCAATTGAGAAGTCAGTGCCCCAGAGGAGGACCACTCTGACCTGAAAAGTCCCCAGGGAAGCCCCGTCGGTATTCCCCAGTAAGGGCGCCTCAAGCGATTAGCAATAAACTAACCCCCTTCTCAAAGAGAGAAGGCAAAGCCTGGAAGGGTGGACATCCTAGAACTGCAGAGAACTTAACTCCCACCGCTAAATTAACAGGGACCGGATCATTACCAGAATGGTCTAATATCTGATTTTGGGGGCCCAGGATAAAAATCCCTAGCCGTACATACGCAATCTGCATAAATTAAAACATCACGTTTAAGCGTATTGAACGTCCAGCTGGTTTATATATGTGTGTGGTTTTAAATAAATATTAACATTTTTATACCTACAGACTGATTTCATTCTTATGCAACCATCAGAGTAGGAAGTGGTAATTACTGCTGGTCGGGAGATTCGAACCCAATCAACAAAGCCACCTGACAGCGGGTTAACGTCTTTTTCCAGATCACCAGCAATTAACACATAAATAGAAGGAAATTAAGTACTCATGAATGTCATGTACTCCTGCATTCATAAATAAAAATCTATTCTACGACAGGAAATTTGAATGATTTTGTTCTTAAGTATCAACTCTTAATTGTAAAAAAAAAAAAAAAAAAAAAAGCAGATTTTTTTTTCAACCAATCGCAGCACAAGAAACTATCAGTCACGGAAAATCCACGCATACTATAAAAGTCCAAACAACTCTCTCTCTCTCTCAGACAATTCACATGCGTTCAACACAATTCTACACGGGGCCATTGAAAAACGCAACAAAAAATACATGAACTTTTGTACGCCAAACGAAGCATATACACACCGCTCATCGAACTCGCACAATTCGTACATACATTCTCTCTAACAAAATAGGCACGCTAATATATTTACACGCATGTAAACCCTTTATTTAATCCTTATGGATAGCATATCCTTGTTACGTCAGCCATGACCGGGTAGAAGTCTTAAGTAATTTGCAATTGTATTCTTCGTATCGCACACACTGAGCGTAACGGATAAAGTACTAAGTAAAACTGCAGTTATAATTGACACTCTCTTGGAGGTTGAAGGGTCAATTCTCAGTGCAAATTAATTTTGTTTAATTGCTGTGTAATGCCTGCAGATCAAATAATGTATTAAACTAGCAAACTATATCGAAATTGGAAAATCGCTTTGAAACTTTTATACTAATGGATGGATGCTTCCGTTCAGTCTCAAGAGACAATGGATACCCTCTGTAAGGGTAGCTTCACGAGTAATGGTGATGCAAGGGTTGCGCAATCTTCGACCACATTTCTCCTGAATCGACACTGCTCGAGTCCAATAGCAAGAAGTGCTAGGTGTCTAGAAACAATGCCGAGATAAGCGGAAAGCACAAAGCGCACCTAGAATTTCCAAATGGTCACCGATTTTTAGTACTGATTATGGTCAACGAGTTAGAAAGATTCCTAAGTTGACAAGACACACCTGTCGAAGGTTATATCGACTGAACTAACACTGAAGACAAGAACGGTAGTCCAAAAAATTATAATACAAATGTACGTTAGTTTTTTTTTTTTTTTTTTTTTTTTTACCTGTACGCCTCATTTACCTGCTTTAGCTGACCTTTCAATAGATTTACGGTTTGTTCCTCAACCCTAAAAATCACGCGTTGTCTTCGTTTTTATGAATAAGAGAATCGAATTGACAAATAATAAAGTAGGACACTGATTTTACGGTGCTATGCCAACTTATCTTACCAGATCAAGATAAGCCGTGTACGTTGAAATGATGTACAGGATCGACGCTACCTACCGCGGAACATGTTGACGGGTTGCGGAAGAGATAGTTTTAGCAGTACTTTGAAGACCGGAACTTTATTTGCTGTCCTCTCACACTTAAAATGTTGTCAGAAACAATTATGTAAGTTGATGGCAAATCACAAGGGCAACCGACGTAGATAATGTCGATTAATTAAAGAAATGGGGGGGGAGGAGATGGGTTTTGAGATAGAGAGGGAGAAAAGGGGCGGAGAAAAGAATGAGAAGGATATAGAATTAGATGAAGATTATAGAGATGAAAAGAGGGAGATAGAATGGGGGGGGGAGAATAATAACGATGGAGGTCAATAAAAAAAATGACATTTTTATATGCAACATCGGGAGCTGCTAAAAAATAATAGAAAAGGAAAGAAAAAAGTGCAAACAAAAATGCGAGTCAGTGCAAATTACCTCCCCTCAATTATACCGATACAAATACGTTATAGTTTTTTTTTTCGTGGCAATTTAATAAAATTTTTACTTTTGCTGAAATGCCCGTTAATATTATTATACCAGCAACTCTCTAATAAAAAACCAATGTGGATTTATTCGTGGTTAAATGGATACAAATCCGTTCCATCACAAAATCTAGCGAGTAAAGAGAAGTACTCTTTTTAGCCGATTGACGAAACCATTCAAAGAAGTGACAATTGACAAAACCATTCAAAGAAGTGACAATTGACAAAACCATTCAAAGAAGTGACAATTGACAAAACCATTCAAAGAAGTGACAATTGACAAAACCATTCAAAGAAGTGACAATTGACAAAACCATTCAAAGAAGTGACAATTGACGAAACCATTCAAAGAAGTGACAATTGACGAAACCATTCAAAGAAGTGACAATTGACGAAACCATTCAAAGAAGTGACAATTGACGAAACCATTCAAAGAAGTGACAATTGACAAAACCATTCAAAGAAGTGACAATTGACAAAACCATTCAAAGAAGTGACAATTGACAAAACCATTCAAAGAAGTGACAAAACCATTCAAAGAAGTGACAATTGACGAAACCATTCAAAGAAGTGACAATTGACGAAACCATTCAAAGAAGTGACAATTGACGAAACCATTCAAAGAAGTGACAATTGACGAAACCATTCAAAGAAGTGACAATTGACGAAACCATTCAAAGAAGTGACAATTGACAAAACCATTCAAAGAAGTGACAATTGACAAAACCATTCAAAGAAGTGACAATTGACAAAACCATTCAAAGAAGTGACAATTGACAAAACCATTCAAAGAAGTGACAATTGACAAAACCATTAAAAGAAGTGACAATTGACGAAACCATTCAAAGAAGTGACAATTGACGAAACCATTCAAAGAAGTGACAATTGACGAAACCAAAGAAGTGACAATTGACGAAACCAAAGAAGTGACAATTGACGAAACCAAAGAAGTGACAATTGACGAAACCAAAGAAGTGACAATTGACGAAACCATTCAAAGAAGTGAGAACAAATAGAAAGTTAGACAAGTATTATTTGGACTATTGTTCACATCTCGAATATTATTTTCCCGACGTTTCAGTTTCATAACCTCTGATCTTGTCGAACTCAGAAATTTGTACAGTTTTGAACAGAACTATTTAACCGCCGGGGTTACCATGCCAGGGTTTCCGTCCTAAATAATTAACAACTGTATTCTGAGAATTATCTGAGGATTGAACCTCCAAATAAATTTTACATAGTTCTTTATACACAGTATGCATTTTGGCAGCCTTAAATCTATGCTTGCCATTAGCTGTAAAATCTTACTACATATCACTATAGATCAATACTTATTACCACAGATTATATGTACTAGCGGGACCCGTGGAGATTCCACAGTGGACTCTTTCGTATAACGGTGGCATTCTGTGGATGTTCAGCGTAGATGGAGACGCTCTGATATTATTGTAGCTCTTTTGTTTAAACGGCAAAAGGATTTATCTAAGTTAGCAGGGACACCTGGTGTAGCCCTTACGCTTAAACATGATATCTTAAGTAATGCAGATTTTATATATCATTTTAGAGTCAATATTTTTTTATTGATTCTTATACGTTACAAAGTGAAATCATGAAAAATTAAATTACTGACGTAATTCTAGGAATTTATATGAATATTAGACTGGAGAAGCAGAATTTGCCCGTCACTTTGCACGGACGATGTATACTAGTATTTTATATATTGCTCTGATTAAATTAAAGCATTAGCACCAATGGCTGTTGTTTTTTTTTTAAGCCCAGGATGATAATTAACCATATTTAAGCAACCGCTGTAATTTTCAGAGATCTTTAGTTAGTTATAAAGATTTTGGGTAGCTTTTAAATATTGCGCTGTCTTATGTATATCAAACACTAATATCTCAGTTTTCAGAATACCGTAAAAAAAAAAAAAAAACTAAAGTGAAAGGATATCACTTTAATCTATTATTCAATAAAATTTTGTAATCTTTAAAACCAGCCCATATTTTTATATTTAATAGAAATGAATGCTCAAATTATCCCATAAAATCAGGTAGTAGTAATTAACTCCGGAAGCGGTGAGCCTCCCTTAGTGTGTGTGTTTTTTTTTGTTTTTTTTTACATGGAGGTCACCACTTATCAAGGCCCAGAAGCCACTCGGGGATAAGGGTCATTGCGTGTACAGTAATCAATGGGATAGTGTTGTAGTATTCGTTAGCATTGTAGAGTTGATAAAGTGTCATTACTTAAGGGGACAGTTCATCAGGAATTTGTTTATGTTGGACTTGAAGACATCCAAGCTGAAGCCAGATGGGAAACAGGCAAGCGGTAGAGAGTTCCACAGGCGTGCACTTCTAAGAAAGAAGCTTTGTTCATGGAATCTACATTTTGATTTAGGCACAGATAAAGAGTGATGAAATTTCTACCTCAGGACTTTTGACAGATTCGCATTATTAGGTGACACCTTAATGATTAATCACTTATTGCGAGGATCATTCCAAATATAATGCATCCTATTTTTTTTTTTAACTCAGAAAGTTGAAGAGATACGAAGATCAGAGTGGTACCATTAATACGAGCGACCTTTTTGTACCCCAGAATTTATTTTCCTGCATAATCGACACCATTCTTAATGCACTTTTGCAAGTCTTTTTTTTTTATTCCTCAGTCGTAAAAATACAGAGTGCGCTTTGTCACTCACATCTCTTGCCACTCTGAAATCGACGAACCCATCTCCTGTGTTGACATCAACTGTATTGGTTTCGTTAATGTTCAACAGACACCAGTGAATATTGATCGGTTCAATTTTTTTCTGTGTGGAGGAATTCAATGACACATCTCTGCTTCTGACGCGCGTCCATGACAGTGGCTGCTTCCTTAGAGGTTCAAACCGTCAATATCTACAACAGAGAGATGAAACTTTCAGATCATGAATGCATATGTTCCGTCATCATTACAATCTTATTTGCAACCTCCTCTGATTCATTCAGCCTGAAAAAATAGGCGGCATTACTTTTGAAAATCCCCTCGTACTTTAAGTCAATCGATTTTGGCACAGTATCCCTTGCTCCTACACAATTTTTTAAAATATAAAACAATGATTTAGAATTACAATAAATTGGAAGATTAAACGATAAAAATACTGAGTTATACTAAGTTTAACCGACGATGCGAAACGCGAACAAAAAAGTTAACCATGTAAATAAATATAAAAGAAAAAAAAAAAATAATAAAATTTGGAGTTCTCTTTAAATGAAAATGGTAAAATAATGTTTCTTTGATCTGGGGTTATCTGTAAATGTGCCTCTTAAAAGAAGAGTGAAAGAAGGAGGAGAGACAAGAATTGAGGAGTGGGAGAGAGAAAAATATAGAGAGGGAATAAATGGAGAGTGAATAGAGAAAGAAGAGTTGAAGAGAAAGAAATATAGGTACTTGTTCAGATAGAGCCGGCAGGCCGGTTTTTAAATACATGGTTTTAATAATAAATAATAATAATAAAAAACAGTACTTACTTGTCATGTCGAAAATAGTAATATATTCAAAAATTCATTGAGCAAAAACTTATTTGTAGTTAAAAGTAATTTTTACGGAAAATTGGGAGAAATTGCATTTTCTCTAGATGTGAACACCTTAAAGATTTCGAATACAAGGGGCATACTTATCTCCCTTTTCGCATCTGCAATGGTCGATGTTTTATTTAAGCCCGTAGTGATAGAATTTTTTTTTTTTTTTTTTACTAAAAAAAAGTTTTTCTACTCGATGAATTTTCGTAATCTTTGGCTATATTACTATTTTCGACATGACAAGTAAGTACTGTTAATTTTTGCACATATTTAAAAATCGATTTGTCGACTATCTTAACAAGCACCAAAATATATTTAGCGAGAACAGAAGAGAACAATTTAAAGAAATTACCAGAGAAAGAGAAGAAAGAGGGAGGTAGTTTGGTTGATAAATACACAAATAGATAACGCGACGGCGCACGTATGGAAGCGATAATTTTTTTATGTTCGTCTTTTTTACATTTTTTCAGCATATTATCGAAGGGTCGCTAATCTAACAGATTATCAAAAAAAAAAAAAAAAAATTAAAAAAAAATAGTTCAATATTTAATATTTTGAAGGGGTGGGGTGCTCCTTTTCTAATACAATGGTTAGTAAATAAATCGATCCATTATTTTGGAAACCGACTTTTTTTTCCGGCCAAATTTCGCGAATTTAGCCATTTTTTGGCAGTTTGGCCTTATTAAAAAGGCTAAAATAGACCAAATTCGCGAAATTTGGCTGAAAAAGACGCTGCTTCCAAAATGGGGGATCGATTTACTAGAACGTTGTATTAAAAATGGAGCACCCCTTCCCCTTCCAAATGTTAAATATCGAACTTTTTTTTGGGAGGGGGGAGGGTATTATTTTTGATAAGCTAGTAGATTAGTGAACATTCGATAATAACATGAAAAAAATGTAAAAGTTTTAAATTACAGAAAGGAGATACCGCTTCCATACGAGAGAAAGAAATTACGTAATAAAAATGGAGAAAAAAAATCTTAAAAGTTACGGATTTTGTTAAAGAAAAACAAAAGATAAATACTGAAGTCTTGTAAAATAGCATTTATGTTTATGCATCAAAAGTTAAAAAAAAAAAAATAATAAAAACCACTTTTAAATACATTAAAAAAATAAAATGAATTCCCCCCACCCCGCCCCATCCCTCAACACATGCCGGCACGTAACCCAGACGTTGTAACCGAGCACGACGAATGCAGACGAAAAGCTATTTACACTTGATCACTTTTCATTCGAATACGCCATAAATCGTTTTAAAAAAATAATTTGAAAAATTGTTGTCCAATTATAATCGTCGAGAGAGAAATGTTTTGGTGTCGCTTTTTGTGGAGGAATGGGTAGCCACCAGTTGAATGGGTGGAGTCAGTTGAAAAAAAAAGAAAGACAGAAAAAACGGATGATTACCTCATTGGCCTGTTAAGACAGAACTGGGAGTTATTTAACAGCAGCCGGTGAAATCAAGGCAGCGGGAACGTTACTACAAGTGGCTGGTCGTGCGATTACGTAAGCGTGCCATTCACGTTGCAATGGGTGGAGCAAACTGCTATAAACTCCATTGATTGCTGCAACAGATTTCTTTTTCATTCTCTCTCTCTAAATTCAACGCAGGAGCAGGTTGGCTAGTTACCCCCATGCCTCACGTTCATTGGGACCCACGATCATATCTACGCTGTGTGTGTCAAATAATATATAAATCTTTGTTAATTGAAAATGCATATTTAGAAATTAGAGTTCACACAGCGTTAAAAATGACCGAAAAATATGATTTGCCAGTGTTAACACTAATCTCTATCCTTATTAAATAAAAGGAACTGTGTGTGTGTGTGTGTGTGTGTTTCTTATGGACTCTGAAACGGCTGTGCCGATTATTTAAAAAATTCCAACGAAGGTACTTGATGTGTCTGGAAGTGTTCTTACGTAGGGTTCCTGTCGGAATGCGTCTGATGAATATCGAAACAATCCGATTAAAGAAGGAGGACTTTTAGCAAAGTTAACACTTTTATACAACCTAACATCACAAGTGCATTTTGAGAAGTTTTATCACTGCACAAGCAGAAGTTTTATCACCGCACAGTCTATAAAATCAACTTTAGATTCTTTTATCAGACAGGGGCGCGTTCGAAATTAATATTTTTATTTATTTTTTTTTTTAGAGCATATTTAGAACTTTAAGTGAAGCCATTATTTACAGATAATTTTTACAAAAGAGTAGATTCTCTACAGTGCAATATAGACTATAATATATTATGCGGGGAGGCATGTAAAGCTTCCTCCCGGTACATTGTCGAGGAGGGTCACTAACTAGAGCGGACAATCAATCGATTTGATTTTACAAAAAAAAAAAAAAATTGGCGACTTCAGATTTCGATGACAATAGATAAAAAAAAAAGTACGAGAGGGTAGAAGACGGACAATGCCGGGTCTCCCTGCTAGTAAGCATATAAACTTGCATCAATACTTTAAGTTTTTATATATAAATTATCATTTCTAATGATATTTAGAGTGAAAATTTTCTGGCATCTATACAAAATATGGCCACAACTGAAATAATTATGTTATTTAAAAACCCATTCTTGACATGGGGAGGTAAGAACGTTTTCTAACTATTTAAGCTAAGAGTTTAATAAATAAAAAAAATGCTTTAAAAATTTAACTTGAAGATCCTTAAAAAAAAAAAAAAAAAAAAGAAAGAAAATGCACGGTTCGTATTCTGCATCAATACCGAATTTCTTTCCAAATTGTTTTCAGACGGCGAGTGTTGTCTGACTTGCAATTTGCTTTTTCACATTTACTTTAACACTACAAGTAGTTTTATCTGGCACGTTTTTTTTTTGTTGTTGTTATTCCTTTTGAATCGGGATGGATTCGATTTGGTTGTTTTGTTTTACGGCATCTCAACCCTTTGCGGGTTATTTAATGCCGAATCCAGTAATGTTGGAAAGTTTTTATGCTTCAAGTCTTTTAGTCTTGATAAATAGGGAACATTGTTATTTCTGTATTTGACTCTGCAGAACATGCTTGAGTTTTACAAACGAAAGGAGGGGGAACAATAACATCAATGTTTGGTGCATTATACGGTGGTCCTAGGATACAGTTTTTTCGGGTTACGATGTGGAAGACCATGTTTTTTGGGCTCCTGGTTGCGATATTTGTCACACCTTACGGTGTTATTTATAATGTTATTTGAATATATACATGTGTATTATATACTGTACTGTATTTGGTTACTAATTTTTAATGCCGTATCCACGTGTTACTGCACACACACATACACACATAACTTCCTCCAGTCTTAACAGACTATGGATACCCACTGTAAGGGTACCTGTGCGTGAAATGTTTGATGGCAAGAGTTCTGCCATCTCCAACCACGCCTCTCCAGTGTCAACGTTGTTAAATACTAGTGGTAAGTGGAGGTTCAGGACGACTGGAAACAATTCCCAGACGAACGAAGAGCACATACACTTCCCAAATGGTCACCCGTTTGATACTAGCCAGACTCAACGTTGCTCAACTTCGGTGATCTGTCGAAAACCGGTGTGTCAATGTGATTATGCCAGAAAAAAAAAAAAAAAAAAAAAAAAAAAAAAAAAAAAAATTATATATATATATATATATATATATATATATATATATATATATAAACGAAGATATCTCTTCTTCGTCCATAGGATATCACATTTAACACATAATTAAAAAGTGAGGATGACTAATCTGATGTTGTTAAAATAAAGAAAACTAACACTACCCATTTTAAAATGAATTATTCGAAAATCAATTTATGTCATCCCGCCGACTAAGACATTACAACTTTAAAGAAATATTTCGAAACGTAACATTAGTTTTATTGATCTGGATAATATTTAGTTGATAATTTTTTTTTTTTTCTTGTAAGAGAAATGGTTAATATTTTTTTGTTTAAAAGACGATTAAATTCCTACAAGTTTAAATATTAAAAAATATTTAGCTGAAATTGACAATTATTGTTACAGAAGAAGAGTCATGCGTTGATTCGACAGACATTTTAAAAGAAATATTATCATAGGCAATAAATTAGACAAATTGATATAAAAACCACCGTGAAATTTTAATGGGGTCTTGTCACAAGATAATCTCTATTCTACGATGACGGTCTATGCAAGTCGAAAGCTCGGATAATAATAAATCAAGCAACAAAAGAATCTTGGATGTTTGTTTTATTCGTTATCAAATCTTTTGAAAAGTTAAAAACGCAATCGTAACGAAATATCAGTTTCTTTCGTTCAAAATCGGTGCTGGCAACATGCATCATCTGTTTATGGTAAAAATTTACGAAACCTTATTTCCGATTTATTTCCAATTTCATGCCTGAACGTTTTAATTTGGTTTGTTGCCTTTTGACTATTCGAGAATCATCGACCCTGTTATTAAAACCAATACAAGTTCATTGTAAATTCTAATGCACTGCTAACATCTATTAATCCTTCCGACATTTTTTTTTTACCATTTTTTTTTTATTTTAAAAAATTGTTTCAGACTAGGCATGAAGCTACTTAATATACGGAGCTAAAATATACTTCCGGATCAAAAACTAGCCAACGATAAATGCT
Organism: Euprymna scolopes; assembly: GCF_053919585.1. Taxonomy (NCBI): domain Eukaryota; kingdom Metazoa; phylum Mollusca; class Cephalopoda; order Sepiida; family Sepiolidae; genus Euprymna; species Euprymna scolopes. The sequence continues at coordinate 29,046,296 of NC_136488.1, forward strand.
ATATAAATCAGTTCCAAGTAAGAAAACAGCAATTCTTCCCCTTTGTCAGAAACATTCATGGAATTTGAACACTTACGGACAAAATAAGGGAAGTAAATAGATTTAAAAAAAGTAATGCATAAAGTTTTTTGGAATAATTAACTTTTTTTTAATGGAAATTGCTCCAGACAAAGTATAAAGCCACTTAAAGCAAAGAGCTAAAAAAAAAAAAAAAAAAATATACCACTTCAAAGTTAAAAAAGTAAGCTATCAATAGATGTTATATAGATAGATTTCAACCCAGAAAGCAATTCTTCCTCCTTTGTCGGAAATATCGTTCATGGAATGTGCAATAAAGGACAAATTAAAGGAAGCAAGAGTTACAAAATAAACACAAGTTAACATTTTATAAACCAGCGGAAGTCATGGAAATTCCATGGCGCGTTTTACATCAATCTCTATAGTTATAATATTAATATAAAACTATTTCTTTTGAAATGATGTCTGTAGGAGGTCATTACTATTAAAAAGATGACTCTCCGTAAAAAAAAAAAAAGTTAACTAAATATTTTTAATAAAATAAATGTCAAATTATTTAAAAACAATTATCAATCTCTCACCGTAAAAAATAATTGTCGGTTAAACATTGTTTAAATCCATGTTGTATTTGTTTATGTTTAGGTTTTAGTCGACGAAACGCGAAACTTTGATTTTCGAACATTCCATTTTAAAATTGGGTAAAGTCGTATTGTTTTAAATCTTAGAACATCAAAACATCAGACCATATCATTTACTGAACGCGTGAAAGGTGATAACGCAGTACGATCACAGTACTATTTTATTTCGAAGTTGTCATTTTTAACTTATAAAATATGATTTTTTTTTTTTATTAAAATGAAAATTAGAGAATTTCCCCATATTAAAAAAAAAAGAAAAGAGAAATCTGTATGATGTATATACACGCGATGAAACGAAAATATCATACTCCAAAAATTACGTAAATTGATCAAGTAGTTTCATTTTTAAGTAAAGGAAATCGAATTATATGAATAACCGAAGAGATACTATTTTGCCGGCCATTTAAAAAACAAAGTCAATAAACAAAGGGAGATAATTGAATGATAATTCAAACATACGAGATTTATGTTGTAATGCTTACGAATTCTCATTAATCGCTTACAAATAGTTTATTTTATGAAAATAAAACTACCTGATTAATTAACGTGCTTTTTTGGAATATGTTTTCATTTCGTCACTGGAGTGGTGGGTGCGTACATCAGATTTTGCTTTATTTTTTAGTCGCTCCGACAAAGGATTGATTGGACCTAATAATTCACTCCCATCCGTCCGTCCGTCCGTCCGTTCATTTGTTCGTACTTTTCTTAATAACCATGACTTGGATTTTTGTTTTTAATTTTGCACAAACAGTCATGGTGAAAGTAAAATTTTCCAGACGGATTTTCCGGTATAACTCTGGTTGCTCTCCTAGCGGCCCTTATAGAAGTAAAATTGCTCCCAAATCGTTCGTCGTTTGTTTATTCGCACTATTCTCAATAACCATTCCTTGAATTTTTTTTTTTTTTTTTTTTTTTTTTTAACTTTACACGAACATTCGTCATGGTAAAAGTACATTTTTCACTCAGAGAGTGCTCGGCTTTTTTTTTTTTTTTTTTTTTTTTAATATAGAATGAATTCTGGACAAGTATGGAAAATAAATATAGAAATTAAGATACGATTAAATAAAAATAAGATAAATAAATCTATGTACTATTAAAAAGTTATGTTTTGGAAGTTCATTCAGATACAAATACAAATATGTGATTAGTTGGCAAAAGAAGGAGTCGGTAGAGTACATTTTAGTAAGGCAACGATAAGATTTAATGAGAGATTATCAATTGAACGATGAAGAATATTATGAGAGGATTAAAAAATAATGAATGGAACTAATAAAATTTGATGATTTATGAAAACGATTTATGACAATTGTTCATCGCATTCGATTTGAACACAACTATGTTGTAGTTCTTAGGGAAGTAATTTGTGGCAACAAGTTCTTAGAAAGGTAGAGTATATAGATGGAGATGAGAAATTTATTTCTTTTCAGATGATTAAATTAGGTAAAAAGAAAATGGAGTTGGAGTGCGTTAATGTTTATCATGTTGATACAAGAGGATTTGGAGCCCTTGGCTATTCCTGAGGTATGTGTGCCCCACCTCCCCGCCCGAAGCTTTTAGATAAACTGGCGTAGGTACAGTAACATATTACTAGATTGTTTCAAATTAGTTAAACATTGCTGATAACATAATTTCAACTTGCAGCTTTATTCAATCATGCAAATAATCAATTATAATTATTTTTATCGTTACCCCTAACATTTTGCTCCGATCCACTTCCCTATATCCATCTCGGTTTTCCGTACATTTATATGCAACTAGCAGGGAGACTCGACATTGCCCGAAACTGAATGATGATCACCGAAAATCCGTGAAATCACCCGGGAGGAAGCTTCACATTCATCCATGCAGTAACTTAGTCCAAAATATGCTATTCCACATTGCACTATCTAGAGAACTACTGTTTCTTTTTATAAAATTATTTTACTTCTTTCCAATTGACAAAAAAAAAAAAAAAAAAAAAAAATTAAGAAATTTACAGACCACGTCATGAAAAAAAAAAATAAATGAAATAAAAAATAATAACACGTAGATTTTCAAGTCTTATAAAATTCTTTGCAGTTAATGAAAAAAAAAACATTAAAAAATTTACGTGCGGAGTTTGAACCTACAGACCACGTCATGTAAAAAACACGCTATCATAGAATTTTCACGGCTCGTTGATCTATCATTGTTGCTAAACGTCGACATGGAAAAAATAGCTTTACCGATGATAGATAAATTAAAATAACGGTTTCGATTATTATCGGGGTTATTCTGAGACAAAACTTAACTAAGATCACTCCCAGATTATAAACTAAAGATTCTGTAAATTTTACAGAAAATCTGTTCAGCCGTTTCGGAGTCTATAAGGAATGAAATCACGCTCACAGACAAAGTTACATTTGTATAATTGTAGAGATAGAGCTGGGCATCCCTTTTGCTATATATATATATATATATATTTTTTTTTTTTTTACTTACGTTCACCCCTAACAAGGCACATGGCCACTTGGACGTAAGGGGTTATCATTTAGGCCCAAGCCTAGGAAAGTTAAAGATGTTGGTGTTCATTACATTTTAACCATCTTTCATACTTTACATCAAGTGGTTTTACACCGTGTCTAGAACAATTTCTATAAAAGAACAAACAAAACAATGATGGAGATTATCAACCCGATCAGATAGTTTTAAGTTATGAGCGTTTCCATGGCATAATCTGATGTTGCTAGTCTCAGTCTTTTCTAAAACTTATTATGGCATGTGTTTTTCAGAGTTGTGTGATCTATTCGCTGCTTGCCTTGTTCTAGCTCATTTGATTACTTGGTCTAATAATCACCATTAATTCGCTGTTTTGATAACTCATTGCAATACAATTTCTTATTCAAGTAACTTCATTCCATTGCAAAATTGTGGAGCGCTCTTCCTCCTCACTGTTTTCCTCCTAGCTATAACATTTTTTTTGAGACTAAGACCATAATATAATAAGACCATACTGCGATAATCACATTTTATTCTTGCTAGTTACTTAAATCTAGTTCTTGTCTGTAGCGATTTCTATTTTTAAAAAAAATAAAAGTTATGGTGTTTTTTTTTTCTTGTTCAAATAGAAACACACGATTAGTTGCCAAAGGATTAGGCAGAGTAAGCATTACTAAAGCAGTACATATAATAGTGATACAAAAGTTTGAATCTCGCCTAAGTTGAAAGATTATTTTTAGCTGAATATGTGCTTTATAAATTTAAAGAAACAAACAGAACATATTTATATATATATATATATATATATATATATATATATATATATATATATATATATGATTATTATGGACCATCTTCCAATTACGGGATTTCTTTGGATTTAACTTGTGCAAATGGAAATTCTTTTAACTTTCTTGAAGTTATACATTTGGATTTTACCGTCACTGGATTTTTTATCTTCCACCAAACTATCCATTCATGTGTAATCACCTTTTTCTTCACCATATTTCCTCTGCTTCACTTTTTTTGTTTTCAAGTAAGATCTTTGACTTACTTGTTGTTTCATCAAATACTTTAGCATGCAAAATCCGATCCCGCATTTTGCTAATTCCTACCCTCTGAGTAGAAGGAAAGTATTTCTTCGAAACTCCGCGGATTAAGGACTATCCACTTATCTAGTGTTTCCTTTTGAGATTAAATATGTTTTTAACTCATTTCAAAGTGTTTTTTTAACATGTTTATTAACTGTTTGCTCCTATATATATGTGTGTGTGTATACACCTTTTAAAGCCAGTGATTTTTGGTCAGCCAATGTAGGGTGGACCTGTGAATTCATTCTTGTCCATTCGTCTGTCCGCACTTTTCTCAACTACGCCTTGGAATTTGGAAATTTTGTACAAACATTAAACATGATTTGAGTAAAATGTAACAGAATGGATTTTCCGGGAAAACGCCGTTGGACCCCAGGGGTGCCTTTCAGGTTAAAATGGCTAAAATTGACACTTTTGTCCTTATTAAAAAAAATTGATGCTTTAGATTTTTAGAAAACTTTCTGAAAAGTTGTAACTAACTGATTTCTATATAAATTTTGTTTGTCTGTACTTCGCGATAACTCATGGGTGTGCCCCAGGGTATCTTTTAGAGCTAATAAAAACACTCCATTTTTGGGACTATTTTACCATATATGTCCAAAATTTTCTGTGTATGTCTATTTAGCAGTTTTGCATGGTGCTGAACTCCAATTTAAATATGTTAAGGCCTTGGGGACCGTTGGGGCTAAATGAGGGGGGTGGGGCGCAAATGATGGATATAGTCATTTCTTTTTTTTTTTTTGTATGGTGCAGAACTCAAATTTAAGGCCTAAAAGTGCACTGTTAATTTTCACCAGGATTTGACGTCCTCTGGGGACTTTTTGGGTTAAATAGGAGGGGGGGTGCTGAACTTAGTCATTTTTTTTATGTCTCGTTCACGAAGCACTTACAGGGGACCATGCATGCTTCACTTGTTCTCTTTCTACTCACACTCTTGCACAAATACAAATTAGCATATCAACATAATTATAAAACTGAACCGTCCGATCGCCCTTTCATTCGACGATTCCATTTTCTAAAAGAGTTGACAGGTTAATTTTATTTTCATTATATATATATATATATATATATATATATATATATATATATACACACACACATACTTCAGAATAGTATAACTTGGACCTTATTACCAAACGGATGTAAAGAACGTATAACATGGATTTTACGAAGCAAGTTGGATCTAAAAAAAAAAACATTCATATCCTTTTTCTGCAAATCCTCCTGCTACAGGACTTCTGATAAATTTATTATTTTGACTTTCCATGTCTCACTGAATTTAGCAAATAGGGTGCATACTTTTATAAGTATTTGCTAATATTTTCTCTCCTCTGATGAGATGGTAGACATCGAAACCTATAGGTTAAGGAAATTAATTTTCTAAAGCATTCTTTGTCTTGCTTAGAATAATAAAAATTCTTTGATATGAAACTCAACCACTTCATTTCAATGAGAGTTTTTTGAAATTCATTGAATTAAATTACAATTTAATATATATATATATATATATATTAAATTACAATTTAATATATATATATATATATATATATATATATATATATATATATAGGCATTACTTAGAGGCTAAGGAACGAGAGTGAAAAGGTGTATGTTTCGGTTTCGATTCTAGTTGATGGTACCCAAGTCATATATACATTTTTTTACATTTGATTTCACTACTACGTATTAGGCCTAATATAATAATTGCTAGAGAATTGTCTATAATAATAAATATCTAATCTGTATGACTTAAACTATCATATTTAAGCGTACCTTACGACTGGTGAACATTGGGCGACGTGCTAGTTTTTCTACAAATTTTCCAAAATATTTTTATTTAGTTATAAAGTACAGTAAAGGTGGAAATCGACATACCCAGACACCATTCAAAGAGCGGCCATCAACTAGTTTTTATTTATATTTCATTAAGGAATCACCACTTATCAAAGACAAACATCACTCGAAAATAAAAATGAGGAGTATATGGTCAGTGAGATGATGAATATTCTGTAATTTAATGAACAGAATTAAAATTTGAATTCTTATGAGAACAGTTTATAGCAAGTATTTGTTGGCATTGGATTTGAAGATGACCAAGTTGTAGTATGCAGGAAATCAGTTCTTTGGTAATGTGTTCGACAGAAGTACTGGGAAATAAACTGTTCATGGAAATTTCGTTTAATGATAAGCATGCATGAAAAAAGGTTTTTGCAGTTGTGGTGGAAGACGAGTTCTTTTCATTACACAGATGCAAAAAAATTGGAGCTCAATCGAGCACCTTTCATAAAAAATTTTTTTTTTCCAAGTTTGAATTCATGATGTTTGGCATCTTAAGCGATCGTTTGATGGGTAACATCGGTTGTGAACGTTTATAAAAAGGAAACACTCAATATGAGATTAAAAAAATATATCTACATAATAGAAAAATGAGATTGTGCTGATAAGGACGGCAAGAAAATGTTAAAATTGACTGCAGCAAGTGATTGGTTGATAAGATAATCACTGATTTTGAAAAACATCTTGATGAAAATCTTATTGGAAAGCCAATCAACGAATGGGATATTTTCATAGTAACTCCGCCCATTGAAAACTGTTCAAGGTCATAAGGTTTCTTTTGATAGTTTTGTCTCTTGTTGAAAAATACAAATTGCTTTGCAAAATTTTGCGTTGAAAATCTTTGTTTTTATTAAGTTAGGTATGTTTATATATTTGTATGTATCAGGATTCGGTCCTAAACTAATTACCCGATCATTACGGATTTTGGAAAACAGCTTTGAGTAAGAAACCTAAATCCAACCTATATTTAGTTTAGTTGTACGCAAAGAGTACTGACATTTCAGATATCTCCGTTTTTACGGAATTTTAACAGTAAGTATTCTCCAAATTTCAGTTTCTTAGGAGTATTTTAAAGAATTTTAGAAAGATTATTTGAGCACAACCTCCCATTTGAAAATTCTTATGCATTGAATTTCATCCATACTCATTAGACACCAATTGAGCAAGATTCCCTGAATTATAATTTCTTCTTAAGACCTCTCTAGCTTAAGATTTAAATTCTATTTTTTTTTTTTTACAATCTAAATCATGTGATGGATTGTGAGCAAAATTATACGAGGACTTGTGTACCGTCCCAAGGACTAGAAAGCTCCATGGAAGTTCTTGTGTAAGTGTAACAGTTAACAAACTATTTACTGTAAGCCGATCAGTGCCTGGTGCCAAAGTGATCCGGCTACACTGACCAATCGGTTGGCAGGGACCATTGATTTGAGCTGTCCCCTTGAGAACTATTTTATGCCCTCTGGGATCTCAGCTTCTATCGCCAGAAAGGGACGCCAGCAAGCAACCTATACAGACCTCTCACTCACTCCTCCCACTGCTACTTGTTGAGGACTGCAGTCTGATGGCAGACGACACTTTAAAACAGACATTTATACTTTCTTTCTTTCTTTCTCTCCAGTCTGAGATACAATCTCGCCTTTTCAAATAAACCCTTTGTTGTTGTTTTGTTAAAAGAAATGTCGTTTGGCCTTGTGTTTATTTAAGCAATTATTCCCCAATATAAGCGTCACAGTCTTTCTTATCAGTTGTCTCACGATGAAAGCCTTTAAGCTTATTCTTGAGCTAAGGGAATAACTAAAAGTCACAGAGAGCAAGGTCTGGGCTATAGGGAGGATGAGGAACTGTCTTGATGCCCATGTTGGTCAAATAGTCTGATCTTCTGAGCACCTTTGGGACAAACTTTGTGCAAATCTGTTCCTTACAAATAATTGTGCATACAGTTTCCACAATGACATCAAACTGTGCATTTATTGCCTCTATAGATACACGACGGTTCTTATCCATGAAATTCGTTATTTGGATAATCAACTGTGTTCTGACTTCCTAGCTCCTCCCACACCTCTCATCATCTCTAGCCTTTCTCAAATCTCTTCTACTACTCAAAATCTGATGCTCGATTCATGCAAGATGGTCCAAAAGCAGTCTGAAGCATTCCATACGTTTCTGTAACATTTTTTTTCAAGTTTAAAATAGAATTTCTTTGCATATCGTTTTTCTAAAGTATCCTCACGTCCGGATTGCAGTTTTAAAATACACCAGCTGTGCTAATAACGCTTTAGTAGGGTGTATTCTAATTCCTGCTGTAGCTGTTCATTTGAAACTGAAATCATAAAAATTGGCCAACCATCTCGTAAGATATATAGCAATATCATACTGAATTTTCAAGAGTCTGCGACAATTTTAAATGCCTGTACAAAAAGTCTGAAAATTTGTTGAAGGCATCTTATGATTATATCGCTTTTAATCTTCATAAGGAGAGATAACTGGTGCAAAACGTTCTGCTTTAGAAATAATTTTGTTTGCCAAAGGACCCGTGTTCTTTTAATTCTGTCTATAACATAAATTTGTTCTTTATAGAAACGAATATATTTGCCCTAAATATTGTTTAAGATCCAATATCAATTTACATAACGAATCTAATAACAGGCATAAAAGTTAAACACATTTCTTTTTATTAAGTTACAAACAACGCGAGAATTATTGAACGAGGAGAACCACTAATATATATATATATATATATATAATTAGTTGAGTAAATGTTTCTCTGTCGGAACGACAAGGACCATCTGATCGCCTTGGAGGAATGATAGAGGATAAGTGCTTAATTGTGAAACAAAGGTTGTACAATCACTAACCACTCTTATTCAGAGTCGAAATTACTTGATTTCAAGGAAAATTTCAGGATGACTGGAAACAATGCCGACATGAGTGGAGAACATCAACACCTGATGTACCCAAATGGTGACCCATTTAAGTACTGACCTGGCTGAATGATTCTTAACGTCGGTGATTTAATGAGAAGTGTTGTATTAACGTGATTATGGTGTTGTGTTGAGAATAAAAAGGGAATTACAGGTCAGCTGAGCTCAAGTTGATGGATGCAAGGTGAAGATAGCTAGACTGTTGGAATGTAATAGAAACAGATGTCACATGGATCAAAGGGAGAGTGTGAGAGAAGAGGGCAATCTGTTTTGAGGGCACATAGTTGATGGACATGGAAAAATGAGATGATGAGATTGATAAATATTATTATTTAGTGATTTCACTATTTTCCTTTGTCCCCTGCTTCTCATTTGATTAGTGATTTGGAAAGATATAGTTGAATAAATGTCTGCGGTTCTCTTTCTTGAAAATATAAAGAGATTTGATGACGAGATTATGAACCCTAAGTCTCGCACAAGATTGAAATGTAACTAATGATTTATAAAGATATTTAACAGGTTCTAAAACTCAGATTTAGTTTTTTTTTTACCATAACAGAAGCTGAAGATTTAGACAAGTGTTTTTATATACAAATGAAATGATCTCAAAGACGAATTCAATTCCAGTTAAATTTGAAAATTCTGTGTCGGTACTTTTTTTGTATGCCAGATTAAAAATTCTGTTGCGGTTACTGTATCATGCTTACTAATCCTTTTTACAATGGTATGCATTTATATATCCTCAACTATCAGGGCAACTAGTCCAGAAGAAGAAAAACGCTAACTTTTAGCGGTTTACCGTTTACAGCCAATTTAGCATAATAGTACGAGTGTTTGCTACTCGGCCAGGGTTCAATCTTTTGTTGTGTCATACTAAATACTAAAAAAATAGTACTTTATGCTCTTTTGCTAAACACTAAGCATTAAAAAGTGAGAATCAAGAGTAAGTGGAGTAACACTTGGAAAGATGTGCCCCCCCATACATCTTAATGTAGTAGTTAATGAAAAGGAAGCCTTCAGGTCGCTCTAGACTACAGTCAACCACAACACTTTTTACCGTAATGTTTTGCTTTGTTAACTAATGAGTCACCACTTAACAAGGCCAAACGTTACTTGAGGACAAGGATTAACGAACTGGATAAATTGTTAGTTGAAAAGATGAATATTATGAGAGGATTGAAAATGAATGGAGTGAACAAAGTTTGATTGAAAAGCATTTTGTTTTTACATTTGATTTGAAAAGAACCATGCTGTAGTCTATATGGAAGCAGTCCTGTGATCATCTGTTCTACAGTTTCGTAGAGGGCAACTTCAAATTATTAAGAATAATTTGCCAAGAAAATCACGTCCATCCAAAGTTACATTTAACTTTGTAGGCTGGTATTCTACATCCAGGCTATCGGAAATTAACACGAGGTGTGAAGGGAATTAAATATCTATAAATGACAAATCAGTGGCCATAAACTGTAAACAGTCATATAATATTGTACATTTAAAAACAATGTTTAAAGCTGTCAAAATTCTCATCTTTTTTTTTAGTTGTTGTTTCACGACGTTTCGGCCAACTATTCCTCTGGCCTTCGTCAGGTGGTAACCGCGACGGGATAAGAACTCCTGATGAAGGCCAAAGGAATAGTTGGCTGAAACGTGAAAAAACATCTAAGAAATAGATGAGGATAATAGTCTGCAATAAATAAATTAATGAATTCCAATTAATTAAATAATTATATATATATATAATTAGTTTTTTTGGAAAAAGAATTCCAGCAGAGTGCTCAATTAAAAGGAAAATCCAAATTTTAAGAGCGTACTTATATTTTGTGTACAGAAAGTTGTTAGTTGAGACAGGTCATTGGTACCGTCGGTTTCAAGCCCGATAATAAGGCCCGTTTAAGGTATCCTTATCGAGCTCTCTTCAGCCAATATTCGTCTGACGAATATTGGCTGAAGAGAGCTCGATAAGGATACCTTAAACGGGCCTTATTATCGGGCTTGAAACCGACGGTACCAATGACCTGTCTCAACTAACAACTTTCTGTACACAAAATATATATATATATATATATATATATATACACTCTACAAAATTCATACTAAAATTGCCTATAACAATTGTAAGTAAATTTTCAGTTCTAAGTGACACTCTTCTAAATGTTGAATAAACTATCCTCAGTGCGGGCGATACTAAAAATAGAATTGCGAATTAAGGCTTCTATCTAGTCATGGCTGACGGAACAAGAGCACGTTACCCCTGTGGATTTCTGTTCGAAATTCTATACAGATTCCCAAATTCGACAGAAAAATTTAAGAATTTGATAAGCTGAAGAAGGTCCAGGGTTACAGCGGCCGAAACGTTATGAGAATAATAGTTTGAATGGGTCAAATAATATAAAACAACCTCATTACCCGCGTTAGTAAAACAGTATTTTTATAAAATTAAGAACTCTACGTTTTCTTTAGGGTATTGCAGTTTTTTTTTGTTTGTTCTTTTTTTTTTTTTTTTAAATTGCTAGTATTCCTTGTCTTGCAATCTGAGATCCTTATTAAATAGAATTTGTTTTGCCTTCGGAGTTTGCAGAATCGTCATACGTCGCTGCTGACTAAGTGTGGACGTATTAGTGTACTTGCTTTTTCAATTATTATAGGATTAATATCGTAGATAAATCTGTGCCCGGAACTACACTTATCTTTTATGCAAATACGAGTAAATTTGATTTCTCGATATTAAATTTGCTACAAAGGATAACAAACAGAACAATCAGCAAAATAATGTTGTTTATGATTGGACAGTTCCAATCATAAACAACATTTGTCAAATTCAATGATGGTCGCTTAAAATAACAGGTGCTCTAACAAAATATACGTATTCGATGGAATAGAGAAATATATCTTATGAACTAGTTCATAGAACACGAAGTAAACATATATACACAATACACACACACTATACAATACACTAAGAATATATATGCATATGCAAAATGAATATGTATTCACAACTTAAGAAAAACATATGTAGTTGGACTTGTTCATAGGAAAAACTATATACAAATCGCTACTTGCATATAAAAGGCACTGCGTGTGTGAGAGAGTTCCTTATAGATCCAAAACGACTGTTCCAATGATTTTGGGGGGGGGGAATTTCACACAAATGCACTTTGTGTGTCTGGAAATGTTCTTACATAGTTTTTATATGGGAATGCCTCTGATAAGTATCAAAAATAAATAGAAAAAAATCCGATCAAAGAACAAACAATCCGATTTTAACCAAAGTTAATACCCGTATACATTCTAACATCACAAGTAAATTTCAGAAGTTTTATCACAGCATAAGCAGAATGACCGGGCATATGAAATCAACAGCAGATTCTTTGATAAGACAGAGGCGCGTTTGAAATAAAAATTTCTGTTTAGAACACAACTGAACCAAGACACTTGATTTTTGCATTTAAAACTTTAATTCAAGCCATTATATAAAAACAATTCTATAAAATCGGTAGTAGGTTCTGTACAGTGCAATGTAAACTACCATGTATTGTTGATTAAGTTATTGCACAGAGGCATGTAAAGCTTCTTCTCTGCGCACCACGGTGGGTCCCCAACTAGAGGAGGCAATCGATCGATTCGATTGCAAACAACGAGCGATTTAACAGATTTCGATGACAATAAAATGTGTGAAATATTCGTTAATCCTGATTCAATCCCGGAAACCGTCGGGCTTCCCTACTAGGGTTTCATATATTTTTCTTTAATTAGTGATGATTGTTACCGACTAGCAAATAACTGAAACGCTACAGCAAAATAATAAAAAAAATAAAATTGTGTGGTGTGGTTGGTTGGTTGTTTTACGGCATATCAACCTTTTTCAGGTTATTTAATGCCGAATCTAATTATTTTGAGGAACGATTTTTAATGGAGTATACATTTTTTTTTTAAGTCAGATTCTATTTAACCCATAGTTGGGACACTAACAGGTACTACCACTCCGGGTCAGAGTGGAACTGGGAGCAATGGCAATTTAAGGGTGGCTTCACACTCCCCAAGGTCCGCAAGGTGGGGCCTCACCATCGGATATAGTTTTAGGTCATATGTGGTTTGAGACTCGAACCTTTACAGATGGTATAAAATCGTGGAACTGAAAATGAATGCAGCATCCACATAGCCATCGATAAAATGAAACTAGTTCGTATTTTTATTTACTTAAATGAGTGTGGCGTAGCGATACAAAAGTAAAATCGGTTTATCTTTCCGTATAGATCTAAAATATTTCGCTTGTCCAAAATAAACAGAAACAAATATGCAATAAAAAAAAATAGTCGCATTGAAGTAAAACTATATTAATGAGCATTTATCACATTTTTTTAAATATATTTTTAAATTAAAAGAGAGAAAAACAAATGTTCATCTTCAAAGTAAATAATTCATCAAATGAGTACAGGGATTTTACGTAAAAAAATATAAACGATTATTGGTATTGGTCGGCTAATAAAGGGTGTTTTTTTTTTAGGCGGCGAACTTTAAATTAAAATAAATCACAGAAAAATGATTTTATGATACAAATATTTAGTTTATCTCAAAGATTAATTTTTAAGATTTATTTAAATACAATTTCAGGCATACATTCATGCGGTTTGTGCGTTTATGGCGTAATCTTTGAGGTCTAATTTTCAAAGTTTACCCATTAAATTAGGTTGTATTTCGGCAATATGTCGAATGTTATATCCCAAGTGGTCTATTATGTCTGGTTTATCAGCGTAGACAATGGACTTTACATATCCCCAAAGAAAATAATCTAATTGGGTTAAATAGCACAAACGAGGTGACGAGTTCACAGGTTCATTTTGTAAAATTATTTGTCCATCAAAATTTTCTCCCGGTAAAGTAATCGTATCACTTGCAAATTTCAAACCCTACTAAAAAAATAAAAATAATTATTAGTTGCCAAATTTACAAATAAAGAAAATAGAACTGTTAATTTAAAGTTCCCCGCCTAAAAACCACCATGTAGAAAGCATTAAATTGAAAAGAGCACGCTAATAATGTCGGAATATTTGTTTGAATGTTATTTTTTTAAATATAATTTCGGTTTTGAATAAGAGTTGCTTTTTTAAGTTAAAAAACGTCTGCCCTCGATAGGCTTGGTTGGTTGTTTTACGGCATTTTTAGGTTATTTAATGCCGAATCCAAAGATTTTTAAGAAAAAATTTTTAATAGAATATATTTGTTGTTTTCAAGTCGGTTTCTATTTAACCCATCGTTGGGACCCTAACAGGTACTACCACTCCGGGTCAGAGTGGACCTGGGAGCAATGGCAATTAAAGGATGGCTCCACACTCCCCAAAGCCCGCAAGCTGGAGCCTCACCACTGGATATAGTTTAAGGTCATATCCAGGACTGTCCTCGATAGGAACATCAGATACAATGTGCCAATTCCAAATTTGCGGTTATTTCAGTTCTCATATCAACTGTTATGCTCCGACATAAATACAGACAACTTCGCTTCATACATGTATACATAAAAATCATTATCCAACGTAATAATACGAAAAACCGAAATTTGCGTCCATTTTTATCAACGTTCTCTCTTCATTTCAAAATATTCTCAAACTGACCGATTCGAAAAACTTAAAATCAATATTTGAAAATATGTGGTGAAAAGAATATTTTGAATTCGTACGTCTAGGTTTTGTTTGGAAAAAAAAAAAAAAAAAAAGAATTTTCATGTCATGGACGCACAAGGTATTTTTAAAGACTGAATTCTCTATCTTCGAATCAATCATCTTGAGAAAGTCTTGAAATATAGACGAAACTGATGAACTTATAAACAATTTTTGGGTTTTCCTTTTTTTCCGCATACACACATATATACTATTTTTTTAAACTGTGATTTAATATTTAATACTAGCAGAGGGGCACTCGGCCTTGCTCGGGTGTAAAATACGCTTAAATATATTTTAATTCAAACAAATTTCGTACTTATTGTTACAGAGCCAACTCTATATTGAATAGCATATTGTACTTAATATATATTAGTGATTTCAAACGTTAAAAAAAAAAATGGACTTGGGTGCCATCAGCTAGAATCGAAACCAAAACATTTAGCGCTCCAAATGCGTTCCCCGTCGTTTGAGTTAACAGATAGATAATAGATTAAAGATAAAACCACTTCAAACTATGAATATATGTGCGTATGCATAAAAAATAATATGTCGGCAAAGTTGAAATGAACATTTTGTATTTCAACTTGCCGACATATTTCTATACGTGTTATTCATTCATCCAAACAAAGATTTTACTCATTATAAACCATCCTTTGTGCAAGATTAATATTTCCTGTTAATTTCAGTGTTATGTGACCTGTAGTTTAAGAGTTTATCGGTTAAATATTTTCAGAGACATACATACATTTACTGTTTTATTTATATAGATAATTTGTTCATTCTGTGTTAATGGTTTTGTTTTATATTAGAGACTAACGGGGAGGGGGGGTCAGCTTTGCCCCGGCGTAAAATACGCTTAAATATGATATTTTAATTTGTCCAGATTTCGTATATATCATTATAGAGTCGTGATTTCAAAAGTAAAAAAAAATGTATTTAGGTGCCATCAGCTAGAATCGAAATCGAAACTGTAGATTCAAAGCTGGTGACGTTACCATTTTTTTACCCTTTAAAAACAATTTTAACTAGTTAAAGACCCATAAAAGAACGGCCCGTAAAATAATCAATCATTTGAGGCCCCTAGCGCCGCTCTGCGACTTTTAGTTTCGGAGGAGATAGAGTTTGAAAATATGGATACAGACAAACCGACATATAGCCGTTTATATATCAGATTAATGGAAAAAAAGAAGGAAAAGGATACAAGTTCATTTTTTTTTAAGAATTCTTATTCGCTCTAAAAGTATGGCTCGTAGATTTTTGTTGAATCTAAAAAAATAGATAAATAAAAAAGAACAAATATTTTAGACAAAAAACGAGGATTATCCTTTAGATTCTAGCTTTTCTCCATGTATTTGCTGCGAGGTCTAATTCCATCTAAAGAAATCTGTCCAAATAAAAAATCCATTCAGGGCCGATTTATGAAGGACGTCACTTTTCTATTTATATGGGAAGATCTTAAGGGCAATCTGTTTGGAACAAAATCTATATCGGTGTAAAGATAGTTTTTTTTCAGAAAGAGGACGGATATTACGATGGGTTTTGTTGTTTAATTGCTTAGAATTTTATCGTAACTTTGCTGCCAACAGAAAATTATTTAGAATCTAAAAAATAATGAAATCTTTATAATAAAAAAAAAAAAGAAAAAAGAAAAGAAAAACGGGATCATCTATTCGTTTTAAATCATCAATTTAATCAATGGATCCCTATATTTGTATAATACAAGGTATAGCAAACAAATTTTACGAGATAAAATTAAATCTACCAGAATGCAATTCGGTTTCTTTGCCAAGAAAGCAAACATTTTAATCTTTTGTTAATAGCAAAAAAAAAAAAAAAAAAAAAAAAAAAAGAATTACTTGTGACACTTTGAAACTGCAAAGAAATTTGGAAGCAATGAAACTGTCTAATATAATGTCATTCTTGGCTTTAAAACTCTTAGCAAATCCTCGTTTATGAAAAATTAAAGTTTTATCAGCTATTTACTTTAATAATTTGATAAATCGAGACTAAAATAACACTGTTTGCTTTATTTTTTATTTTTTTCCTTTTCTTCCCCATGTTAAAAAGTTAGAAGTTCTGTCATGTTGGACAAGAAGCAATTTCGTTTTTTACAGCCGGATTTCCTTATTAACGATAAACCCTCCAAAAGGACGGATAATTTGTCAAGACACCATTTTGTCATTATTCTCTGCTAACTAGAGGGACATGCGTGTCCATTATCAAGAAGATGCTTATCCGCACAACCAGGCTATTCTTCGAGCCGCCACCATACTTTCATTGGACGTCACAGGAACTACTATCCATGAGAATAGCAGGATAGTTTATTGAGTTTTATTCCTCTAGATTCGCCGTATTCTGTCAATGCCCATTTTAACAGGAGTACTTCTTGAAGTGTGTGTCTCTTCGCCATGCATGGTTATTTACGATAGAGAGGATTTCGCTAATTGCAAACGCAAAAGATGCTCTTTTGTGCGATCACAGTGCTTCTTACTTAGTGTTGCTTCCATTTCTTCTCCATGTCCGGGAGTTGGATTTCAAGAATGACTTAGACGCTGCTAGATTTGGGGGTCAAGGAAAAGAAAAACCTGCTGAGTTATCAAAAATGATAATTTGGTAAAAAAAAAATAAATAAATAAAAAAACAAAAAAAAACAAAAAACAAAAGCGAAATAAGACTCCCCGACATCGCTGAATAAGTACAAGACGCCTTTAATAAATCCTTCACAAACGTACTTCCACCGTTTGCTTAAAAGAATTAAATACAGGGTGACCCCCCCCCCTAAAAAAGCTAAATGAAGGCCATCTAGAACATATGCTGTAGAACGGAGAAAAAAAAGGCCAAAGACCCTTGTGTTTTGATGTGAGGTTTTGAATATAATAAACTAGTTATGACCAAAGTTTCATTTCATTCAAACGAAACACTAAGAAACGGGGCCTAATTAGAGTTGGGGACCGTTTTTTTTTTGGGGGGGGGGGTCACCCTGTATTAATATTTTGAAAAATAAATAAAATGTCGAATGATGAACTGATGCGACGACGATACTAAATTTTGCATCAAGTTATTTATTCTTTGAACCGAATTAGACTTTCCGAATCAAACCGTGTGACAGTTCAGCGTTTCATTTTTTTTTTTTGGGGGGGGGGGGTTCAGCTACTTTAGCCAAGTTTTCTAAATTGTGAGGATTGCATTGACTTAGTTTTAACTTTTAAATTGTATCAGCCGTTAAAAACCATTTGCTTGTTTTTTTTCTCTCTTTCACACACACACAAACAAACGTTTACACTATTAAAATACCCGTCCCAAGATAGATAAATTAACCCCCCCCCAACAAAACATCTTTGCAGCACCTTTATGTCCTCTTAGGAAAATAAAAATCAAGGTATAATGATACTAAACCCTATATCTAGAGTACGTATTACAGGATTTTGATGATAGGAAAAAATTAGTATTTAAAGCTTGGAACTCGGCAGGATTTTATACGTTAAAGTCGACTCATTTTTAATTAGGTTTTTATCAATCTGACAATAGCTCAAACGGTAACGACTAAATCTGAAGTACTTTATGTTTTAGTTTCGAGTTTAGCTGATGACACCTAAGTCATTTTTTTAAAACTTGAAATCACTATATATTGCGTACAATATAACTATAGAAAATTGACTATAATGATTAGGGCTGTTACAACAGAATATTCTTTTTATTCTTTTGACTCTCGGGTATATATCCAACACAGGCACACTTAATCAACCGAGAATGTAGAAATTTTATTTTCCACCTTCTGTCTTTCCTTCTCTCTCCCTCCCCTTCTTTACACCCCCTCTTTCTTGGTGTATCTTGTGCTGTTACTGCTTGTTATATCACGTGTTGAATGCGTGCCTTTTGATTGATAAAAGGAGATGTGTACGCCATTTTGTTGGAAGTTTTGAACACGAGAAAGAAGTCGGCTCGCTATCCCGCGTCAAGAGAAAAGACGTTAAAATCGCAAGTTTAAATAAGAGAAACCAGTGGTTTGGTTTCTTTTTCTTCAATCGGGATTCGTCAACGAAGACGACACAGAATTATTCAGAAAAGACTGTTAAAAAAATCAGAGTTGTAAACGAAATTACAACGACCTCGTCACCGAGGAAGAAAGAAGTATTTTAAGGCCTAGAATTGGTCTTGTAAAAAAAGAATAACTCCAGTGAGGCATTAGAATTCACGTCAAAAGGAACCAAGAAATACATTACACCACAGAAGATTTGGATTATTTTCTTGGATTACAGAACCAAGAGGATTGAAATTTTCTCGAATAAGAACATTTAAGCTAATGGTGCAAGTGAGGTATTTTACATGCACCCTCTTTTAAAAAGATTAAGTGTTGACGTGTTTTATTTAACTTCTTTGACACGCAGTAAGCCCTGACTACATCCTACTATCCCTTACAATATTGTTAATGGAGTTCTTCGAGAACCGTCAGAGGGACTAATTTGGCAGACACTGTTATTGGTGAACATAAAACTGACTATCTTTTTTTCCCATTTATAAAAAAAAAAAAAAGTTTATCGTAGTATTCTTTCGTTTTTTCCCTCGTTGTGCAATGGGATAACCTTCAAGATAAAATTCCCGTTAAGAACCACATCCGTCTATATAAAAACATATAGATATTAACTGATATATATACTCAAGAGTCAAAACAATGCAAAGAATATGCTGTTGTCACAGCCCTAATAATAAATACGAAATCTATATAAATTTCGTATTTTATGACTGAAACGCCAGGTAGCTTGCTAGTATATATCTATATACTGATAAAGATGATTTTCTTTTCGATCTGGCATTGACATTAAAAGCCTACTTTTTTCTATTTCAAAATATTAAAATGAATTTTTAATCAGTCATGGATATGCGTGCGACCACAAGAAAGATAACTAATTTGCATATTCCTTTGAAAGACACGCAATAGTTAATAAATTATGAACTTCCGATGGTATCTTATTAGCTGATTAGTTTCATATCACCTATGCTAAATTCTATTTATGCATAGTTTCTACATAATTGTGTAGAATTTAAAAAGAAAACATAGCATACGGATATATATATATATATATATATATATATGCTAGCAGGCCCAATCGCAAAATATGCTTCAATATATTTTGATTAATGCAAATTTCGTATTTATTATATTGGACTCCATATAATAATTAAAAAAGTTTGAAAAGTTAAAAAAAAAAAAAAAAGTTAAAAAATGACTTGTGCATCACCACCAGGAATTGAAAGCAAAACGTTTAGCTTACGATGTACTTTTTCCTTTGATGTTAATGCCTGAGCTATGAAGACATGTTTGCTGCAAAGCTAAAAATTAAAACATGAACCAATAGCTATTACGTTACACATGTATATTCGTAATGCTGTCGTTCGACTTGAAAATTCCATTTCTTTAATTTTCACACTTTTGAACAGATTTCCCCCCTGCTAAAATCCACATATAAAGTTTCGCATGGTTTCGGATACCCTATATATGAAGTTTTATGTCTGTAGGCCACAAACTGGGAGAGGAGTTTGGTAGGCCATTTTTTTTTTAAACATTATATATATATTTTTTTTCGATTTTCTTTTGGGATGATCATCTTTAGTTAACTATTACATGTATTATATTCGTGCATATATTCTACATGATTTATATTTGTTCATACTTGCGTAATATTTGCATAAAATAGTTATAGTAAATACAAACCTGTTATATATATATATATATAAACAGGTTTGTATTTACTATTTGCATAAAATAGTTATAGTAAATACAAACCTGTTATATATATATATATATATATATATATATATATAAACAGGTTTGTATTTACTATAACTATTTTATGCAAATATTACGCAAGTATGAACAAATATAAATCATGTAGAATATATGCACGAATATAATTACATGTAATAGTTAACTAAAGATGATCATCCCAAAAGAAAATCGAAAAAAAAAAAACAAAAAAAACTAATAGGAAATTAATTAAAATAAATGTTTAAAAGAATATGCAAATTAACTAGATCTTCTACAGATGAATACAATTCAAGGACTCATATAACAAAGTATTTTCTTTTTAAATAAATTAAAAAAAAAGGGCCTTTATTATGAATATCAATACACACAAAAAAAAAACAATTTAGAGGAGTATAGATATATGTATAACTGTTGTATAGATTGGTTTCATATGAAACCTGCGTGATTATTAAAGAATGCTCAATGGACAATTGAGCAGGTCTATACTCTAAAAGAGGCCCACCTTCTTTTGGCCTGAAAAGGTGGGTCTCTTTAAAAAGGGACTCCGCCAAAACATGTATGCATATATGTAGTTAATTATGCTTGTATAATAAACAGACATTATATATGTATACCAAATATTCAGAGAGGTGTTTGGTAGAGACTTTTTGCACATGAGGTCACATATATATATATGTAGTTACAATTTGATTTATATATATATATATATATATATAAAGGTATTTATCGGCAGTAGATCCAATCGGCGAAGAATCAATGCAGTCACGATTTCGAGTGTTGAGTAATTCTCTAGCACTAAAATGGCAGTAAATCCAGTTGTGTAAAGAGGGAGACTGACAGTAAACCGACTTGAATACAAAATTCGAAATTTTTATAATGAGGTCGGAGGCTTCTCATTAATTGATTGTCCTAACCGTAGTTATAAATAAGATCGTCCAAATGTTTATAGTCATACCTTCAATTATAATCAAAAACATTTTAACACCACTAGATCAATGAGTGAAACAAGTTGGAGCAATAGATGCAGGAGATAGAGCAGACAATTCTGAACACATGTCATCATAATATTTATAAACAAGTGAAGCATGCACGGTCACTCGTGAATGCACAGTGAACGAGGCATGAAAAAAATTACTAAGTTCAGCATTTGCTCCCCCCTCCCCTCCCCCATTTAATCCCAAAAGTCTAAGGCCTTTACATATTAAGAAGGAGTTCAATATCATGCAAAACTGCTAAATAGACATACACGAAAATTTTTGGACACATATGGTAAAATAGTCCCAAAAATAGTGTTTTTATTAGCCCTAAAAGAGCCCCTGGGGCACACCTAAGAGTTATTGCAAAGTATTAACAAACAAAATTATATAGAAATTAGTCAGTTACAACTTTTCAGAAAGTTTTATAAAAATCCAAGGCATCAATTTCTGTTTTTTTTTTTTTTAAATAAGCATAAAAGTGTCAATTTTAACCATTTTAACCCGAAAGTCACCCCTAAGGGGATAACCGGAGTTTTCCCAGAAAATCCGTTCTGTTACTTTACTCATATCATGTTTAATGTTTGTGCTAAATTAAAAAAAATTTCAAGGCGTAGTTATTGAGAAAAGTTCGAATGGAAAAGGGTGAATTTACAGGTCCACCCTCCTTTTCTCGGGGACCAAAGATGGATGAGACTAGCAACATGTGAGAGAGGTTGCTAAGAAGAAAGGGTGGGGGGTCAAATTACAGATAAGTTTCTACACAGTATCTAGAACCTTCAAATGGAACAGAGATTCCCCAGCCCTAATATGACAACAACACTCCATATATGGTATGATAGGAAATTTGATTCTTGTAGATAATAGCCTCAGGTGTGACAAAGTGCTTAGAGAGAACTGATTTTACAAGAAGCAGAAAAGGCAATAGTACTCCAAGAAAGATTTGATGAGAAAGACCAAAATATGACTTAAAATAATTAAGTATTTAACGTTATAGTTTTGACGTTTTTACTAACTAGTTATTTGGGTCTTGGGTTAATAATTTTGGCCTTTTAGCAGAGCACAGAACCATACAGATAACTACCGTTTATATATTATGTTCCAGTTCAGATGATCGACTATTTCCTTACATACAAA
This sequence comes from Euprymna scolopes, assembly GCF_053919585.1. Lineage (NCBI taxonomy): Eukaryota > Metazoa > Mollusca > Cephalopoda > Sepiida > Sepiolidae > Euprymna > Euprymna scolopes. The sequence continues at coordinate 29,068,798 of NC_136488.1, forward strand.
CTGAATATACACAAATGCAATCAATGCGCAGATTATTATTACAGTTGCAAGCACATAAACATTTAAAGATATATGCACGCATTTTCAAATTCAATCTGTTTTAAAAGCAGAAAAACACATTTACTTATATATTTATTATACTAATTATTTTTCTAATCCTCCTGTCGCTCACATTTTTTGTTTCTTTTCTTTGCTGCTCATTAATTTTAATGAAGTCTTTTTGTAATCAGAGAAATCTAGAATAATTGGCAAAATTCTCACAATTTTCAATTTCATTTGAGACTTTTCTACTAAAAATCCATCCCCCCCCGCAACAGTATCAAAAGTATTTTTTGTTTGTTGGTATAAATTAATGTAAGACTGTTTTTTCCAGTTGAAAGTATTTCCTCCAATTTTATCCAATTCCTGGAAATGTCTTAACGATTTTAGCAACCGATAACAAATTTAAATAAAAGTATAAAAACAAGTACAAATTAGTTTATGGTCATGAAAATGTCGGATAAATGAACTTTGTAATGGTTTAGAATATTTATTAATTATGCCTTTTTGGTTCTCTCATTTAAATCAATAACCTCATTCCAAAGTTTAATGAAAAGAAAAGTATTTGATTTATAATATATATATATATATATATATATGTTGCTTTGGTAAAATGTTTTTTCAATTACATTACACTCTTTGTGTACACCAATCCTTTTTGTTTAAAAGCTCAATGTATATTAAATATAATAACAGAGCATATATAAAAGAATAACAGTATAGTTACAGTCCAAGGTTCAAATATTTATTTTTTATAAAAACAGCTTCTCAAGCATGTTAAAATTTCGGTACAGATCCGTTTCGTTATGCAGAAACAAACTTTTTATTATGGAATATGTAAACACCGTCTCTTTTCGTGCACATACTCTTCAGAAAAATGAGAAATTCTTTGCTTAGATAGAAGAAAAATGCATGACAATATAATCTTGCAAGAAGAAAAAAAATTTTCATAAGAGACTCAACATTGTGTGTGTTTCGGCAGCCATCTTTTCATAATAATCGTAACCATTTGTTTCTACACAACGAAACAGATCTGTAAAAAAAATGGATCGAAAGTTTAACATGTTGAAGGAGGTGTTTCTATGAAAAAAATTTTTTATTTAGATCTGGAAATGTAACTGTACTGTCATTCTTTTACACACACACACACACACACACACACACACACACACACACACACACATATATATAAAATAAAAATTACAATTAAATTTACCAAAATGATCCAAGATGGTAACACTAAAGTATATTATAAATATTAAAGAATTAATACTTATAAAGTAATCTCAACCAGATGCAAAAGCTCGATAAAACCAAGTACGAGATAGAGCTTATAATAAGAGCGAATTTGTGTGAATAGAAAATTAAATTAACTTTCTTGGATTTACATTTTTGGATTTAACCGTCATTGGATGCTTTTCCTTTCACCTGGCTGTCAATTCACGTGAAATCAGTTTTCTTCACCATATTCCCTCTGCTTCACTTTTTGTTATCAAGTAAGATCTTTGACTTACTTGACTTACTTCCCGCATTTTGCTAATTCCTACCCTCTGATGAGAAGGAAAGCATTTCTTCAAACTCCGGATTAAAGACTATCCACTTATTAAGCGTTTCCTTTTCAGATTATATGCTTTTAACTCTTTTTCCAAGTGTTTTTTTAACATGTTTTATTAACTATTTGCTCATATATATATATATATATATATATATATATATATATATATATATATATATATATATATATATATTTATTAGTACAAAACTTTGCTGAAATTCAAAGACTTAGATTTTTTTCTTTTTTATAACTCTTGTTTATTTCATCTTGGATTTCTTCATTACAGCCGTTTCATTAATGGGATGGCAATTTTATGTGTTTATAAAAATCTCCTTTTTCACCAACTCGCCAGATGATATATGTGTGTCACAATATATAGTAGAAATTAATGTCAGACATTGAAAAAAAGAAAGTGAACTTCTTTTGAGATTAAAAAAAAACCACTTAAATGAAATGTTCAGTGTTTATTAATTAAATAAATGTTAATATAAATTATTTAATTTATTAAAAAGAAACGTTTTGACCGTCACTTAAATTGCTTTATTTTTTAATTTATTCAAGAATGACATACGTTTCGTTATACCTATAGGCGAAACTCTGTAAGAACATTTACAAAGAAATATGTTGTATTGTGAATTAAAAATATTTTAAAAGGCAAATAGAAGATGATACTAAAAAAATGGGGAATTTACATGTAAAATAAATGTCCGGGAAAATTTATTCAACAAGAAGGCTCAACACTTAACAAGTGATCTTCATGAATTTGTTATTTTGATATTTCATTGTAATACAGCTTCCTATTCCAGTAGTTACTTGCCAAAAACTGTAAACTTGTGGAATTCTCTTCCTGCTGACTGTTTTCCTCCTACTTACAACATTAGTCTTTTCAAAACTAACATCAATAGGCATCTCCTGTCTTTGGGATGATTATATTTCGTTTTGTTAGCTATTTACATTAATTACATTATAATTTTACTTCTTGTTTGGACTATTTCGATAAAAAATACCCTTTATTGTTTTTGCTGCATACTGTAGAAAGAGTTCCTCTTTATGTCCCCACTAGGACACAATTTGGCACAAAGTTTGTATTTTTATCTATGTGGATATCCAAATCTCTAAAAAGAGACACTCTGGGTGATATAAAAATAAAAATTGGCCTCCTCAAGAAGGATTTCTGTTTCAGTCAAAGACAGAATTGATCCTACAGTTGAATCTCAGCCTGAAAGCCAGGAAATTCTTGTAAACTTTTTTGTTAATGAAGAATAGCGTTTTCAATATTTTTTTGGGGGGTGGGGTCTTTTTAAGGGTTCTAGTTTTGAGGAGAGATTTTTTGTGGGGGGGAAGGAACTAATTTTAGAGAAACATTTAAGGAAAACTATTTGGGGGTAATACTCAAGAGAAAGAAAGCAAGGGATCTGGCTATTAATGTGTTTGTGGTGGATCAAAATGGCAATTTCGGTACATTCAGAGGATTGAATTGGATTGGCTTAGCATGTTTTTATGCACTGAGATATATGCGCAGAAACGCTTTTAAGCATTTTAATTTTGGACACCAAAGAGTAAACTTTGTTGCCCGCTCCAGTTTTATTGCAGACAATTCTGATGGAATAACTTTTAAGATATAAAATTCCAAATCCTAAACGGATGAGATCATTATCTTCAGCTTGAAGCAATTCATCGATTCAATGTTATTCAGATATTTCAAATTGTTTTTTCTTTACCATTAAAAGAATCAATTTATCTCAGCTTCTAGGTATTATTTTAGAGTGCAGTTATTGCGTGAAATAATTCTAAATCAACATTCCAAGGGGCTATCTATAGGCAATAATAGATTTTCTCTGTGAAATCATGTCAAATATTCAGAATAAATATCTTGCTTCTGAATTTTAAAAATTCATGAAGACGATAAAAAAAATGTCTCGCAATTTCAGACATGATTAAATTGCGCAGATTATTTTTTAATCATTTTTTTTTTTGTAAAAATTTGCTTTTGTTTCAATATTGTTCATAAAATTGTTATGTTTTTTCTGTCCTATCCCTCCTAACAACCTCTTTACTATGTATTGCATTTTAATGTTTCGCTAATATCGACTTCTGTACCTCAACAAGAAATATCTATTTACCCAACATATATCTTGTCCCAAAATATATCATAAGGATTAAATTTTGAGAAACTAATACGCTTTATCTACAAAAGCATAAAAACTAACTTTTTCACGGAAGAAATCTAATGAATGTATATGTATATATATATATATATATATATATATATATATATATATATATATATATATATATATATATAATTAGGTATATTTATGTATTTCTATGTATGGGATTCTTTTAAAAATTGTTAACCGATTTTTATGAAGTTTAGAATACAGTTGCAAAACATGAAGGGATCATAATGTGAGCTATATTTACTTTGATTTAAAAGGGGAGTGGGATGCTCTTGTAAAATTTCAGAGAGTTTTAAACAGCTCAAATTTTTAAAATAGGTATTAGGCATCAATTAATAAATATTCTCCAAATTACATTTTCTTTCGGGTTTATTGTTATATAGACAACATTTCATTTTAAAATTCTAATTTGCACTAAATTAGATTCATAAACGTTGTTGTATTTTTTTTTTTTTTTTTTTTTTTACACAGTGATCACCACTTATCAAGGCCCGGAAGCCACTCCGGGATAATGGTTATTGCAAGTACATTACGTTAGTGTGGAGATTTGATGAAGTGTTTACTTAAGGGGGCGGTTCATTAGGAATTGGTTAACGTTGGACTTGAAGACATCCAAGTTGTAGTCCGGTGGGAAGCAGGCAGACGTAACAGAGTTCCACAGGCGTGCAGTTCTAAGAAAGAAGCTTTGTTCATGGAATCCGCATTTTGATTTAGGCACAGATATAGAGTGGGGGAAATTTTTCACAGTGGATTCAGCTAGACGGGTGTTTTTCGTGAAAGATTGGCGAGGGGGGACCAGAGATTGGAGTTCAGATGAGCACCTGCCATGGAAATAACGATAAAACAAGGATAGGCTCGCAACGTTTCTTCTGTGGGTATGTGCAGGGTAGAAAAATTAATTAAGCAATATTCCCTGATTGCAATTTTTTGTGAAAATTCTTTATACTTAAGCTTTAAGCTGTAGACACTTTTTAAACCAAAGTCGTGTAATGATTTTTCATTAAAATTGGATAAAGGATTCTAGACAAAAGTTTAGCATCATTACACGTTAAGGCATGATAAAAATGGTTCCAAATAGTTCGGTTCAGGAAATTTTATTTTACCGCTCCTAAGAAGTGTACTCTTTAATATATATGTGTATCGTGGAAGTTTTGACATTTTAAACTATGTAGAAAAACTTTTACTTGCAAGCTTTTCATTGGTAATTCATTTCCTTATAAGAAATACATTATTGTGCTCCCAAGAATGTACACTAGTCTAAATATAAATGTAAGGTTCAGCAGTTGTCTACGATGATATATATATATATATATATATATATATATATATATATATATATAAAAGATGATTGATAATTTATAATTAAAATTAAAAATCGGTTTCACAAGGAAGAACAAACAAAATCAATAAATTGTACGATCGTTTCGGAAACAATGTTTTTATTGAGATAGACAATAAGTCATGGATAATAATTTTATCATTTAGTTTTTTGAAACAAAGTCTCCTCATCAGCAAAAATATTGGGTGTTTTTCTCTAAACACACAAAATAAACCTAGCATTTTTTAAGTAAGGCAGATGTATCTTTTAATGGTTCGCCTTCTAAAAGTCGTACGTATCAGTCAATGCATTCATTGGGATGATAAAAAAAACCCACCCAATATTTTTGCTGCTGAGGAGACTTTGTTTCAAACAACTTAGTGATAAAATTAATGTCCAAGACTCATTGTCTATCACAATAAAATCATCGTTTCTGAAACGATCGTTCAATTGATTGATTTTGTTTGTTCTTCCTTATGAAACAGATTTTTAATTGTAATTATAAATTATCAACCATCTTACTTAATATTAAAATAGCTCTAAGATATGTATGCCTAGCGAGCTTATATATCTACATTACAACGAGCACAGTTTTCTTTTCTTTTATTGAATTTACTAATACATTAAAATATACTCTGCTCTTTAGACTCTTGTCTAATCCCATATATATATAAGCTTCCTTCAGTCTTGACAGACTATGGATACCCACTGTAAGGTTGCCGGTGTGTGAAATTTTTGTGGCGAGAGTTGCGCAATCTCCAACCACACCTCTCCTGAGTCGACATTGTTGAATACCAGTGGCAAGTGGAGGTTCAGGACGACTGGAAACAATGCCGAGATAAGCAGAAAGCACATACAGCGCCTAGAATTCCCAAATGGTCACCCATCTGGTACTAACCAGGCTTAACATTGCTTAACTTTGGTGATCTGACAAGAACCGGTGTGTCAACATGATTATGCCATACATAATACATACATATATATATATATATATATATATATATATATACTCTGACCAGCTGTCCGTCTGCCTAGTGTTCACAAGTTCCGATTCCGTTCCTTAAGTTTCTACTCAAGCACAAGCAACAAAATTTAAGGTTTATATACTTATGCATTGTCCATTCTGCAACATTAATGGGTTTTTTATTTTTGTACTAATGCCTGTTCTTTGTTGGTCCATCATATCAAGTACTCCATTAGATGTTTCTTTTGTATTTGGCCGTTTGCTACCAGATCAGGCTGTCTGAAGATACTGGTTTTCTGACCTAAAATACACCAAACATTTATGTTGTGATTTTGTTTCCTTTTCTATTGCAAAACTTGATCATGTTCTACAAAGTCAAAAACAGAAATAATTCCTCTCTACAAACCAACTAAACCAAATATCATGAATAAATATTTGAAGATATAAAGACCTTGAAGCATAAAACATTTTTCCCCAAAGTTACTAGACTCGCCATTAAATAACCCAAATAGGTGGATATGCCATAAAACAAAACAATTTTGTATTTTTTTTTTTTTTTTTTATATCCGTTAGGAGCGCTGAGTGAAACTTTAAGAATAAAATATGTATTAAATACGTTTGAAGCCAAAACTGCAACGCGAAATTTTTTATAAAATAAACGAGTGCTTATTATTTTTTAAGAAATATATTTCGGAGTAAAACCCCTTTGTCAATTTTCTTTTTCTCTCTCTCTTCGCCATAATGTCGAGTGGAAGAAAGTTTGATGGAGAGTCCACGTGATGTTAACTGCGGAGTTTTATGAAACTGGATAGGTGACGCGTGGGTGCGTGAGTTCGATGAAGAGTCCATGGCTTCATAAAAACCCTGCAGTAAAACATCACGTGGACTCTTCATCGAACTTTCTTCCACTCGACATCATGGCGAAGAAAAAGGGAAAAAAAGATTGACAAAGGAGTTTTACTCCAAAAATATATTTCTTAAAAAATAAACACTCGTTTATTTTATAAAAAAAATTTCACATTGCAGTTTTGGCTTCAAACGTATTTAATACGTATTTTATTCTTCAAAACAATACTGTTTATGTGAGACTAAAGGTGCATAAGTATAAATTAAACTGTTTCATTTTTTCCTTTTCTTGAACACATTACCCATGATAATACAACACACAAAAATGACGACCACCTGTGCGGGAAACATACTCGCATACATGGCTGCTAAGATACCGGAAAATCGTTTACTCTAATAGTTTCTTCCCTCAGACTGCCATACTTTAGAATTCCCTCCTTGTTTCCAGATTCCAAGTCTACTTACCCACAAAAGTAGAAATGTAACTTGCACAAACATCTTGCTACTCAATTCTCTGCAGTTTTCTCTTAGACATGATTTTAAATAGTAAATCCTTATGTTGCAAGTGAAAATATAACTTGTTTGAGATGAAAAAGAGTAAAACAAAAAAAAAACCTGGAATATAAATAATCCATTATATTTACACTCCTATTCATTTAATAGACATTTGCATTCCCATTGTGGCAGTGTAGAAGAATTGATCAGGAGGGAATTCAGAAAGTTTCTAAATTCCGTCTGATCACTTAGTCAGATCACTCTTAGTTTTATAGTCTGTACACTACAACAAGGTGGTGATCCTTCATGCAGCAGTATAGAGGTCTAACTCATACGATACTACTACTAATAGCAAGATAAGAGAAGATGACTTTAAACTTTTATGAAGAATATTACTGAATGTGATGCAAAAGTTCCAACTGGACTCGAACCTGACATGCTAAGTCCAGTCTGCACCAGTAACCATTGCACCACCATAAATGCATTACTAATGCCAAATAAACAATGTGAGAAACAACTGACCAGTGGTCCTACCTGTAACTCTGGTGTTGTAAAATGGCTTCTCATAAACAATTAGTTTGATGGACCTGATATTTGTAGGCTTTCCCCAAGGGTAAAATAATTCAGGATCAAGACATCTTGAAGGTCTTATTTACCATTCAAATAAATGCCAGTTTGTAATGTAGAATCGATTTGCTTTAAATAAAAGGCAGCCAATTTCTTTACAATTGCTGTAGATGGTCAATACAACGTGTATTATGGAGAATGGTCAGATAGTTATTACCTAAAAATATCTAATTAATACGAGACAGTTATATACGTTCACGTAGATTCCTATAAAGGTAAGATATGGAAATAGGTTATTGTTAATGCGATACTACAGGGTAGAACAATAAAAATGAGTACTAAAGAAATCAGAACTTTATTTTAACACTTATTGAAAAAAAATCGATTCAGGTAACTTGATAAAGTAATAGAGCTGACAATGTAGCCGCCTTCAGCCTCAATCACTGCCTCGATACAAGTCCGGAACTGGGAGCATGCCTATTTCAAAAGTGCCAGCAGGAGCTCAGCAAATAGCTGATGTGGACAGTCAGGCTGGCTTTGGTGTTGTGGGAGGTCATGTTGGTGATGTTCTCAATGTATGATCAAACGAAGTAGTCCAGCGAGTTCAGGTCGAAGGAAAGGGCTGAAACAGAAGGGTACAAAGTCATGGTACTCCTTCTGTAGCCAAGCTTGGGTCTCTTTGGACTTGTGGGCTGAAGCAGAGTCCTGCTGCCATACCCAGGGCTGCCAGTGGCCACTTGATCGCACCAGGTGATCACCACACTCTTCAAAATATCCAGGTACGCTTTGGTGTTGACTTTCAAGCCGACTTCGAAGATGTGAGGTGGCATGATGTGGTTCCCACTTGAAACACCAAAGACCATAACCGTGTTTTTATCAATGTGGGCACATCCCTATTATTCGTGGAAATCTAGTGATGCATTTTGAGGGTGCTGGCAATGGTCCTGTTGTCATAACTTGGATCAGTAGAGAGCAGGAGTTGTACAGCGGCGCATCTCCGATCTTGCTCATTGAACATTGTGTAATTTTCAGATGATAAGATCACTATTGAGATTTGTACACAACTGGCCAACTAGTAGATGGTCTGCAGCAAAAACGAAAACCGGTTTTCAAACGAAAATCGTTTTTTCTATCGTTCCACCCTGTAAATGCCATTTGCATTATTATGGAAATAGAAATACTAGTTTTCTAAGTGTTCCGTATCCATTCTTTTAAATTAATAAGTGTAAAACTTGTTACCATTTATCCAAACGATATTTATAGCAAAACACCTAAAGCTGAATTCAATAATACAGGAGGTTCCACAAGTTGAGAACACATTTGGACATTAAATATTTCAAAAACTATTAAGGATATAAAAAGCATGCTGATATGTGGAGCCACTCGGGGATAAGGGTTAGTGTCTGTACAATAATCAATGGGATAATATCATAGTAATAGTTGGTATTGGAGATTTGATAAAGTGTCTTAAGGGGGCGATTAATCAAGAATTAACGTTGGACTTGAAGACATCCAAGTTGTAGTCAGGTAGGAAATCGGCAAATGGAAGAGAATTCCACAGACGTGCACTCCTCAGAAAGAAGCTTTGTTCATGGAATCTACGTTTTGATTTAGGCACAGATAAAGAGTGGGGGAAATTACTGACAGTGGTTTTAGCTAAACGAATGCTGTTAACTAAGGGAAGAATCTATCCGATATGTGTAGGCAGTGTGATGATACATGGAAGTATAACCTAGTCAGTGAGGGTTGCGGACATACCTTGCATGGAGAGAAATGATATGAGGATGATACAATCAATGTGTAATATAAGTTCACAAACGGACTTAAAACTGATGACTTAAGACGAAGATTAAATCTGGATAGTATAGGGAGAGGGAGATGTGTGCAGAACGAAGCTTTGCTGGTTTGGTCACATTGAGGGAATAGAGGAGTTCTTCAGTTGGTACATGTAGAACAGTTAAGTTAGCAGGGTCAGGTGATAGAGTAAGGCCAAGGAGAACATGATAAAAATGCTGAAAGAAAGAGGGATAAATAAAGACCTAGCCAGAGATAGGTTAGTTTGGAGGTTAGTTTCTATAAGCCACTTATATAACTAAACAGTAAATAAAAAGTATGAAATAGCAAACAGCGAAAGACGGATTTGTTTTCTTTGAACACTGTAATGGACGTGGCTGGAAGAAAATAAGAACTTGCAGACCTGGTGAACAGTCGGGAAAGAACGTCTGCCAGATGTGGTGTGAAGATCAGCACATAAAAACCAAAGGTGATGAGACACAGCTCCGAAGCAATTAAACAGAAGATTACAATTAACAGACAAAAACTAAAAACTGTTGAACAATTCAAATACCTGGCATCCATCATCAGTAATGAGAGTTCTAAGATTAGATATTAGCAAAAGCATTGCAGACAGCAACACTAAAACTTCAGTCTTCACTCGGAACGGAATTTACTTTATGCACAAATTGTAACATTGTGTAAAGAACTCCCCCATTCCAACACATTGCCCCTCTTTGTTTTCTTGTAATGCTAAAGGGCCAATAATAATAAAGACAACATGGTGGTATATTGATAAGAGTGTATTTACACGAGTACAGAATAGTATGTACAGAAAGTTTGCGTCTGATACTGTGACTATGACTGCCCTGATACTCAGTTGTTACCACTGTATTAAATAAAAGGTTCTGCTTGAAATTCCGTGCAGGTTCACGAGCTCGGCAAAAAGACTGCCGAGTTTGACAAGATACACCTGGAGAAGGTTGGAGGTTACAGCGACTGAAACGTTGTGAAAATAACTCAAAATGAGAACAGTAGTTTGAAGAATCCAAATTATCAATTCGGATCTAAAAAGTTCAGAAACATAAGCATTACTATTTTGGTCTGACTTTGGAAATCCGACAAGATAAATTTATATATTAGATTAACATTTTGTACCATTAGTATCTGTTTCATAATTGAAGGTTGGCATCTTGACAAGCCAGCCGTTTTGTTGCTTTTGATGATATAGTATTTTAAGCCACCACCCCCCTCAAAAAGAAAAAAGGTGTACCGACAACATCACTATGTTTACTGGGATGAACTTTATCTCAGACCACAAATGCCAGAAGTGGGGTCAACTGATATTACGTTCATCATGGCAGAGCCCTACGACCTTGAGTTTTAGCACTATTACTAGTAGTAATGCAAACTTATTTTTTATGTATTTTTTGGAATTTAGATTTCTTCCCCACCTCCTGCACCCAAATATTTTTTATATGTTCATTGAATGCTGCCAAGTTGGCAACAAAAAATATATAAAAAGAAGAGTTAGTATAATGGAAATCAGCTTCCATAAAATATCCAGACAATAGCAATTCCTAAAAAAAGATAGTCTAAAAATAAACTAAGCATCGATGTTGGGTCTTAAGACTTTCCATTCATGGTATTCACTATATTTATTCGTTTATGACGACTTTATAAAATTTCGTAAAGTTTTTGCACCCATTCATTTATAATGCAAGCATAAAAAATTACGTGGCTAATAATTTGGAAACCAGTGTGTGAATAATTTGGAAAAAATATTGGAAATCTCAAATTAAGAGGTAGAAAAGGGCAATTAGAGGAAAATCTGTTTCTATTTAAAGGAAAGAGCTGCTAAAAAAATATCTCGGTAATTATATATTGTATAATTTATGCAAACATTAGCTACATGTGCGCATACATGTTTCAGCTGTAATTTCTTTCAAAATCTAGCGTTATCATAATACTAGTCTCAAATGATTTCAAATATACAAGTTCTTTGTCAAAAACTTATTTTTGTTATTTTTTTAGGAGGAAAGATAGAGAAAAGCGGGAAGAGAATACTATTTTGGCAAAGTATTTAATTACTTTTTCATTAGCAGAACCTGTGGAAATTCCACAGGCACCGATTCATATGTAATGTATTGATGTTGGCATTCTGTAGATATTTAGTGTAAATGGAGATGCTCTGATATGTAGCTATTTTGTTAAAACTGCAAAAGTATTTATCCAAGCTAGCAGGGACGCCTGGCATAGCCAGGTCATAAAAAATTTGATAATTTGCATACGTGTCACTGGCTTCGTTATTGTGTATGATGGAACATATTTCAATCAAAATGTGTGAACTCCTCAGTTCTGATACTCGGTGATTCCTAAAAGACAGTGGACAATTATAGAAACGAAACTGAAGAGATCACCTGAATGTTCCAGCACATTTGCCTAACTATTATCAGAAGTAACAGCGTCGTCCATGATGACATCCAAGTCATGAAGTAAATTTTGCCCTTGTGTAGAGCAAGCAAATAGAATTATTGAAATACGCTTTATTTCTAACTAGTTGCTCAGGATTAAAATCCAAAGTAATAAATGAAAAAAAAAATCGGTATGTAAGGAATACAGCACTGTTAATGAGACGACTGACAGTGTAAGTTGTTCATTAATAGAAACTGTAATTCTGGAATGAGAATAAGCGTTATCTTTATACTCAGGTGATCTGTGTATTCTGTATGCATTCTGTTCTCTTATTCTGTAAAAACAGTCTGGTCGAATCTTGGGAATTTAATAAAGATTAGGGAGCGGTTGTTATTTATACATGAAATGTATTGCAATCTGTAAGCAAGAGAATGGTTGAAAAATAACGGTGCTTACTAATGTTACCTATGTAAAAACTGATGGTGTCTAAGTTATGAGGTAGATAAATGAGAGAACGACGAAGCTTGCTACATCTTTTATGGGGTATGCAATTGTGAGAGTTAATATTTTCCAGACTAATTGCGTAATGGAAGTTACGTTATTTTTCCTATGGAGACTGATTATACAGAGAGAAATCTAGATTAATTTATATATTAGATGAAAAAAAAAAAATCACACACAATGAATTTGATGGGAATTGAACTCAGAATCGTTGGTTCTTTAGTTTGTGACATTATTCATTACAAGAATCACGCATCCTCCCCTATAGAATCAATTATTCTTTTTTTGACCTAGAAACCTACATATAATATTAAGAAAGAAAGAAAGAAATTGAGAGGAAAAAATACAAAGAAAAAAGAAAACGTTAAAGAATATAATAGCATAAAAGTAATAAGATACTAAAATAGAGTAAAAAAATAGATTTTAAAAAAAAATCTATCAAAAGGAGAGGGGGATTGAAATAGAAGAAATACATGAATGGTAGAGCGGGAACGCAGTATAACTGGTTAGATATCAAGAAACAATGAATAACAAATTGATAAAGACAAAAAGGACGGCAAAAATTTTAGTACATTAAAATTCTCTATGGAAAAAAAAATAGAGCAAGAAAATGTTAATCGGATGTAGAATTATGAATTCTACATTCAATTTTAGGAATAGGAACCTAATCCAAGCTAGTAGGAGAATTATGTAAAAACACGAGTAGACGTAGAAATTTGTAAGAATCTTTCGCTCTGTAATAAAAACCAATGTGTATTTAAGTATATCTATATTATATTTCTTTTATTGTATTCGTCCGTTTCACTTTTTCTCGGAAAATACTAGGCCGATCTGGTTGAAGGTTTTTATGAACCTTTGATATGATAACGTGCAGCAGACTAAGCATCTGGTATCCATTGTATGAACAGTTAGGGATTAGTATTTAATACAAAGATGAGCACAAATTTAACTATATTAAACCATCAATTTACAAGTATTTCAATGGTGGATGCTCTGACGAACTACAAGTCCTGTACCCCCTCGCCGTAAATACCCTTGCCAAACCCGACAAGCAGCAAAGTCCCACCCCTACACAGTAGAGATCCCTAGATGTAAGAAAGCTTTGTACTCTAATAGTTTCTTCCATAGAAGTGTTAGACTTTGGAATTCCCTTCTGGGTCCCTGCTTCCCCAGCTGTACTGACATGCAAAAGTTCAAGTGAACAGACATCTTGCTGCTCATCTCCCCACATAGTATATCTGCAACTTTTGTCCCTGGTAGTAGCCCCCTACGTCAAAGTGGCGCTGTGCCTTGTTTGGGGTGAAAATGTAATTTCAAAAAAAGTCAATGAGCTATAACTTTTAACAGTTTTTAATGGAATAAAGAGTCTAGTATATATATATATATATATATATCCCCCCATTAAGTCACACAAAATTTAATGAGTAAAACTATCTCGACTGTTAAGGGAAATGAAAGAAAACATCAAGTCCTACGCTCACTGCATTCAAAATGAAATAAATCCTTCACGATTTCCAGAATGAACTCTTTAAAAATTGTTTGGTTTTTTATTTTCTGATTTCTATATATTCTTAAAATACATTATATGAATATTTCTTTTCAGTTTGAACAAGAGTGGTTTAATAATACTGATGAATAGTGGGGGTCTGCGTTAACGCCATATGTCTAGATTGCATGGCAGTAATATACAACAGATTAAATAACTGCTGAATTTATATGGGTTACACTATATATATATATATATATATATATATATATTGATAAATATAGACCTGATATATCCCAAGAAAACTTTGTAAGTAAAAATTTGTCGGACAAAACCATTTCAAGTATTTGGAGAAATGGCAAAAAGAAAATAGCAAGTATGACGTCTCCTCTCAATCATCGAAAAGAAATTCCAAACTTTTATTTCGATAAGTTTTTTTTTCTTTCTGTACCGATTGATTGGTCCTTTTTATTTCCTTTTTACAGTTTGAGACTTTTTTTAAACTTCATCGATTGAGAGGTTATTTCATATGAATATCATTGTTCCCATTATTTTTTTATGGAGTGTGTACATATGTGTGTGGGTGTGTGGGGAGGCGGGGGGGTGAAAATCGCTCATGAAAAGGTATGAAGCTACTTGATGTATAGAACTAAGATGAACAAAAGAATTATCGCAAAGACTGATTCCTATTGGCCTTAGTCTTGAAAAGAACAAAGCTATAGTTAGGAGGAAAACAGTCTATTTTTTTTATTTTTACATTTTCACCCCAAACAAGGCACATTGCCACTTTGGTGTAGGGGGCTACTATCAGGAGTAAGATCTACTGGGGTACTATGTGGGGATTTGGGCAGCAAGATGTCTGTTCACGTTGAACTTTTGCACATCAGTACAGTTGGGGAAGCAGGGACCTGGAATGGAATTCCAAAGTCTAGCCGTTCTGGGGAAGAAACTACTGGAGTAGAAAGATCTTTTACATCTAGGGATATCTGTGTAGGGATGAGATTTAGTGCCTGTCGGTTTTGTCAAGGGTGTTTACGTCATGGGGGCACAAGTGCTTGCAGTTTGTTAGAGCATTCTCCATTAAAATACTTGTAGAACAGGTAGAGGGATACAACATTTCGTCGATGGGACAGAGGCTGAAGCTTAGAAGCCAGTTCAGGGCCTATCAGATTGGCGACTCTCTTTTGAACCTTGTCTAGGAGCGAGAGACTAGTAGCAGATGCATCAGCCCAAATATGACAGCAATACTCCATACATGGGCGAATGGTGGTCTTATAGAGGTACAGAATACTTTTGGTTGTTAGTAATTTTCTAGCACGGTAGAGAGAGCCTACCTTCTTTGCAGCGGCCCTGGCAATGCTTTCAATGTAATTGTTCCAACTCATGTTTCCTGTGAACGTTAGGCCAAGCAGTTTGAAAGATGTACTCTCAGACAGGGAGTCACTGGCCATTGCTATTGGTGGTAAAGAAGGTTTCTTGTAATTATTGAAGGAAACCAGTTTAGTCTTGTGACCATCCATTTTTGTCCCCATTCCACTACAGATTGGGGGTCATCCTCTAGTGTTTCTGCCATTTCTTTAGATATGTGTTCATTTATTTTCCTCTCGTGCCTGTTATAGAGTGTGGTGTCATCAGCATATATACTCATCTCAGAGGCAATTATGTTGGGGAGGTAATTTCTGAATATTAGGAACAACAGAGGTCCAAAGATAGACCCTTGGGGCACTCCCGCATTTATATCATTGTTTAGATGTACGACCGTCAAGGACAACCTGGATTTTTCTCCTATCTAAGGATTTAATTATGTTTATTATTCTACCAGTGATACCGTATGATCTAATTTTCCTGAGGAGACCCTCATGCCATACCCTGTCAGAAGCCTTAGATATATCTAGAGCTATCGCTCTGCCCTCCCCGACTTTGTCCAGTGAATGGTATATACGTTCAGAGATTACAGTGAGGACGTCAGCTGTGGAACGGGCTTGTCTAAATCCATATTGTTGGTCAGTCAGAAGTTTAGCATCTGTAAGGTGATGAACTAGAGCATGGTTAATTAAGGTCTCAAATATTTTGGCAAAAAGTGGGAGGAGGCTAATGGGGCGATAATTTAATGGGTCAGTTCTTTCGCCAGAATTCTTGAATACTGGTACCACAGGAGCAGTTTCCCAACAGCTCGGAAAGTAAGATTCATTAAGGCATTTGTTGTAGAGTTTGGAGAGAACTGGAGCTACTTCAGCTGAGCACTTTTTTAATAGTACAGCTGGGATGAGATCGGGTCCACATGCTTTTGAAATGTCAAGGTTTTTTATGATAGCATGCACCTGAGCAGGGGTGATTTTCAGATAGTCTAGCATGGCATCTGTCCACATAGGAAAGTGAGGTACGGGGTGGTTGAGAGGGTCCAGCATGTTAGCCTTCTCGGTTGCTGATCAAACAACTGCGTGATTGTTGGTTAATGGGGGAATTGTTGATTGCCCATTATTTACTACACTGTTGTAGATTTTCCAGAAGTCACTAGTTCCTAATTTATGTGCTTCGATGTGTTTTTTAGTGGTTTCAGCAAATTCTCTGTCGCTATTTCTTTCTTAACGTTACTTCTAGCGTCTATGTACATCTGCCTGTTTGAACTGGACTTATGTCGGTTAAATCTGCGGTATGCATGCTGCCTTTGAGCAATGGCAGTTGCGCAAGTAGAAGTAAACCATTGAGGAGAGTGAGGCTTGGTATAAAATTTCCGTATGGGGACATGTGCTTCAATTGCAGTTTTGAACCATTCAGTGGTCTCATTTGTGCACTGTTCAGCAGGAAGAGAAAAAATATTTTCCCATGGGGCATTTTTAGCCTTTTTATAGTATCTCGTTGTTTTGAGCACTGGCTCTTCAGTTTTGGCTCTAGAGTTTAGGGCGATTTTGACCATTATCACTGCATGTTCAGCGTTCCCAAGTGGGCTGTCAGCATTCGTTATACAATCATCAGGAACTGTGGTCAAAAACAGATCTAAAAGTGATGCATGTTGTTCTTCCTGGTCAGGGAAACGGGTTGGAAAATTAACAATTTGTGATAGGGAGTGAGATATATAGAAGCTATGAGTTGCGCTGCCGGCTGTGTCTGCGTAAGTAGAGAATCCCAACCAGTTTTTGTGGTAGACATTAAAGTCACTAAATACATGTAGTTGTGCACTAGTATCGATGGAGAGTGCTGTGTCTATGCTGTCAGAGACTTTGTTTATTATGGTGCAGTCCTGGGTCGAAGGAGAGCGGTAGAGAAAATAATAGTAGCTAATATTGTGTTGCATGTTTAGTCTAAAGCACATAAAGGCTTGATCATCTGTTTCTAGGTTTGTTTCTCTACTCAAGGGAAGGGTATTACGAATGTAAACTGCAAGTCCGTGCATATGTCTGTCAGAGTCCTTACGGCAGAGTGGGAGATATCTAGTCATGTTAAAGTAGTTAGAGGGGATGGAAGAGTGTAGGTTAGTCTCGCTTAGTGCTAAGATATCCGGGGTATTTGTTAGGAGAAATGCTTCAACATCAGCTAAATTAGTTCTAAGCCCACGGATATTCATGAATGCAAGCCTCAAGGAGGGAGGCAAGTTGGATTCGTTTGACACTAAGCCTGGTTTAAACTTATTTTTAGATTGTACTGTCATATTTTTTTAAAGAGTTTCAGTTTAGGTAAGGGGGAGCTGAACAGGAGGTTGTGCAGAGTATCACACATGCAACACAAGTAGACTATCAGCTGACCTTTCTTCAACTAGAATTGTGGCCTCAGGGAATGAGTGCAGGGTCCCTTTCCATGCGCGACATGGCACTACAAACATTCCGATATTATAGAACTGTTGATGGATCAGCCGCTCCAAGTACTACCAAAAAGTTAGGGCCACTGTACTACCAGTCGGAAACAGCAGCCAGGAATTTTCAATCCGGTACCCTCAACCCATCAGAAGTCAACCCAATCTAATTGCACAGGCGTATGTGGCACTCAAGCACTCCCAAGTGCCCAGTTTTGAGGGGTGGAAGGTGTCGGGAGTGGGGAAAACGGTGTTCATTGCCCTAGACAAGAAACAAGATCTACAACTAAGGTTTTCTGTCGAATCACTGCGATATCGTCTCTGCACCTGACTAATAGGCAAAGAAGGAGTATGGAAGCCGGGCGATAGACAGAGCCTATCTACTCCTTAAGCAGTTTAGGTTTGCAAACCGGTAATTTGTTTGAGTCACCAGCTCTAGGAAGGTTCTCATCCAAGACTGAAGAGGCCTCCCTCCCCTTTGGTTTAGTTTCAGAGTTTTCCTTCTCCTAGACGGATGATCTGGGAAGATCTACAGGATCCATCAGCACTGAGAGGGTTTGCTCTGCGCCTGGGTCTTAATCCAGGTATTTCTGCGACCCCGTGTGTTTAGTTAATGTTACTGCATTAGTTTGTAGAGGTTATATATCTGCTGAATAGTTACACTCCTCAAAGTGATTAAGGGACATTGCTATTTCATTGTTACTGGATAAAGGGGGCAAATAAAGCTCATGCAGTGTAAGCAAATAAGTTTGTAAGCAGGCTTGTTAGGAGTTAATGTGGTTTGAGGATTTTCCTTTATTTTATATGTTAGCTTAGGTATAGGATAACGTTACAGTATAAGTAGGTATTAAAAATTGAACTAAGTTGTGCCCAGTCTCTGTATATTTTAGATGTTAGGAGGGTTAAGATGTAAGTGCAATACAGTACAGATAAAACAGTAGGTAAGTTTTGCGTCATGTGTAATTTGGTAAATAGATATAGTCTACAGGAATAAAGTTCTACAAGCATGCAGTTCTTGAAAAGAAGCCACTGGAATAGAAGGTTGCGTTATCTCAATTATTATAATGAGGTATTAAAACAGCGAATTGGTGAAGACTAGGAGAACAAGTCAAACAAGCTGGAACAAAGGAAGCGGGTAACAGATCAAACAATTCTGAAGAAGACAGGCCATAATAGTATTCATAGTAAAGACTGAGACTGGCAGCAACATTACATCTACGAGAGAGATTCTAGAGAAGAAAATGTGTCCCCCCCCCCTAATTTTTATGTTTTCTGTACAGATAAAATAAAGAGGGCAATTTTAACAAATACATGAGAAATAGATTACAAAAAAAAAAAAAAAAAAAAGTAACCGTCACACCAAGCGGGTTGAACTGGCTTCTTCCAAAGGGGAAGTGTCAAGGGGATATCAAATTTACAAGCAGTGCCCAGTATCATGCACATCCCTATTGGAAGAGATGAAAAAATTAGGTTTTTACAGTTCTTGCAGGTAGATGTCAATATCCTCAGACATACACCACCTGATATTCCCAAAAGGTCACCCATCAGATACTGACAAGTTTCAATGCTGCTTAACTTCAATGATCTAACAAGAACCGGTGTGTCAATATGATTATGATGCATACAGTAAACATATGTAGTAAAAAAATGGTTACAGAATTGAATTAAAAAATATTTTTTGAAGTTTTCAATGATTTATTTATTATCTAAATTCATAAATAATAAACAATTAAAACCGATTCAAAATGCATTTTATTTACACCTGGCCGAATCTTCAATTATTTATGGCAAAACAAATATTGTATTTGAATAAAACCAAAAATCTGCATCAACTTTTGTATCAAATATATAAAATATTGATTGGTTGCCGAGTTGTCATTGGGTCATCTTATCTCGAAACTGTACATGTTTAATATATAGTGTTGCAGTATCTTTCGTATAATAACAGCGTATGATCATAAAGACTTGGGCGATTATATAACCAGGTGTGATAAAAACAAACCAATTCCGTATCAGAATTGCTGTATAAAAACAGGGTGGAACGATAAAATTCTAACCCTAGAAAAGACGATATGATTCAATTTCTGTTTGATGAAAACCAGTTCTCTTTTTCTTTGTTGCAGACCATCTACTAGTTGGCCAGTAGTGTACAAATCACAACCACGATAGGGGCCTTATATCATGTCTGGAAGTGACACAATGTTCAACAAGTGAGATTGGAGATGCGCCGCTGTACAACACATGCTCTCTAACAATCCAAGGGACATTGTAAGCACTCTCAAAATGCATCGCTGGATTGCTACCAATAATAGGGACGTGCCCAAGGTAATGAAAAAGTTTCCAGCCATGATTATGGTTTTTGGTGTGGTTTCAAATGAGGGTCTCATGCCACTTCATATCTTCGAAGTCGGCTTGAAAGTCAACACCAAAGTGTACCTGGACGTCCTGAAGGGTGTGGTGATCACCTGGTGCAATCAGGTGGTCACTGCCAGACCCTGGGTGTGGCAGCAAGATTTGGCATTGGCCCACGTCCAAAGAGATCCAGGCTTCAGAAGGAGTGCTATGACTTTGTACCTTTCTCTCACTGACTCCCTCCTTCCCCGACCTGAACCTGCTGGACTACTTCATTTGGTCATACGCCGAGAACACACACAACACCAAAGCCAGCTTGATCACTGCCATCCGCCGATCTCCCGCAGCCACTGCTTCCATTTCTGGATCTGTGTTGAGGCGGTTATTGAGGCTGAAGACGACTACATTGAATAAATGTCAGCTCTATTACATAATCAAGTTACCCGAGGTTTTCTCAAGAAAAGATTTCAAATAAAGTTGTTTTATTTAGGACGACACTTTATCGTTCCACATTGTATACTGAATCTTAGAATTTTTAGTCATAGACTTTTGTCTTGGAGGGAATTACCCGCTGCTGATCCTGATTAGATAGGTACTATTATTTTTAACCAGAAATTCTTTACAATTCAAAGCTTTTCTGATTGAATTGATGTAGATTTTTGCTTGGGACAACTACATTCAATATTCGTAATTGGATCATTTTCTTTTATCTCATAGTTATTTCTTTAGTCACTCCTTTTTTTAGATCCTTTTTATATTGCAAAAATGAATCTTCAATCAAGATTCAGATTAATTTACAAAATTATGTTATAAAAGTGGGCACTTTACTGTATAAAAATTCCAAGTTGATTTTTTCTGTACATCTGAAGATTCGTTTTTCTATAAAGCTTGAACCTTGTCATAAAAGATTACTCTTTCATCATAGCCAGATCAGTTAAATAAAGATCAACTTTGTTTGATACAAAACCTTGTTTGTGGTCATCTGTATTTTAATACGATAGCGTGTGTGTTACTTTGTCATGCTATATCTGTTTTCTTGCGAGTGACTGTCGTTTGTTATGACCTTCCATTTTTTTTGTAGTAAATAATTTTACTAAGAATTCTTCATGTCTTGGTTTCAATTATAGTTGAAGGAACTCAAGTTATATATATATTTTTTTGTTTGTTTGTTTGTTTTTTCTTTGTTTTGGCTTTGGTTTCAGTTCAAGCTGATACAAAGTCATGTGGATATATATATCTTTATTTTTTAGATTACAACTTTACAATATATAAAAATCAATAGAAAATTGACTATAATATATACAAAATCTGCATAAATTAAAATATACTTAAGCATCAACAGAACACAGGGCATCCCTTCTAGCTTAGATAAATACTTTTGTAGTTTAAAGAAAAGCGCTACAATAGTATTAGGGCATCTCGATTTATGCTGAAAATCCACAAAATGCCAACATCAATATAGTACTTATGAAAAAGTCCCCCCCGTGGAATTTCCACAGGTCCCGCTAGAAAAAAGGTCAATATATTTTCTAAACAATTATTTTGTAAACGAGTTTCTTGTTTAACACATAGATTAAACCTGATATGTACTAACACTTCTGATCAGAGTTGACCTATAAGTAGTAGTTACAAATAGATGACTCAGCCCTCTCCAAAGCTTCCAAATTACAAATCGACAAAAACTTTTGCACCGATCTGATAGCAAAAGCTATTAGAACGAGAGCCAAATGTATTAAAATTTCAGTAGTGAAATATTTTGGTCACAGACGCGATGGTGTGTGTCATTCAGCACTAACCCTATTCGGGTTAACTGACTTCCTCCAAAAGAAGTTCCATGGGAGTGTGAAATTCACAAGTGGTTGCCAGTTGCATGTATATCTCTGCTAGGGGAGATGACGATGTTAGGTTTTTGCAACTCTTGCAGGGAGGTGTCAACGTCCTCCTACATACAGCACCTGGACTTCCCAAATTGGTCATGCATTTTAGTAATAACCAGGCCCAACATTGCTTAACTTCGGTGATCTGACAGGAACCAGTGTGTCAATGTGATTATGCCGTACAGACGCAATAGTTCTGCTTATAACTCGACATTAAGATATTTTATAGCCAGACAGTGGTTTATTTTAAAACTGAATAAAAAAAATGTTTGAAATACATAAATTAAATTATCAAGAGTTTTTATTAAAAGAAGGAAAGATAAAAAATATTCTTGTATTTAATTTATCTGCCCTGAATTAAAAAGCCATTCATAAATTACACAAAAGACCACGAGAATTCTTCCACTTTGGCATCGCTGGAGAAATTTGTCCATTCCAAAATCTGTATATCAAAAATCACTATAATCATTGACATAAATTATTTGAAAAGCGGATAAGAATAGTTTGCATTTTGCATTGTCTGTGAAATTCAGGAGACTTGATACTCAAGTTAGACTTAATTTTTTTCCATACTAAATTAAAAAAAAAGGTTTTCTTTCTCATCCATTTTTATAAGAAAAAAAAATTATTTCAATTTGGTAGCCATATAAATCTATACAATGCAAAAACACCGAGTAAATATCATGCTATATTTGGGTATGTTATATACAAAACTCATGTTTTCTCAATTTTCAGCAGAATAAAACCATACATTTTTCCACCTGTTCATT
Source organism: Euprymna scolopes (assembly GCF_053919585.1). Taxonomy (NCBI): domain Eukaryota; kingdom Metazoa; phylum Mollusca; class Cephalopoda; order Sepiida; family Sepiolidae; genus Euprymna; species Euprymna scolopes. Next base: position 29,091,726 of record NC_136488.1, read on the forward strand.
CTATTCATCAGTTTCACTCCTCTCGTAATATTCTTCATCATTCAACTGATAATGAATCCATTTATGAAATAAGCGACACTTTATGTCTCTCCATATTCTGAATTTTTGAGGGGTGATAATTACCTGAAAACTTCCAGTGTCAAATGGTGCTGATGTTGTGACAAACAGACTACAATTTGATTTTAACGAAAAGGTCAAGGAGTATAGTTTAATTTATTCATACTAATAATTTTGAAAGGTCTGCGTTCACCTTTTACAATTATAAAAAAGGAGAAATATTATCAGTTCTTTTTTTATTTTCAGATTTTTATTCTACTAAAAAATTTAGAAAAGAACTACAAAATTTAGTATGACAGATGTATCTTAATTTAGCTTTCAATTTTATTTATTATTTTCTTTACTAATGAGTGTATTCATCAAGGCAAAAAGCACTCGTGGATAAGGATTAATAAGAAACTAGACCATCTAAGCCTAGACAGTAAAATGTTTGAAGAATACAGGAACCTTGGGGAAGCTTATTTCAACTTAAATTCCAGAAAAGACTAACAGAGTTTGCCAGGAAAAAATAAAATGTGATCATGCAAAATGATTTGCGGCAGTTATTGAAAGAGGAAAAGAGTGCTAAAAGTATTGGAAGACTTGTCACTCGGATTCCGTGAAACACTACTAATCACTGATAATAACTCAAGTGGAAACTTCAAGTATTAAAAATAGGAATCTGATATCTATGTCTGAAGCCGACACTATACTATCACTTCTATTAATTCTAATGTTCAATTCAGGGAGGAGGAAATAATGTAGTATCTGTTTTGTGTTCATGATACCATCCTCCTTTTCTGGGACAGAGGAAATAATATAGTATCTGTTCTGTTATCATGTGACCATCCTACCAGACATTAACTTCTTTCAATCGTAGTGTAGTATTTCGACAACAGGCATTACCTTATACCTCAGGATCTGCACCAGAAAGGGGTCGGTAATTTTGTTTTCTCCCAAGTGCAAGGACTTAGACACCAGGGTCAGAAAGTGAGAAGTCAGCACCTCCGACGCTTTGTAAAAAGCACCTGGGCAGCCCTGTCGGCATTGCCTGATGAAAGCGCACAAGGTGATTAGACAGACAAAGCCTGGGAGGGTGAACCTTCTAGAACTGCACACAACTTTACTCCCACCGGAATACCAAGAGGGGCCGGGTCATTACAGGAATGGTCTAATCTGTTTATTTTGGGGGCCCAGAAAGAGGTCTAAGCAAGCATTACAAGAAACAATTTCACAACCGATTTTGGTTAAACTGAAAACAAACCACTTCTCAATCAGAATCACTGAACCTTGGAATACACTTCCAAGTGAGATAACAAATGTACTTGCAATGCAACAATTCGTAACACTCTTTTCCTACATAACAGTTTTATTTTTTGATAATTAAAATGTATCTTTTTGTTGATACAATACCACCTTTTCGTGATTACGACTGTGTGTAATGTATATATTTGTTAGTGATGATGCCATTCAGCTAAGCATTAACTCCTTTTGTTTTTTTTTTTGAGCGGTGGGGATCTAGTATCCGTTTTGTGGTTATGACTCGATCCGTCCAGGAATTACCTTCTCCTTTTTGGGTGAGGTAGCATTATACTAGAAAAAGTAATAATAGTAATGTCTAAAAGAAAAAAAAAAAACTTAATTGAAACTCAATCTAGATGGGTGGTGAGTCAGAAGAGGTAGTCATTCTTTTTATAGACAGCAATAATGATCTTCTCTGAGGACATTTATGTCAATAAGATGAAGGTAACCCAAGATCACAGGATGTCAATAAAAATATAAAAATCAATCATTTCTTGTTTGTTTATCAAATATTGATTACAACAGCTGGTATTTTTTTTAGTTTCTTTTATGCACTTTGAAAAATGTCCAGCAGCCAAGTTGCATGCTATTATCTATTGTATGCTTCACGCATCTACAAATGGTCTAAGGAAACACGCCCAACGTCTAAAGGACTTATTCTCATATCAAGATACTTGCTCAAAGCCGCAAATCAATCACATTTATTGTGAACGAATCAAATTATATACATTAGATTCTGATTTTGCAAATGAAATAAATAAAACAACAGTGATTATCTTTTTTTTTTCTTTTTTTTTTTTTTTTTTTTTTAATCCTAAGGCCTTCGACGTTATATCTTTAAAAGACTGATTGTTTTTAAGACCGTTTTAGGGGCTGAAATATATTTTTTGGCATTTATGTTTTTTTTTAAATAAAAAAAACGAAGATGGCTCCTGTATGCTATGAAAAACGCTACTCAGCGATAAAGTGTATGCAAATGAAATAAAAATCATCTCAAACCTCATGAAAACTAAAATAAGATTGCTTTGCTTATTCATAACCAGAGTTACCTACCTTGCCCCCCTCTCTCACAATTGCGTGCCTAAAACTTGGGTTAAGAACAATTTCAGCAGAACTAAAAGGAAAAAAAATTACAATAGTCTATCATACTAACTAGCGGGGGTACCCGGCATTGCCCGAGTGTTTGTTTCCGGGACGGGGGGGGGGAGTTTTAAAAAATGTTATGGTAGGTAAGTAGGAAGGATCAAACCTGGAGTCATGAGTAAAAGTAGGAAAATAAAGTGTGAAAAAAAAAAACCTATCTGCAACGTTAACAGTTCGGCCACCAAGAAAAGTCCATTCCAGTTGTTTAGGAAAAAAAAAAAAAAAAAAACGACTATGGTAGGTCGGCGCGAACGTGAAAATATAATGTGAATTGTCCAGCACGCTAACCACTACGCCACAGAGCACTGCAGCTTAGATTAGTGATTTTAAATAACTTCACATGAAAGAACTACGAAGCCAAACCGGTGTTCTCTTCTCACTGTTCCTTGTGAACGATCCTCAAACGGTGTTAAGTGGTGGCAGGGGGAGGCGGAATTTTTTAGAGAGAAAATATTTTACCACTTCCATTGATCTTAACCAATTTTGGCCGTGACTTCTCAGCAGAAAAAGTATAGAAATCTAAGATTATCGAGGAATTTGAGAAATAATAAGCCTATAACACATCTCAGATATTGTTCTGCCGTTTGTGCATATTATATTTGCATGAAATATCTTGATTTTTAATCCTATTAATGTCAAAATCAGACGGGAAAAATGAGTTAATTTTATTTATATAGAGAAGAGATGACTGAAAGTGGTCAACATTTAGGAGTTGGAGCAGAGATAGTGGATCATATATTGTCCATGCACAGAGTATTATTGGCACATGTGGGCTGCTGCATCTATCACTAGTCTCTCCCCCTTGGATAAGGTATAAAAAAAGTCTTCAATCTAATAGGCCCCACTTTGTCAACCAAGTTCCAACCCCTATCTAATTGCTGCAATGTTGCATCTGTCTGTTTTGCAAGGAATGTATTATGATGAACTCATTACACTTGTGCCTCTTCAACATACATATCCCTGATAAACTGACTTAGCAACAAAATTACACCCCTTCACTGTTGAGGTACCCAAATGTCAGAAAGCTTTCTACTCAAATAGTTTCTTTCCTCAAACAGCTAGACTTCGGAATTCCCTTCCTGATACCTGCTTTCCTGGCTGTACTGATATTCAGAAGTTTAAAAAGAATGTAAACCAACATCTTGTTAATCTTTCCTAGGCATGACCCTAAATAGTAGCCCCTTATGTCCAAGTGGCGATATTCTTTGTTAGGGGTAAACGTCAGTAAAAAAAAAAAAAAAATTGTTTGGTGATATTATATAATGCATTTTTTAAAACTTTATTCCTGTTGCATTTCATCAGTTTCAGCTGGTGCCACCAAATCAGACTGTCTCAAGATAATGGCTTCTTGACCTAAAATGCACCAAACATTAATGTTTTTGTTTTTTTCCTTTCCTCTTGCAAAACTCAATCATGTTCCACAAGATTAAAAATAAAAACAATGGTATTCAACAAGACTAAACACCATGAACAAGTATTTGAAGACAAAGAACTTGAAGCCGAAAAACTTTTCTGCAAAATTATTGAATTTGGCATAAAATAACCTGAAAAGGATTGATATACCACAAAACAAAACAACCAAATCACACTTTGAAGAGATAAAAACCTTGAAGCAACCCTGGAGCAGAACGAGAGTGACTTCCCTTTGATGAAGGCTCATTTTTGCATGTCCTTATAATAATATATGATCATTGTTGTAATGGCGTGAAAAAGGAAATTGTAATAGTTTTGACGTGCAGTGGTTCTTCGCTGAAGGAAGTCGGCGAAGCATTATGTAAAAAGCAAACATTTGAAAGAAACAGGACAAAAAGAACATTGTCTGTTGAAGTGCTGGACAGAAGTAATAAATTCAAGATTGTCTCTTACGGTGTGATTTTATTTGTATTGAACTATGTAGCATAATATTACTTTCTCAGAAATAGTAATTATTTATTTATCTCATTTGAGTCAGTTCTAGACCTTTTTCTCACAACTTCCCTGAGCTATGTTCATATTCCGTTCTATCTCTTCTGGGATCCTCCGACCACACAGTTGTAACAGTTAAGATAAAAATGAAATACAATAAGTCTTCAGATGTACCTCTCCACCGCAGTGTATATCGATACTCTATGGCTGCCTGGGATAGCTTCCGTACATTTATATCAGATCTACCTTTGCATTCCATGCTTAAAAATGATATGACCTCTATAGTATCAGACCTGACCGAATGGTTAATTGTAGGCATAAACTGATTCGCACCATCCAAAAAATTCCAACAAAAACTTAATAATCAGCCATGGTTCTCCTCTGAATGTGTTGCTGTCATTGCGCACAGAAATCGCTTTTTCCATAGCTACTAGATGTACTGAGACTACAGCTGCTTTCAGGACTACCAGAAACCACTGTAAAAGAATAAAAAATGCAAGAGAGCTATATGCTCAGTCCGTCAAATTCAAAGTTCTCACCAGTTTTGGCAAACAGCAAACAGGATCCTGAACAGAAGCGTGTGTTCTATCCCAATCATCATCAATGGACCTGAGGTCATCTCATCAGCATTAGATAAGGCCAAACTATTTTCCAAGAACTTAGCAGCTAACTCTACCCTCTGTGACGAAGGTCATCAACTCCCCGTATTTCCTCCTACAACAGACAACACACTATCCAACATACAAATATCTGTGCGTGAGGTCGCCAAACTAATCAAGTACCTTGATTCCAGTAAAGCAACTGGCCCAGACAGCATTCCAATTATAGTATTGAAAAAGCTTCGACCAGAACTTGCCCCCATACTTACGAAACTGTTTAAGCGTTGCCTTAAGGAGAAGTGCTTTCCAACACCCTGGAAAACCTTGTCAGTATGCCCTGTATTTAAGAACTCGGGTGATAACTCATCTCCCTCTCAGTACAGACCAATAAGTCTCTTGTGTCATGAGTAAGTTACTGGAATCCATATTAAATAGAGAAGTAGTCAACCATCTCAGCAGAAATAACCTCCTTAGTGACATGCAATATAGTTTCCATTCTGCTAAATTTACAGCTGATATGCTGACAGTTATATCTTATAGGAGTAGTGAATCTCTTGACAAAGGCTTCCTTTCTAGGGCAATTGCTCTTGACATATCAAAAGCCTTCGATAAGGTATGGCATAAGGGCCTACTTGACAAGATTTCCAGCTACGGTACAACTGGAAATGTTTTCTCAATAATTAAATCATTTCTCTCTGATAGGCTCATAAGAGTAGTGGTTGATGGGCAGCAATTAATGCTGGAGTCCCCCAGGGGTCCATCCTGGGCCCAACTCCCTGATCTACATCAATGATCTCCCAAAACACATACTTAAATCATTCGTTTATATCTATGCTGATGACACGACCATCTATGGCAACACGTCAAAGGCCATAAATGACAAAGCTCTCTGATTTCTTCTCCTCTGATCTTGAGCACGTGGTACAGTGGGGGAAGAGTTGGCTGGTTACTTTTAATGCATCTAAAACCAAGCTGTTAGCTTTGCATCATCAATGCTCTGTTCTTCATCTAGCATCAATTGAAATGGATGGCTCTTGTCTTGGAGAGGCCCCGTGTTTTGACAAGCTCATGGGTTTGACCTTTACTCCTGATCTGAAATGGAACATGTATATCAAGATTTTTGCCCGGGCTGCTGGGAAAATGGTGGGATCCTTCCACCGCTCCAGAAGATATCTCATTACTAATGCAATTCTCTATCTGTATAAAAGTTGAGTACGTTCAAAGATGGAGTACTGTTGCCACATCTGGGCTGGAGCTTCTAAAAACAGCCTATCCTGCCTTGACAAAGTACAAAATAGACTTCGTGGCTTAGTGGGGGATGCCCTTTTCTCTTCCCTGCAACCTCTCTCCCACAGAACGGACGTTGCAAGCCCATCTTTGTTTTATTTCCATAGCAAGTGTTCGTCCGAGCTCCATTCTCTGGTCCTCTCCCCTCGCCAATCTTTCATGATAAACACCTGTCTAGCTAAAACTACTGTCAATAATTTCCCCTACTCTTTATCTGTGCCTAAATCCAAACGTAGATTCCAGGATCAGAGCTTCTTTCCCAGAAGTGCACAACTGTGGAACTCTCTTCCGTTTGCCCGTTTCCCACCTGACTAGAACTTGGAGGTCTTCAAGTCCAACAGTTATCGTCCCCTTCAGTAAGACACTTTATCAAATCTCCAATACCAACTATTACGATATTATCCTATTGATTATTGTACACACAATAACCCTTATCCCCAAGTGGCTTGCGGGCCATGAATAGAGGTGATCCCCCATGTAAAAAAAAAGAAAAAAAAAGTTCTATATTTAAAATACAATGGATACTATTTTCATAGAAATGTTAAACTTGTATTTCCTGCATGCTATTGGTTTTTCTGTTGAAAAAAATTAATATTCTGTACTATCCAGAAAGATATCAGCTTTGTTGATATTTCTCATTCTGTAGAATTTCCATGGGTTCTGCAAAGTTGAAATATTTAAAAAAAAAAATGACAATATTCACATATATACTTTTATAGAAACTTGCCCCCCCCCCAATATACTCTTGGACTTTTAACAGTTGTGTGTATGCACAGATGTAAGAGAAACCTACACATCTATATGTCTGTCCTGATATCAATAGGAAGAAAGACTACTTCATCGATTTTCACAAAAATTGTAATAGCAGACATAAAAGGGAATGAAAGAAACTACGTCTTTAATTTATTTTTTGAGTTAATAAAAAAAGAGAACGTCTATTACAAATGCACCTATATATTCAAAAGTTTTTATGCAATGCAGCATATAGATTCCCACCCCAGAATGTGCTATATATATATATATATATATATATATATATTGTGTACAGAAAGTTGTTATATAGATAAGTCATTGGTACCGTCGGTTTTAAGCCCGATAATTAGGACCGTTTTAGATATGCATATCAAGGTCAGCCAATACACATATGCACTATGCAGAAAAACATCGGCTTTGTTGATATTTCTCATTCTGTAGAATTTCCACGGGTTCTGCAAAGTTGAAATATTTAAAAAAAAAAAAGAAAAAAAAAAGATAATATTCACATATATGCTTTTATAGAAACTTACAAAAATAAAAAAACGAATATACTCTTGGACTTTTAACAGTTGTGTGTATGCCGCTCAGCAATTAAGAGAGAGAGAGATGAGTATTGGCTGAAAAGAGCTTGATATGGATATCTAAAACGGTCCTAATTATCGGGCTTGAAACCGACGGTACCAATGAATTATCTCATCTAACAACTTTCTGTACACAAAATATAAATACCTTTTAATTGAGAACTCTGCTAGATTTCTTCCCCCCCCAAAAAAAAAAACTAATATATATATATATATATATTTGGACAATTAATGTGAATCAGGAATCAGAAAAATCGGAGGTTTTTAGGGTATCGGAATTAGTATCAGAATCAAAGAAATTTTAACCTATTTTCCGATGCCAAAAAAGATTCCTTAAATGATTTTTTTGTTTTTTTAATTATTTGATTTTGGTTTAAGAAAAATCTTCCACCGCTTATAGTAATAATAAAATAAATATTTATTGATTTAAACTCCCAGTAAGGCTAAAATCTATAGATATCCCCCTCACAAGTGTTTTTACATTTGAGAAAATATAGGCACATTTAAAGATGTGTTTTTGTGATAATCGGGACAAAATAACACTTATGGTTAAATATTTAGAGATTTATAAAGAATCGGAAATTGTATCGAAATCGTCCCATCACTAATATATATATATATATATATATATATATATATACACACACACATATATGTAGATATCGTTTTGATCAACGAGTTCCAATATACTAGCGTTCACTGAACATCCTATCTCTACTATTATATAAAAGGAACTGTGGTGTAAGTTCGTTCCCTATGCACTCGAAAACGGCTTGGACGGTTTTTATGAAATTTCACATGAAGATATTTTATGTGTTTCGCAATAGGCTTTGTATCGAAATGTCTTCAATAAATATCATTAATCGATAATCGAAATAACTTGATGAAAAGGAACAAGCGACTTTGACCAAAGTTAACACCTTACACCACAAATGCATCTGAGAAGTTTTTTTTTACCACACAAGTCCAAAGGCCTAACATAGAAAATCAACAAAATGACGGGTGCATTCGAAATGAATGTTTCTGTTAAGTTAAATTGAACCATCTTAACTTTTTCATTTTAAACTAAAACTCAAGGCATTATCAACGCATAAGCAACACCTAAGCAATAATGCCAGGAATATAAAATCAACAGTAGGTTCTTTGATATGACATAGGCGCGTTCGAAATGAGCGTTTCTGTTTAGATCACAATTGAAGCATGATACTTGACTTTTGTATTTTAAACTTTAATTAAAACCATTATATATAAAAAATTTGCTTATAAAAACAGTAGCTTCTCTACAGTGCAATATAGACTACAATGTATTGTAGATTAAGTCACTGCGAGAGGAATATAAAGATTCTTCTCGGTGCACCATGATGGGTCCCCAACTAGAGCAGGCAATCAATCGATTTGATTGAAAAATGGTCGATTTCACAGATTTCAATGACAATAAAAATATGTGAGTGTGAAACATTCATTGATTATCATTAAATCCCGAACAAGGTCGTATATATATATATATATATATATATATATATAATATAAATCTCACCTGTCTGTTTAGATGTATGTATGTATGTATGCCTAAAACTTTCGATGGATGCGATGGATTTTCACAAGATTGGTATCGTTTTGAAGCACGACCCTTCGGACGACAAATATCGAAAAAAATGGCTAAAAACATTAACTCCTTCACCTTCAACTGGCCACTTTTCTACAGAGGGGTCGCTTTTTTCAGATATTTTCGAAAGTCATCCCCTCTTTTCGATGACTAGTCTTAATTTAAACATTTGTCACTTCCGGTTTGGCGATAGGCGCAATAGCAAAGACGTCACGTTTTTTTTTTTTTTTTTTTTTTTTTTTTTTTTACACGTTCTTTTCCTCCTTCGTGGTGCGGGTTAGAACCTGCCTTCCAATTACTTTTTGTTTTTTTCAACACCTTCAAACACCCGGGCAATGCCGAGCACCCAGGCTAGTATATGTTATGGCAGCATAGCTTAGTTTCCTAGAAGTACATCCACTGAAACAACATGTGTCTACCAAAAAGTGGTCAATGAGTTAACAGAGCAGGTATATTTAATTTATTTATACAAACATTGATGGCTACATATGTGCATACATATTTCTGTAATCACCCATTATTGGGGAGACTACGTCTTCAGGCCAGGAGTTTTCGAGGGAAATTCTTGGCCTGAAGATGTAATCTCCAATAACGGGTGATTACAGAAACATGTATGCACATATGTAGCCATCAATGTTTGTATAAATAATTTTATATATATACACACACTAGTAACTGGCAATCATCATATCTATCTATGATAGTGAGAATATGTGTACGTGTGAAGACACTTCTCAACCTATATACTCAATGAATTTTTGAAATCTGGTATATAGGGTATTCAGACATGTGGGAAACTTTTTAATCAGTTCTCATCCGAGAAAAAGGGTTGCTAAGGAGTCAAAATTTAAAAATTGGTGTGGGTTTATTAGATTTTTATCTGTCAACTGTTTCACAAAATGTGCATGCATAATCGTTCACATAACAGATTACTTATGTTAAGAATAAATAGGTTTGAAAATAATTTCAAAAGATAGTGTCAAGCCGGCCTAATGGTTATCGTACTTAGTGTCTTTAGGTTTTGATCTCAGCTCGAGTATTTTTTTTTTTTTTTTTTTTTTTTTTTTTTTTACAAAATGTGAACTGTTTAGAAAAAAAAACAAAAACAAAAAAAAAAAAACAATACTCGCATGCACATGTCTCAGTTTCTTTCCGTTTTTTTTTTTTTTTTTTTCTTTTCGGGAATTTAACGTAACGTTTAATACCTGCGGTATTTCTGTTTATAATAAATAAGACATCTGCGTATGTGTATTTTACGATCGTGCAACGCCGGGCAGCTTGCTAGTATACATATATAATTTTATTGCTCTTTTTGTTTTCTTTCTTTAGAGGTATAGATTTGGTGTCATCCCTAAATTGTATACTTAAAAACAATAATATCCTGGTTAATATCCTATTGTCTAGAATACATATTCTATAATTCCTAAATTCAGAATTTTATTGATATTACTCACGTACGCATATCGTCTATCCTTTTAAAACTGTATTAATTTAACTTAAAGTTAAATGGAAGAATGTATTGTTCTGTATCAAAATTTCTGTATCTAACTTAATTCTGAAACTTTAGGGAAGATAGTTTTGGATGGAGTGAACCCCTAAACGGTAAAGTTGACAAAAATACCATTGTCGTGTTAGTCATCTAGTTGCTGAGAATATAAATTCAAAAAATTATTTTGATAGGTTCATTAGATTACCATTATATATATATATATATATATATACATATATATATATATATATATATATATATATATATATATATATATATATATATATATATATATATATAAAACGTATATTTAGGCAGCATTTTTCATTCAGACAGACATTGTTAAAAAACAACAAAGCTTCTGTTTAGTAATACCGTTTTTATTTTTTCACTTTTCCATATCTTTTTTGTATACGTATGAATGTATGGTGCACGCATTTTTTTGGAGTCTGCGGTTTTACTTTTCGTGTAGGCATCTATATATCGTCTGGAATGTGTACGTTAGGCTCTGCAAGGAATTGTGGGAAGTTTTTTTTTAATTTTTTTTTTTAAATAGTAGTTGGGGGTTCCCTGCACATTTACACACACACATTTCTGACGATGCGTAGATGTCTACCCGAAAAGTAAAACTGCGAACACTTGGAAAAAAAAAATTGCCTGGACCATACATCCATACGTTCGATGTATATACAAAAAAAATATTGAAAATTGAAAAAAAAAAATGTATTACTAAACAGAAGCTTACTGTTGTTTTTAACAATGTCTGGCTGAATATATTATAATATGTCAATTCAAATACCACAAGTATATTTAAATCGCATATCTATCATTTAATTTGATAAATGGTACGTCTTACACGCGTTTCGTTGAATGGTATACGAAACAACTCATCAGAGACTCACAGAAATCCATAAGAGAACCTTTTTATTTTAGAAAAGGACCAATGGCGGAAGAAGAAACAGAATTCTTTTCAAGTCCTAAGAGCAATATATATATATACACACACACACACACACACACACACACACACACCAAGAATATGCATGTCCTTTAAAGAGTAACAACTCTAATCAAGCTGATGACTTAGAAGTTAGGGTCCCCAATGATGTTGGGTTAATTAAAAACTGAGAAGGAAAAAATAATGAAAGACCCAAATCTTATGTACGGCATAAAAAGGAACTGGAATCTTAGAAAGATCTCAATTTCAGTAATTATAAAAGCAACTGAACTCATGAAAAAGAATTACAAAACTACCTGGTAAATATATCCGGTGAATCAGATGCAAGAGAGATTCAAATAATGGTGCTTAAAAGGGACGGTTGGAATTTTAATAAGATCTCCCGGTTAGAATATATGAGATAGCAGGTGAATGTCTCATACCTGGTAGGATGCCCCATCCCCGGTTTAAGCAAAAGAAAATTAAAAAGGGAACGACTTACTAATAATGCTAAAATACAACAAAACTCTAATTGGGCAGGAGCTGCTAAAAACAGCTTATCCTGCCTTGACAGAGTACAAAATAGACTTTGTGGGGGATGCCCTTTTCTCTTCTCTGCAACTTCTCTCCTACAGCAAACCTGTCTTTGTTTTATCTTTACTTCCATGGCAAGTTCTCGTCTGAGCTCCAATCTCTGGTCCCCTCGCCTGTGGAACTCTCTCCCGTCTGCCTGTTTCCCACCTGACTACAACTTGGATGCCTTTAAGTCCAATATAAACAAATTTCTGATGAACCGTCCCCTTAAGACACTTTATCAAATCTCCAATACTAATGATTACTATGATACTATCCTATTGATTACTGTACACGCAATAACCCTTATCCCTGAGTGGCTTCTGGTCCTTGATAAGTGGTGACTACCTTGTAAAAAATTGTAAACTACCCTTCACTTTAGAAACTATCTACAAAGCAATTAATAACCCAGTTTTAAATAAAATCAATACAAATCTAAATAAACATCCAATATCATAAAATTGAATAGAACTTTATAAAATATACTAGCGGGGAGGGGGGTACCCGGCGTTTCCCGGGTGTTTGTAGGTGTGTGTATGGGGGGATAAGTAATAACCCTGAAACGATGTTTAAAAAAAAATAAAAAATAAAAAAAAAACAGCGAAAAAAAAAAACTGCTGTGTGTATAGGGGGGGGGAAGTAAACTAAAGAATAAGCGAAGTAAAAAAAATAAAGAAACGTTGCCCGCGTCTTTAAAGATGTAAAAGAAAAGAAAAAAGTTTTGGTCGTAAGGCTGGATTGAACCCGGGAGCCTTGACGCGGAGGTGAAACAAACTCCAATCACTTAACCGTGTAGGCCAAGAGTGAGAGGAATTGACTATAGTGTTAAAATAAGGCTTATAAAGCGAGTGAAAGAGGTTTGATTGACAGATAGCCACTAAATGAGGTCATCGCGGGAGCGTTACGTACTTCACATTAGCGTTTATTAAATTACGTATTTCGTTTCCTGTCTAGATATCTCTATCTGTCTGTCTCTCTCTCTCTTTGCGTTTGTGTACGTGTTTCTCTCCCTCTCTTTCTCTGTTTGCGTTTGTGTATGTGTCTCTCTCACTTCGTCTTCCTTACTCTGAAGACTGTTACTAAAAAAGAAAATGGCGTCTGGCTGTTTTTTTTTTGTAAAAACTTCGATCGTTAATATTTTTTTTTTACTTCACACTTTTTGCTTGTTATTTTTCGTTTAACTATCGTATCTAAGTATTCTTAATGTGCTAATAACTTTGGTAGCGTTGTCACAGCGTAGAAGTTCATAGTTTAGCTTGTGTGAGAGTTAAATTTTTTTTACCGATAACAACATTTTTAAATTTTAAATTCAGACTACCATTAGAGCTTGCTGACGTCAAGATCACGTGACATGACTCAGCGAGTTTAAAATACAAGTTGACCCAAAATAAACGGCACCGTGTATACTTTATGTAGAAGAGTTGGCGCCCGTATTTTTTAGGGCAGTTATAAATCGATTTAAAAATATGTTTAACATTAAAATGTCACTTTTTTACCCCCCCCTGCAGAAAATCTATCAGTTGCCGAACTTCTGATGGTCCTTTTAAGCTAATTTTTCGATATTTGTCGTCCGGAGGGTGGGGCTTTAATATGATACCAAGTGTGTGAATTTTTGTTCCGTCAGTCAAAAGTTTTTAGCAGACACACAAACATACATACCTTTTCGCTTTCATATATATATATATATATATATATATATATATATAGATGAAAATGAATAAATTACAATATGAATTGCAACGATATATGCTTTTATCCTATGATTTTTCTTAATTCTCGTCTGTATTAATAATAAACATTTAACTCTTTAAACTGTACTTAACTGCGCACAAACTATCATTTATACCCTGATGATAACTTCTGAAAGTCAAAAGCTCGAATTATAATATATATACATGCCGGATTTTGGATTTCCTTGTATTATTTATGTAAAAATTGAAAACAAATGTTAGCGCTCGTGAAAAAATAAAACGAAACATTATGATTGGTCCGTTTTTGTTTCAACTTTTGTTTGACCAATACACACACACACCTACACACACGAGTGAGTGTGTGCTTATGTATATTTCAATACTGAGAATATGTAATGTTGAGAAAACCGGACAATTGTTCGTATGCATTGTAAACAAAGACAAACACACACACAAACACATTCAAATAAATGAGCTGATGTAATTTATTCTTTGTTTTTATCGGTTCCATGTTGTTTTAATATACAATCCACTTAATTTCTGTAGTTTTCTAATATATCATTTTTAAGGAACACACACACACACACACATATATATATATGCGCATAAACACACGTGCAAATTAATACACGTAAAATATACCAGCAACAAATATTACTAAGCCAATGAGAAAAGACGGGGGAAAAAAAAAGATAAGGAGGAGAGAAAGGGAACATTAGAGGAAAAACAAATCAAAGGAGAGACAGAATAAGAAAAAGAGATGGGGGGCGCGAAGACTAAGAGAGAGAGAGAGAGAGGGGGGCGCGAAGACTAAGAGAGAGAGAGAGAGAGGGGGGCGCGCGAAGACTAAGAGAGAGAGGGGGGGGCGCGAAGACTAAGAGAGAGAGGGGGGGGGCGCGAAGACTAAGAGAGAGAGGGGGGGGCGCGCGAAGACTAAGAGAGAGAGGGGGGGGCGCGCGAAGACTAAGAGAGAGAGGGGGGGGCGCGCGAAGACTAAGAGAGAGAGGGGGGGCGCGAAGACTAAGAGAGAGAGGGGGGGGCGCGAAGACTAAGAGAGAGAGGGGGGGGCGCGAAGACTAAGAGAGAGAGGGGGGGGCGCGAAGACTAAGAGAGAGAGGGGGGGGCGCGAAGACTAAGAGAGAGAGGGGGGGCGCGAAGACTAAGAGAGAGAGGGGGGGGGCGCGAAGACTAAGAGAGAGAGGGGGGGGCGCGAAGACTAAGAGAGAGAGGGGGGGGGCGCGAAGACTAAGAGAGAGAGGGGGGGGCGCGAAGACTAAGAGAGAGAGAGGGGGGGGGGCGAAGACTAAGAGAGAGAGGGGGGGGCGCGAAGACTAAGAGAGAGAGGGGGGCGCGAAGACTAAGAGAGAGAGGGGGGCGCGAAGACTAAGAGAGAGAGGAGGGGGCGAAGAATAAGAGAGAGAGGGGGCGAAGAATAAGAGAGAGAGGGGGCGAAGAATAAGAGAGAGAGGGGGCGAAGAATAAGAGAGAGAGGGGGCGAAGAATAAGAGAGAGAGGGGGCGAAGAATAAGAGAGAGAGGGGGCGAAGAATAAGAGAGAGAGGGGGCGAAGAATAAGAGAGAGAGGGGGCGAAGAATAAGAGAGAGAGGGGGCGAAGAATAAGAGAGAGAGGGGGCGAAGAATAAGAGAGAGAGGGGGCGAAGAATAAGAGAGAGAGGGGGGCGAAGAATAAGAGAGAGAGGGGGCGAAGAATAAGAGAGAGAGGGGGCGAAGAATAAGAGAGAGAGGGGGCGAAGAATAAGAGAGAGAGGGGGCGAAGAATAAGAGAGAGAGGGGGCGAAGAATAAGAGAGAGAGGGGGCGAAGAATAAGAGAGAGAGGGGGCGAAGAATAAGAGAGAGAGGGGGCGAAGAATAAGAGAGAGAGGGGGCGAAGAATAAGAGAGAGGGGGCGAAGAATAAGAGAGAGGGGGCGAAGAATAAGAGAGAGAGGGGGCGAAGAATAAGAGAGAGAGGGGGCGAAGAATAAGAGAGAGAGGGGGCGAAGAATAAGAGAGAGAGGGGGCGAAGAATAAGAGAGAGAGGGGGCGAAGAATAAGAGAGAGAGGGGGCGAAGAATAAGAGAGAGAGGGGGCGAAGAATAAGAGAGAGAGGGGGCGAAGAATAAGAGAGAGAGGGGGCGAAGAATAAGAGAGAGAGGGGGCGAAGAATAAGAGAGAGAGAGGGGGCGAAGAATAAGAGAGAAGGGGGCGAAGAATAAGAGAGAGAAGGGGGGCGAAGAATAAGAGAGAGAAGGGGGGCGAAGAATAAGAGAGAGAAGGGGGGCGAAGAATAAGAGAGAGAAGGGGGGCGAAGAATAAGAGAGAGAAGGGGGGCGAAGAATAAGAGAGAGAAGGGGGGGCGAAGAATAAGAGAGAGAAGGGGGGCGAAGAATAAGAGAGAGAAGGGGGGCGAAGAATAAGAGAGAGAAGGGGGCGAAGAATAAGAGAGAGAAGGGGGCGAAGAATAAGAGAGAGAAGGGGGGCGAAGAAGAGAGAGAAGGGGCGAAGAATGAGAGAGAAGGGGCGAAGAATAAGAGAGGGGGGCGAAGAATAAGAGAGGGACAGAGAGAATTAGAAAGACGGGGGATCGAGAGAGAGAAAATGAGAGAGAGTGAGAGGGGCACTAATAAAACAGAGACCAGAAAAAAAAGAGAAAAAGTAATGAAGTATACTGACCAGCATACACTTTTTTAGTTACTCTGCTCAATTGACTTGTCAGTTGGTATATGTGGTCACATTGATATTAGATAATGAAACGATGAAGATGTTGTGAACTGATGAAGAGAAAGTTGTGTTGAAGATGTAATAATGATAAGCCGCGCCAAAGTCTGAAAAAATCTCAGTCGACGACAAAACATGTCAATATTAGTGATTCTATTAGTTCAGGTAAAAGTGTCCATCTGATGCCTATTGAAATGTGTATCCTCCTCACATCATTGGGTGGTGGGTGTGCTGCCAACAACCGTGGTCAGAACCAACTCTGGCCTTTAGCCAAATCGACATGGTGTACCACAACTACATCCACACTTTAAGCAACTGCCACCATATCACATAGATTCGCAAAAGAAGAAAAAAAAAATTAATCATATTAATTTGAAAAATAGAAATAAACTTTATACAACATAAGCATAGCAATAGTGTGAATATTTGCATGGTTGGTTGTTTTACGGCATATCAACCCTTTTCAGGTTATTTAATGCCGAATTCAGTGATTTGGAAGAACAATTTTTTAATAGAATACATTTGTTTTTTTTTCAAGTCCGTTTATAGTTGGGAACCTAACAGGTACTACCACTCTGGAAGCAATGGCAATTAAAGGGTGGCTCCACACTCCCCAAAGCCCGCAAGCTGGGGCCTCATCATCGGATATAGTTTAAGGTCATATCCAGGGCCAAATATTTGCATGAATACGTATATGAACATGTATACATTATTATATAATGGCATACACACACACACACAAACCTATGTACATACACACGCCGATATATACCTCGTTAAAACTATTCAAGAGTATTAAGTAGGGCTATGACAACAGCATATTCTTTTCCTTGCTTTAATTCTCAGGTATATATCCATTGATATCTTATGTTTTATGTAGAGTGATGTGGTTCTCGGTTGATTAATTGTGTGTCGGATATATACTCAAGAGTAAAAACAATGAAAAGAATATGCTGTGATCATAGCCCTAGTGATGACTAATAAATTTAACGAGGTTAAATATATATATATATATATATATGATCCCCGTTTTCTATTTACAAAATTTTAGTGAAGGTTTTCTCTTTTCATCCTTATGTAGTTAAATTCTGTTTTAAAATTGAAGACTTTTCCGAAATCGGCTTATGCAAGTGCTAAGTCTATTTAACAATTTTAGTAAAAGACTTTTTTCCCCCATCCTTATATAAATGAATTCTCTTTTGTCATTATAAACTTTTTAGAAGTCGGATTATGTAGGTGCAAAGTCTGCGATAGGTTAAAGTTATTTTTTTTTCATTCCAACAATTTAAACTGCATTCTTTATTTTTGCATTTTCTTATTCAAAGCTTCTTTAGACACACACACACACATATATATATATTAGAGAAAATTGAATGTCTACTACTCATGAAGTGTCTAAGGTCTCTCTCTACAGTGGTTTGTCAGGACAACCTGGCACGAGGATACTTTTTGCTACAAGTAAAACCTGACTAAATATTCTAAAAAAATATAATATTCTCGGCCAAAACAAGATCTCCTCGACATAGTTAACGCACAGTGGTTTTCATGAGGAACGGTGCACTTTTTCCAAGTGATAATACCTCATGTAACAGTACAAAGTTGGATACTCTACCAGACTGGGTGAATTTTTGTCCTGGAATCCAGTAAGACCAAGAGACCACAAGAAAGATATAGTATAACATGTTTAACTAGTCCACAACTGGTCAGTTGGAAAACGGAAAATTATTCTTAACTTCTTTACTAACTCAACATTGGAAAACGTAAAGAAGATTTGAATATCTATGTATCATATAAAGATCAAGGTTAGCCTTTAAAGGGAGGGGAGCCCTTTGATTTTTGTTGAGATCGACTGAAGTAAAATGAAACCAGTGAGAAACATTTTTACACAGGCACACACACACAGTTGTGTGCATATATCTTACAATCTATGAAAGGGAGAATGTGTGTGAGGACACTTCTCAACCTATATACTCAACGAATTTTTAACCTACAGACTTTAAATTTGGTGTATAGATTATTCATACATGTGGAAAACTTTAATCCGTTTTCATCCATCAATTGAAAAATTGGTAGATGGGAAGCCACCAGATTTTTTTTTCTGTGTTCAACTGTTTCACGACTGTGCATGCACAGTCGTGAAAAATGACTGCTTTCTTATGTTAAGTATGGAATTGGTTTGAAAATACTTTTTAAAAATCATGTGAAGCCGATGTAATGGTTATTATACTTAATTCAATGTTTTTAGGCTTTGGTTTCAATCTCAGCTAGAGTATTTTTAAAAATTTACTTACAAGAAGTGAACTGTTAATGAATAATAAAAATAATAAAATAATACTGGTATGCACGTATTTCAGTTTCTGTCCATTTTTTAATTTTTAATTTTTTTTTTTTTTTTTTTGAAGAATTGAGCGGTATTTCTGCTTATAATAAAAATTCTGCATTAATTAAAATATATTTGTGTATTTAAAGACTAGGCAACTCCTGGTATATCTTCTAGTATATATATATAGTGAGAAGATGTGGGAGAACACTTCTCATCCTATATACTTAAGGAATTTTTAATCTACAAACTTGAAATTTGAGATATATATATATATATATATATAGGATATTCAGACATGTGGAAAACTTTAATCCGGAAAAAAGGACTTCTAAGGGGTAAAAAATAAAACAAAAATGTACCTGAAAATCGGATTTTTATCTCTTTGCTAACCGTTTCACAGGCTGCACATGCATAAATACTTCACATCACATTATGTAATTATAAGTAGTTTGGAAGCACAATTTGAAGATCATGTCACGTTGGTCTAATGGTTATCGCATTCAGTTGTAGAATCCGTTCCTCTGCTTGATGGTGTTGGTATTTAAAATGAGTGGTGATTTTTAAAAGTGTTCGTTCAGTTTAGTTTTAAATACCAACACCAAAATGAGAAAGGGATTCTACAATTTAGCCCCCATTATAGGAAATATAATAATCAAAGAGCAAAATATGAATGCAGATCCTGGGTAGCTAATCTACACATCCTTAACGGTTTCTCCTTATATAATTTTAATAAGATTAATAAGGCATTATTTGAGTTTTACGGCACGTCAACCAACGGTGGTTCATTTTATATTGAAATCGTACATGTTTTTATGATTGATTCCCCGGATAAATTTGAAGAGATTTTTCTTACAAATAACAATTGGTCTTTCCAAATTGTTACTCATTTAGTACTGGCCAGGTTCAACGTCGCACACACATCTATACAGGAGAGAACTTCAATGCCTACTTGACACTATCCTCGTGTATCTAAGGTCTCTCTGTACAGGAGTTTGTCAGAAAAACCTGACATGAGGATATTTGTTTTTGAACAAGTGAATCCTGACTAAAAATCACATAGTATTCACAGCCCAAATAAGATCTCTCCTCAGTATGGCTAATTTATACTAGTTTTTCTAAGGAATGGTGCACCTTTTCTGAATGATGTTGCCTTACGTAGCAACACGAAGCTGTATACTCCTATTTCACCAACAGGAATTCTTCTCCTGGAATCCAGTAAGATCAGGAGACTACAAGAAAAGTATACTACTACTTATTTAAATAGTCAATTGAGGAGATGAAAATTATATTCCATTTCTTTACTAATTCAGTTCTTGAGAGTTTAAGGGGAACTTTAATGGTTGGTTGGTTGGTTGGTTGTTTTTGTTTTACGGCATATCAACCTTTTTCAGGTTATTTAATGCTGAATCTAGTTATTTTGAGGAACGATTTTTAATGGAGTATATTTTTTTTTTTACGTCAGATTCTATTTAACCCATAGTTGGGACCCTAACAGGTACTACCACTCTGGGTCAGAGTGGACCTGGGAGCAATGGCAATTAAAGGGTGGCTCCACACTCCCCAAAGCCTGCAAGGTGGGGCCTCGCCATTGGATATAGTTTAAGGTCATATCCAGGACCAACTTTAATGGAATTGAATATTTAATATGTATCTCAAATAGAGATCAAGTGTTATCCCCAAGAAGGGGGACTCGATTTTTTGGGAACTTCAATTGAAGTGAAATACATAATAGACACGATGGTAAAAACAGCTGCAAAATGCTGCCGAACGTGGTGTATTATCGCTAGACACAAAGCATCTTTTGAGAATCAAATCAAATTTTTTTTTTTGTTTAAATATAAATTTCAAAAGTGGTTATCCATTCCTGGACAGAGATGTGGAACTCAGATAAGATATCAATAAACTGAAGAGACAACAATGACACAGAAGATTGTATAAAATTTATTATTTATTACAAGAGATTAATAAAAGAGACACGGCAAAATTATAATGGTAAACAGGAATAACGAGGGTTTGGAGTGTGAAAGTCATTCATTAAATTATTTTTTTAATTTTATTCCCAAAGCCAAAAGCCACTCTAAGAAAAATTGAAAACTGAGGAATAATTTAAGAGGCTTGAAAATGATGAATGAAATGAACTAAGTTTTATTACTTATGAAGGAAGTTTATGAGAAGTATTTGCTGACCTTGTAATTTGAAGACTACCATGTTGTAGTCTACAGGGAAACAATCCTGTGATAATGTGTTCCATAGAGAGGAAGTCCTGCCAAACGAACACTTTCTGAGAATTCTACCTGATGCTTAATGCATAGAATGGATTATTATATTGTACCGAATTCATTGTAGTGATTTCCAAAGTTAAGAAAATGACTTGAATGCCATCAGCTAGAATTGAAACCAAACATTATTTGTTACCATCAAAGCGAAGTTCATATGCATATCAACATTTTTAAAATTAATGCAGTTGAACGTATGAATGCATATTTGTGTAAAAGACACGTTTAGTCTATTTACGCCTGCCAAGTTGCAATCTTTCGATTTTGACCCCTTAGCAACTATTTTTACTAGCTAAAAACCAAATCGAACTCTTTCTACAATTTCAAAGCAGCTACATACCAAGTTTGAAGGCTGTAGACCAAAGGTTGAGAGAGCTGTTTGGTAGAGATCGTGCCAAACACACACGCACACACACTTAAATCTTTTCTGAAAGAATGAGAAAGTGAGAAAACAAAACGATAATCATCACAATTCAATGAATTACACATGAGTAGGCCGCATCTTTATAATGGCAAATATCTATAGAATTTTCAGAATCAACATCAAAAAATAGAACGAATAAATTGATTAATCTGTACCAATTGACAGAAGTTGGCAAATATTTGGGTAACAAGCATGTAAACATGTTTTAATTAAAAAACAAACAATATTGTTAGTTACGAAGTGCCTCCAATAAGTTTGCAGACTTTTTTTAAGCATATAAAATTGTCATAGACACTTGAAAATTCAGTATGTTATTGCTATACATACTATGAGATAACTGACCAATTTTTATGATTTCAGGTTTAAATAAACAGCTACAGTAGGAATTGGAATACATCCTACTAAAGCCTGATTGTCATAATTGGTAAATTTCAGAAATGCCATCTGGACGTGAGGACAGATCAAATCCACCCAGAAACCGATGAAAATTGTATTGACAGCACGGGCATGGTCTACATGCACTGGGCTTCCACTGGATGGACAGTCAACAAGGAATACTATGTTGGGGTTTTAAGGGAGTTCAGGAAGAGATTTCATCAAAAGAGGTCAGCACTCTTTAAATCGGATCAGTGACATTTCCACCAGGACACAACTCTATCCTTGTCACAGATTATTTGACCAAGATGAGCATCAAGACAGTTCCTTACCCTTCCTATAGTCCAGACATTGCTCCACGTTACTTTTGATTATTCCCTAAGCTCAATGGAATTGATATGCTCATGCAAGGACTTCAAGGAGCCTTCCAGAAGTTGTTGGAATGGTACAACAAATTCATTGTAGTTGAAGATTATTTCAAAGGAGACTAGACGTTCATGTGTATACTATCAAGAAAAGTGCCCATACAGAAAAAGTCTGGAAAGTTATTGAAAGCACCTCATAACAAATGATTTTCCAGATTTTAAAGCTTATCAAAAACTATGGATATATTCATGAACAAAAATTTAGTACTTTTTTTTTTTATTTTGTTTAGAGGAAAAATTTTCCCCGGCATAATTGACTGGCATAGTTTCAAAAACAAAAGCAACGGATCAAAACACGTTCCATATGAGATTTAAGCTGACATATATATTTGTTTCATTTTACTTCAGTTGACATTCTCATAAATTAAAGGGCTCACACTTGATCTCTATATGAGATACATCAATATTCGAATGATCCAATAAACACTGGATTAGTAAAGTTTGGAACATAATTCTCATCTTTTTAATTGACCATTTAAATATTTAACAGCATAAGTTTCTTATGTCTTTGTCTTACTAGATTTCAGGACAAGAATTCCTCTTCTCTGGAGTATCCAACTTTGTGCTGTTATTTGAGTTATCATTTAGAGAAGGTGCATCATTCATCGTAAAAGACAATGTCGGCTAGCCATACCGAGGAGATCTTATTTGAACTCCAAATACTATGTAATTTGGAATATTTAGTCAGGGTTTACCTGTCGAGAAAAGTATCCTTATGCCAGGTTGTCCTGACATATCCCTGTAGAGAAAGAGCTTAGACACTTGATGATATTATCTAGTAGGCATTCAATTCTCTCCAGTAAGTATTCAAATTCTCTTCGATATATTTGCGCATGTGTGTGTGTGTGTGACACAGAAGATCAGTGCAACACGAGGGAGACAGATATAAACTGAGGCTGAATAGGTGACTAGATATTGCTCCATTTTGTATTTGAAACCGACGGTACTGATATTGTTTTGATTTTCCGTAATACATAAATAAATAGCACACTTATTTTTTTAATTTTTCTTAATTATAAAGCACTCTGCTCTGGTTCTCTCCCACTAGTGGCCTGGCAGCAAAACTGAAGCTGGCCTATATATACAAATGTAAGCAAATTTGGCATATTTTATTTTTATTAAAAATATAGGTTCTTTTTTACCAAGTGTCATAAAATTTTTACGATCGAACAGTATTATCTTCAAAAAGCAAATTTTCATTTATTTTCGTCCCACAGAACCAAGATATGAGTATTTTAATATTCAATGTGGCTACAAATACAGATATATCCATATATTGATATACCACCTTTTTTGACAATTTTATAAGTTCCAAATCTCAGCGACTATTGATCAGAATTTAACACATGAAGGCTTGTTGGAAAGGTAATGACCTGCATTATGTAGTGTGCTATGAGACATTTGGCCTTAAGGTCACAACTTAAGGGGACAATCAATCATCCAGAGCCTCTTTTTGGCATATTTTTACAGCCATAAAATGTTTCAATCAGTCATTTGTTTTCCTAGTTTTGCATATGAATTACAAAATATCTGATATCTCCCCAAAACATCTGACCTTGAAGGAAGGGAGAATAAAACTTGCTATGGTTTCAAATGATCTGAAATAACAGCAAGGTAAGACTTGATTCCAAATATTTCTCATTTTATGTCTCCCCTCTGGTTTTCATACATAAAATAAATTTCACAATGTATAAGGTTTATTTGGTATTGGTGATATTCATAATCGTACCTTATTTCCAAAAGAGGAGAGATATAAGATGAGAAATATTTGGAATCAAGTCTCCCCTTGCTGTTATTTCAGATCATTTGAAACCATAGCAGCACGTTTTAGTCTCTCCTCCATCAAGACCATGTTTAGGGGAAATATATATATATATATATAAAATCCTCCACAGATAGTTTCAGATTTTCAAGACATCAGTGTAGCTTAATATAGTGAGATTCAAAATATGGACTTGAGTGATTCTATCAACTGAGTTACTAAATCCACAACTTGAAATTGTATCATTAACAGCCCTCCCTAAACGTTGCTTGGTAAAATACACTTAAATATAATATTTTAATTTATGCAAATTTCGTATTATTATAGAGCCATTCTCTATTGATTATTATATTGTACGAAATAGACAACATAACTTGGGTGCCATGAGCTAGAATCGAAACCAAAACATTTAGCGCTCCAGCTGTATTCGCTAATGACACATGCATATCAAAGCTTGACAAATTAATGCAGTTAAACCTATAAATGTATATTTGTGCATTTGTAGAGCATTCACATTAGGTTGGATTATGCCTGTCAAGTTACAATTTTGATCCTTTAGCAGCTAATATATATATATATTTGTTGCTAAAAATCAAATCGATTTTGTTCCACAGATTCAGTTACCTCATATATTGCTTCAAGTCTGTAGACCAAAATTTGACAGAGTAATTTGGTAGAGACTTTTGTAGACAGACAGGGTCCATTTTACATATACAAGGGCTATTCTAAAAATAAGGCCTCCTATTTTTTAAACTAAAAAAATTTAAACGTTGAGCTATGAAGACGGGAGTGGTACCATTAAGACGAGCAACTATTTCTACTGCAAAATTAACGTTTCTATATAGTCGTCACCATTCTTAATGTACATTTGCCGGCCTCTTTTTTTATGCCTCGATTGTAAAAGTTTGGAGAACGCTTTGTCACTCCCATCGTTGTTGTCACTCTCAAATCGATGAACCTATCTAACTGTGCTGATATCAACTGCATCGGCTTCGTAAACGTTCAACAGGTGTCTATGAATTTTGATAAGTTCAATTTTTCTACGTGGAGAAATCAGTGACGCATTTCTGCTTCTGATGCACATCCATGATTGAGTGTTGCTTTCTTAGAGTCTCACATCATCAATATCTGCAACAAAGAGATGAAACTTTCGGGCCATAAATGCATTTGTTCAGTCATCATAACAATGCAATTTGCAATCTCCTCTGGTCCATTTAGGCGGAAGAAAAATAAGAGGCATTACTTTTATGAGAAAGATTAAATACATTTAAGGAATATTGTGCATTAGTTTGGTTGTCTATTGATCCCTTCAGTTTCATGGAAACACTGCAATTTCAGCCTGCAGGGCCAAAGATACCAAGTGTACATGTTTTTCAGTCAATGTTGTGTTGATCATAACCCAGACTGAAGAATAGCTACACATAATATCTTTGACCCTGTGGGCCGATTTTCTATTGTTTTCATAAAACCAAAAGTTTGGATGATCAAACTTATATACAATGTTGTTTGAAATATAAAACATGCTTCCATACAGACATACGAGCACTTTAGTCATTTTTCCTATGCTAAAACATACAACACTGCACACACACACACACACACACACACACACACACACACACACAAACAATACATTATTTTTATCATTCGTTCAACTAAAAAACAGCCTATTCTGTCTTGACAAAGTACAAAATTGGCTTAGTGGAGGATGCCCTTTTCTCTTCCCTGCAACCTTTCTCCCACAAAAGAGACTTTGCGAGCCGGTCTTTGTTTTATCATTACTTCCATGACAAGTGCACGTCTGAGCTCCAATCTCTGGTCCTCCCTCGCCAATCTTTCATGATAAACACCCGTCTAGCTGAAACCACTGTCTTTCTTAGAAGTGCACGCCAGTCGAACTCTGTCTGCCTGTTTCCCACCTGACTACAACTTGGATGTCTTCAAGTCCAATATAACCAAATTCTCGATGAACCGCCCCTTAAGTAAGACACTTTATCAAATCCCCAATACTAACGATTACTAAGATAATATCTCATTGATTACTGTACACGTGATAACCCTTATCCCCGAGTGGCTTCCGGGCCTTGATAAGTGGTGACTTCCATGTAAAGAAAAAAAAACAACTATTAGTACCTTCAGTTTCATGGAAACACTGGAAACTGAAACTGCAGGGTTAAAGATATTAAATGTGCCCACATTATCAACCGATGCAATGATAGTTTGTGTGTGTGTGCACGCACGCACACACACTGCGATACGTTTTGAATGAATTCAATTATTTATACGAAAGTGAATTTTTACCTATATGCGAGTGGGAATAATTTTCCCTTTGACCAATTTGGTACCCCCGAATGGGGAGCGACATGTATATGGTTTTTAAAATATAATTATCCACTGACACGCATTCAGTCGTCTACGACTCATCAGAGTGGTTGAATCTAGCGAGATTCAAAATCGGGACTTACCATGAGGTCCAGATTTCAAATCTCGCTAGATTCAGCCACTCCAAGTCGTAGACGACGAAACACGTGTCAGTGGATAATTATATTTTAAAAACAATATTGTGTATGTGTGTGCATGCATATATATATATATATATATATATATGAATTATATAAAATAGAGAGTGAATATGCGAAATGAACAAAAACATGAAACTAACATGTATATTTTTATTTAGTTAAAAGTCCAAACTGCTGAGCCTTTATATTTTCACTTTTGGGCATATTTAAAAAATGTTAGCAAAACACACACACATTCATATATATATATATATATATATATATATTAGATAAAAAAAGTTATTCATGAACATGGGTTTCGCAGTCATTACGGCTCAGAAGCGTTATAACTGACAGGATTTAAACCCACGATCACCAAGTTTGTAATCAGGGTAGATATACATTCGAAAGGAATTCGTCTCCTAATTAATCAAAGTTTGAAGACTTGATTAACATTTTCACCATTTAATGTATTGTATCGTCCATGGTTGACTATCAAACATCCAAGAGAAATGAAGAAAAATTCATTTTGTAGCATAAATAATAAGCAATATATGCATTACGAATTTGCACTCGTTGTCCAAAACGATGTTTCTCCAGTGTTTACAGTAATATTTATATAAAATAATCTTTCAACTGGCGAAATTAAAAAATAAGAGAAAACGCCTCAAATTAAAAATTTTAAAAAAGAAAAACGTACCAATCGGTATTGGGGAGCGGGTAAACGAAAATAAAATAGACTAAAGGATTATTTTCAATTTTATTAAAAACTGAGGGGGGGGGCAGTACTTGTATTTGCTTTCAACCCTTCTGTAAATACTTGAAACCGTTTCGTCCGGCACATTTTCTACTTGACAAAAAGTGTGTGTGTGTGTGTGTGTGTGTGTGTGTGTGTGTGTGTGTCGAACAGTTTGAGAGAACTATGACAAATTTCTAATCAAGTAATATTATTAAAGTTCTCTCCCTTGACAGAGCACACGCTGAGTACTTAGTATATTTGTAAATAAAAATATAAGATTTATTTCACTCTCACATATAATATGACTGTCATGATAGATGAATTGGATTGGAGTTACTCGAGACAAAAATTCAAGTAAGTCGTTCAACCGGTGTACATATATAATCCCCACTGATGATTGCTAGTGAACCTGGCACATTTGTATCTATGGATAATAAATATTTTCACGGGGGATCAAAGTATATAAGGATTCTTTAAATGGAGACTTTTCAATATAATAAAAAACTCGACATGCGGGTAGAGCTTAGATACAAGAGGAAAATTTAATAAATCTATATAAACCGGGATATGTTTTTCCATTATCAATATATTTTCCTATATATATATATATATATATATATATATATATATATATATATATATATATAACACACGACTTTTTTGTGCATTAGAAACAGGCAAAAGTTGCAGTCTTGACTTAGAATAAGTATTTTATGTCTAATTGATGATTGAATATGGTTCAATTTATACTCAATTTACCTTAAATATACGAAGACTTATTAATCCGTAACTGTGCATCGAACGGATCTCATAATGCCTAGCTCGCTGCACCGGGTTTGTATTACTGTACACATAGATTCGAAAAAGTTCCCAAAAAACAAATATAGAACAAATAAATGTTATCAAAGGCAAGATAAGTTACTTTTCTACCTAACTGGATATATTTGTGTTTTTATTCAGTGTAACATGTTTATTCAGCTCGAAAAACATGCAGTGTTTACCGATGTATTGGAAAATTCAAGATGGCAGCCAACTCTCTCTCGGAGAGGGTACGTTTGGGAAAAGGTATTATAAATAATAAACTAGACAAAATACTGTTAGAAATTCGCTCAATATATGTTACCGTGATATAAGTTGACATGTATTCGGTTGTTTTCTAACAGTATTTTGTCTAGTTTATTATTTATAATACCTTTTCCCAAACGTACCCTCTCCGAGAGAGAGTCAGCTGCCATTTTGAATTTTCCAATACATCGGTAAACACTGCATGTTTTTCGAGCTGAATAAACATGTTACACTGAATAAAAACAAAAAATATATCCAGTTAGGTAGAAAAGTAACTTATCTTGCCTTTTATAACATTTATTTGTTCTATATTTGTTTTTTGACAACTTTTTCGAATCTATGTGTACAGTAATACAAACCCGCTGCACCTTATAACAATAATCTATATAAAATTTCGGCTAATAGTTTCAAAAAACATGGAACAGACAGTCAAATAGACTGATATATATATATATATATATATATATATATATATATATATATATATATATATATATATATAGAGATATTAAAAATGGCGTAATGGAACCATATTAAAGGTATTTGCAGCTTCCCTTCCAATTTTCGGATTTTGATCACGTCAAATCACACTTCAATTCCTTTTGACAGATTCATTGTTGCTATTTCTTCTGATGAGAAAGGGCATAATAGATTCACTGATTGATAAAATAAGTGAATGGTTTTGCGCTACGAAACAGATTCTATCAAGAATTGTAAATGTCAACTGAATTAAAGGAATAAATTATAAGATGGTCAACATCATGAATTTTGGAATATAACTTTTTGTCATTCATTCTCTATATTGCTCTGTAATTACATTGAACTTAAATAAGGATTGGTACATATAAGAAAATATAATTTCTAATATATATATATATATATATATATATATATATACAATTTTTATTTCCTTTAAGTAAATACAGTCATATCTTGCTACGATTTGAAAACCGTTTCAATCATTATTAATCTCATCCGACAAGAAAAATTCTGTAAATAAAAAAATTAAAAACTTTTATAATTTTAGAGAAAATATTTTGCCATGTCTAATCTATAGAATGGTTTTAAGATCTTATGATAGGAAGTTGAAAGCTTAACTTTAACGAGTATATTTAGTTCAGAAAAGGAGAATGGGGTTTAAAAAAATTGGCAGTGGGGATGAGGTATAGAGATAGGGTGTATGGAAGAGAAAAGTTTTATAAGTTGGATGGGAGGAGGGTTCGTGTAGCCAGTTAGAGAGAGAGAGAGGAAGAAAGAAAAAAAGAAATATAAATGAGAAGGAACAGGATGTGGAGGGGTAGCGTATATGGGAAGGGCAATATTTCAGACAATTTGAATTAGGTAGGGGAAGTGGCACTTATATATATTTATTAATTTATATTTTACAATTAGGAGCAGTCAAGGACACCTGATTTTCACAGAATTTGGGTGGGGGTCGATTTTATGACAATGTCTTTCTGCATTTGGAAACTCCAATTTCTTTAGTTTTTTTTTTCATTAAATTTTTTAAAGATTAAATTTACTTTTTTAGGGGCAAAAATTTAAATTTAATATATTTAAAATTTAAATTTAATATATTTTTTAAAATATACTTTTTAGTTATATTCTAACTTAATTTATTTTTATTATATCTTAATAAATTTGAGTTAACACTTAACTACCTGAATAGCATTTACATTTAAGAAATTTATCAGATAGTATTTATTTTAACTTTTAGTTATATATATAATTTTCTGATGAATTATGGGCATAATAGATTCACTGATTGATATAATAATTAAGTGATTTATTTTTCTCTATGAAACAGATACTGTCAAGAATTGTAAATGTCAACTGAATTAAAGGAATTATAAGATAGTCACCTTCATGAATTTCGGAATATAGTTTTTTTGTCATTTATTCACTAACATATATATATATATATATATATATATATATATATACTAGCAGGGGTGCCCGGCGTTGCTCGGGTGTTTGGAGGTGTATGCTGTGCAAAAAAAGCAAAAAAACAAAAAAAAAATGGTTAATTTTTTAAAACTTTGACCCCTATTATGACCCCTTAAAATTTATTGTTTCGGGCTCAAATCACTTTATTAAGTTAGATCCATGTTCAAGGAACCTATATCTAAAATTTCAAGTGTCTAGACCCAAAATTGTCGAAGGAGTTTGGCAGAGTTCTTAAAGGTCAAATCGTTGAAATTTGACCCCTTAACAGCCAAATTTCTGGCTGACACCCGTCACATCGATTTTCCCAAATCTCAGTACCCGGTATTTCAAATTTCGAGTCTATAGACTAAAAATTGACAGAGTTATTGCGTAGGGAAATGTACAGACAGACACACAGACAGACAGACAGACAGGTTCACTTTTATAGATATATAGATATATTACTGTTGGGACGATTAATCAAAAATTTGTACCGATTTCCGATGCCAAAAACGATTCTTTTGTCTTTTTTTTTTATTTGATATGGATTAAAACTAAATCTTCCATTGCTGGTATTAATGATAAAATAAATATTTATTGATTTCAAACCACCAGTGAGGCTAAAATCGATAGATCGTCCCCCATGAGTATATTTTTACATTTAGGAAAATATTTGCGCATTTAACATGTGTTTTTACGGTAACCAGAGAAAAATACAACTATATAGTTAAATATTCAGAAATTTATAAAGAATCGGAATCGGTAATTGTATTGGAATCGGGAGAAATATTGGAATCGTCCCATTACTAATATATCTTGTGCTTTATTTTTATTTAAGTAAAATCCATGTTAAGAGGAGATCCCAACCTAGACCCGTGTCAGGGGTTTTTCAAAATTGCAAAATTCTATTTAAAATTACTTGTGATCCCTTTAATTTAGTAGCCTTATTTAAATAAAATACTGTTTTTGAGCACCTGATTTATCTTTACAAATTCTAGCAATTTTTAGTTTTATTTGTTCCAGCAGTTCTATGCATTCATTTGTGGATTTTATCATTAAATTTTATTGCGGTCCTGGATATGACCTTAAACTATATCCAGTGGTGAGGCCCCAGCTTGCGGGCTTTGGGGAGTATGGAGCCACCCTTTAATTGCCATTGCTCCCAGGTCTACTCTGACCCTGAGTGGTAGTACTTGTTAGGGTCCCAACTATGGGTTAAATAGAAACCGACTTGCAAAAAACAAATATATTCTATTAAAAAAATTTTTCTTCAAAATCACCGGATTCGACATTAAATAACCTGAAAAGGGTTAATATGCCGTAAAACAAAACCAACCAAATTTTATTGAGTTTAGTATACTTGTTGGGAATATTCAGATAGTCAAGCCTTATCACAATTTATGCTGGGGGAGAAGAGGAGTTTACTCTTGAAATTCATATTGCCTCTGAGATGGGTATATATGCTGATGACACTACACTCCATGGCAGACACGACAGGAAGACGAATGAACACATTTCTAAAGAAATGGCAGAAACACTAGAGGAAGACCTCCAATCTGTAGTGGAATGGGGACAAAAGTGGTTGGTCGCGTTCAATGCTGCCAAGACTAAACTAGTTTCATTCAATAATTACAAGAAACCCTCTCTACCACCCATAGCAATGGCCAACGACTCTTTATCTGAGAGTCCATCTTTCAAACTCCTTGGCCTAACGTTCACAGGAAACATGAGTTGGAACAATTACATTGAAGGCATTGCCAAGGCCGCTGCAAGAAAGGTAGGCTCTCTCTACCGTGCTAGAAAACTACTAACACCCGAAAGTATCCTGTACCTCTATAAGGCCACCATTCGCCCATGTATGGAGTATTGCTGCCACATCTGGGCTGGTGCATCTGCTACTAGTCTCTCGCTCCTTGACAAGGTTCAAAAGAGAGTCGCAAACCTGATAGGCCCTGAACTGGCATCTAAGCTTCAGCCTCTGTCCCATCGACGAAATGTTGCATCCCTCTGCCTTTTCTACAAGTATTTTAGTGGTGAATGCTCTGACGAACTGCAATCACTTGTGCCCCCACGACGCGAGCACCCTCGACAAACCCGACAGGCTGCTAAATCCCACCCCCACACTGTAGAGATCCCTAGATGTAAAAGATCTTTTTACTCCAATAGTTTCTTCCCCAGAACCGCAAGACTCTGGAATTCCATTCCAGGTCCCTGCTTCCCCAACAGTACTGACGTGCAGAAGTTCAAGTGTAACGTGAACCGACACCTTGCTGCCCAAATCCCTACATAGTACCCCAGTAGTTGTTTCCCCTGATAGTAGCCCCCTACACCAAAGTGGCAATTTGCCTTGTTTGGGGTGAAAATGTAAAAAAAAACAAAAAAAAAAAACATATCGAGTACTAAGAACTAAAAGTCAAAAAGGAGTATTCAATGTTATCTAATGGTGATACAAGATCATGTTAGAAGATACATAGGAGTTTAGGCAAATGTTTTATTGAGGGTGCTTTAGTAATTAAGTTGGTTTAAGTCGGTAAATGGTATAACAACGGGCTTATTTAATTATCAGAGGTAGGTCAAATCGATTGAGATATTCAACTAAATGGTTGTGTTAGGTGTTTGTTTTTATATATATATATGTGGGTTATTTATAGTTCTAGTAAAATTATGCAGGAGGAATTACAACTAATAACAGCATGCAAGTTATTTTGTGAAAATTAATCTAAATCATAAGGGGCACTTGACTACCATAAATACAAAAACTGATTATATATATATATATATATATATATATATATATATATATATATATATATATATACATACACACACACACACACACACACACACTTCACATATTCATAACACTTTGTTTTTTCTTTTTTTTTTCTCACAACTAGGTTTCATTTGAGAAAAATTATTTTCATGGAGCAAACGCACCACATTTTTTAAATAATATTCCTCAGCATTATTTTTTCAAACCAGTCATTCTGAGAAAGTCTTTAAATAAAAACGAAACGTTGATGAATATATAAATAACTTTTGGTTTTCATTTTTCAAGAAGTAAGGACAGTTCCTATAATTACCATTATCCATGTGTGTGTGTGTGTGTGTGTGTGCGCGCGCGCGTATTTATGTGTGCGCCTGCACATCCAAGTAATTTATATGCTCGGCGTTACCTGGGTGATGGCTATGCCTAAGAATTCATGATTATGACATACTAAAATGTAAAAGAAATGGGCGTAGAAAATAAAGTTTATAATATATAAAATAAGCTTTAAACATTCTATTAAATATAAAATTAAGATATTTTCAGTGTGATTTCTTTCCCCCATTCCGAAAACGAAGATCAGTTTGCACATTTTTTAACAGTTAATTTCTCGTTTTTGAATAGACTTTTTGTGGCAATTTAACCATGAAAGACTTTTTTTTTGCTAGTTTATAAAGTCAATTACTAAATTAAAAAAAAAAAAAAAAATCATATTTAATCTATAATGGTCACGTGATTAAAATGAGAAACACTTAGAAGTACATAATCAGCATATTAATACTTAAAGTGACAAAATCTATAAGAAATATATATATATGGTGAAATAATAAATTGTCCAAGGTTAAACCGATATTTGGGCATAGTTCAAGGAGTACGAGATTTATTGGTTTACTCCCAAGAAAAAAAATATATTGTTCTCCTTCTTTCGTTTAAGAGCAACACAAAAATAATGATAAAAAAATATTGCCATATTAAGTCAAGGGCAAAGAGAAGATTTTCATTTGTAATGAATATATTTTTTCTATATGTTATCAGCATGTGTAAATACACACTCACGCACATATATATTGTAGGTATAAAAATAGATGTTCATATTTACTTCAAATTTTATATATATATATCACACACACACACACACACACACACACACACACACACACACACACACACACACACACACACACACACGACGTTGTCCGAAAATGAATAAGGATGAACACGTGTATTAGTTACCCTCCCATATTTTATTGTCATCAAAATCGATAAAATCGACCATTTTTCTATCAAATCGATTGCCTGCTCTACCTCGGGATGCTCCCCCCCCCCCGCATTGCAGTGTACTGGGACCAAGCTTTACATACGGTTCCGTAGTGACTTAGTTAGCAATACTTTGCAGTCTATATTGCACTGTAAAGAACCTTGTTTTTCTAAGATTATCAAAGTACAAAAGTCAACTACCATGGTTCAATTGCGTTCTAAACAAACATTCATTTCAAACGCGCTTCTGTTTTATCAAAGAGCTTACTGTTTATTTTAATGAAAATCTTTTTTACATAATTTGAATTTCAACGTACAAAAGTGAAGCATCATGGTGTTTAATTGCGCTTTGAAAAAAAAAAAAAACAAAAAAAAACATTCATTTTGAACCTAACCCTGTTTTCTAAAAAATAATCTACAGTTGTTTTCATAGGATGTGCCTTTCTGCTTGTGCGGTGATGACACTTCTAAAATGCACTTGTAATGTTAGGCTGTATGGGGGTGTTAACTTTGATCAAAATTGGACTTCTTTCTTTAATCGGATTGTTTCGATGATCGATACTTCTAAAGCATCCCGATGCAAAACCTTCATAAGAATACTCCCAGACACAAGTAAATTCATATGAAATTTCAAGAAAATCGGTTGAGCCGTTTTGGAGTTCATAGGAAACGAACTCATACACACACACACACACACAATGTAACTTATATAATAGTAGATAAGTCATGAAAATATATATGGCAATTAAGCTATACAAAATATCCGTGTTTTATCCTCATAAGAACTTATCAGGGTAATGTCTTACGAGGATGAAACGCAGAAAATTCTATGTAGCTTAATTGCCATATATATCTTCATAACTTACTGTCTAGCTCTACTTACGCATTGAGTACTGTTGAAATGAATCCAGTTTTAGAATTTTATGTTGATACACGAAATATATATATATATAAGGGTGAGCCAAAAGTAGGCGGACAATGCTGTAAACCTTCGTACCTGTGGAAGTGGCACTTTTGTCATGATAGAGGCCAACTAGGGTCAGCCATCCGGACTCCATAAAAATGGCCCTGGCTACCTATTTCCACAATATTCAGCAACTAAAACAAATATAATTTAACTTTATTTTTCTTTTAAGAGTATAAAGATTTGTATCCGAATCTTTGGAATCTTTTATGATGTTGCTTCCGCAAATAAATCCGATGAACTGTACATCAATAGAGTGCCACTTCCACAGGTAGGAAGGTATACATTTCCCACCTACTTTTGTTTCACCCTATGTATATATAACTAGTTTTTTTTAATACTTGACACGCCCTGGCAAATTGTTTCAGTGATATATTAATTTCGAAATAAATATACATCGATGTTTATTGGAGTGAGTGATTAAATTGATGCTTTCATTCGTTATATTGGGTTTTCATTTGTAAAATGGCTTTCATTGAGACGTTATCTTAGTCAAATTTGTTTTATAACAATTTGGTTCAATTAATAACATAACCAAATGATATTGTAATAATCAGTTTACGTAATTTTTGTAATATGTCATCTTCGTTCCGTGACGGGTACGTATATTATAAAGATTTTTTTCTATTTTTGTTTTTTTAATTAGGTTTATTTTTAAATAAGAACAAAAATCTAACATTTACTACATGTTTAATAAAAAGAAAATTTAAAAAAAAAATACATTTATAAAGTAAATTTATATTGGCATGACTCAAAAGAAAATGCTCAGATTATTTGATTTTTTTTTTTTTTTTTTTATTCCGTGTCTTGTTTCAAACAACTGAACCGTTTTAAGACGGCTTTACCAGCTGAGCCACGACATATGCACGCAAAAACAAAAATACCACCAAAGACAATTTGTGCTGCTTATGGTGACATTAGTAGCCAGTCGCTATAAAAGTCTTCGACAGTATAATGGAACTAGCAGCTATAATAGATCCGGTGTAGTCTGCTATTTTTTTTTTTTTTTTTTCTGATTACAGATTTCATTTTCCAAATCGTTATAATAAAAATTATCCACCACTGTGTTTCTCGCGTCTACGTGACTTACAAATTTTCCATCGATCATTTATTTAAATAAAAATTGTAATAGAGTAAACCAAAATTAAATCCACCAGAATGCATTTTCATTATTTTTTTCGTAAACAAGCCAGCCATTTTATTAATAGTTGAAAAAAAAAAAAAAAAAAAAAAAAAAAAAAAAAGAAATGTACGAATTATTTTATAACTTTCCGAAAATTTATCAGTAATTTTGAAGTATTTAAATTAATAGAAAGTGATGCCTGGCTTTAAAATCTTTAACAAATCTTCAGGTGTTAAAAAGCGAGAATGTCCCGGAAGCCATTTTCATCCGACCATTTTAACAATGAATTTGTAGATTTGGTGCATATTCAGATTGGCACTTATGGCGGCAATTAAAAGTAAATAAAATACAGAAAAATCTGTATGAAGTACGCAATCGTTACAGGACAAAATGTCATATTCCAAAAATCACGTAAATCGATCAAATACTTTTATTTAAAATTAAGAAAATACAAATTTTACGATTTTTAGCGATTTTACTACCGACCTGCATTTAACATAAGGCTTACTTTTCACCTCGACACGTTGATTCGAGTGGTCCCCCCCCTTTTTTTTTATTTCATCGGATTTTATCATGACCGGCAGAAACACTACGATTCGTTTAGTCATAAAATTTGATTTGCTTGAATAAAGAAATCTACTTGATCAAACAACGTGATTTTTGGAATATGACGTTTCGCTCCGTGACTGGTATGTACATCATACATACTTTTCTGTATTCTCTTTATTTTTAATTGCCGACATACGTGTCAATTTAAATAAGCACCATAGATTTATAATTTAGTTTAATTAACTATTTAATGACAAAAGGATGTAGTTATAATATATTTTAACTTTTAAAACGCTATTTAAAAAAAAATGTTAGTAAAAACAGTAAAAAAAAAAAAAAAAAAAAAAAAAACTGCATAAAAAATAAAGTAAAACGACTTGCGGGCAACGCCGGGTAACTAATAATGGTATAGGGAGAAAGGGAGGTGTCATCCTTCTATATTTGCCTCTCCACAAGGGCAATGGTAGATATAATTGGTTGGTTTTTAATGCAAGGAAAATACAGTTCCTCAAAATGGGGAACTTAAAGTTGTACAAAAATTTTAATTGCGTCAGTCTTAAAGGATTGCTCCTACCCTATCGACAAAAAAAAAAGGTACTACGCTTTTAATTAATTTCCAGAAAATATAAGATCGTTTACATTTAAAACAAATTAGGCACAGGACCATAAAAAATGTGCGACATATAAGTGTCAATGGTCATCCTCGTCGTAAAGTAATAACTAGTGAACCATGCATGGTGTCCCGTAAGTGCACAGTGAACGAGGCATAAAAAAAAAAATGACTAAGAAGTTTAGCATTCCCCCACCCCAAGTCCCCAGGGGACATGAAATCCTGGTGAAAATGAACAAACGGTGCAGTTTTAGGCCTCAACATATGTAAATTGGAGATCTGCACCATGCAACAAACAAAATGACTAAGTCTACCATTTGGACGCCCCATCCCCCAATCACCCCCCCCCATGCACAAGGCCTTAACATATTAAAATTTGAGTTCAGCATCATGCAAAACTGCTAAATAGATATCCACAGAAAATTTTGGACAAGTTCAGCATCCCTCACCCAACCCCCAAGTCCCCTAAAAGAACCCCTGGGGCACACTCAAGAGTTATCGCGAAGTATAGACAAACAAAATTATATAGAAATCAGTTA
Source organism: Euprymna scolopes (assembly GCF_053919585.1). Lineage (NCBI taxonomy): Eukaryota > Metazoa > Mollusca > Cephalopoda > Sepiida > Sepiolidae > Euprymna > Euprymna scolopes. The sequence continues at coordinate 29,129,974 of NC_136488.1, forward strand.
TAACTTTTCAGAAAGTTTCATGACAATACAAGGCATCATTTTTTTTAATAAACACAAAAAGTGTCAATTTTAGCCATTTTAACTCGAAAGTCACTTCTAGGGGAGCAACCGGAGGTTACTTTTTTAATTTTTTTATTTAATCATATCATGTTTAATGTTTGTGCAAAATTCCAAAAAATTCCAAGGCGTATTTGAGAAAAGTGCGGACAGACGAATGGGCGAACCTATCCAAATCTTAAATAGAATTATCTCAGTCACCACAATACCACATTTACACTAAGAGTCATCTTAAGATGACCCCAATTTGTTGGTCACTTTATTTTTCATAAATATATTTATATATAAAGATTCTATGCGCCTTCATTTTAGCCTGAAAACAATATATATAGGTAGTTAATACGTAATTAAAATGTTTAGAAAATAAAAAGGAATTGTGACAAAAGTTTTTGCGTGTCTATATTATAACGAAAAAAATATTGAATTTGAAGTGAAACAAATGGTACATGCGTAATTGTCAGGTCTCAAATATTAACATGTCCCCAAATTACGAAAAACTATGCGGTAGAAAAATAATTGTTAATGAAAAAAAGAAATTTGTGAAATCACTTTATTACGCCAACTAAAAGATAGAAAAGTTGACAGGGGAGATAACTAAGTTCCGTTACTTACGTCATGTAATAAACGTAATTCAAAATGTTGGACAAATTTTATTCCCCATCTAAACTTTATCGAAAACCGTTTTTTTTTTTTTTTATTAATAATCATTTTTCTACCTTATCGCTTTCCGTAACTTTTGAATATGTTACTATTTGCGACATGACAATTACATAGATACCATTTGTTTTACTTGAAATTCTACAGTTTTTTTGCATTATTATAATATAGAAGTACCGACGTTTTTTGTTTAATAAATAACTAAATAAACTGCCGAAGTATTAAAACGTAGATAAAAAAAATTAAGAAAACAGAAATAAAAGTGTTCAAGTTATAAAAAGACGTATTTTTAACACTGAAAAAATCGTTTAGCCTAACTGGGCTAGGAATTCAACCTCCAAAATCAAAAGATTAGACCATTCCAGTAATGATCCGGTCCTTGTTAATTTTGCGGTAAGTGTTTAGTTCTGTGCAATTCTAGGAGGTCCACTCTCCTAGGCTTTGTCTTCTCTCTTTGAGAAGGGTTTAGTTTATCGCTAATCGGCTGCCAACACACTTTTTGCAGGTTAGAGTGCACCTCCTTTGGGGCGCTGCTGACCTCTCAATCCCACTTTCCGACCCTGGTGTCGGAGTTCTTGCAGTGGGAGAGAACTATATACCCTATAACTGCACGCACCTACTGCAAATGGAGAAACAATACAGTAAATTAAGGAGGAGTATAATGTTGTGTTGTACTGAAATGAAATGAACGTTCTTACGCAAAGAGAAATCGTGGCATTTTAAATGAAAGAAAAAGAAAATCAAACAATTTGAAATCAGTACAAAGTTATAAGTTTTCTAGGGTGGAGGGGGACAGTGAACAAAAATCAAAATAAATATTTCGTGCTTGTTACGATAGAGTCGACAGATCGATTTTTTTAAATATGTCCTTTTAATCAAAAACAATATTAATTACTTGTCATGTGGAAAATAGTAATATATCCAAAAATTACGAAATTTATCGAGTAGAACAGTAACACTGCTATTGCGTTTTTAGTAAAAATGTCTATCGCTATCTGTCTCCTGTGTGTGTGCCTTAATTTTCCGTAAAAATTACGTTTTACTATAAATAACTTTCTACGCGATAAATTTGAGTAATTTTTGGATATATTATTTTCGACATGACAATTAATATTATTTTTCATTTAAAAAGACATTTTAAAAATCGATCTGTCGACTATCCTAACAAGCAACAAATATTTTTATTTTTTTTATTTTTACACAGTGATCACCACTTATCAAGGCCCGGAAGCCACTCAGGGATAAGGGTTATTGCAAGTACATTACGTTAGTGTGGAGATTTGATGAAGTGTTTACTTAAGGGGGCGGTTCATTAGGAATTTGTTAAAATTGGACTTGAAGACATCCAAGTTGTAGTCCGGTGGGAAGCAGGCAGACGGAACAGAGTTCCACAGGCGTGCAGTTCTAGGAAGGCTTTGTGCATGGAATCCGCGTTTTGATTTAGACAAACAAAAGAGAAAAAAGTTTCTAACATTTGGTTACACACACACATAAAAATCCGTAATATTTGGATTATTCGGATTAGTGTTCTTGAATGTAATTCGCACAACGTTCCGGTCGATCTAACCTCTGGTCTTCTTCAGATGTATCTTGTCGGACCCGGCAAGGACCCATGGTGTAACGGATAAAGTACGAAGTAAAATTCAGTTCTAAGTGACACACTTCTAGACGGTTGAGAATTAAACCGTCGGGACGGGCGATACGAAGAATACAACAGCGAATTCCTTATGACATGGCTGACAGAATGAGAACATGCTACCTCCGCAGATTTATTACAGGGTTCCGTTCAAAATTCCGTGTAGATTCGCCAAGTTCGACAAAATACACTTGAAGGAGATCGGGGGTTATATCGGTCGAAACGTTGGAGGAATTACATTCAAGAACAGTAGTTCGAATAATCCAACAAATACCAACTAGCGAGACCTGTGGAAATTCCACAGCGGCATCTTTCATATGAAATATATTGATGCCGGATATTTTATGGACGTTTAGCATGAATGGAGACCGTAATATTCTTGTAGCCATTTTGTTAAAACTGTAAAAGTTTATCTAAGTAATCTGGTTAATGTAGTGTCAGAATATATCTGGTTATGTAATATATTTTCATTCTATGGACGCCCGGTACGAACGGAAGTCCCGCTATATTATACCATCTTTAGACAGAATAGATATCACCCTTGGATCCTAGCTAAGAAGGCATTTCAATTTCACGTATAGCCCAAAAGTGACATGATTTTTTATCTTTTATTACGTTGCGTTTTTGGTGATCGGGAAATCCTATTTATTAAAAAGACGGATAGAAGGTGATAACATACTACGAACATTAAATTAGCGTATCTTAATGTACTGTTAGGTATGTCAGAAACTTCGTGAAAAATATTGAATAATTCGACCCCATATCTTTCCAAGCTTATAACTACTCGAAAAAATGTAATTCAACCCCTAATTTTTTTTTTTCAAAGGAGCAAGAACCAAGATTTCATTTAAAAAAAAAAAAAAAAAAAAAGGTTTTAAACTTCGGACTTTACAGGTAAATTTCCAAAAACACTTTTTTGTTTGTTTGTTTTAAATTAGAATATATTATTTGATTTGTGATAAATAAATTTGTGATATATAAAACTTTGGTACATAAATTAATTATTTACTTTTTAATAGATATTTCTAAATAGGGTGTGCGTGAAGATTAATAATAATAATAATAAAAAAAAACGTTTGTCTAAAATATTATATTCGGTTTATTGGAAAGAGCATAAAATTTCACATTGACCCTGAAAATATCGTAAAAATAGAATCAATAGAAAAATTGATAGATTTTTAAAGTTTAAAAATTGAAAAATACTAAACTCGTAAAATTCAATTAATTTCATTACTGTTTTTTGTTATTTTTAATAAAAAAAATAATATTTATATTACTTTTTATACAACTTTAATAGTTTATTTTGGAAGTATAATCCATAAAGAAAATAAACAACCCACTTTTAAAAGAGAAATTACGAGTTTTTATATTTTATTCGCAGTTTCGTGTTAGGGGTGTCAAAAATTCCTACAAAGATTCTGATACACCTGTACTGTATGTTCTCACCTATTCTCCTTTTTAATAAATAGGATCTCCCGATCGAATAATTTTAAGGTAAAGGCACTATAGTATTAATATATAGATTATCGATCCTCATCTTAAAAAAAATGCAGAAATACAAAAATAATCAGGTTTCGTTTTTGTTAAATCCTAAACCTCAAGATTGTCGCACAAATCACCCAAAAGAGAAATCGAAACTTGAATAGAATGTGTACGATCCCAACACCATTTTTAATGCAAAGACGGTCGGAGGTTACATCGGCCGAAACGTTGCGAATCTAACAACCAAGATGTAACAGTAATTCGCATAATTCAAATAATCAATGCTTATCTAAAAAAAAAATTCCGAAACATTTTATAGACTTCCGTGTCAATTTCTAAATGGGAAAACTATTTTATAATTTACTTCTATAATAGTCATTTTTGTTCAAATATTTTGGTATTGGTGTTTATTTGCTTCCCACGAAAACAAAATGTGACACAAGGTCGTTTGTAATATGGGGGAAAACGAACTCCCCAAAATGGGGGACTCCAAAAGTAGGCAAAAATAAGAATTGCCCCCAGTATAGAGGGTTTCCCCATCCAATGACGAAAGACTTTTTATATGTATGCTTCACAACGTTATGTAGGAAAGCCCTTTTTAACACGGGGAGGGAATAGCCTCCTTTACATATTTTGTTCTTTCACAATTTAACAAAAGATACCGTAAATAATCTATTAAAAGCATAGGACCTACCGAAAGTGCAGTTGACAATAATCGTAACGATAACCAAATCTATACTCATAAATTCGTTTTTCTTTTGTGTGTATTGATATTCATATTAAAAACCCTCTTTTCTATTTATTTAAAAAGAAAATACAATTTTCTTATATATGGGTTGTGAAATTGCATTCACTAGCAAAAGATCTAGCCAATTTGCATATTATTTTTAAACATTCATTTTAATTCCCTATTAGTTTTTTTTTTTGTTTTCTTATGGGATCATCTAGAGTTAACTATTACGTGTTAACGATTCATGCAGATATTCTACATGATTTATACTTGAATAATATTTGCGTAAAATCTTTACAGTAAACAAAAAAATTGTTTTCATATATATTTATGCATACGTATATATTTTTGTTTAATCTATTAGTCTATCTATAAAAGTGAAAGTGTATGTGTGTACATTTCCCTACGCAATAACTATCATTGTTTAGTCTACGGACTCGACATTTGATATACAGGGTACTGAGATTTGGGGAAATCGATGTGATCGGGTTTCGGCCAGTAATTTGGTGATTAAGGGGTCAAAGTTCAACGATTTGACCTTTGAGAACTCTACCAAACTCCTCCCACAATTTTGGGTCTACACTTGAAATTTTAGATATAGGTTCCTTGGACATGGATCTAACTTAATAAATTGAGTTGAGCCCAAACCAATAAATTTTAAGGTGTCATAATAGGCGTCAAATAACAAAAATTGATCGTTTTTTTCTTTTTGCTCAGCATACACCTCCAAACACCCGGGCAACGCCGGGCACCCATGCTAGTTTATTATAATTAAAGTTCTTTGTTTCCTCTAAGATTTATCAAATTCTCAAAGTTTTGTTTAGTTTGTTTTTTATTTATTTATTTTTATTTATTTTTTTTTTTTTCACATCATAAATTCTTAACCCAAAACATGTTTCTCTTTATATTAAACGTAATTAAGTACCGGTGTGCCTACATGATTATTAGACTAACATTTAAAAAAAATTTCTGTATGTGATTTCTGTTTTTATTATTTACTTTTCGCAATATTAAATGTCTTTGTAAGACCGCCGTTTAGCCGCTTTAACATAATGCTATGAAAAATAGTGTATAGGCGATAAATATTTTTTTTATCTTGATGTTTTCATTGAATATTAGAGTGTTTCTTCGTTATTAGCGAAATTCGAAAATCGAAATTTTTAATTTCATGTAAAACGAATGGTATCTACTTGTCAATAATAAACATATCCAAATGGAAAATTGATTGTTAATGAAAACATTTTTGAAGACAATCGGCGAAAATTGAGTTTTGCTAAATTGGCCTAAGATTTCAAAAAATACTTATCTCCCTTATTACGAGTCGAACTCTTCGGTTTCTTCATTTTTGACAAAACTCAATTTTCGCTAATTGTCTTCGAAACCATTTTCATTAATTTTCTACCTTATTCTTTTTCGTGATTTTTGGAAATGGTCATTTCTTTGACGATTGGTTCTATTTAAAATTCAACATTTCGACTTTTACTCTAATAAATAAACACCAATATTGGTAAGTGAAGAACCATTTCGAGTTAAAATCTATTTAGTATTACGCTTATAATCGTAAAATACCCCCCCCCAAAAAAAAACACATCAAATTTATAATCGCTAACTTCCGCCTGTATCAAGACTCCATTGTTTTGTTAGCGATTATTTTAGCACGAATGAAATTTAAAAAGTTATTCCTAAAACTATATGCATGTTATTAAATAGATTTTTAACCTGAAATAGTTAATTATTTACTAATATAAATCTCACCTGGTTGTTTAAATGTATGTATGTATCTATGTCTGCCTAAAACTTTCGGACGAGGCGACGGATTTTCACGAGATCGGTATCGTTTTGAAGCTCGGATCTTCGGACGACAAATATCGAAGAATTGGCTAAAAACATTAATTGCTTCACCCTCAACTGGGCACTATTCTACAAGGAGGGATCGCTTTATTCGCAAGTCATCCTCTCTTTACGATTGTCTAGCCTTAATTTAAACCTACGTCACTTCCGGTTTGGCGATGGGCGTAATAGCAAAGACACCGCGGTATAGGTTCGAGGCTGCCTGCCTACTACCCCCCCCTCTATTTTTTTTTTTTTTTTTTTGCTCAACACACCTCCAAACACCTGGGAAACGCCGGGCATCCAGGCTAGTTTACTAATAATTAACAAAAATAAGAAAACAATATTTATCACCTGTCCGATTTCTCATCACATTAAGTTTAGGCCACTAAACTGCGGGTTTACCAATATCATGTAAAATTGAACTTTAATGTTTATCTGGACAACATTTAAGCGGGAAATTGTTCATTTTCTTGATTTACCGCACAATTAATAATTTTTCGATATTCACTTTTTTTTGACATTTGTTTGTGATGTCTTTGCAGTTAATCACACTTACTCTTTAATGACCCAAACAAATCTTGCGTTGGCTGCGGGTGCATATCTAAGCCAAAAGTCTTATTTTAAACGTTCTTGAAAAGGCATCTCTAGGCAAGAAAATTATATTAAAAAATCGGAAATTTAAATGCAAACCAAATAAATAAATATCTTGGGAGCTTTAAAAATACCAGTTTCCTTCATACTTTTTATTTACACATTTTGAATGTTATTTCTTTCCAAAGTCACTAAGTCTCAGCAGTAAATGTTACCTTACGCTGCAACAGAACCCCGCCAACCCCAGTTTGTTTTTTTAGAGGTATTCGAGATCGTTGACAACGAATCTGATAATCAAACCCGTCGCAAACTTACTGTTTGTATGGTATCAACCACTGGACCTTGGGACTATTTTACGCCATTTCACTGCCTTCCGTAGTGTTTTTCTTACATGATACGTTCGCGTGCGAACGGGCGTAGTGAAATGTCTTATCATATCATATAGTGAAGTGTCTTATCATAAGCGGCCATTTGAAATAAAGTTTAAAAAAAAAAATATGTGGTTATATTTTTGTCTTACACAGTTTAATGCTTTTTAATTGATCCAAACAAAGTTTTCCCGAGTGGTTTCCAAAAGCATTTTTACGTCTTTCGTTTTTTTTTTTTTTTTTTTGGCGGCGGGGGGGGGAGGGGTAGAACTTGTGTAGTTTAACAGATGCTTCTGCAGTTTAATAAACCGTTTTTCTGTAAGTAACGCTCCGACATTTACCGAGTATAAGCTGTATCGCCTGAAGAGGTCTCTAGTTGCTAGTAACTAGCTGACCGAAACATGAATGTGTACCAACATATTACTGCTTATGTAAAACAAATAAAACGTATATCTTGCCCTACTTCAGTATTGAACACTCTTGTAGTAACCTCATTAATCAAATTGGTTACTTTACCTCTGGAAAATATTAACCTTGTATATATATATATATACATATATCTCCACGATACAGTGTTTCATGGTAAACAACTGATCCCTTAAAAAATAAATTATTACTGGTACGATAGTGAATTCGAGATAGCAAGTTCATGCAGTGATTGCAGGTGACTTACTGACTAAATAGTTTTCTAACGAATGATAACTTTTTTTGTATAGTTTTAAAAGGTTAAAAACTTCCAAGATATATATATACACACACACACACACACACACACACACGAGTGTGTGTGTTATTTTATGTATCCACATAAAATTTTGCAAGGTGATGCAATATTTTATATATCGATTTTCAGAAGTTACTTCATTGTTCAATACGTGAGTAGTGCTAGGTATTAAGTTATGAAAATATATATATGCCAATAATACAGTTATGCAGAATATTTCATGTTTCATCCTCGTGAGGACTCGTCAGTCTAATACATAAATAATTGATGTTACCAAAGACGGACTGAACTTTTGGTTTTTCCTCCGAAATATCAAAGAATGTTTCGTATCCTCTGTGTGTGTGTGTGTGTGTGTGTGTGTGTGTGTTAACAAAAAGTTTCATATTTGATATATGGAAAAGATCATTTAGTGGATATTTTCAAAATCTATAGATTATTGTAAAAATTAATTCCTCAAATATCGTCTTCGATTGTTATCCACTCTTTCGCAGCTCTGGTTTGTTGCATTGCTATCAGCCATCATATATACCCCCCTACACACACCCACACACATTAATCTCAGCATAATATAACTGATCCGTCATTTTATTTATTGGCTTTATTGCATTTTTTCATATTTAAAAAAAAAAAAAAAAAAAAAACTTTAAAGCGTTTAAACTTTATTTTGTTTCAAAAATTAACTACAACAAAAAAATTTTTATGCACGTATGTGCGCGCGCAACGTTTAGTATCGGAGAAATGACCGAAGTGCCAAATTATGTATGTAAAAGCATATATATTTTAATTTTAGTTTTATCTGTACTGTCAAGCCTACAAGAATACATGATGCTTGTACACTTTATCGCCGAAACTGGAGACGCCATTTTATTTCGAGCACCTGCCGATTAAAATCAGAGGGAGAAATCAGTAGTTTAAACTATGACGGAAGTTAGAAATCAATAACAAAAAAATGAAACTAGATAAACTTCCGGAAAGAACTATGAAAAAAGTGAAAGAGAGCATATATCCGTAATTGTTTAATTGGAAATGATTCGATTTAATTAATGAAAACGGGAAAGTTTTTCATTTAATTTTAGGTTAATTTATTTTTTCCGGAAGCAATTGTTCTCCACTTTAATTTTTTTTTTTTTATTTATTTCATGCTTCGGCCATAGTTTAAAATACCGATTTCTCCCTGGAATTTTAACAGCAGTTGCGCGAAATAAAATGGCGTCTCCAGTTTCGGCGATAAAGTGTAGAAGTACCGATTACATATAATGTTCTTAAAAAAAAAAACAAAAAAAAGCACACACACACACACATCAACATTAACATTAAATAGTGAAACGATAACACAAATGACACGTTTGGCAATGTTTTAGTGCAGTCAGTTTTAAATTAAACTTCCTTTAACCGCCAGGTGTTTGATTAATCTAGATTTGTTAAAGTTTGAAAATGTCGTTGAAGCGCTCATCGTGTAATTAAGCGTAAACGAAAAACTAGAGATAACAGATAACAAAATGGATAAATATTGAAATTGACGGCATAAACATATTCCACTAAAAATGTGTATAAGCAGTAATAATGTTTTTACGTTATCTTTTTTTTATTATTATATATATATATTTAAATATAATTAACTGGGGAACAATTTCGAGTTAAAATCTATTTAGTAGTACGCATGTGTTCCGAAGAGAAAATCAATGTAAATATGCAAGAATAATCAAGATTTTAACAAAATGGAATCATACAGGGACCAGAAATGTTGTACAGCTCATGAAACCATTTTTTTTTTTGTATCACTCCCGACGAAAAAATAAGTATTAAACGTCTTTCCACCTTATTGCTACGTCACTAACTCATATATATATATACATATATATATATATATACTAGTGATGGGATGATTCCGATACAATTACCGATTCCGTACTAAAGTCCGATTCAAATACAATTACCGATTCCGATTCTCTATCAATCTCTTAATATCTAACTAGAAAAGGTTAGATTTTGTCCCGATTACAGCAAAAACACATTTTAAATATGCTTATATTTTCTTAAAAGTAAAACCACAATTGTGAGGGGATGATTTAGAGATTTTAGTCTTACTGGGAGTTTAAAATCAATAAATATTTATTATTTTATTATTATTACTACAAGCAGAGAGAGGTGTTTCTTAATCAAAAAATCAAATAAAAATGATAAATTAAGGAATCGGTTTTGGCATCGGAAAATAGGCTTAAGTTTTTTCGATTCCCGATTAATCGTCTCAACACACACACACATTTTTCAACATTTACGAACAAATATCGAATTCCTCTTCTGGATACAATATATATATATATATATATATATATATTACCGTTTTTAACCTTCTTGGTTACATATGTTTCCACTTCTATACGCTCACCCATATGCTATTGTTAAAGAACTTAATATATGGATCTCAGTTTACCTGTCTCCCATAATAGCAACGGTAGACACATGGTCACTTCGTAGAGAGCGGGTGGTACTGACACGGCTACGAAAATGGCCTGCTATGTCCCATCGGTATTCTCCTCAGGAATCAGCTGGCCAATGCGACGGACAATAAACTGATCCCACCGTCAAAAAAAAGAGAGATAATGCCCGGGATGATGTTCTACTACACTTTGAAAATTTTATTTGCAAATAAATAAATGAATAATATTAAAAAGTAAAAAGTTCAAATTAAGGATTGGCAGAGGGATATGAGTAGTGATCCCCTGTCTATTCTACCGATTTGATCCTCGCTTGAACGCTGAGCTGGGATACGAACGTGAACACGAATAGTGTGGCTCGTTTCATTTGTATCGGACATAATGTGCGGTTCCATTGTAGCATAGACAACGTTGAATATCTCATTTATTTTGCTTAGTTTGAGCTAAAGTTTTTGCTAAAAATATATCACGGTTTTTTTCTTCCTTGTCCTGAAATATAATTTGAATTTACTTTTACTCGTCATTTTATTCAGACGATGTTACAAAATTCAACTACAACTAGTATGTATTCAAACTCGTTAATTTCTGTTAAAATCATGGTCAGATTGTATTTTATTTTTGCGTATAACGTTTTTAAAAGAGTAAAGTTTTTTTTTGTGTGTCAGAAAACATGGCCGTCAGCGATTAAAATATCGACTTAAAATTAAATCTCCAATATTTTAGAGCAAAATTACAATTTAAGACCTTGACCAATCAATTTTATGGGAGAAAACCAAACAAAATGAAAAGATATTCCAGCCGACTCTAATACAATTGCACTGATTTTTTATTCATTAAAGACTATTGTCCTATTTATCTCCCTTGTGTCAAACTTTGCCTTAGTGGGGAGACTCCCCACTAAGGCAAAGTTTGACACAAGGTTGTTTTTTTATGTAAGTAAAAATAAAAATAATCCAGCTCCCCAAAAGGGAAAAATGAGGAATTAAAACGGAAAATACCTGGTGCTCCCTCCACATTCCTCGCGAAGAATATGAACTTCAAAGACGGCCAACTCTCTTCGCAAAGAGAAGATAATGCCTGGGGAATGAGGGCTCGTGAAAAAAAGCCGGATTGTTTAGATTGAATGTAAAAGAGGGGGCATACTCTTAATTGACAATTGGTTATTACCTTTTTTTTTTGGGGGGGGGGGGTAACTTGTAAAAAATAAGTATTCAGAGAATTCCAGTACTTACGAAGAATGTCCCGCGCCCGCGTAGTAACAAAGAACCGATAATGACCCAAACAGTGTACGGTTTAAAAACCACCTTTTATTTTTTATACATTTTTTTTTCTTTTCCTTGAGTTGCTAATATTTTTTTTAACACTACGTATGTTTTTTTTTGTTTTTTTTTTGCGGCTTTCAAATCTTAGATTGCTTCGGCCATTTCCGGCATTGATTTACTACGTAAATCGCCTTGTTATTCATTCACACGTATTATTTCTTTTTTTATAGTTTAGAGAAATTAAGATTCGAGTAATTCCCTTTCTTAACCATCTAAATAGTAACTTAGGTTAAACGGAATTCATTTCTAAACAAAAACACTAAACACTTTTTGGTGAAAGAAAGAAAAATAAATTTGCAATTAAAAACTCTCGGCTACCCCCCCCCCACTCACCAGCCGCCCTCAGTAGATTCTACGTTTTAAGTGATTACGTATGAATACCCTGAAAAATTTGGTGAAAAGAACGAAAAACGGCGGGCCTGTACCAGAGTGCTCACCCCCTACAAATCCGCGTTTTTTTTTCATTTTTAAGGGGGGGGGGGTTTCGACGGCAAAAATATTTTGAAAAAAAAAAAAAAAAAAAAAAAAAAAAAATTAATCACTTGACACGTCGGCAAAGAAATGAACAGTAAGTCGAGTAGCAATAATGAATATAACGAGAAAAAAACCTTTTTAAAAGGTATTCATTTTTTTTTTTTTTTTTTTTGTCCAAAACTTTTTCTGTTAATATGATACTTAAGTCTAATCTATGATAATCGGCGAAAAAAGTTTAAAAAAGGTGTTAAGAACACGCATTTTTAGGGGCCGGTAACTCATGCAGAGAGTGATCCGTGCTGAAATAATAACATTATTATTTAAGAAGCCATTCTTAACATGGAGAGGGGAGGGTGTTTTGTACCTATTCTGTACCTTACAATTGAATAATAAAAAACAAAAACTTTAATTAAATGTGGAAATACGATTTAAAAATAGCGGATCACTCTCTGCATTAGCACTATAATTATAAAATGATCCGGCATTTCCAAACCATCCTAGCTTTTACGAGTTCTTAAATAAAGTGGTACTAGTAACTAGTACACTTATTGATCCGTGCTGAAATAACATTATTTAGAAAGCCATTTCTAACATGGGGAGAGGAGGGTGTCTCGTAGCTATTCTGTACTTTAACTTCAATATAAATCATAAAACTTGAAATTACTATTTAAAAAATAGTGCGGATCAATAGGTGCATTAGCACCAATAAAGTTCACCACTTAGCCGAAGTCGTAAGCCCCACCCCAAACAAAAACGCTCAAAATTTATCTTCCATAAAAAAATGGTTAAGTGCGCTAAAACAGTAGAATAGTCCAGAAGTAGGGGGGGGGGGAATTTTACCTTAAATTTATATACGAAACTGATCCTCCTCTCTAAAGTTTTATTTTATTTATTTTTTTTTTAAGTGTTCACATAATCGCCTAAAAAAAAAAAAAAAAAAATAGAATATTATCTTTTTCCAAGAGGGGGTAGTAACGAGGGTGTATTTATTTTGAAGAATCAGGAGGAGTACTCTCACCTGCTAAAAATGCCTGTACAAATCCGTTGGCATTCCCCGATAGTAACGCTTCAGACGATTAATAAACTAAACCCCTAACGGTACGAATCTACACTAATCAAGAAATAATGTCGCAAGAAACGTAAAAAAAAAAAAAAATTATAATATATATATGAGAGACGATATGAAAGTACCTATCGAGTGAACAGTTTTGGTTATTTGGGTTTATTTGTTTTCATCTTTTTTTTTATATACAGAGAAACTGATTACGCCCCCCCCCCTGTTTTTCTTCAAAGGCAATGAATATTCTGTCCTCTGAGGCGGAATGGCTGGCTGAAATAATCTTTGCAATGCTACACGCTTATATTGTCATTTTTAAAAGGAAGATAAAATAAAAACCAACCTCAGTGTCAATTTTTGTCTCCGACTCAAGAAGCTGTAGCGGATATCATTGAATCGGGGGGAATTACTTAGTTTTTAAATCAAACAGCCATTCGAGTTGAGCGAACACTGAACGAAAAGGGGTAACATATTTCGAGTGGAAGACTTAATCACAAGAATTTTCTGTAGTCAATGGGAAATGGTTCGACCTCAGCTGTATTTCCATTTTCTTCTTGTTAGTCACAGAGACAGCATTAGTAAGTAAATAGTAGTGGCAGTAGTATTAGTGCCTATAAATACTATGTCAAAATATAAGCATGAGTTTGGTAAGTCTTAGTAGTAGATTGCAACAATGTGCTTGAAAAAAAAAAAGCAAGGTGGAGGAGTCTATTTAATTCATTAAACATTATCCGAGCAATGACTAAGGAACTTGGCGAATGTTTTTTAGTAGTTAGGAGTGTTAATCTACGGGTTCACAACTTCACAGTTGATCAGATATTAAAAAAAAAAAATTTTTTTTTTTAGAAGGGGTCAGCAGCACATATTAGGGCCCGGAGGCGACTCAAGGATAAGGGTTAATGTGTATACGGCAGTAGGACAATAGTGTTGTTATCGTTAGTAATGGAAATTTGGTATGATTAGATTATCTAAGAGAACGGTTTGATAACTTGTTTACGTTAGACTTGAAGATGACAATATTGTAGTTTATAATGTGTATTATTAAAAAAAAACTCAATTTCTTGAAGGTTTTTTTTAATCGCTACTAAGATATTTCTAAAATAATTCGGAAAGATTTACCATTTTCATGCAACTAAAAAAAAAATTAGTAAATTAATAAATAATAATAATAAACACTATATAAAAATAATCTGTTATATTTCTTTTTGTGTGTCTTTCAGACAGTTCAATTTTTTCTAGGAAACTACTGCGCCGATCTGACTGAAATTGTGTATGAACCTTTCTTATGATAAAATGTAGCGAACTAAGATGTGGTATCCGTTCGATGTACAGTTTGTGATTAATTGGGACAAATATGGATTAATTACCACAGTATCAGTGCACATATACTCTTACTTTTACTTGGAAACTACTGGGTTAATCTGATTGAAATTTTGTATAGACCTTTGTTATAAGGTGGAGCGAACTAAGTATTATGGTATCCGTTTGATGTACAGTTAGAGATTAATAAAGATTAGAATTTAATACAAAAATAAACACATATTTAAACATCTTCAACGGTCAATTTTGCGTTAAACATCCAAAATTAACGAGCTATAACTTTTCCTGTTTTTAACGAGCTAAAAATTTGAGTTAAAATATTATAGTGCTTATGTAGAATACGGACCCTGCGATTTTTAAGGTAGGATTTTCAAGCTAAATTTAATTTTACAATATCATTTTTTTTATTAAATTGTTAGGTGAAAGTACACAGTAGTCTCAAAACAGCCCCTCCCAATGTTAACAATGGCTTTCTAAATAATAATGTTATTGTTTCAGCGCTGTCTGTCTGTATTCCGCATAAGTACCAGTATTAAATTTCTTTTGGCTAGAAGAGTGTATATTTGTGCAGTTTACGGACCGAGCCGAAATAATAACGTTATTATTTAGAAAAATATTCTTAACATGGAGAGGGGGGAGCTTTGTTAACTATTCTGTATTTTCACCAACCAATTTAAGAAATGATACCGTGAAAATTAGATTTAACTTGAAAATATACCAAACATCAGGGTCAGTAAACTATCTAAACACCTCAAAGTGTAGTATCTGTTTTGACGCTGTGTTTAGTTTTTCGGTCCTCGATCAGTGATTTAGAAATCCTTCTAGACAGAGGCAATGTTTTTTTCTTCCAATCCAGAGTGCTCATTTTGGGGAGCTGAATTTTACCCACGTTCAAACTGTCCTTGTGTCTAACTTTGTTGTCGTAGGGTAGGCAGGTAAAAAAGAACAAAACCGTTTTAAAAACAATACATTTCTGATTATCCGTGAAAAATATTACTTTTTTTTTACTTATCTCCCCACACGGGCAGATTTATATACAAAGTTTTTAATGTGAGGAAATCGAGTTCCCCTGGACGAGGCATTCTGAATTGGGACAAAAATAAAAATTTTCCCAGTCTAGAATGATTTCCTTTTCACTGATGGCTGAGAAAAAGTCTGCATAACTTCCAAGTTAAACTCATCTGATGTCACCTTAGATTCTCGTTAGAAAGGCAATACATAGATGCAAAGAGAATCCATCCTCCGGTCGGCGGTTGTTCGATGTCAGTAAACATCCTCCTAGACTGAAACAATTCTTATCTTTGTTTCTTTTGGGGAGTTGAATTTTCCCATTATAAAAAAGAAATGAGCTTCTGTCTAACTTTGCCCTCATGGGGAGACTAGTTTTGTTCTGTACTCAGAGACATGTAATAAACTGGGTTCAATTTTACAATGGGGGCTCGATGATAAAAAAAAAACTGGTTTGTTTTAATGAAGAACATAATACTTTACTTGTTTGCTTATGAACTTATTTCCATTATAAACTGCCTATTAGAAAGTAATTTCGAGAAATTACTTTCTAATAGGCAGTTTAAAAGCTTCAAAATCACTTTCGAATTTTGCGGGCATCAGCAAGAAGAAATCGATATTCGTGGATTTTTTTTTTTTTTTTTGCATAATAATGGAGCAAGAGTACTTTCTAGTCTTCATTAATATTTGTAAGCGATCTGAAGCTTTTAAATCTATATATATATAAAGGCTTCAGATCGCATATATATATATATATATATATATATATATATATATATATATATATATATATATATATATATATAGAGAGAGAGAGAGAGAGAGAGAGAGAGAGGGCGAGAGAGAGATTTAAGGGCTTTAGATCGTATATATATATATATATATATATATATATATATATATATATATATATATATATATATATATATATATATATATACTAGTAAACCGCCCGGCATTGCCCGGTCGTAAAATACACAATATGATAGTTTGATTAATGCAGATAGATTTCGTATTTATTATTATATTATATTGGACCTAATATATTGTAATGATTTAGAAAGTTTAAAAGAGAAATGACGTGCGCAACTACCGAGAATCGAAACCAAAACGTTTAGTTTAGAATTTACTTTTTCCTTTAACGTTAATGCCTGAGCTATGAAGACACGTTTGCTGCAAGGCTAAAAATTAAAACATACAACCAATAACTATTACGTTATGCATGCATATTCGTAATGCCGTCGTTTGACCTTTACCTGGCAAATTCCAGTTTTTTTAATTTTCACACTTTTGCATCTATTTTCCCTAGCTAAAAGCCAAACAAAGTTTCACATGGGTGCGAATACCCTATAAAATAAGTTTCATGCATGTAGACCAAAAACTGACAGAGAAGTTTGGTAGGCAAAATTTTTTAAACAAATATATATACGCATACATAAATATATATAGAGAGAGGTTTGTGTTTACCATAACTTTTTAATCTTACTCATCTAGAGGTCAATTTTCACAAATTCTACGCATTAAATTAAGCTATATTTCGGCAATAATGTGTCTAACGTTGTCTTTCAAGTGGTCTATTATGACTAGTTTATCAGCGTATCCATGGGATTTTACATATATCGAAAGAAAATAATCTAATGAAATTAAATCATACAAGCGATGTAACAGTTGACATGTCTATTTCGTGAAATTATTCATTTATTAAGTGTTTGTCAGTAAATTGATCATATTCTGCGGTGTGTGGTATGTGGCTCAGTCCTCCTGAACCAGCTGTTGGATTGCCAAACTAAGCTGTACTCAAAATTAATGATTGTTGTCAAATTTACAATTAAAGAAAATGGAGTTTTCCAGTTTGCCGCCTCTAAAATCCCTCACCCGATATAAACTAATTTCAGTTTTAAATTTAAAAATTCACACACGAAATAAAATAGAAACAATATCCTATCCAGCAAGTAATAGCAGTAGTAGTAGTAATAAAATTACGAAATAGAATGCAAAAACAGATATGACTGGGTTTGAAACGTAATCAACTGGGAACTGTGCAAATGAATGCATTTTAATCATAGATACAAATGGTAAAGACATGAACCGGAACTAGCATTCGAAAATGAAAAAAAAAAAAAAAAAAATATGACGCATGGGAATTTAAACGGACAAACTAATTCAAACAGAAAGACCAGACATGATAATAGTCAACAAGAAGGAAGTAAAACAGATTTTCACAAGGTGAAGTCAAGGAGGCAAGAACTAAATAAACACGTGGAAATTGCAAAGTAGCTGATAGAACATAAAGAAAACAACTTAAGTGAGTGTGGGTACATGTGAAAATATCAACAGAAGCTGTAGTATAGCTGGCTTGCGAAGATATTAGCACCGGTAGCCATTAAAGCGCATATGCAAATTAGAAAGTGTGGTGTGCGAGCTTGATCCACAAGAGAATAAAATAAAAAGGACAACACGTGGTCGAGGACAGAAATAAAGTGTACGCCGGAAAATACGGACATGTAGAGTCGAAGGAAAGAAATGGCTAGCTGTGGTCAGTGTGAGGTCTTGGGAAAGAAAAACAGACCAGGTGAGATGGACGTGTGACTCCGTGGTAGCGGCAAGAGATTTTTAAGTAGGTGTCAAGATGGCGAAGTTTATTAATCTCATAGCAGACTAAATGAACAGTAAAAAAATAAATAAGTAAAATTAAAAAAACAAGAAATAGGCATTGTTTGGAAAGTAACGTTAATAAATGCCTTTTGCTTTATCAGAAAAAAAAAACGAGTTGGATTTATTTATTTTGTTTGTTCCTTTGCGACGGTACTGGACGGCATGGAGGTCTGAGAGAGGTTTGAAGTGTAATGAACACGGTTTGAGCGTAACGGTCACCTTACAGTTGTAGGAGCAATTCTGAAAAGTCCCAGAAATCAATGATAATAGTTTTTTAAAATAATCTTAGGCTAAAAAAAGACAAAAACACTTTTGAATATTTATTATCGTTTTAAAATTTTAGTAGGATTTCAACACCTTTGTTGTGCAAGAACTGATGTCTGGATATTGCTCTTCAACGAAACTAAGAATTCGATTTTTACTTTTATTGATTTATATATATATTTCATTACTTACACTATTAAAATAATGTATTTTGCCTCTTTTTTTTTTAATTTTCTTATTTTTTTCAAGCTGGGGATGGTACATCCTATCGGATGCCAGACATTCACATGCTAATTCATATATTCTAACCGAGAGATCTTTTTAAGATTCTAACCGTACCATTAAGTGCAATTGTTTGAATCTTTCTTACACGTAGTTCACTGGGTATATTTGCCAGGTAGTTTTTGAAATTATGTTTCCATGAGTCCAGTTGCTCCTATAATTATTGAAATGCTGGAGATCTTATGTATGTTTGTATTTCTAGCTCAAATAAAAAAAAACTACTAAACAAACACTCACAAAATTGGTATATTCTTGATTGGCGTTGCCCCCTGATGAATAATATATAAACTTTATAAAATTATCCATTTTATTTGGGTTGGGGTCAAATTTCCTTATGAGGAAATCGGTTTTGTAGCCATTTCTAATGTCATCTTCTTCTTCTATAATATAAATCTTACCTGTCTGTTTAAATGTATGTATGTATGTATGTATGTTGGTGGTCAAGATCTGGTGTGGACGTGTGTTAAAAGCACACAGGTGTCTTAGCGTCATACTGTGCTTCTCCCAGACAAATCGACCCCACGTGCATGTCGTGACCACTGCCACGCAGACGGGGCACTGATGAACAGCGAATGTCCTGCGCCGTATAACTGGACTTCCACTGCCTTGTGGGCCAAGGTTCTTTTAACCAAAGGTTAAGGGTGAGGTAACCCTGACAGAAACCTCCAGAGGAGCTTAGGCCCTGTAAGCTGCGGCATACATGACCCACCGGCGTGTGGAATATGCTCTGGTGCCCAGCAACCTAAGTCCCAGTCATGGATCAAATGGCATGACGGGTATAGAGGGCTCCGTAAGCTGTTGTGAAGGCAACCTCTCTAGGAGAAGGAAAACCCTGATATAAAACCTGCAGCTACTGCTGCATCCAATGATGCTGACTTGCTCTTTTTTTTGTTCAATATGGCAATTGTTCAGAGAGTGGGATTGTCTCGGAGCAAAGATTTTCCTCACTATAAAAAGCTTCAAGCACAGGCATTAATTTATATGCAATGGAATACACATTTTACCATCAGTGTTTATCTTGATAACAAAAAGGCTGGCTGTAGCCTAAAACGGCAAATGGACACTCACTAAGGATTGATGCGGATATGGGCGTCAATGGAAATAAAGGCTCGGGAACATCCAATGCCTGGACCAGCAGGTGTTCAGGGCACCACAGCCTGGACCCGGTGATCAGCAGATGTGCAGGACTGTAGAAGGTTCATAGAAGTGATCGTCTGGCACATACTGCTAGTGGCGCTCATGTCTGCTTCATTTGAGCCAGGGATGTATTAAGTAATGGCAATATGCAAGAACGAGTTTGCTGCCATCATGTATGTATGTATGTATGTATGTATGTATGTATGTCTGTATGTATGTATGTATGTATGTATGTCTGTATGTATGTATGTATGTCTGTATGTATGTATGGATGTATGGATGTATGTATGTATGTCTGTATGTATGGATGTATGTATGTCTGTATGGATGTATGGATGTATGTCTGTATGTATGTATGGATGTATGTATGGATGTATGTATAGATGTATGTATGTATGTATGTATGGATGGATGTATGTATGTATGGATGGATGTATGGATGTATATATGTATGTATGGATGGATGTCTGTATGTATGTATTGATGTCTGTATGTATGTATTGATGTATGGATGCATGTATGGATGTATGTATGTATGTATGTATGTATGTATGTATGTATGTATGGATGTCTGTATGTATGTATGGATGGATGTCTGCCTAAAACCTACCACTTTTTTTTTTGCTCAACACACACCTGCAAACACCCAGGCAACACAGGGCACCCATGCTATTTCATTATATAAAAGAAAGATGTAGGACTTACGTTATTATTATATTAAATAGAGCGGAATCGGAAGGTGAAATAGAAGTGAAAGAGTGGAATGTCGAAAACGGGGAAGCAGGAAAGAGAAAAATAGACAGAAGTTTTAATATAAAGATGTCATACATACATTTTAATCGAGTTTGCTTTTTATGGCTCAGCCAACGCCGGGTAGCCCTGATAGTAGGGATATGAACATCAGATTCTCTGTAATATTTTATTGGAAAGACCCTAAAATGGTTCTTGTAAATTGAACTGCTTACCATTATTTCTGAAATCATCCCGTTTAAAGTCTTAACAATGTTCGAACCATTCTGAGAATTAAATTCTCCAATGTGTTTACATTGTTTTTGCAGTTCTAAGAATCACCTTATTCTTATGGAAATCACTCCAGACAAGACGTGAAGCCACTTGATTTAAGATGTCAAAAAAAAAGAAAGGAAAATACTACTTCAAGGTAAAAAAAAAAAAAACTAGCCAATAAGTGTTAGATGGATAGATTGCGACCAAGAAGGCAGCAATTCTTCCCCCTTTGTCAGAAACGTCACTCATGTAACGTGAGGACTAATGGGTAAATTAAGGAAAGTGAGAATTATGAGGTTGCTTTTTTTCTTTTCTTTCTTCAGTAGAACTACGGATCCAATTGATCTGCCTGCCATTCTGTTAGATCAAAGTCTCAAGTCACAGACTTAGTTTGTTGCATCTGTTGTTATGCCTGCTCGCCTGCATCGACCGATCAGTCTAACTAATCTGTGTTCAGATTGTAATCAGACTGTCAAGTCTTTCGTTTTTATGTTGAATATTTGATACATAAACGAATATAGTATGCGGAACAAGACGATGGGGATTAGTTACATATGGATACGTATGTAATTAGAGTATTTCTATCAATCAAAGTGTTGCTTCCCAACACGCTGCTTATAAGTACTATTGTGATATCTGTCTGAATGAGTGAACTGTACCACATGACTCAAATCACATATGGAGGATATGCCATTTGCCAGTTTAAAGTTAATCAGTTTGAAATAAGAACAAGATTTACTTACCAATTTACCTGTTAACTCTTCTCTGGTAGATTAATATTATATATATTTGATACTATAATATTTTTAAAATAAATAATCGTAAAGGCACCCGTCGTTGCCCGGTCGTAAAATATGCTTAAATATAATATTTGGATTTATGCAGATGTATTTATTATTATAGAGGCAATTGTCTGTTGATTATTTCATATCATATTGTACCCAATATATAGTCATGATTGCAAAAGTAAAAAGAAAAAAAAAATGATTTGAGTGCCATCAGCAAGAATCGAAACCGAAATTGATAATAGAGATGATTAAAAAAGAAAGAAAAAAAGAGAAAAGGGGAAGGACAGAAAAAAACAAGTCAAAAACAAATAGGAATGGGGATAGAGGAAAGAGCAGATTAGAAATACGTATATTTAACTAGCGGGGTTACCCGGCGTTGCCCAGGTGTTTGGAGGTGTAAAAGAAGAAAAAAAAAGTCATAGTAGTCAGGGAGGCTCGAACCTGTGACGCAGTGACACGAAGGTGGAAAAGAAAGTGAAAGAAAACGTGATATCTTACCGCTACGCTATGAGGTCATAGGAAATGAAAAGCACTGAAATTTAGCGTCTTCTTAAGTAATCCAATTTACTAAATTTCCACTGCTAACGATTACTACAATATTGTTTCATTAGTTACCATACACTCATTAACTTTTATCCTCGAGTGGCATCCGAGCCTTGATTTGTGGTGACGCCTTTGTAAAAAGAAAAAAAAACACCTGAAGAAGGGCGAAGGTCACATCGACCGAAATATTGTGTGAATAACATTCAAGATGAAAACTGAATAATCCAAATAATCTGAATCTGAAAAGGGTTGATATGCCATATACCCAAGCAATTAAAACAATAATTGTAAGTAAAACCATTAAAAAAAACAATTAACTATTTTGCTAAATGGAATATATGAAAGACAATTTTTACGAACGATAGAGATATTGAAATTCCTTAGTCATTAATGTTCTGATACTTATTGAAGGTGAACCAGTGACACTGTTTTCATTGGACAGATATTTTTTTTATATATATAAAAATCACCAAATACTTATAACCACGTAACTAATCCGAAATTACTAATCTGTTTTCATTTCTGTCTAAATAAGAGATCAATAAAGGTTACTTGTTTCATTTGTGCGTAAGTCAACACTATTTTCTTTTCTCATAAGGAATAAAGGAATCATTAAAAAAAAGACCCTCTTCTAATCTGCGTATATACAATCATTTCTATATAAAGTTAGGTATATGTATATGTTTATATGCACAGAATTCACTCCTAAACTAATGAACTGATCATTATCAATTTTGGAAAAGATGCTAATCATAGGGAGCCATAATGTGGGTTATATCTAATTTAGTTTAGTTTCAGATGAAATGAAGTATAAAGGACATAGTAGCCATTAATGAAAATTCAGATGTCTCTGTTTTTTTTTTTGTGAAATTTTCACAATAATCATTAGACATCAAGTATAAATACAAATTTCAGTTTCTTGAGAGACGTAATATGGACAAAACATTCCATCTGAAAATTCAAATATTTCAGATTTGCATTGAATTTGATCCGTAAGCATTCAACGTCACAAAAGTAGAGTCGTAAAAATTTCAATTTCTTCATAGGATCTATTTTGCCATAAATTTGAAACATTTTCTGGAATTAAAATTATCGAATTTTGATCAAAAGTTGAATAAGCGAACATAAAATGCTACACACGTGTTCTGCTTAGCATACTCACATTGTATGCGCATATATACATGCCTACATATACATAAATAGATATATACATACATATATTATTATATACATATATGCATACATTCATATATATATATATATATATATATATATATATATATATATATATATATATATATATATATATATGTATATGCATATATATGTATATCCATGAATATATATGTGGTTGTGTGTATATAGTGTAGTGTAATATTTCTTCAAGTTCCAAATATCAAGTTTTCTCACTTGGTCATTTATTATTTTTTTCAAAAGATATCCATTATAATATTGCTTTGCATTGCGACTAACAAGTGTGCAAAATCATGATCGCCAGATGTTTACCTTAAAAAACTTATAAAAAACACCATTTTGGACAACTTATATGGTCCATGTAACCGACATACTCTTCCGTTCCTTATCAGTTACGAAGATTTTATATATATATATATATATATATATATATATATATATATATATATACTAGCTTGCTAGCTGTATCCTGCTACACATTGCTGTGGTTCAATTTGGTGAAATGAAAAAAAAAATCCCAAAAAAGAGAAAACGGATGTTTCTTCTATGCTTAATTTCATAGTACTTGTGGATACACAATATTTTTTGTTGTTCCATTATTTGAGCAGATATAGAGATTTTTTTGTTTGCTGACTCAAGAAAATGCTACATACAATTGTCCAGATGAGAAGAATTGTAAAGATTATCCTTGAACTTTGTTGATAGTGGCTGCAAACGACAATCGAATTCGGAATTGCAATCTCCTAAATTGAAATGGCGTATCTGGTGGAATCATAGGAATGCGTGGAATGAGGACATCTTCACCTTTGAAAAGCCCAGTCAAGATCGTTGCTGCTATGTTGTTGTTCAATTTTTTTACTGCAAATTGCATGCCATTGCAAAGCTTGGGCTGGTTGATATTTCGCAACATGATAATTGGTATGCCAATTTTCAATTGCAGTACATGCGATGGCATCCCTGACAAATCTAGTGAATTCAAATATTCTGTTGGATAATTAACCGCTTCGTCTGCTTCCACAATAGAATCGACGGACTTGTATGTGATTACTTCACTTGGGATTTTAAGCTGAATAATGTCATTAAGTTCATGGATGTCTTTATTTTGAGCTGCAAGAATAGCTCGTTAACTCAACCAACTGGAATACTTATAATTAATTTGAATATCTGGAAAAACCTTTTTTTTTTTACTAATTCTTCTTTTGATGTAACTAAATTACAGAAGTTATGAAGCAACAAAATCCACACTGAACTCAGATCAGCCGGCACTTTTTCATTTCCAATTTCCAACAATCAATGCGAAAATATCTCTGTGGATTGATCGTTCTGTAGCTGAACACGCACATTTTGAATTAAGCTTAATGTTTTCACATGCCACAAAAAAGAGTTTTTGAGGCAAGCATTTATTTCATCTACTGGTGTTGATCAAGGAATTACAGGTAATGTTTGTCTGATATCTCTTTCAAGCAATATTACAGCATTCCCTAATAGTCTGACATTGCCACACAAATCTTGCAAGTATCGATCAAAAGCCTCAAGTGTTTTTTTGTGTGACATTACGGATTCATCCCAAACAATAAGTTTGCATTTCTTCAATATTTTTCCCATGTTGGATGTTTTGGAGATATTGCACATGGGATTTTTGATAAATTGAATGTTTAATGGTAATTTCAAAGCAGAATTTGCAGTTCTTCCACCTGATAGTAAGGCTGCAGCTATTCTGGATGAAGTAAGAGCTAAGGCTATATCATTTTTTGGTTGAATGACTGCCAAAATCAATTTAATTAGGAGGGTTTTACCAGTTTTTCCTTATGTTGCTTTAATTAGCAATATTTTTCAAAATACTTTCTATTCTCATTGTAAGTAATTTAGGTGACTAAAATAGGATTTATCCCGGTTCACACAATGCCTTATTCGCTGTAAGTAATTTAGGTGATCAAAATAGGATTGATTCATGTTTTGACAATACCTCAGCTTTACTATAAGTAATTTTGGTGTCTAGAACAGGATGAGAGGGATTAGAAAGACAGATATATATAGAGAGATAGAAAACGAGAGAGATCGAGAGAGATAGAAGGATTGACAAATAAAGGAAGGGAGAAAGAGAGAGAGGGTGAAGATATATATAGAAAGGGGGGAGATAGAGAGAGGGATAGAGAGGAGATAAAGAGAGGAAGAGAGATAAAGAAGGAGATATAGAGGGGGAGACAAAGGGACATATACAGAGAGATAGGGAGAGATAGAAAGGAGAGAAAGAGAGAAAGAAGAGGGGAAAATATCAATATAGGGTGATAGAGAGGGAGAGAAAAAGAAAGAGGGAGAGGGAGAGATGGATGGAGAGAGATGAAGAGAGAACAGAAGGTGAACTCCTTATAGACTGAGGCAATTTTTTACTTTTGTTCCTATCCAGAATACCCCTTTTAGGGGATTTGGATTTTCCCTACATTAAAACCGATATTATATCTAATTCGGCCCATGTGGGGAGGCAAATAATTAGAGAGAGAGAGAGAGAGAGAGAGAGAGAGAGAGAGAGTAAACTTGCAACTAAACAATACACCGCACGTGGCTAATTCAAACAGTAAAGTCACAATCAATATTTCTCGGCATTTGTCAGGACATAGGAAATGCATTATTATTATCATTATTATTATTATTATTATTATTATTATTATTATTATTTGATAGTAAATAAAAGAAAATAAACCGTATTAGTCTAAAATCAGAGTAAAACAATCGCTAAGAAAAAATAACGAAAAAAAAAAACGAATTTTTATCGCGCTCAAAATGATCGACTTCAAAGGAGAAGAAGCGTTTTCGAAAAAAAAGTTGTTTAATATTGTAATATTTTTCATTTTAAATATATAAAAACACGCTTGGATTAGGTAAAAACGCTATCGCAAAATGTCGAGGCAATCGGTTAAGTAGTTTTTTCGATTATAGGTAAGTAACAAACATACATTTCAATATATATATATATAAGTGAACGTGTTTGTCTGTCTGTGTGTATGTACATTTTCATACGCAATAACTCTGTCAATTTTTAGTTTACAGACTCGAAATTTGATATACAGTGTACTGAGATTTGGGAAAATATATGTGATCGGTTTTCGGCTAGAAATTTAGCTGTTAAGGGGTCAAAGTTCAACGATTTAACCTTTGAAAACTCTACCAAACTCTTCCGACAATTTTCGGTCTAGACACTTGAAATTTTAGATATAAGTTACATGGACATAGATCTAACTTAATAACTTGATTTGAGTCCCAAAAGAATAAATGTTAAGGGGTCATAATAGGGGTCAAAGCTAAAAAAATTGATGGTTTATTTATTTATTTTTATTTATTTTTTTGCTCAGCATACGCCTCCATACACCCGGGAAACGCCGGGCCGAAATGCTAGTATATCTATAAAAGTGAACGTGTCTGTGTGTGTGTACATTTCTCTACGCAATAACTCTGTCAATTTTTAGTCTACAGACTCGAAATTTGATATACAGGGTACTGAGATTTGGGAAAATCTATGCGATCAGGTTTCGGCCATAAATTTGGCTTTTAATGGATCAAATTTCAACGATTTGGCCTTTGAGAACTCTACCAAAGTCCTCCGACAATTTTGGGTCTAAACACTTGAAATTTTAGATATAGATTCCTTGGACATGGATCTAACTTAATAAACTTGATTTGAGCTCAAAACCATAAATGTTAAGGGGTCATAATAGGGGTCAAAGTTAAAAAAAATTGACCGTTTTTTTTTTGTGTTTTTTTTTGTTTGCTTAGCATACACCTCCAAACACCCGGGCAATGCTGGGCACCCATGCTAGTATATATATATATATATATATATATATATATATATATATATATATATATATATATATATATATATATATATATCATGTTCTTATTCAAAATTGAAATGAAATTATTGGTTAAAATAAGAGATGCTCAAAGAGGAGTAATAAATCCATGAATCGGTCTTATGCAAATTGTGAGGCCAGTTCGTTTTCTGGGTTTTCATTTTAAGATGACCATGTAGAATGGCTATGTAGAAAGACGAATCAGATTGAGTTGTGCATTTGATACGCACACTGAAACCAAGTCATCATTAAAATGAGCGATGGTATTAATAACGATGTGGATCAAGAATTCTGGCCCCGGGAGTATGCATGCAAATACGGCTCTATTGTTCAAGGTTTGTTAGTAAAGAAAATGGAGGGAGACGGGGAGCTGAGAGGAGATGGCCAGTATTTAGAGATTTTCTGATTTTGAGCCACAGTTCAAGTCGGTCAAATTATTTGGCGTCGACATAGATATATTGGCCAAAGGATTATTAGAGATGTTGATTTGCATATCTCAGTTTAGGATCTGTTGGATTCAAATAATGGACAGAAAAGCGAAATACAGGTTAGGGTTGCTATGATATTGGGAGAAAAGAAAGATTTGAGTACTTGTGCATTTTGATTATTTTTAACAATTCTTTTTTTTTTTTGTTTTCATTTTTTGAGAACTCTTTTCAGAACAGGGGGAGACAATTTAAAAAATCCCTACTCGAAAATGTCAAAGTTTTGCATAATTTTTACGTAAAAACAAAACAAAAATGCACCAAAATAAAACGTTAATTATCAGAACATTTAGTGAATTAAAATAAGATTCAGAAATTTCAGAAAGTGCTTTTATTTATTACAAAAGTTTAAATTTTGTAAAAAAAGAAAGTTCTTTTTCTAAAAAAAAAAAAAAATAAAAGTCTCTTTTCAATAACGAATGTTCAAAATTATTTATAAATTTTAAACGTCATGCATTTTCATACGATGGCGACTTTAATTTATTGTAGAACTTTCTTAATTTCTTCTTAAGATTTGTAACACTTTCTCTTCTACGTCGTTTATATATTTCAGTAAAATAAATTTATTTCATAGCAGAATTTAACAAAATTGAAAAAGATGTTAAGACATAGTGTGTATTATTTTGATTATTGAGAATGTTCTCACGCGCGTTATTTAGTTATTTAGGTGGCTAGAATAGGATGAGAGCGATTAGAGAGGGATAGATAGAGAGATAAAAATAAAAGGAAAGCGAGAAGTATTATATTAAGTATTATTATCACAACGTTTCGACCGCTCTAACATCCAACTTTCAACGGGTGTATCTTGTTGAACAGATCCGTTTATTTAATCCATAGGAAGAAGATGTTCTCATTCTATCAGCCATGATTGGGTAGAAATCTTAAATAATTTTCAATTGTATTTTCAGTATCACACACACTGAGGATTGAACCTTCAGCCTTCAGTAGAGCATCGCTTAAAACTGAATTTTTACTTAGCACTTTATCCATTACGCGACAGAATCTTGCGATCGAAATGCTGTGAGAATAACACTGGAGATGAGAACAGTAATCCAAATGATACATAATATAAATCTTCATCTCAAAAATTCATACACTTCAATAATTTATGAATAACAAATTATCAAAAAGAAAATGGCCGCAAGATGTAAAAATATTGACAGAAAATTTCTACATTATACACATCAAAACATTTAATGAAAACGTTTACTTTGCTGTCCTCCTATCTACATTATATTTCTCTTTGTCTGTTGGGCCCTTTCACTTTTTCTCGGAAACTACTCAGCTGATCTGGGTGAAATTTTGTATCAATCTTTGTTATGATAAAGTGCTAAAAACTAAGTAATATGGTATCTGCTCAATAAACAGTTATGAATTAATAGGGTTTAATAGGAATTAGTTACAATAATATCACATTTACTCTAAAAGTTTTCTCGGAAACTACTGGGCCGATCTGGCTGAAATTATGTCTGGATCTTTGTTATGATAAAATTCAGCGATCTAATTATTATTATATCGATGCACAGTTAGTGGATAATATGGATTAGTACTTAATGCAAGAATGAACGCAAATTTAACCATATTCAAGCATCATTTTGGCATAAAGAACTCATTTTATGTCATTGGACTATAACGTTTGCTTATTTTTAACAAAGTAAAAAGTTTATTTCTAAATGACCTGCTTGAATAGACAAATTAAAAAAAAAAACTTTTGTGGATTTATAAGAAATATCAAAGATGTTTAAATAGATGTTTTACTGGTTTAGTAGACTGAGAGCAGGTTCAGACTGATCCCTCAAATAATGGCTGTAGAGAGGCGCCCAGGAAGCTAAGTCAACTCAGTGCATTTCCCAGGCATTGCGTAGTTAATTTTAAACATGTTTCTCAAAAACCAAAAAAAACTTTTGCCAATCAGAATGTAAGATAAATAAGCAAATACGCAATTAGAACTGAATGATGCTACATTGTTTTCTGTAAGCCAAAACTTTTTTCTGAGCAACATTAGAATGATAACCCAAAGTTAGTCGAAAGCTTAGTAACAGAAAAGAATGGATTTTAAAAGTTTATAATTTATCGTATGAGAGATTTTAAAACTTTCAAAAGAAATATCAAGTAATCTCCAAATGTCTGGTATATCTTATTCAACAAATATATATTTCTTTGCTAATAGTCAGATTTATTTATCAAATGTCTTTTGGGGGGGAAGCAGAGAGTTCTCTGATTGTTATATTTAAAGTGATTCTTTTATTTTTTTGGACATGCTATTTTTCTTACCTTTCTTATTCACCTTCTTTCTTTTTTGTTTTGTTTTGGAATAGTGTGCCGTTTTTATTAATAAATGATTATCTCTGAAGAGCAGCTTATTAAACCTAACATAATATTTTTGTTAGGGATTACGAAACGCACGTAAGGAGGAAAGAAAAAATATAGGAATTTGTACAAAAATTTGTTTAAATAAATAAATAATTATGATTGTGAACCGATTCTTTCTTTGGTTATTGGGGTGTAACTAACTAGTATATATGATTTGGTAATCGTGAATTTGAATCCTATCATAGTCATCACACTGATGAGCCGTAATAACAGCGAAACGCGTGTGTGGGCGAGTGTGTACGGAATTGTAAAGGCTTAAATATAGCAATTTGACAAACGGAATTATTTTTAAATGTTGCTTGATTTTTTTGTCTACAAAATTCACAAAGAGTTAAAAACGAAAAGGTATCACCCTTATCAAAATGAAGAAATAGTCTAGACACACTGATGGCACTAGAAAACCGGAATTTATTCAAGACGTACAACATACCGTTGATGATCATCCAAGAACATCCATGAAACCGATGCAAAATGTCTCAGAATGTACAATGTGAAATATTATTCATGGAAACATCGTTTAAAGGTCTTATGTACTAAGGAAATATTTTATGTCAGAAAAGGTGAAGGGGAATCAAATCAAGCTTATAGACTCATAAACGTGTTTTGTTTTTCATCAACATATGACCCCTAACATTTGGCACCCTAGCTATCCAAACTTTAGTCTTTTAGAACAATATGTATGAAGCATGGCTGAAAAAAGATTAATGACCACTCTCGATGTTTGTTTCTCAAATGTTTTTTACTTAAGATATAGAGACGACTTCTTCAGTTAATTATAAATTACGGCGAATTCGAACAATGAAAACAATTTTTTTTTCAATGCCTATGTACATTTAATTTTTGGTAGCATAAACATAGGGTCAACAACAGCTAGTGACTGGCGGTTTATAGACTATTCTTCTGACCACGTTCTGGAGAATGCATGGTCAGAAACTTACCAGTCACCTTGTGCAGTTTATCGTATATTTTTGCTATCCAAACTGAGATCTTTCTCCTTTCTATCTCCCACCCTTCTCTCTCTCTCCCGTTCTTTCTGTGCGCGCGTGCGCGCGCACGTGTGTGTGTGTGTGTGTGTGTATGTGTGCTAAATGTTTACTGCGTGTAACAGTAGATTTATGGATAATAAACATTGATTAGTAGGTCAATGGGTATTGATCAGTATATCATGTATATTTGTGTAAATATAGAAAAAGAAAACAGAAAATAGATCTTGCTTTGTAGGTCAATGGATACTGATAGGTAGTACATGTTCTCTCTCTCTCTCTCTCTTTCTCTCTCTCTCTCATCTATGATAATAAAGGCGCATCCCCCGTCTGTTTGCTTGCAATTTAATTAATATGTACAAAAAGTACGCAGTTTCAAAAATTAATCTTCATACTGAAAACGGACTACTATATACCTTCATTCCAGCATGATTTCTATATATATTTTATATATTTATTTAAAAGAAATCTACATTTAATGAGTAATCTCATTTACATATTACATTAAAGAAAACCTATTTTAATAATTAGTTCCATATTATTAATTATTTGTTCTAATAGAATAGTTTTAATTGTTCTATTTAGAAATCTCTACTATTATATAAAAGGTATGTGTGTGAGGATTTGTTTTCTATGGACTCGAAAACGGCTGGGTAGATTTTTATGAAATTTCAGACGAATGTACTTAATGTGTTTTATATACCTAGATAGAATTTGTGCCTTATACCTGAATAGATTTGGATGCGCCTTATACCTGGATAGGTTTTGTATGAGAATCTCTTCAATAAATATCGATAATTGAAATAATCCAATGAAAGAAGGAATGGGAGATTTTGACCAGAGTTAACATCTTACACAGCCTAACATCACAAATACATTTGAGAAGTTTTATAACCACAGAAGCCGAAATGCCCGACATATAAAATCAACAGTAGGTTCTTTGATATGACAGGGGCGCGTTCGAAATTAATGTTTCTGTTTAGAGCAGAATTTCACCATGATACTTGACATTTTCGTTTTAAACTTCAATTCAAAATAATTTTATAAAATCGACAGTAGGTTCTCTACAGTGCAATGTAGACTACAATGTATTGTGAACTAAGTCACTGCGGGTAGGCATGTGAAGCTTCCTCTCAATGCATCGTAATAGGCCCTTAACTTGAGCAAGCAATCAATCGATTTGATTGAAAAATTGTCGATTTCACCAATTTCGATGACAATAAAAATATGGGAGGGTGAAACATTTGTTGATCATCATTCAATCCCGGGCAACGTCTGGTCTCCCTGCTAATATTATTTAAAGTTGATTCATTTCATTTAAATCTAATTTATATTTAATTTCAATTATTATTAGCTGACAACAGTGGCATTTAAAACCGGAAGTAAGCTTATTTAAGCTATGAAAGTTACTTCGCGTTTGCTTTCATCCACCAACATGTAATCACTTTTCGTAACAAGTTAGGATATTCGGTGTATTTTAAATAGTACGTGCCGAATACCTATATGTACAAGCATCAAAGATTTGGATTATCAATTGAAGGTGGTGATGGCTAAGTGGTTAACGACATGGACTGAAAACTTGAGTGTACCAAGTTCGAATCCAGTTCGTTCCACAGAAACACTATCATCAAATCCATATTTGACCTTGTGTCTTAACTTCAAAAGGAAGTTTAAATAAGAATAGTTTAGCTTAATATGTACATTTCTTATCGAATAGATCGCTCATATTACAATTCACGTTGAAAACAACATGATTGCATGAAAATATGTTTCCCATTACAGATGTATGAATTCAGTTTTACATTAGAATAAAAATTGGGTTTAAAGTTGGTATAAAAATAAAAATTTTCAATTTATTCTAGTTTACGAAGTTCAACATGATTATATGAAGTAATTCAAAATTCTGTCTGTGTGCCCCTCTAAAAGTCAGAAACTATATAAGATACACTTACAATCCTTACATAATTGAATCCAATGTGACCTCGATCAGATTCTGGTAAATAAAAAAATCTAGTCGTATCGTTATTTTCATGGAAAGTGTTCGACTGAGCTTCAGTCTATGGTCCCCCCCTCGCCTAACTTTCACAAGAAACACTCGTCTAGCTGAAAACACTATCAATAATTCCCCCCACTCTTTATCTGTGCCTAAACCTAAACGTAGATTCCATGAACAAAGCTTCTTTCTTAGAACTGCACGCCTGTGGAATTGTCTTCCATTTTCCTGCTTTCCGGCTGACTATAATATGGTTGTGTTCAAGTCTAATGTAAATAAGTTCTTGATGAGCCGTTCCATATAAGTTATAAAATTTACCGAATTTTCATTACTAATGATTACTATATTATCCAATTTCTACTGTACACTCTTTAACCCTTATCCTTGAGTGGCTACTTGGCCTTGATAATGTGGCGATGCCCGTGTAAAAAAAAAAAATTCCCTCGTGATTACTAGAGACTAATTTAGTGCATAGAGGATAAAACATTATTTTATATACTTGCTGATAATTGTTTCAAAAACAAAACTGAAACTAGGTCAACAGTCAGGTTTCTTTTTTATTGGCCTTTGTCTTTCTATTATATTGAACCAATTCCTAGAGAGATAAACAGAGAGAAAGGTATCCAGAAAGAGAGGTAGAGAGAGAAAAAAGGAGAAAATAGTGTAGTCAGAGAGAGAGAGAGAGAGAGAGAGAGAGAGAGGAAGAGAGAGAGAGAGGAAGAGAGAGAGGGAGAGGGAGAAAGAGAGAGATTTATGAATAAAAATATTACACACACGTTTTTAATTCTTGTATTTTGTAATTCATGTTTTGGACAACGCTAGCTAGCCTTGCTAGCTTTTTATAAATAAATAAAAAACAATGCAAGAAAACATTATTTAATTATTCCTATTCTCTATACATATAAATTAAATTATAAAATCAATTAATGATTCGTGGAGACTTTGTGTACTGGCCAATAGTTTTGCATCTGTACGTCTCTATGTGATGGTCGTTGTTACTCACAGAAAAAAAAATGTCTTCCGATAACTCAAAAATATCAATTTCTGCTACGAGTTAGCAACGATTTCATCGTTATTCTTGTTAAATCTAGCAATGCATTATCTTAGTATTTATGTTAAACTGTTCCGTTTTCCTAATACATCCATCACAGGCCCTGGATATGACCTTAAACTATATCCAGTGATGATGCCCCAGCTTTCGGGCTTTGGGGAGTGTGGAGCCACCCTTTAATTGCCATTGCTCCCAGGTCCACTCTGACACGGAGTGGTAGTAACTGTTAGGGTCCAAACGATGGGTTGAATAGAAACCGACTTGAAAACAACAAATATATTCGATTAAAAATATTTTCTTCAGTCTTTGTATTTGGCATTAAATAACCTGAAAAGGGTTGATATGCCGTAAATCATTATTCTTGTTAAATCTAGCAATGCATTATCTTAGTATTTATGTTAAACTGTTCCGTTTTTCTAATATATCCATCACATGCAGGTTTAGAGATTTACATATAAGAGACAACATTAATTCTTACTTTTCTGTCCTCTTACAAAGATTAAAATCAAGATATGATGATGATAAACCTTATGCCTAGAAAGCTTATTCTAATTATGATCAAAGTCCGTTACATTATTTTGATTTTAGAAAATGTCTCAATTTTAAGACTTAAGCTTAAGGTGTATTAGATGTAATTGCGTAATTGATGTTTAATGGCTATGGGTAAATGTAAATCTGCTATATTTGAATTTTCAAATGTACTCGTATTATGATCCCTATAAACCCTTTAAAATAAAAAAAGGCAAAACAAAAACCCCTGAAATTTGACAATATGTTTTAATTCACGTCTAATCATCATCATCAAGTGGTGTTCTCCCTCATGTAGGCATTGACGGCCATGGCTCTCCATCTATTTCTCTCTCTTGAGCCATTCATAAATTCATTGTTGCTCATTTTTGATGTTGTCTATGTGGGCCACTCTGTTAACTTATGTTTCTCGTTAGTGTCCTCTGCTTCTTTTACCCACGATCTTTCCCGTTATTCTTTGCTGGTTGTCGTAGAGTAGTTTGATGACGAACAGGTGTCCCCTGTCTATCAATGCGAGGTGTTCTGATTCAGAACCTTATTCACGCTGTTTCTCAAATAAAGAGTCTGATGTATTGCCACAGCTTTCTTTGAAGCTGTACAGACAGTAGGTTGCAGTTTCTTTCTGTCTGAGCAGTGCCCATTCTGAGCGATTGCCTCGAACTTTGTGCCCAGAGGTATCTTCTGCTTAGCACAACGAAATACGAAATCATAAACATAATTATTTGTTTGTTTCTGCATTACATTAGTCACCTGCTTTCCATGACTTCACGTTACCCTGGTCGGGGGGGGGGGTTAAAGTGGGTTCTTACCATGCCCAAGGTCTCCCACAGACTAGCAGAATGAAGAAGGCACCTTACTTTTCCTTTGACAGTAGTACTGTCTCCCTACCCTATCATGTCTAATATCTGTTGTTAAAATTTCACAAAATTTGGAGACATTTGAAGTTTTATGGAGGACGCCCATCCACTCTTTGCCGCCTTTTCTTCAAACTAAATTAAACTAGATAAATTCTACATCATCCATCCTTACGCCTAACAGTTGTGTTTCAAAATTCATAATGATCGTTTAATTAGTTTAGGAATTCATCATATACATAGGAATATATAAACATATGCATAAAACAAACATAAAAAAAAATTTAGATAGATGTAAGAATAATAACATTTATTCAGTTTGCACAAAAAATGTCATTTTAACACAATTTTAATGAAAAATTTTTTTTTTTTAATTTTGGATGTGAGTGTTTTTTAAACATTTAACTCAGTTTTTCTCCATTTTCAGGGTTGCAGTGTGGGTGTGGTGGTGGTGGTGGTGGTGGTGGTAAGGGGGCACATATTAGCAGACACAAACTGGATTCAGAGCCACAAAAAATGCAGTGTGCATTTCCAACACAACATGGAAGGTAAAATTAGTAAGGAATAAGGTAAAATTAGTAAGGAATAAGGTAAAATTAGTAAGGAATAAGGTAAAATTAGTAAGGGAATAAGGTAAAATTAGTAAGGAATAAGGTAAAATTAGTAAGGAATAAGTTAAAGTTAGTAAGGAATAAGGTAAAATTAGTAAGGAATAAGTTAAAGTTAGTAAGGAATAAGGTAAAATTAGTAGGGAATAAGGTAAAATTAGTAAGGAATAAGGTAAAATTAGTAAGGAATAAGGTAAAATTAGTAGGGAATAAGGTAAAATTAGTAAGGAATAAGGTCAAATTAGTAGGGAATAAGGTAAAATTAGTAAGGAATAAGGTAAAATTAGTAGGGAATAAGGTAAAATTAGTAAGGAATAAGGTAAAATTAGTAGGGAATAAGGTAAAATTAGAGGGGAATAAGTTACTTGGTAAAATTCAGTTGTAAAGTTACACTCTTTTGGAGGTTGAAGATCCAATCCTCAGTGCAGGCGACACTCCACATACAATTGCGAATTACTTATGATTTCTAACTAGTCATGACTAGCAGAACGAAAGTATGTTACCCTGTGAATTAAATAAAGAGCTCCGTTCGAAATTTCATATAGATTTCTGAGCTCAACAGAAATATTCCAGAGTTCGACAAGATACACCTGGAAAATGTCAGAGGTTACATCGACTGAAATGTTTTAAAAATAACGGTCAAGATAAGGACCGTAGTTTGAGGAATACAGATGAAAATTCATATTGGATTTTCTCCCTGCTATAATTTGTATTAAATGCTCGTTTGTTAGTATCAGCTATTATTGTTAGTATGAATGTGCGTTTTGAATCTAACATTTTGTGAAAAGGGGGGGAGGGGACATAATGTAAGGGTTCATAGGCCCAAAATGATCAAGAACCACTGATTTAGCCGAAGTTATCAGAGTGGTGACCTCCATGTAAAAAAAAAAAAAAAAGATGTCTCTTTCCCATCTTCTTCAATGTCTAAATTATTGAAGGCTTTGGCCAGAGCACAATTTATGTAAATTGTTAACAGATATACGAGTAAATCAATAAGTCCGTTTTCCAACGATAAAAACGCATATCTTTTTAAACAGCAAATATTCATTTTTCAGCGTAATCGTGTTGTTTGTCAGTCCATTTAATTCAGTGGCATGTGTCAGGGGGTTGGAATTATTGATTTAACTTCATGACATTTTTTTAGGCTATATATATATATATATATATATATATATATATATATATATATATATATATATATATATATATATATAGGAGCACGACGACTTGGTGAGAATAAGAAGAACATTTATATCAAGCAAGGGTTAGTGGTACAGAAAAGGTTAGTAAGTCTGTGGGGAGTCGTCTCGGTACGACATCCGGATAGCTCTCATTGAGCGGTCTAGACTAGCTGATTATATGCCTAATGGACAAGTCCATCTTAGCGGTTATAAGGGCGTGTATGGCTCCACAACAATAACGAAGGTTTTGCCATTTTTTTTTTTTTAGCAAACTCTCGCCAATTTTTGTCAGTGAAAAATGGAAAACAAATTATTCCTGTTACTAAGAAGATAATCCAAAGAAACATTAATTAATTTTTTTGTTACGAAAAATATACAATGAATAATTATTGAACAAACTTTACACAACTTTAAAGAAATTAAAATTCAGATAAAAAAAACACTCATTGTAGGGTAAGTTTCATGAGCGAATATTTATTTAATGAAAAATATATTTTTGCCAGTATGAAACTAATTCAATAACAAATTAATTAAAAATGAAAATAATTTCAATGAAAAATTAGTTGAAAAATGAAAACAATATTTTTAAATAATTATTGGACAAGTTTTACAAAACTTTAAGGAAATTAAAATTCAAATAAACAGAAAAGCATTCATAACTTCATGAAGAAATATTTGTTTTTTGAATAACAAACAATTTATAGCAAACAGAAAATAATGTTTGATATGTTTATGTGATTTTTTTTTAAATAAATATTTTGTTCAAATCAATATAAATATTTAGTTTTTTTTTAATAATAAACCAATAATATCAAATTGCTTTCTTTAAAAAACGTTGGCTGCTGCGATTTCATTGGCTCAGCATACCGCCATTGTTCAGCATTTGACGTTAACTACAAAGAAAATTCCGACGATTGTGGCGTCCTTGTTTCGCTTAAATACCCAAATATGTTAACTACACGTTAAAAAGCAATGAACTGTCTTTATTTTTTATCAATCTGAAATGGTTTCAAGATTATATATATATATATATATATATATATATATATATATATATATATATATATATATATATATATAACGTGGTATATAAACGAGCTAGTTAACTATTCAGATTCACTACTACTTATTTCTCCAGGTTAATATTATTATATTAGGCAAGTCTGAATAAAATAGTAATATATCAGATAAACTGTTGCTGTTGCTACTAACTTGATTTTATAGATTAGATTATGCCCCTTCGTGAATTTAAAGTACAAGTTTTTAAAATATATTAAGAACAAAGTATATTTTTGTTGTTGCTTTTTATTTTAAAAAAAACTAAAGAAAAGTTAAAATGAAATAAATATAAATTATCGATTACACCAATTGACTTGTGTCCATACGCCATACAAATTTGTTGTTATTCTTAGCAAGCATTTATTAAGTTATTTCCACTCTTTTCAATGAGGAATCATTAGAATACATAAAATTTCGAAGAATGGCTGAAAACGGTCTTAACACAAGAAATAGAATTACAGAGATTTACAAGAATTAATTTATACATTATTTTGTAAATATTCATTGTGAACTAAATTTGAAAATTACACACACCTACACACATTTATATATACACGCATATACACATTATATATATATATATATATATATATATATATATATATATGTATATATATATATATGTATCTGTATGTATATATGTATATATATATATATATATATCTTTATATATATATATATATCTGTATATATATGTATATATATATCTGTATATATATATATCTGTATATTTATATATATCTGTATATATATATCTGTATATATATATATCTGTATATATATATATATATATATCTGTATATATATATATATATATATATCTGTATATATATATATATATATATCTGTATATATATATATATATATATATATATATCTGTATATATATATATATATATCTGTATATATATATATATATCTCTGTATATATATATATATATCTCTGTATATATATATATATATATATCTGTATATATATATATATATATATATATATATATCTGTATATATATATATATATATATCTGTATATATATATATATATATCTGTATATATATATATATATATATATCTGTATATATATATATATATATATATCTGTATATATATATATATATATATATCTGTATATATATATATATATATATCTGTATATATATATATATATATATCTGTATATATATATATATATATATATCTGTATATATATATATATATATATATATATATCTGTATATATATATATATATCTGTATATATATATATATATCTGTATATATATATATATATATATATATATATATATATATATATATATATATATATATATATATATAATCTTGTTCAGCCAGTAAGATTTGCATTAATTCCTGGCCACGAACATCCCCTCTCTTCTTGATTTTCAATCTATTTCTATTGTAAAATTATTCTCAGTGCATTTACATTAATATCTAATGGCCCAATTCTATTAGTAATGCTTGCAGAAATTCCTAACTATTGACAATCCCTTTTTACTTGATGAAAATGAATTTCTCTATTAAAGCCATTAGCAATATATTTACATAATACATATGTATATAATAGACATAATCGGTCAGTAATGTTTGCATTAATTTTTAATCACTGATAGTAAATTTCTTCCTGATCCTCATCTTATATATAAAACTAACTGGACGGCCGGCGTTGCCCGATCGTAGAATAAAATAAAGTGATATTTTCCTGTTTACCGGAATAGTTTTTCCAACATAAATAAAAAGAAACTCTTTTATTTCTAATTATTTGTATTATTTGGACTACTGCTTTCATCTTAAATGTTATTCCCACAACGTTTCGGCTGATCTAACCTCCGATATTATTCAGTTACATGTTGCTGCCCCCGGAGAATCTGTATGGAATTTCGAATGGAACCTTGTATTTAATGATTTTTTTTTTACTTCTTTAGAATAACAAAAAATTAGAACACAAATTAATACTAATTACCAATCCTCACCTAAGAAATTATTTATTTTATTTGAATTCCGAGCTGGTCTTCGTTCAAAATTTGTTATTTCTTAGTTTTTATTGTTATAATGTTCATACACATGTAAGTAAAAGAGAAAATACATATTTTTGCTTAATAAATGCTTTAATAAATCAGAACCAGCAGATCAATATATTCTGGAATAAAATGTAGCACTAAAAAAAGATTAACCTTAAAGAAGAAAGATAAAAACAATAGAAATACAATATGGTCCAACCCACCATATAATATATTTATTTCATGACAAGTTATAATTGTTGTCCTATACTAATAAAAACGATTAAAAGCATAATTTTTCATTCTTTTTTTTAAAGCCAAATCACATTTTTTGTAATTTGAGTTGAATTGCAGAAGATTAGCGTTTGAGACACATGATGTATGTGGTTACTTCAGCTCTGATGAAACAAAATACTCTTATTTTTTTTAATGAAATGACTACCAACAGTCTTCGAGATAGTATAAAGTTTTCATTCTCATAGCACAGCTAATGCTTCAGAGTCTAGTTTATCCCACTATTTAGTTCATTACTGAAGATAGACAGAATATACATAAATCTTTGAAATAAATTATTGTCGAATATGATTTCAAGATTTCTTATATTTATTTTATCTCATGTATATATATATATATATATATGTATATATATATGTATATATATGTGAATATATATATGTATATATATGTGTGTGTATATATATGTGTATATATATATATATGTGTATATATATATGTGTGTATATATATAAATATGTGTATATATGTGTATATATATAAATATGTGTATATATATATGTGTATATATATAAATATGTGTATATATATGTGTATATAAATATGTGCATATATATATAAATATGTGTGTATATATATATATATATATATATATATATATATATATATATATATATAGTGTTCGAACAATTAATTAGAATCGGAATCAGAAATCAGAAAAATCGGAACTTTTCAGGGTATTGGAATCGATATCGAAATCGGAAAGATTTTACTGTAATTTCCGATTTCAAAACCGATTTCTTAAAAAACGTGTTCAGTTAATTGTACTAAAGATAAAATGATGAATATTTATTGTTCCTATTTACAATGCCTCCCCACGGGGCAGAGTTAGACACCATGGTCGTTTTTTAACGTGGAGAAAAGGTACAAAAATAAAAATTGTCTCAGTCGTGAAGGATTTCTCCTCCACTGACAGAGAACAAGAAATTGAAATGCAGCATCTGAAGAATAGATACTACACTTTGATCTTGACCCGAAGGCCAAGAAGAAATTAATATTTATTGTTATTAGGCTACCAGTGATGTTAAAATCTATGTATCATAATAATCGAAGAAAATGATGTAAATTTATTTTACTAATGCCAAAAAAGAAAAAAAGAATTGGTTTGCCCGGTCCATCAGAATTGACAAACCTGAAAATAACAACTTCAATAAATAAATGGACTTTGAGATTTTCACACCTCTACACTAGACACATTTCGGCGCCTGCATTTCGTTGATTTCGGAATCTCTTGTCTGTTAAGTGTTTACTTGTCATAAAAGCCAGGTTTGGATAAAAAGGCCATCAACTCAAATTGAGTAATAAACGATTCATGGTTATGATTGAAGCTATTTTGTAAGTTAAGTTTATATACGGATGAAGACTGAAAATTTGTCTACCAACAAAAATGTAAGTGCGTATTATTTTTTAGTATTTGAAAGAAATTTAAAATATATTTTACTAAGACGCTTTTGTTATATTTCGTTTAACATTTCAACTTATATTTTCATATAAATATAGAAGAGGATTATTTTAGTATATAAAAAAAGTAATTTTGTAGTAGTAGTAGTAGTAGTAGTAGTAGTAGTAGTAGTAGTAGTAGTAGTATGTAAATGTCTTCAATAAACCCCTTTAAACAAAAGCAAGGTTTTATTTTTAAAGGCGATTGCATATGGACACCCTGAAAAGTTTGTCGAGAAGGAAAACCTGAATTCTTTAGAATTTACAATTTCACATATAAATTTAATGTAAAAGAAAGGCACGCATTTCTGAGCTATTCTAGTGTTTTAAGGCAGTCTGCTGGACATTTTGGGGGAAGGGTAATATTAACTCTTTAAAATAATTAAGTTTGGTTTTATAATCATTTCAGTCAGACTTGGGGTTAGTGATAAAAAATCAAATTTCTGAAAGAAACTGAGCCTTCCGGTTCGAATTCTAATTATTTCTTTTCGTTTTTTATTTTTTCTGACAGGCTAAAAACTGAACGTTCAATCATACTTAATCGCCTAAAAAATAGAATCTCATTTTGGAAGGAAATGATTTAGTTACGGGTATTATTTGCTATGTGTCATTTTATTTACTTATTTTCTCAGTGAGGCAGATTAAGACACAAGGTTGATTAATAATGTACAGAATCCAGCTCTCCAAGAAAGGGTATTCTAAATTAGGATAAAAATAAAAATTCTCTCAGTTTTGAAGGATTTCTTTTTCACTTACCGAAGATAAAAAAGATAAACTCTAGTATCAGAACAGGTACTACACTTTGAATTATTTATTTGCTAAAAATATAACATAGAACAAGGTCATCAAAAGTGTGGGAAAGAAGAGACCGTTGGTCATCCTCTATCTTAGATAATCTTACTCTTAGCTAGAATCATTTCACTCACTACAATACCACATTTACTCCTATTCCAAATAGTGTCAATATGGTGAATATATAATATTTTTCAGTAAATATTAATACATTTTTAATACAAATATTTTTCATAAAATGGCTAAAAACATCAATAAATCGTCTGCTAATAATACATTTGCTCAGTGTTAGAAATCCAATCAATAAAATTTCATAGAAAAATATCTGCCCGTTTACCCGCCCCCCCCCCCCAAATAATCCTTAGGGTTTATGAAAAAAAACTTATCGGTCTTAGGTAAATTTTTCCGGTATCCCTTATAACATTGCCATAACTGTATAAGTTTCTATCACACGAAAAGAATTTATGAATTCATGATTTATGTAGGAGTTCCCAATGTGTATTTTGGTGCCCGGAAAACTCGTCTCCGGAAAACCCCTACCCAGAAAACTCCTACTCAGAAAACTCCCCCCTTTTTACTAGGTAGGAAAACTGGTCCCTTATTGAATAAATATCGATTGAAAACACATTTTATTACCGTTCTTGAAGGAGATATTGTTTTTAAAAGAGACTATGCACCCCCATAATATTT
This sequence comes from Euprymna scolopes, assembly GCF_053919585.1. Classification (NCBI taxonomy): domain Eukaryota; kingdom Metazoa; phylum Mollusca; class Cephalopoda; order Sepiida; family Sepiolidae; genus Euprymna; species Euprymna scolopes. Next base: position 29,173,739 of record NC_136488.1, read on the forward strand.
TTAAAAAATTATTTTTAACTCTTGCTTAAAAAAATAAGCTTGATCATGGAGTCAAGATACGAAAAACGAAACCAAATATTTATTTTAAAAAATACTGAATTTAGACCCTTTTTAAGACCGTTTTAGTTAAATCCGAGGACAAATATAACGATAATCTATAAACATTACCTGCCACTAATGCGAAACTAAAACTAACCGTAACATTTTTTGCAAGGCTTTTACGGCCATAATAGCGAAACAAAAATTTTTAAAATTAAGTATTGGGTAACAAAGAAATAACAAGATCTAATTTAGGAACCCAACGAATGGGATATATATTAAAAAAATTTTTTTTTTTTAATGGCTTAGGGTTCTCTGTAGCAACTTGTCATGACTCTGTTCTTAAATAAGGATACGAAAATTAGGCGATATATTAATATTTAAATGGGATTTTCCGTAACCACAACAAAGGTAGATGTTTCTCGCATGCCTTTCTAGCTAGGGATTTCCCCTTCCTTCCTTCTCTTCAAAAAATGCTCCATTGCCAAAAGTGTGCTCATTCATAAAGTCTGAAGAAATGCTGGTTTTGAAAATTTTCAAACGACATAATGCTTTAAATTGTCGAACTAGACATGGAAACAATTGTAACGTAAATTGAAATACACTTTTTGTTGCCACCAACACCTTGTTTTGAAGTCTTGTTTTTGCTTACACAGTATATTAATGCTCAATTATAAAATTTGATAATTTTGTAGCTTATTCTTTAAGTCAACCATTTTTGGCTTAAAACTCATTGATATATGAAAATTTACTGAATATTACGAACTCAGTATAATTACATTATATATATATATATATATATATATATATATATATATATAACAGGAAGAAAGGATGAAATACTAGTGTCTGTAGGTATTTAATAATTATTATAGTAAATAACTATGTCAGCCCCTTTAAGAAACTTGTTTCTTATCATTGAGCATTTTCAGTTGAATTAAAGTCGGTCAATTTAGTTCTTATGCACAGATCATCATATAATGATTAGATCACTCTGACAGACGTTAAAAAGTATTTTAAAAATAAATGTTTAAATTCAACGTCATTTCTTGCGGTTAACGGTAGCCGAATGGATTAGATCCTTGCTAACGAAGCCAGATATGGCTTCTGTCGCCGGGTTCGAATCTATTGATTGGAGTTAATCGTGACACCCTGCATTGATGATTCCTGCAAGGATGAAACACTAATGTCTGTAGGTATTTAATAATTATTATAGTAAATAATTATATATATTAGTTTTGATCTCACTACTATGTATTAGGTTCACTATAATGATGAAAAAAAATAGTCTCTATAATACGTAATCTGCATGAATTAAAATATCATATTTAAGCGTATCTTAAGACCGGGTAACGCCGGGCGGCCTGCTAGTAATATAAAAATAGGACGTTTTTATTTTATATTTTATTTTTTGAAATTTTTCTTTTTAATATATGTTTATAACCATTGATGAACCCGATTTTTCATATCGGCTGTCTGTTTATTAATAAAATCGTCTTCTAAAATTCTTATATTTTTTAATATGATTATACTCCCATCATGATCTCAGTTTGTTCAGATCAGTCTATCCAGCAGTATATGTACGTTTATTATCTGTGTATGTTTCTCTCATCTATCTCCTCCTCCAATCTATCATTGTCTCGTTTGATATGTTTGATCGCTGGTTCAGCCATCTATTTGTCTGTTTCTTCATCAATCAAATCCATTTCAGCAAAGACTGTCAAACTAAACAACATTTTGGTGGTATTATCTTCATGCCAAGTTTTAAAAACCCTTAAAGTCAAGTAGAAGCCTGTCTAATCCTAATATACATACTTACATATCTATAAATCTACCAGGTTCTATTTTATGACGAACAGTCTCTTGGTATCTATAAATATACGAGATGCCTTCAATAAGTTTCCAGACTTTTTTCGTATGGACACTTTTATTGATAGTATACAGCTAATTCTCCTCCATTAACCTTCCTTACGTTTTCCAATGTTGAGTTAGTAAAGAAGTTAAGAATAATTTTCCGTTTTCCAACTGACCAGTTGTGGACCAGTTAAACATGTTATAGTATATCTTTCTTGTGGTCTCTTGGTCTTACTGGATTCCAGGACAAGAATTCACCCAGTCTGGTGGAGTATCCAACTTTGTACTGTTACATAAGGTATTATCACTTGGAGAAAGTTCACCGTTCCTCATAAAAACCACTGTGCGTTAACCATATCGAAGAGATCTTGTTTTGGCCGAGAATATTATTATTATTATTATTATTATTTAGAATATTTAATCAGGTTTTACTTGTAGCAAAAAGTATCCTCATGCCAGATTGTCCTGACAAAGCTCTTGTATAGAGAGATCTTCGACACTCGAGGACAGTGCCTAGTAAACATTCAAGTTTCTCTCCAAGTTTATATATATAATATATATATATATATATATATATATATATATATATATATATATATATATATATATAACTACTTCATTTACTCACATAAAATTAATATACGAAAGTATAAATTTATGCGTAAACTTTAAGTATTTACTTAAAAAGTGCTCAATACGTAGGTAGAGCTAGTTAGTAATTAATCGCCATATATATTTTATAAATTACTAACTATATATATGTGTGTGTGTGTGTGTGTGTGTGTGTGTGTGTGTGTGTTCAGATTTATGTGTGCATATATATTTACTAGGTGCCTTCAATAAGTTTCCAGACTTTTTCGTACTGGCACCTTTATTGATAGTACACACATGAAACTCTAGATCCTCTGAAGTAATCTCCTCCGTCTGCAATGCACTTGTTGTACCGTTCCAACAACTTCATGGAAGTCCTCTTATGTGAGCATGTCATTGGCCCTCGTCACAGTCTCTTTCATATCCTTGATTGTCTCATAACGACAGCCTCTAAGATTAAGAAATAACAAAAAAGTTACAGGGGCAATGTCTGAAGTACATGGAGGTGAGGAACTGTCTTCATTCCCATCTTGGTCAAATTGTGACAAGGATGGAACACCCTTGGGGTAACTTTCACACAAATCTTCTGCATCTTCAATTCCTCACAAATAATTGTGTGTACAGTTCCAGCACTGACATCAAACTGTGCACTTATTGTCTCTATAAACACACAACGATTTTTATTCATGAAATTCTTTATTTGGCCAATTAATTCTGGTATTCTGACTTGCTTGCTCCTCCTACACTTCTCATAATCCCTCACAGACTCCCTGCCTTCCTTGAATTTCTTATGTCACTCAAAAACTGATGTTCGCTTCATGCAAGATGGTCCAAAAGAAGTCTGAAGGATTCCATACGTTTCTATGACATTTCTCCATATTTAAGATATATTTTATTGCATATCGTTCTTCTAAAGTGCCATCACGTCCAGGTTGCATTTTTGAAATTCACCAGCTGTGACAATTAGGCTTTAGTGGGGTGTATTCCAATTCCTGCTGTAGCTACTCATTTGAACCTGAAATCATAAAAATTGGTCAGTCATCTCATAAGATGTACCGCAATAACACACTGAATTTTCAAGAGTCTATAACAATTTTGAATGCCTGTACAAAAAAGTCTGCAAACTTATTGAAGGTATCTCGTACATACTTACATATCTATAAATCTATCAGTTTTTATTTTATGGCAAATAATTTCTTAATATCTATAAATATACATTTCCGTCTCTATGTTCTTTTGATAAAAGTTTATTAAACTTATAACTTTTTTAGCTATGGCAAGCTTTGTCTGTGTCTGTTTATCTGGTTTCTTATTGAAATAGCAGTTTTGTCTATTTTCTATGAGGAAGTCATCACTTATCAAGACCCAAAAGCCACTCGAGGATGAAGGTAAATGAGTATCGGGTGGCCAGTAAAACAACACTGTGACGATTTATAATGGTGGAGATTGGACAAAATTTTAATGTTTAAGATGATGTTTGAACAAGGACTTGTTTACATTGGACTTAAAAACGTTACAGTCAGCCGGGAAGCAGTCACCCGGTATTGCGTTCCATAGACGAGTAATTATAAGATTGTAAAAAATTGCGTTTATGGAAATTTCATTTAAAGAGAAAGGGAAATTATAGATTGTGGTTGTAGCTAGACAAGTTTTCTCACAAATGTTTTACAGGAGAGGGATCATGGATTGAAGCTCAGTCGAGCACTTGCCATGAAAATAATGAAAAAGCAGAGAAAGGCTAGCAACATCTTTTCTGTGAGAAAGAGAGAATAGGGAGTAGAAAATGACATCACCCATTAGATTTCAAAGACGGTTTTGTACCATGTCAAGATAAGAAAGAAGCACCCGAGCACCACCTCCCCAGATGTGTTATGCTCAAGTTTGAAGTAGAATTTTAAACGATTTGTTATGCTTATGTCTCAAATAACATTTTTATTGGTGTGTCATGGTTAAGTTTGAAATATTCGAAAACCCAATGTAAATTTTTTTTTATAAATAAAATAAAAAAAATTGTTGTCACTTTTGGACCGTACATGAAAATAAAATAATTTTTTTTTTTATAAATAAAATAAAAAAAATTGATGTCACTTATGAACCGTACATGAAAATAAAATATATCTTCTTGGTTTTCTGGCTAGCATCCAAGGATAGTATCTGTTCTGTCTGAACATTGTATAATGATTTAGTGGGGTTTCTGTTCGCGCCGGTTCGTTGGTTGGTTGTTTTTGTTTTACGGCATATCAACCCTTTTCGAGTTATTTAATGCCGAATCCAAAGATTTTGAAGAAAAATTTTTTTAATAGAATATATTTGTTGTTTTTACGTCGGTTTCTACTTAACCCATAGTTGGGACTCTAACAGGTACTACCACTCCGGGTCAGAGTGGACCTGGGAGCAATGGTAATTAAAGGGTGGCTCCACACTCCCCAAAGCCCACAAGCTGGGGCCTCACCACTGGATATAGTTTAAGGTCATATCCAGGACCCCCATTGAGGGACTTTTACCCTTTGCAGGGGGGCAGTCGGCGTATTCTAATGCCCCACCGACAGGGCCCGTTCGCGCCGGGTATCCATACAATGGAAATATGTCACAGACTCCTATAAGGATATTGGTGATAAACTGTAACAACCAAATATAATCTGACACTACATTAACCAAATTTCTTAGATAAATACTTTTACAGTTTTAACAAAAGGGCTACAATAATATCGTGAGGTATCCATTCACACTGAACGTCCACAGAATGCCCAGCAGCAATATATTACATATGAAAAATGCCGCTGTGGAATTTCCACAGGTCCCGCCAATCTCTATGAATCTCTAAAAGACTATATCTGTCTGCTTACACTTAAAATAACTTTTCATATTCGTCTATGAAAGAAAATGCTCTGTTTGTCGGACAGTTTATGACGTTTAAGTTTTAAATAGCATTTTTATCATAAAAAAAGTACAAATTAAATAGACATGTTAATATTTGTTCTGTTTTAATTTGGATGATGGTTCGGTGTATAAAAAAAAAAAAAAAAAAAAAAAAAAAAAAAAGCAACGGCCATTTTCCTGGCTTAATTCAGTTTAATACTAACAAATAATCTATACTTTCAACCTTTCACTGTTCAACTAAAGCCGCTACAAGTGTATAATGAATGACTACAATCAAGACGCTTACACACAGTGTCAAAATAATTTGTTATTAAACTCCCTCAAGTAGTTGCCATGGTTATTGGCTGAAGATACCTATGATATAAATATCCGGTTTGTCTATTTGTAACAACTGATTGATGATTACATTTTTCCAACACACCCAAACATCAGGAAATTCATCGCCTTCCAGTATGGGAGGCAAAAGCCGAGATATGTGTGCGTGTATGCATACGTACGTGTGGGTGTCTGTAAGTGTGTCTTGAACAAAATAATGAACATACAGCTTTAATTACGATGACTCTTGTAAAATCACAGAAGTTAAACAAAGCTGCGCCTGGCCAGAACTAAATGGGTGACCAATTGGGAAGACTGAACGCTCGATGTAGCAAAAATCTGTTGTATTCAGTTTCGACATAAAATTAATCAAATATGGTTAATATGCCGTAAAATTTAATAACAACAAAATAAGGAAACAATTGGTAGATTTTATGTCAAATTTTAATGTTATCAATAAAGGTTTCAGCATCCAAAGATTTTTTTTAGATTTCTTTTGTGTCAGCAAGAAAGATTTCTATGAACATGTACAGGATGAGTCAGAAATAACCGGGTAGTCCACGAAAATGTAATTAGCGTATATTTTCGGTGTATAAGGTGGCCATCAGATACGACGAGGTACAAAATTGGGGCAAATTTTAATAAATTTATCATATATCGATTGTATAAGACGAATACTAAGTTACGAAACCATGTTTGTTTAACCTAGGCTAGAGATTACAACACCCGGTATCTTATGAAATATTGTTTTTCTTTTAAAGATGATTTTTTTTAATTTTAAGGGTCGTCTTATACGCTGAAATATACGGTATATATTATCTAAATCTCAATGAATTTGATGATTTGAACTAAAAATGTTCTAACAACTCGACTACTTCTAATTGGCGTTGTATGCACGTGTTTATGTATATTTTATTAGTTGGGGACCCGGCGTTGCCCCGTCGTAAAAAACGATTGAATATATTTTAATTTATGCAAATTTCGTATTTATTATTATAGAACTAGTTCTCTATTGACTGTTATTTTTATATGAAATCTATAGTTATTTCAAACGTTTAACAAAATATGACTTGAGTGTCATCAAAAAGAATCAAGACCAAAACATACAGCGTTCCAGATATACTCGGTAGTGTTTTAGCTATCGTTAAACAAATAAGAATAGTTAAAAATGAACCAACTTTAACGTATAAACATATATATGCGCATGCAAACAAGAACATTTTCAGTCGACTTATGCCTGCTAAGTTCTAACTTTTTTCAATATTGACCCTTTAGCAGCTATTTTTACCGCCTAAAAACACCCTACTAGAATGGTCCACAAAAAATACAATCATTTGATGTTTTTTCTAGCATAACTCAATCTCAAAACTAACGAATATTTTAGGAAAAAAAACTAAAAGGAAACAAACGTTGATTAACTCAGCTTCAGTATAACATATATGTATGCATGTATGTATAAAAATTAATGTAAAAATATACACTTATATCGAGTTTTGTAAGTTTCAGCAATAATTAAACTCGGTATGAATTATCTCCTCCTAGGAGACAGTTTCTCTTAGATCTGAATAATTGTCCCATATTTTTGTATGTATATATATATATATATATATATATATATATATATATATATATATATATATATATATATATATATATATATATATATATAGAGAGAGAGAGAGAGAGAGAGAGAGAGAGAGAGAAAAAATAAAAAGGAACAAACCGTATTTTATTTTCTCTATTTTGTCGGAATACTATTTCCATTATTTTCATCATATATATATATATATATATATATATATATATATATATATATATATATATATATATATATATATATATAAAGCTGAATGTCTGTGTGTGTGTGTGTGTGTGTCTAGTCACAAATAGGCTCCTATATGGTTGACTATTTTAAAAAACTGATTACATATCATGATAGAAGATGGATCGAGACACAGGAATGGGTATGTTTGATCTGGCAGAACGGTGATTCATTAAAATTGTGGGGTCTGTGTTCGCGCCTGGTCCACAAAGTATGGAAATAAAAAAATTAAAAATTAAAAAAAAAAACGTTTCCAAGTGTTTTTGATATAGATGTACATAAGAATACTTTGATAAGTATGTTTTAACTTAAATAGGGATGATATAAAATTGTGGGGTCTGCGTTCGTGCCTGGCCTCCATAAAATGGAAATAGGCACACAGTTTAATAAAGACTTTTCATATCTATCTGCGTAAGTATACTTTGATAATTATGTTTCAGTTTGAAGAAATATGGTATAATAAAATTATGGGGTGTTCGTTCGCACCTGACCTCCATAGAATGGAAATATGTCACAAAGTTTAACAAGATTTTTTAATATAGATCCACAGAATATTGTGATAAGTGTTTCAGTGTGAACAGGTATGGTATAATAAATTATAGGGTTTATCTATTTTATTTTTACTTTCATCATATTTTGCTTGGGTTTTGATACCCCCAAATTCGAAGCTATCTCTTTACAACCCTTCCTTTTCATAACCTATCATACTTTCATAAATCAGAGTCCATTTTCTGTAGGCTGTTTTTGAACCCAGTGAATACACACACACACACACATATATATATACATGCACACACACACACACATATATATATATATATATATATATATATATATATATATATATATATATATATATATATATATATATATATATATACTAACAGGGAAACCCGGCGTTGCCCAGGATTTAATTGCACACTTCTAATAGTTTTATTGTCATCGAAGTCAGTGAAGTTGCCTATTTTTCAATCAAATCGATTGATTGCCTGCTCTAGTCAGATACCCACTGCGGTGCATTGAGAAGAAAATTCACATGCTTCTCACAGTGACTTAGTCCACAATGCATTGTAGTCTACATTACACTGTAGAGAACCTACTGTTGATTTTATAAAATCATTTTTATATGATGGCTTGAATTAAGTTTTAAATATTTCAGTTGTGCTGTAAACAGAAACATGCCTACTGTTGAATTTATACCTCAGGCCTTTCTGCTTGTGCAGTGAAAATGCACTTGTGATGTTAAGCTGAATAAGAATGTTAACTTTAATCAAAAGCGGATTGTTCCTTTTTTAAATCAGATTTATCGGAGGTATTCTGATACAAAACCTATTTAAGAACACTCTTAGACAAATAAAGTACATTTGTGTGAAATGTCAAATAAATTGGCCTAACCGTTTTGGAGGTCACAGGGAACGAACACGCACACACATATACACACAAAGTGCCTTCTAATATGTAAAGGGAAAAATGGGCAAGAGCATTTGTGTATGTCCATGAAAGGCTTTTTGTATTGGGATTCTCGTGTCGGTTAGATTCTGCAAGAAGTTTTCACATACTTCCCAGATCGTAATATCTCGCATTCACAAATGGAAATCCTTTCTTTCCTTCTTTTTTTGATCGAGTTAAACGCCGTCGTCTCCAGTGTTTGTTTTTCTTTTTTGTATAAATAAAGTGAAACTATTCGAACGCAAACGCCTGGTATTTGGGCCGGGTGTCTGTTCTATAATTGGTCCTTGGTCAATATCGGGGAAACTTTTCATACTGACACAATTACTATTATTTATTTGGATACTGCCAGAGTGCCCCTTTTTTGGGGGACCTGGTCCCCCCCACCTCCACATTAAAAACGACCTTGTGTCTAATTTGCTTTCGTGGGAGCTTTAAAGGCAACGCATTTTCTACAAGTACACTTTTGTTTTTGATTGATTACGTTAAATTTGAACGCTTCAGACTTCCGGTCGCGTCATGGAGTAGCGGTAAGAAGTCAGATTTATTTTCACTTTCTTTTCTGCATTCACCTCACAGGTTCAAACCTGCCTGCCTACTACCACTTTTTTTTTTTTTTTTTTTTGCTCAACACTGACCTCCAAAAACACCCGGGCCACTTCGGGCACCCAGACTAGTTTATATATAAGGAAAATAAATCGTTGAGTATGTTTGCAATGTAGTAACCTCATTGAAACACAGAGCTATATAAAAAAATGCACATAAACGTTTAATATTTACTAAAGAAGAAAATTGAACGCTTAAAAAAAAAAAAAATTATGAATCTATTTTTTATTAAAAATTTTTTTTGTAAATTTCCATTACATGCATATTAATTAAAATATAAATAACGCATATTTTTAACCCTGCAATTAACATCTATAGAACTTTATTTATATGTTTTATATATTGATTGACACTAATAAAATATGGTTGTAATATTGAGCATCGTTATTCTTACATAGAAAAAACACAAAGAATTTGTCACACAATGCATGAAAATGCCAAGAAATGTTATCGAAATGACCACAAACATCTTGACCATATTCATGCAAAATCGAGATGTCCAAGTTCGAATAAGATACAAGTTTTAAAAGCTATTACATCTTATTTTGAAACTTTTTGTTTACAATTTAACAAATTCTTTTGAAAAAATATATGAGCAAAGTTTCTTTCCTAGAATTGCCTGTGTATTAAACTATAATACCGCGGCGCTACTTTCCAGTTATTTTTCACGTTGTTTTTGAGTTTAATGTAAATAAGTTTTTATTGAATCATACTTTTAAATAATCCAATTCTACTCAGTTTTCACTATTACTGCTCATAACTCTTATCCTCTAGTCGCCTCTGGATCTTAATAAGCGATGACCCTCCTTCCAGTAATATATATATATATATATATATATATATATATATATATATATATATATATATATTTTTTTTTAATTACATTTTCACCCCAAACAAGGCACTTTGCCACTTTGGTGTAGGGGGCTACTATCAGGGGCAGCAACTACTGGGGCACTATGGTGGGATTTGGGCTGCAAGATGTCGGTTCACGATACACTTGAACTTCTGCATGTCAGTACAGTTAGGGAAGCAGGGACCTGGAATGGAATTCCAGAGTCTAGCGGTTCTGGGGAAGAAACTACTGGAGTAGAAAGATCTTTTACATCTCGGGATCTCTACTGTGTGGGGGTGGGATTTAGCTGCCTGTCGGGTTTGTCGAGGGTGTCTACGTCGTAGAGGCACAAGTGTCTGCAGTTCGTCAGAGTATTCACCACTAAAATACTTGTAGAACAGGCAGAGGGATGCAACGTTTCGTCGATGGGACAGAGGCTGAAGCTTAGATGCCAGTTCAGGGCCTATCAGATTGGGGACTCTCTTTTGAACCTTGTCTAGGAGCAAGAGACTAGCAGCAGTGACAACAATACTCCATACATGGGTGAATGGTGGCCTTATAGAGGTACAGAATGCCTGAAAATGCGCTCGTTGTTTTTATATATATATATATATATATATATATATATATATATATATATATATATATATATTATTGGCTGAAAATGCGAAGCTCGTTGTTTATTTGTTTATGAACAGGCGATTTGAGCACTATAAAAGTGGCGGTGGGTGTCTATTTAAATAGACATTCCGGCGAGTTATTTACGGGCGTCGATTCCATGGTCGAGGGGGAGAACTGCCGACTGTCAACACGACGGTTCTAGGTTCAATCCTTGGCTTGGGAGGGATGCTAGTCTAGCGGCACTGATGAGTTGTGATACAACGAAACAGGACTGTATGTCGATGACTACAAATATATGTACACACACACACACACACACACACACACATATATATATATATTTGGTAAAACTGGTAATTAGTAAAAACTTGAAGAGAGTGCTCAATACTATTGCAGAGCAAATATGTGTTTTATTACCGTTTTAGCTGTTTGGCTACATATGTCTCAGATGTTGGACCATGTTTTCGATCCAACAGTCTCATCAGACCTCACAGAAGTGGTCCACTTCTGCAAGGCCTGACGAGGCTGTTAGATAGATAAAACGGTAATAGAAAAATAAAACATATATATATATATATATATATATATATATATATATATATATATATATATATATATATATTAATGTTGGGATGATTCATCGGAATTGGAAATCTGAATAAATTGGAACGTTTTGGAGTATCAGTATCAGAATCAGTATTGGAATTGGAAAAAAAAACTTGTGCCTATATTCCGATGTCAAAAACGATTCCTTTGATTATCCTTTTTTATTTGATTTTGTTTTTTTAAATAACCTTCCACTGCTGGTATCAATAATACAATAATATTTATTGATTTAAACTACCAATAAAACTAAAATCTATAGACCATCACACCACGCAAGTGTGGTCTTATGTTTGAGAAAATATATGCACATTAAACATGTGTTTTTACGTTAATCGGGACAAAATAACCATTTATAGTTAAATATTTAGAGATTTATAAAGTGTCAGAATCGGGAATTTAATACAGAATCGGTATTTAATTCGTCCCATCACTAATAAATAAAAAGTATAGTAATAATTATAAGTATAGTAATAATTATGAGTATAGTAATAATTATGAGTATAGTAATAATTA